>NC_047047.1:5285460-5910460 GCF_011762595.2 Tursiops truncatus
CTGCACCACCAGGGAATCCCTCAGGGAAGGTTTTAAAAGCCGGTAATGCTCTGAAGCTCCCAAACTAGCTCACGTGTTCAGAGCGTCCCTCACGTGCTCATCTCCAGCTGAGACGCCGAGACAAGGCAACGAATGTGCTGTCTGCTGAGGAAGCCTGGCATCCAGTTGCTGAGTTTTGTCTCCGGAAGGTGAATGTGAAGAAGTTAGACTTTCAGCACTTTTAAAGGTGTCCCGCCAGGTCATCATTTTGCCATTATTGCTCATAAAATCTAATGGGAATAGAGTTAAGCAGCGTAAAAGCAACAGCCCCCAACGCAGAAAATGACAAATCCACGGCGCTCCCCTGACCCGGTTTAAGAAGAAGGTTGTTCTTCCTAAATGGGAAAAGAATGAAAAAGAATAGATACATGTATACGTATAACTGAATCACTTTGCTGTACACCTGAAACTAACGCAACATTGTTAATCAACTGTAGTCCAATATAAAGTAAAATAAAATTTAAAGAAAGAAGGTGGTTCTTTTCCACTTTGTTTCAAAACTCTCGTGTCTTCCTTTGCCCTCCTTGTGTATGTTATTTGTTATCGTACACACGTGTGTCTTACAAGACGGAATAGTGGAAGAGGTCATAGAGGTGAAGACGTGAAGTTAGAGCTGGGTTTCTGGCTCTGAATTGTTTCTCGTTTCCCATACGTAAGATGGGAATAATAATGAATTATTACCCACCACCTAACGGGTTGTTGTGACGACTAAGGTGACGCATGTAAGGCGCTTAGCAATGGGTAAATGCTCAGCGTATTTCAGTAATTAGCATCATTAGTATAATCAAAATTATATTAAATAAAGCTTTTGCGATCATAACACCCATCCTGATATGAATACAATTACTGACTGTTTAACTTTAGATATAAAAATATCAAGTTGAGGGTATCTTCTCCTAATCAAAACCAAAATAACTAATTCGTGTGCTCTGAGTAAAAATTGAAATTAGCCCCCTCATTGATCAGAAGATGAAGCACCTTCCCTCCGACATCTGATGCTGAACAAGTATGGGAGGTGAATGCAGTTTTATTACATTTTTATCCTCTTACCTTTGTAATCGCTTCACGTTGTTTCACTGCTGTTAGAATGATTTGCAAGGGCAAATGACGATGCCCAAATGATGTAAATGAAGGTCTGGATTAATGATAACTGATGTCAAAACCTGAGAATGTGGATGCAAATTGCAGTTAGAACTAAAAGAAAGTTAAATGCCAGAAGACATATTAAGACAAAGGATTAATCTCCATAATTTATAAGCAGCTCATGCCGCTCAATAACAAAAAAACAAACAACCCAATCCAAAAATGGGCAGAAGACCTAAACAGACATTTCTCCAAAGAAGATATACAGATTGTCAACAAACACATGAAAGGATGCTCAACATCATTAGTCATTAGAGAAATGCAAATCAAAACTACAATGAGATATCATCTCACACCAGTCAGAATGGCCATCATCAAAAAATCTAGAAACAATAAATGCTGCAGAGGGTGTGGAGAAAAGGGAGCCCTCCTGCACGGTTGGTGGGAATGTAAATTGATACAGCCACCATGGAGAACAGTATGGAGGTTCCTTAAAAAACTACAAAAAGCTAACACGATATTTGAAAGATTTTCTAGGGAAAACAAAGGATGAGTCGTGTGGCATACAATCAGGTCTCAGCCCTCTTTATGTCGGACCCTTCTTAGCCAAATTGATGGTAAAAACTAATTAAAGCAAAATGTGGTTTTTATGTGTCTACGCCTTTAAAGCATCTCAAGAAAAAAAAAAGGTAGGGGGGAATTCCCTGGTGGTCCAGTGGTTAGGAACTGGGCAATTCACTGCCAGGGCCCGGGTTCGATCCCTGGATGGGGAACTAAGATCCCACAAGCTATGCGGCCAAAAAAAATAATTTAAAAAATTTTAAAACTAAAGCATCTCAGGCCTCAGAGGATGATGGAAGAAGACCTCCTTTTGAGCTGGAAGCACTTGCTTCCCAGCAAGGTCAGCTCTGGGTGTTTGCTGTGGTTTTCTTAGAGCCCTGTTTTCACAATGACTGTGCTTTGGATCACAACCTAATAAATGGCCCGAAGGACTGAATCGGAACCACACACGGGAAATGACACAGGGACAGTGACCGCCCCCCTCCCCCAGAACACGAGGCCATCCTGGCTGGACCCTGAGAGCTAAAACTATTCCCTCCAGTCCTGCTTCAGCCCCTCACCCTGAGCGCCCCTGCTCTCGGGTGGAAGACCCCTCGGTGGGGCACCTGGCTGCCACGGTCGCCCCTTCTAGCCTAGCCCAGCCTGACCTGCAAGATCAGAGCACAGTCAGCGCTGCAGTGTTCACTCAGCCAGATGCTGTGGGCGCCGACGCCCTGGACCTGGCCCTGCACGGACCTTCCCTGGTAGTAGGGCTGGTCGCCGGCAGCTGTTGTCTGCTCAGCTGCTGTGTAGCCTGGCTCTAACGTTGCCACCCTCTGTCTCCTGCAGGTTTAATGCCTCTTGGCTAGCATGGGACCTCTGCAACTAGGTAGTTTTTAAAATAGATAATTAAGATCTTACTGAACCTACATGTTGACCCATGTGATGAGCCATTTATTGAATGAGGACCTTCCAAAGGTGGGAAGAGACAGCCTCTCCGTTCCTTTGCACAAGAGAGCTATCGTCGTCTGGCTACGTGGAGATGAGGACTTTGTAACAGGTGACCGAATCTCTCCGTGAGGTTGACAAATTTCTGTTTCCCATTATTGTCGTCTCAGTGCATAAAATCCCCCAATTAAGTGCTACAAAACTTGCATATCTCCCCAGTGAGGATAGCAGCATTGCGTCCCCTTGTCGGCCTCACACAGGCTTCTGCATGGCGAGGAGTCCCCTTGTAACACTACCCTCCTTTCAATGGCTGTTGAGTTCAACTCATACTCTACATTGAACCGATGGCAGAAACTTGGGAGTTTCACTTACAAATCCAAACTTACTGAGTATCGCTCTCAGTGGCTTAGCCTCCAAAGCTGCCTGAGTCAGGGCTGGGGGAGGGGTGAGCCATAAGGTGGAGGGTTTCCCTCGTCCTTCCTTTAAGTCAGAAACCAGACCTTCTGGCTTCCAGATTCCTGAGTATCCAAAGGAATGTCCCAGGAAGATGGCTGTTACCATCCAAAGACTTCAGTAAGCGCTCTCCAAGTGCAGGGTTGTGATAAGTACCAACCAAAGCGCACTGACCAGTCACAGGGGAAGCGCCCCTGAGCTGATCAAGCTGCCAGTTTATAGGCCCCTAAACTGTTGAACTAATAAGAGAAGAGGACGGGCCCTCTGACGTGGACTCCCCTGACAGCCTGTACTTCAGCTGTCATAACAATGACTTGGCAATTATTCATGTTAACAGCTTTTCTCCTCCACGGGCTGTAACCTCTCAGAGGGCAGACCTTGTCCGTCACGACCACAGCTGTATCCCCCAGGGCCTAGCGTGATGCCCGCATATAGTAGGTACGCAGTAAATAACGGACGCACGAATGAGAAATGGATGGACGGAGCGGAACACATTCACGGTCTTGCATTCATTTTCCAAAGAAGACGTATTAGGGGCAGCAGGAGAACAGCCGTGGATCGTAGAGAAACTGCTCTCCCTCCAGTTCGGCCGAGGGAAGCCTCACAAGTGATTCTTAAGCATCTCTTAAAGGCTGGTGATCCTGTGTTCCTACTTGGATTCCTTTGCTATTAGCCCTTTATCCAATGAGCCTTGGTTTCTGACATCCCTTGTCTTCCTTCACTCTAGGTTTTAGGCTTTCAGGCGGTGATTGCCGCTTGTTGTTTTCGTTGCTGGAATGTCTCAGAATCTTTGTGGCCGTGGGCTGTTCATAGATTTTACCTGGAGAAACTCCGTCGTCGTCCACACCTACCCAAGATGTCATTGAGACATGACAGATGGAACTCCCGAGACATTTCAGATTCTCCGTCAATCCATCATCCTGGATCTCCTCCAGGTTGAACAGATTCCACGTCCTGAAACCCTCTTGCCAATGAGCAGTCCACAGTACACTTCCTGTTGTGACAACAACTCTTACTGAACAGTGAAGAGGGTGGCTTTCTAGTGGGCATGTAGGCAGACCCTGAATCTCTCTGCCCTGTTTTGAAATAGAATATCATGCAGAAACATTGATCACGTGGGTATCAAGTGTTCTGTCCAGATTTCCATGGAGAATGGACTGACCCAAACCTTCAGAAGAGAGCTCCCAGGGCTGTAGAGAGGCTGGGAGGGGATGTAGGATCTTCCTGTGTGAGATGAAAGCCATTTTCCTCCACTCCCCTCTGACTCGCACCCCGCCCCAGGCCACCCCTGCCTTGAAGACCATGGTCTTGCTTCCAGAAGCAGAGCATTTGCCGGCTACCTTCCTCTTTGCATATTTACGTAGAATTCACACAGTCAGGCGTGAGGACATGTGCGGGAGTGGAAGGCGCAGCCACAGCTCTGGGCAGGGCGTGGAGAAGCCACCACCTCCGGCATCTGGAGGATGCACATTTCCTGTGCAAAGTGGGGGGCCCTGGGCTCCCAGTTTCTCGATGCCCACAATTAAAGGGGAAATGCCCCACACCACATGGATAGAACTGAATCTGTTCTCTGCGACATATAAATAAACGTCTCCAGTACGATATGTGAACCCAAGAGACATGGTGACATGGAACTTACATCTTATTATTCATTCTCAGTTTCCTTGTTCTGTGAAGCTGCCCTGCTTCATCTATCAACTCAGAGGATGTTATCGTTTCTGAGCACGTCATTTTCAAAGCCCCAAATCAGAAAATAGAAGACTTCATTTCCATGATAATTTTTCTTTTCTCACTGGAGCAAGTCCTACCCATGATGACATCATAGTCTTGTTTCTGAAGGGAATAAACCTATAAAAATAAATACGTGGTTCTCCCAGTTACAGAAACGGATTAAAAAAAAAAACTAAGCGGGTGATAATCAGCAGTTGTGGAAAGAAACTTGGAGGAGGGTTTCGAAATCAAAGTTACCCCCCAACAAATACCTCACTGCAAAAGAAACTTTATGTGGGCTTCCCTGGTGGCGCAGTGGTTGGGAGTCCGCCTGCTGATGCAGGGGACGCGGGTTCGTGCCCCGGTCCGGGAAGATCCCACATGCCGCGGAGCGGCTGGGCCCGTGAGCCATGGCCGCTGAGCCTGCGTGTCCGGAGCCTGTGCTCCGCAACGGGAGAGGCCACAGCAGTGAGAGGCCCGCGTACCACACAAAAAAAAAAAAGGAAAGAAAAGAAACTATGCTTATGCTCAGAAATGGGTGTCTGACTGAAATTATTTCTTTGTTATCTATTATGTCACAGTGGAGACGTCGTTGCCTTTGAAAAATCTACTAATTATAACAGCATTCTCCAAGAAGAAGGAGCAGTGAGTGTTGAATAAAATAGATTTGTATGATAGACCCTGGAATATTCAGAAATTGCTGAATTAGATGCAACTGTTTTCCTGTGTGTCACATTCTTATTATGGGCAGCCCTCAACCAGTCACCCCTCCAGCCAGGACTGTTGCGTGTCCACTGTGTACACACGACGTGAAGGGACAGAGGAGGTCCCCGTCCTCAGGAACAAACTACCTAGCTACTCATCAGCTGTTTAACAGTGTTTCTTCTGCTATAATTAGAAAAGAAGCATAGGTTATTAGCAACAGATCTGTGTGAAAGTGTCTCCAGTTACATTTATAACTCTTTGAATTAGGACACCAGAACTATGAATAGCTAATCTGTGACATCACGAGGTGAACTTTTCTTTGGTTGCCCAGGATGACAGGATAGCACTTTGATATGACAAGTGGCATTGAGTAGACACCCTTTGAAAAGCCTGTTTTGTGACCAACCCTCTTGAGAGCTGAATGGGGTGTGAAAGAAAAGTAAAGACAAAGAAACAAAAAGCATATTCCCCAAACTTGAATAGAATACAGTTTCGTAGCTGGGGAGCTAAGACAGACATAAAACTATGGGTGTGCTGTGAGGGGCCCGTGCCTGCTACAGGGGGATTGGGAACTCCACAGGGAGGGAGGGAGGGAGGAAGGATGTGGGCCAGGAGTAATTAGGGAAGGCTTCATGGAAGAGGTGGCCTGTGTTTGTTTCCTGTTGCTGCTGTAACATACTAGCACAAATTTCATGACTTAACACAAGCTTATTATCTAAAATTTCTAGAAGTTATGAGTCTGACTAGTTCTCACCAGGCTAAGGGCAAGGGGTTGACAGGGCTACATTCCTTCTGGGGGACCTGGAGGGGAGAATCTATTCCCGGCCTTTTCCAGCTTCTAGAGGCTGCCCACATTCCTTGGCTTGTGGCCACTTCCTCAGCCAGCAAAGGCAGGCTGAGTCCTTCTCATGACACCATCTCTCTGGCTCTCTGCAGCTGGGAAAGGCTCTGTGCTTTTAAGGACCCTCGTGATTACATTGGGGCCACCTGGAGGATCCAGGATCATCTCCCCATCTCAGGGTCCTTAACCGTAATCACATCTGCAAAGCCCCTTCGCCACATAAGGTTCCAGGGACTAGGATGTGGGCGTTTTCGAGGAGCTGTTATTCTACCTATCTTGCTGCCCTTGAGCTGGTCCTGGACAGAGTTGCTGAGGTCCTCTTTTTAGGAGGTGTTGACCTTGAGGGTGTATGTAGCTTGCGTTCATGCTGGGGGGTGTGCGGGCAGTGAGAACCAGAAGTGAGGATGTCGGGGAGAAGTAGACTCAACACGAGGTCCAGGTGGTGGACAGCTTGTCAGTGCCAGGCTGGGGAATTTGGGTGTCGCCCAGGAGACGGTGGGAAAACCACTGAGGCATCTTCAGAAGCAGAATGACAGGATACATTTGCTTTGGGGGTGATAATTCTGGGAGCAGTGTCTTCAAGAGTGCAGGAAGGACAAGAGGCATCAAGAGAATCAACAGAGTAACTCAGGGGTGGCAGGTGGTGCCTAAAGGGACAGGTGATGACAGGAAGGTCCTCCAGCGTTTCTCCAGGGGCTGACACTTAGTACGTGCTCACTAAAGGTGGGCAGAATAAATGAATGATGATAACCCCAATGGCTTTTCTTGGGTCTCCTGAAGATCCCAAGCTGTATTTAATACACCTAAAAAAATCTGAATAGAATTTCTCACTTTTTTCTTTGTCATTTTGCTGAATTATTCCTCCAGAACAGGAATCCCCCCTGATTCTTTCCTGAATGCCTTGTCCCGCAGAGATTCAGACTTTAGTAGTTCTGCACCAGACACTCGCTCCCTTTAGATTTCTGATTGTTTATATTAGGAAGAAAAGATTTCAATTTATGATTTTTTTTTTTTTTCTGAAAGATCAGTTCTTTTCACAGGAAGAGCCCAAAAGGAATTGACTTCAGGAATGCATTGAATTTATTATTTTTGGTCGTAGCTTCCCTTTCCATTCTGACAGTACTGTGTTTTCAGATGACTTCTTCTGCACAGGTGAAACTGTGAAGTATCGGAAATTAGAATTTTGAATTCTAATTAGAAGTCGCCGTGTTTAATGTAGGGGTTTCTGCAGAGTTGGACGACACAGCCTGCCCGGAGCTGCAGTCTCAGCTTGCGATGCATAAGGCTCACCTGGGGAGCTGGTTAAGGCGAGAGATTTCTGGCTTCATGTGATTCATAGCGATATGAACCTCAAGCACCCCAGGAATCCTGATGTAGTTGGTTTCAGGGCCACCCTTGAGAAACACGGGCTTGGATACTGGCAGAATCAGTGTCAGGAGAGCATTGATGAGCCCGGGAGGTCATGTGTGCTGCGGAGAAAGTGGACGCGGTTAGGATCGTGCAGTGTGAGGGGAGAGAGTAGCCCAGGGTTGGAAAGGAGGATCCCTCAATTCTTCTCCAGTAGAAGCACTGGTGGCCAGGCCAGTGAAGTCCATGCAACAGCCCCATCCTTCCTGATGACCAGCCTGAGCATCGTCCCCCCAACGCACATCCTGGAAGTGTACCCATCAGAGGACTCTGAATGTTGCCAATGTTAATGGTAGGAATGAGGGTGGAACAGCCCCCAGTGGAAACCACACAGCACCCCATGGAATGATGCCTCTTGATCTATCACCTTTCTGTGCTACTGCTTTATTTATTTAGACATCTACACCCCTACTTGCTTCCAAGAATATTAACAACGGGAGTTTAACTTGGCATCTTCACAGCATGTAGTGCGTACTGTGCATTTTTCTGGGGAGAAGGTCATTTTCATCACATGCTCAAAGGGGTTCAGGACCACAAAAGAGTTGAGAAGTAACAGATTTTAAGTCCTTCAGGAGACTGTTGAGTGTGACCCTAAACGCCCCTGGACTTCAATGTGATATTGGCTGATAACAGGGAAGCATCAGCTCAGGAGAAAGCTGGCGGTGGCTGTTCTCTGTGGGTGCAGCGCGCAGCTGGGGGCACTCCTAGCCCTAAGGATAGGGGCTGGCGGTTCAGAAGGCCGCTCTGGCCTCCAGTGGCTTGTAGACGAGAGCCTACTGCAAACCCACATAAACGATCTACTAAGCAAGATATAAGCGAGTAGCTCGGTAAGGCTCTGAGCGCGTAAGAACGGAGAGAGCAAAGGAGGAACTGCTGACCTTGGAACTGCGCTGCCACACAGCGGGCCATTAGGTTGGGGGAAATGAAACGGAGCCAGCCCCCCCCCCCCGCCCCCACCAGCTGCAGTCCAGCAGGCTTAGCTGCTTAACTTCCAAACCCCAGGGATGCTGTCACCTACTCTATTAAAGTGGAAGCTATTCAAAAGGCGTCTGGGAAAATCCTGAAGAAATCGTTTCAAATACAGTTGATGTCCTTCATTCAAACCAGGAGCACATGCCTCCCCTTGCTCTGGGGGAGGAGGGGGTGGGGAGGGGAGGCGGGGAGAACAGCAGGGATGACAAAAGGCAGGAATATTGAATTCGCTTTCCTCATGTTGCCTTTTTCCACCCTTGATGGAAAGGTTTTACGTTCTGTAATCTGTTCTTCTAAAGGAAAGTCTGTGCCCCTCATTTTCCTTGTCCGTTAGGCCCTGAGATTTTCTATATGACTCACCATTTGTATAATCCAGGCACGGTGACCCAGACAGGATACGGTTGTAGTTCAGGGAGGGACAATGAGATAGACAAGAGTTGTAGAATGTACTTATGGCATCAAATTATCCATAGGTAATATTTTTATTGTACGTCACTATTCAGTGTTTGTAATACACGGCAGTAAGAGTGCATTATATTAAATCCTAATTCCTCCCTGATGACTGTAGTGCGTAGACTTACAGAGGAAGGTTAGTATTTTTTGCAGTGAAATAAAAGGGAAAATTGCTGGGATCAACAGTGTGTCCAGAGGTGTGGATAAAAGATTACTCCACAGCAGCAGTGTAATTATCACCTGGCTTAAAGAAAGAATCCACGTGTAAGTGGTTTTTAGGGTGACAGTCATTCGCCGAATAAGACAGACCCAGTTGGGTCGCCTTTGTCGGAATTCGGGAGAAGTGCATTCTGGGAGCAGGAACTGGCAGAGAAGCTTCTCCTACAGAAGAGTAGGCCTGCACGCATCGGGGAGATTAACGTTCACGCCTTGGCTACCTGGGGGCAGTAACTGGCTTCTTAGTTTGCCTGTGACCATAGTCGTACCAGATGGAGTAATGTTTGCCTTCTCCCAGACCAGGGAGAACCAGCATTCCCTCCTGGGCTTGATGGTGGTCAGGAAACTCAGGACTTCTCTTCACGTCCTATAGCAAGGCTCCACGTGGGACCACGTTGTCATCTTTTAGAATGAGGGCCTCCCCGTGACAGAGCAGGGAACACATATGTGCATTTCCTGGAACCTGGGCTGGGGGATGTGGAGGGAGAAATTGGGGTTAGGGGAGACAGTGGTCAAAGACCGGTGGCCTTTAGAGTGGGTGGTGCAGATCCTGGAAATGTACGAGTCATGGCATCAACAATGGAACTCCATCAATTTCAGGCCAATAAGTGATGCATGACTTCACATAGCTAAAAAACCCGCGGCCCCAGGCAAGAGCCCGGCTGCTGTCATAGCCAAATAGCAACCCATGCAGCATCTCAGGGCCTCAGAAAGGTCTTTGAGGAGCAGTTCATTCTGGAAGTGGGCTGCACACTGAAATGATTCTCCATATCCTCCCTAGATGGCCTTTCTCGCTGACGAATACTGCAACTATTGTCAAGACATTTTACAGAACGTGAGGAACCAAGAACTGGAGAGAGAAGAGTAGGTTTGAGCTGCAAAATACCAGCATTTATGACTTGTTCTTAACCTTTCTACTGGAAAAGACCCCTGGAGGGATGTCTGGTGGGAATTCATTGCCTGAAGTGCTTAGAATGCAGCTGTTTTATAGTCAGTGAGCTCTTGAAGGTGTATTTTTATTCAGTTTAATCATCTGGAAAGGTTGCAAGGTGCTCATACGGATCACTTTACACTTTAAATAAAAATTCAGCTATTTTTAGATCCTAATTCCAGCTGATTTGGAGCACAGTATTGGTAACGCGACTTACCCTGGAATCCTCAGGGATGCTTCAGAGCCGTCATGGGTCCACGCTGACTGAACAAGAAGGGTGCTCTGACACGGGTATCGTGATGATTGGATTTTATTCTAGAATTGACTGTGGAAGACACAAGCAAATCTCTTAACCATTGTGAATTCTGGCTTTTACTATAGAAAATGAAAATCCAGGGAAGCAAGTGCACTCTTAAAAGTTTTCTGAGGCCTCCGTGTTCTAAGCACTTCAGCTTTGGGAGATAATATTCACTCAGCATGAACGCATTTTGTACTTTGTGTAAAGCAGCGGAGGGAGGGAGGGACCACGCTGTCTTCAGAGTGGCCCCTGGCCTGTTAATGCTGTGTTATCAACATCCATGCACGTTGGACAGCTAATCCATTCCTTCTTGGAACTTCCCTGGCGGTCCAGTGGTTAAGACTCCACCCTTCCAATGCAGGGGGCGTGGGTTTGATCCCTGGTCAGGGAACTAAGATCCCACATGCTGTATGGCATGGCCAAAAAATTTTTTAAAAAAAGAAATCTATTCCTTCTTGCCTTCATTGCTTCATCAAGTACTAACTGAATTCTTACCCTGTGACCAGCACCGTTTCTGGAACTAGGAAGGTGTTCCCCAGGAGGCTGGAGAAGCTTATAGTCTGGTACTGAAAGGAACGATGTACGCCAATGAATATGATACCGTATGGAAAGTTCTAGAACACAGTGTGATGGACTGTTCTGGGTGCCCAAGGGAAGAGGAACAGAGACAGCTGGAGCGGGCTCCCTGGGGGAGGCCACATTGCTGGCAGCTCTCTTAGAAAAGCAGATGTTCAACAGATTCGAAATGGGGTAGAAAAGGGATTCCAGGCGGAATCAGTGGTGCAGACGAAGGCAGCAGGATGGTCACCGGCATCACAGGACAAGAAGGTCGCTGTGGCCGGATTTATCTCGAAAGGAGAGAAGCCAGAGGGGAGGTGGGAATCGGCCGGTGCCAGGAAGGGCCTCTGGAAGACCCTGACTTACTGAGGAGACGGGCTGGCAGTGACATCCAAGGGCCATATTGGAGCAGAGGGTGCGGGGGAGGTTTTGTCGCAGTCAAGGTGAGAAGGAAGGAGGGTTGGATCGGGAGATCCAATGACAGTGACGTCAGAGAGAAAGCGGGACCAATCAGAAATATTTCTGAAGCAGACGCACCGGGATTAGACGGTTTGGGACATGGGTGCTGGGGGAGTGAGCGGAGGTGCTGCTGTCTCATCCAGACCCGCGAGCCCCAAAAGCCTCCAGCCTGGGAGTCGAAGGATTAACACGTCCTGCTCATCCCACTCTTGTCTTTTTCGTTAAGTATCTATGAGTCTCTTGGGAGACGTCTTCTCTAGAAGAGAGTTGAAAATCAGGTGAGTCCAGGGTCGGGCCTCACTCCCTTGACAGCCTGCACAGAAGGAACAGCCTCTTGCCTGGGGTCACTGGAGGGCCCTGGGGTCAGTCTTGTGATGTCTCAGAATATCTGAGCTGCAGGAATCCCCAAAGGCAAGAGTCCTCATGAGCTGACAACTCAGGTTGGCCACCTGGTCCAAAGATGGACTCTGAAAAGTCAGCGTGGGGGAGAACAAAACAGAAGCTGTCCACAGAAGTCCTTAAAGAAGGCTCCTTGGTGCAATGGAATCCCACCAGATCCCTTTAGTCTACGCCGTCCTTAGGTGAATTCTGACGTGATGTCAAGGAGGAAGTCTTTTTTTTTTTTTTTTAGTATTTATTTATTTATTTCGGCTGCACTGGGTCTTAGTTGTGGCGTGTGAGCTCTTAGTTACGGCATGCATGCAGGATCTAGTTCCCTCACCAGGGATCAAACCCGGGCCCCGTGCGTTGGGAAGGTGGAGTCTTACCCACTGGACCACCAGGGAAGTCCCGAGGTATTTTTTTTTTTTTTTTTTTGCGGTACGCGGGCCTCTCACCGTTGTGGCCTCTCCCGTTGCGGAGCACAGGTTCCGGACGCGCAGGCTCAGCGGCCATGGCTCACGGGCCCAGCCGCTCCGCGGCATGTGGGATCTTCCCGGACCGGGGCACGAGCCCGTGTCCCCTGCGTCGGCAGGTGGACTCCCAACCACTGCGCCACCCGGGAAGCCCCCGAGGTATCTTTGATTCCATACGGTTACATTTCTTCCTGAGCTGAAAAATAATTGAGGGGGTCAATCAGTCAATGAAGATTTATTCTGAACTCTGGTTTTTACCCCCGGGCCCTGATCCTCATGCTGTTGTAATCAGTAGGAGCCCCCTTGTGGTCAGAAACAGCCTTCCTTCCCGAAGACGCCTCAGGAAAAGGTGGTCCACGTTCTCCCGCCCAGCTGGCAGGTGGTCTCTGATGGGTGTAAAATCACTTCTGAGATACAGCTTGGAAAAGCCAACAGGCAGAGCTTTACGTGGGTTGGAATGAAATTCATTCTGTTACCATTTGGGGCTGATGAAGAGTCGGGCAGGTGGGCTGGATAGGCCTCACCAGGCGCAAAACGAGCGTTCAGAGATGCGTTCTGTGCTTCACATCGGGTGGAGGACTCGCTCACGTCCTTCTGGAAATCTCTGCCGCAGGACACGGTCACGCTCGTGTCATTGCCTGACGTGTGCCAGCTCCTTAGATGCTACGACGGGCAGCCGTACAAAGTAGGAGGAAACTCCTTGGAGGTGCCGGTTTGCATCCTTCCCAGAAATTGGTACCAGGTGCTGGGGTTAGACCCGCAGCCCTCACTCTCGGCGGTGTCCGTGGACCTCAGACCTTCTGAGGAGGCAGTCGTGGGGCCCATGGACCGTGAGCCTTGGATCTTTCCCTAAGACTCAGCTTTTCTTTCTGAATTCACTGAGAATCTGAGTTAGCTCGTGTAGAGAAAAAGCCAGTGCACATGGTGACCTGTGGCTCCGGTGACCCGTGAACCCTGAACTGAGTCAGAGCTCTTCCTCTGCTATTTCAGCCCAAAGAGAGCTTTTTAAAAGGAGTAATTGGAGTAGCTGCTTTGCATTATATATAACTGCCAGGCCTTGCGGGTTTGTTTTTTAAGCTCTGGAGTGATTATTGTAGTTTGGGGGTCAATTATATATAATTTCTACAGTGAAAATGTGCTCCCCTTAAGCTAGTCATGAACTTTTACCTTTTATTTTATTATTTTCTTAGGGAAAAAAAAATCCAGGGCTTCTAAATTTTTACCACAAAGGTTGAAAACTGGAGGCTGGGTCCAGCCCTTAAATATTTTGGTTTGAACTCCCCTCCTGCCCCCCACCCCGTACTGGCCAGCATTTGGGGTGTTTAAATTTTTGAATCAGTTATCAATACTTGGAAATCTTGGGAAGAATTCCGATTCCAGCTTCTCCAGCCTGATATCCTGCCCAATGGGCAGTGGCCAGGGCTGCGAGGTAGCGGAGCCCTCGGCAGGTGGAGACCTGGCCTCTCGCTCTCTGTCTGTGGCTCACGTGAACTGCGGCCACTCGTAACCAGAGGCCGTCCACACCGGCCGGCAGTCACATGTCTTGACACTTCTTTGAGGCTGCGTCGTGTCTTAGTTGCGGCCCACGGGCTTAATTGCCCCCGCGGCGTGTGGGATCTTAGCTCCCGGACCAGGGTTCCCAGGCTTCGAACCCGCGTCCCCCGCATTAGAAGGCGGATTCTTTACCACTGGAACACCAGGGAGGTCCCTGTCTTGACATTTCTGTTGTAGGGAATTGAGGACGTTCTCCTTCATGACTTTTTGGAAGATGCTTCTATTCAGCATCTGAAATCTGTCCAGTTGTTTAGTAAGAAGTTTAAGCTGCAGTTGCTCACTGCTTCGGAAGGTCCTCCAGCCCCTCTTACAGACCTCCAAGCTCAGAGGCAGGTTTCGAGGGACAACATAAATGCTGTGAGAGGAGATGAACTTTCCACGTGGGGCAGGCCTCCTCCCCTCTTGTGTTAACTCTGTCCTCAGGCACTAAACTGCAGTCCACCAGGCCTGCCCGCTTCGGCTGTCCCGGCTTTTCCTGTGGTGCCCGCAAGGGATGCTTGTGCTGATACATCAACACCCTCTTACCATTTCCCCCTCGTGAGTCGCAGCGGGGCCAAGGGAACAGGGAGGTGGGAAAGGGCAAGGGGCAGGCGGGCCGTGCCTCCCCTCCCTTGAGCCAGCTCCCGGCGGCAGCTGCAGTCCTCAGCTCTCTGCCCACCCAAGCAGGGCCGGCAAGGGTTCCGACCCCAGCATCCTCCCGCCTCTCCGTGCTCTGGGTGGGCTCCCGCGAGGCTCAGAGATTATCTCGCCCTCCTTAGAAATTCCGCCCACGTGGTCCCAGTCACCCTGGTGACTTTCCCCTCCATCCGGCTGCCAGGGCGCGGTGTCTGAACACTTCTGCTGTTGCCTGCGACGGCTTCCTCTTGGGAGCCCGAGCTGCTCTGCTGGCTGTCCCCGGCCTCCCTGCATCTGACCCCTTGGTATCCCTCCAGCTCCGTGGCCCTTGCGAACGCCGTCACACACCCACTGTGTGGGTCGCATGTTTTACGGTCCTGGAAATTCCCGGTTTTCTCCCTCCTGCCTTTGTGAGGTTCTCCATCACTGCCTCTAGCTCTCCCCGCCCACCAAGCCGTCACCACTTCCTTCCCTTCCCCTCTGCAGGTCTGCCACGCTTGCACCCTGTGCGCTGTCTCCCCCGAGGGTCCGCAGAACAGGCCACGTCTAATCTTCACCCACGCCTGGCATCCCCAGCACGCCGGGCTGTGTTGATCCCTTTCTGACCCACTTGGAAAAGTTCACGTTGCCAGGCTGGGCCCTTGGGCCCGTGTGATTGCCGGCCAGGAAGGCAGCAGGAAGCGTCCTGCAGAGAGAAAGTGAGGTCTGGAACTTGCTGCGAAAGGAGGGGCGTGAAAGGGGTCCAGTTTTCCGGTGGCCCCTTCACCGCCTGCGCTAATCCCAGCCCTCTGGCTCTCCAAACCCCTCTAGGATCTTCAGTAGCTTCCTAGTTGATGGGCCTGCCTGCAGCCTTGCCCCGCCTCGGTCACACGCCCTTCCCCTCCCAGCAAGTGCTCTGTAACAGCGATTCCATTAGTTAACAACTGTCCACGGCCCCCATTGCCTGGATGGTCCTCTCTCCTTCACTGCTTGGCCTCTGGCCCGACCCTGTCCCCCTGCCCCCCATGACCCACTGGCGTTCCCCAGCACCGCAGACTGGTCGTCCCCAAGAGGCCCTTATTCCTACTGCTGTCTGTGCCTAGTCGCCCCCACCCCACCATTGCTCCCCGCCAACTCCTACCTACACGTTAAGGCCCAGGCAGAATGTCCCCTTCCAGATGAAGCCGTCCCTGATACCTTCTTCCGCTAGAACTGCTCACTTCCTTCCTGTGTCTCACGTTGCCGGGAGCACTTACTCTGCTGTTTGTGCTCCTGGTAACCTACCCTTCATGGGGAGCCCCTGGAGGGTGGAGGTCATTCCCCTTCATCCACCCGTGCAGCCCGCACCCAGCAGACGCTGCACGAGTGTCCCCGGTAAGTGAATATGTGAATAAATGAATAAATGAGTACATCCAGGAGAGTACCTCCTCTCTCATGTTTTCTCATTTCTGATCGTTTCCCGAGGAGAGCATGGAGAGATGAGAAGCTGGGGGAAGTCAGCGTTCCTGGGCAAAATCCTCAACTTCACGGAGCACACGGCAGACGCTGGAGGACATCACTTTCCTGGCATTGCGCCCCTGCCGGGATCTTGGAGCCACTTGGGAGGGGCGAGCGGGCAGGGGGGTGGGGAGGCTGGGGGCCTGGCTGGGTGGGGCAGGTGGACGGCTCTGCCCTCCTGGGCGGGTGGGTGCGCCCCCCCCACCCCGTGTGCGCTGCCCGCAGGCGCCTCCTCGTCCCTGCCTTCCTGCGTGCAAACCTGAAGTTACAGCATCAGTAATGGGCGTGTTCATTGTTCTTCACAGAAGTTACTGTGTTTGTCAAAAGACTAAGAAGAAAGACATACCTTTCCAACATGGCAAAGGTAGGTTTCAGGCAACCAGACAGGAGGGAACAAAGCAGCTTTCCCAAAGCGAAAAGTGCAGGCTGCCACTGTCCCTCAGAGCGGGCAGCAGGCCCCGTGCAGGGAGGCCGGCCCACCCACCTGGGGGGCAGAGGACAGCTTGCTGGGCCCCAGGTGCTCAGCTGGAAGCCACCCCTCCTCCCCTCCGGCCTCCAGGCTCTGCCCGTGGAGGAGAGGACGCAGGGCCAGCAGGTCACGGTTCTAAAGTTCCAGAGGGAGGCCCCCCAGGGGTGGCGTCCCGGGCAAGCCAACGTCAGAGGTGGAAGGGCATTGTAGCAGAGCCTAGGACAGACGGACAGGCAGGCAGACCCTGCACCCTGTGCATATGGCCCTGCGGACTCTGTGTGTCGGGGCACCAGGTCCTCGGCTCTGACCTTCTCACTCCTGGGTGTTAGCGGAGGGGAGAGAGGGGCTGAAGGAGAGGTTCTACGATCTGTTCTGAAATCCCACGGCGGCAGATGGGGACGGAGCCTGGGACCGGCCCTCTGCCCCAAATCAGCCCTGGCCAGGGGGCGCCCAGCCGGGACCGCCCTTTGACCACCTCCATCCGCCACCAGTAGGGTTGTTTCTCCTTCTGAGCTAGAGGCCCATCCGGTTCTGGGCACTTTCACCTTCCCCACTGGGGCGATGGCAACGACCTTGCAACACGACCTCCATCCCTACCCACTGGAGCGGCCGGCTCAGAGTCCAGAGCCTGGCCTGCTGGGAGCCGTACCTTTACACTCACTGTTCCAGGAGAGTTTACTGAATACCCAAGGGCCCCTTTCCTCTCCGTAAAACAGACATGGCTGTAGTGCCTGCTCTTGGGGCTGGTGTGAGGATGACTCACCGCTCGTCCTGCAGACCCCGAACACGTAAGGGAGAGGTTTGTCCCATTGGACAGCGGAGGCCCAATTCACTGCCCCAGGCTCCCCAGAGGAAGGACAGGAGAGCTTCTGAGTCCCCACAGCCATCCTGTAGAGGCCGCCGCCCTGTTCTCCAGAACCGCACTTGCCTGGCAGAGCCCAATTACCCACTGTTTCCCTCTCTAGAGAATTTAGGCCCCTTGCTCGGGGTGCAGAGAATAGGGAACTGGGAGGAGGCGCTGCAGGCCCCTGAGACGTCTGCCCGTGAGCAGAAGCGTCCTAAATGCCGACTTTCAGAAAGCCAGTTCTAGAATGTGTGCAGTTTAAACATTTTGATTGTCATTTAGGATTCAGGGTTTGGTTTTTGGTTTTTTTTTTTTTTGCGGTACGTGGGCCTCTCACTGTCGTGGCCTCTCCCGTTGCGGAGCACAGGCTCCGGACGCGCAGGCTCAGCGGCCATGGCTCACGGGCCCAGCCGCTCCGCGGCATGTGGGATCTTCCCGGAACGGGGCACGAACCCGCGTCCCCTGCATTGGCAGGCGGACTCCCAACCACTGCGCCACCAGGGAAGCCCTAGGATTCCGTTTTAACGGGCAAAACTACCCAAATCCACTTTTCTTTCTCTTCGACAGCAAGAAAGTTTGGGTAATTTGGAGAGGGGGCATTAGGCCAAAGTAAGATGACAAGATTTCACCAAGTGTAGCGTTTGCCGTTGTCTTTAGACCATGAGAACGGTGCTGAGAAACAGCAGGAGAGTCGGCATCCTGCAGTTGGATCTGCACGCCATCATGCATCAGGGCGCCTTGGATATTTCCCAGCAAGCCCTGACGAGTAACCCGGGCGGCACTGACGACCTGGAGGAGAACACAGAGATGAAATGTACTCCTCCTTCCTCAGCTGCTTGGTTGCAGTGTTTGGTATATAATCAGGGCTGCTATGGCCATCACTGATTTGTAGATTTCCTAATAGAATTAGAACGTTCCTCTGACGTTATAATTTACCTGCTCGCACACCTCTTCCTGCAGAAGATGAGGAGTGCCCTGAGAACCCTCTTCCAGGGCCTGCCCTGGGGTCCATAGTGCCAGGACATATTTGCCGAGGGAGTGTGGTTGCTGATTGACAATATTTCTTGTCTCCTTTGGAAAACCCTCCTGCATCCCTCTTGCAGATGCACAGATCGCCTCTTCGGGCCTCAGTGGGATTGACCTAGCTCTCTGCCTTGCCAGTTTCTGCTCTAACTGTAGTTTTGTTTGTTTGTTTGTTTGTTTGTTTACGCACCCTCGCAGCTTGTGGGATTTTAGTTCCCCGACCAGGGATTGAACCCAAGCCCACAGCAGTGAGAGGACAGAGCCCTAACCACTGGACCGCCAGGGAATTCCTGCACCAAGTGTTATTTTTAACAATGTGAAGTTTAACGGTGGTGCTTTGACCTTATTTCACCTCTTTACTAACAAGCGCTATATAAGCCCATGAATATTCGTGCCCTTTGCTATTGTCCGGGGAAGGGGGAGTTTGCCCCTCTACCCGTCTTGAGTTCTCCTGGCTGGACCAATAATCAACCTGGCGCAAGACAGGTTCACAGGAGAAAAAGACACAAATTTTAAATCGTGTGCACAGAGGTCTTATAGAAATGGGACCTAAGAAGTAGACAAAGAAACTTAGGTTTTGGGGTGCCCATTAGTGAAGACGCTAAACAGAATTGGGGCTTGGGTAGTAAATTAAGAACTAACATGGCTTGGGACTTCCCTGGTTGTCCAGTGGTTAGGACTCCGTGCTTTCATGGCCGAGGGCCTGGGTTCAATCCCTGCTCGGGGAACTAAGAGCCTACAAGTTTGGCGGCGCGGCCAAAAAAAAAAAAAAAAAAGGTAACATGGTTTGTTTATACATGGTTTGTTCTCAGCCTGAATTCCCTGTCTCTGGGGATAAGGGTGTCTCTTTACATCCTGGTGCCGGAAGGGCACCATTCACACCGGAGATTTATTTCCTGTTTTCAGGGAGACCGAGGGGGAGGGTCAGTGTCCTTCCTGTGTTGGCCGTTTCTCAAGTAACTTTTCAATCAAATTAACCAACATGCCACTGCGGCACATTTTGGAGCCGCGTACTCTGGGCCCCGACACTAGCTGACAATTGTAGTTGATCTTAAGGAAGAAAACCTCCATTCTGATGCCAAAATCTGGCCTCTGTACGCTGGTGCCAGATTAAATCTCAGCGTTGTGGGTGAAGTAGAAAGAAATAGCTTTATTGCTTTGCCAGGTAAGCGGGCCACAGCGGGCTCATGCCCTCAAGACTGTGTGTCCTGCCCTGGAGGGGGTCGTGAGGAGTCTTATAGCGTTCAAGGAGCAGGGCGTGGTCAGCTCGTGGACACTCTTCTGATTGGCTGGTGGTGAGGTCATCGGGAGTCGGCATCATCAACCTTCTGGTTCCAACCGGTCTGGGGTCTCCGTGCTCGTGGGCAGCAGACAGTTAACTTCGCCCACCTGGAGGGGGTTTCAGTATCTGCAAAACAGCTCAAGGAACAGGGCTCAGAATATTCTCTAGAGTCCTTGAGGAGGAACTAAAGGTCCTTGACTGTGCTTAATGGCTAAAGTATTATTATTTTGTCTTGCTTGCCTGTTTTCCTTTCTTTCTGCATTTTCTCACTTCTCTGATTAAATTTCTTCTTTGGCTGAAGTTTCTCTACAGACAAAAGGCAGGCGGGGGACACGGGTGGAGGTCTATTCTGGGAAGGCCCCGTAGGGTCCTCCCTCAGTTACAGTTCCACGAAGAGCTGGCTTACGCGTGGTTACATCACTGAGAGGGGACAGTCACCACAGCAGGAGGCTCCCCACTCGGGGGGAGCCGGGAGCTGCTTCAGGAGGGGCTGCAGACCAGTTACCACCTCCTCCCCCGGTCGCTAGGCTTTGGCCTGAGGGCTGCCAGGAGGGGTCAGCCATGCATAAAGCTGCCTCCCAGTGCCTGAAGCCCCCTCAAGGTGTGGGCTGTGGGCTTCATCACGGCCCGCCCAACACGGGGCTGCACACGGGGCACCTCGGCATTTCACCACCAGATGGCTGCGTTGATTCAGCGATGCATTAAAAGCACCGCAAAGTATCCTGTCCTCTTCCTTTGACCTTGAGGGGGGCTGACTTGGTAGGATTGTACCAGTTATTAAAATAGTGAAATGGGTCCTTACTTGCTGCTAAGTAGCTCCCTCCCCCCACTGCTTGCCTGTCCCTTGATTATATCCCCTGTCCCTACTGCCTGGCTGTCCCAAATCCCAGATCCTCCCCTGGGAGACTCCCCTCCAACCAGACCAGCAGCTGAAAGGTGAACACCTAACCCAGCAGGCTTCAGGGCAATGGAAGCCCCCCTCCCAGGCCACTGGCTTCCCCAGCAATCCCAGCTGGCTGCCCAAACCTTGCTCTCACCCCCAGCCCAAGCCCAGGGAGACCCAGGAGACATGAGGCCTCTCCCCCAGGTGCCCGCCAGCCTGCCAGGGGCTCCTGTTGGCATCCTTGCATGTCCTTTGCAGAGGGCGCAGAGCCGGCAGGGAGACAGCATGACCCCTGGCAGACGAATGCCTGAGATGTACCTGGAAGATCTTCCAGACGGAGCCTGACCAAATGTGCACCAGGGCCATGGCAGCCCACTGCGTTATCTAAATTTCCTTGGCACATGGGGGCACTCAGACAGATGCGCTTCCACTGTCCTTCCACTCTCAGCGCTGCCTGCGCAGGTGCGGGACCCAAGTCCCAGTGTCCCGCACTTGGGCTGCAGCCCTCGGGCCTGTACTGACAGGGTCTGTAGTCCTGGGCAACTCACCTAACATCCCTCAGCGGCTTTGATGTCCACCATCAGTTAAAGGACTTGAACAAACTACCCCCTTTATAAAAATGGCAGGGATGGGTGAGGTCACGTCTGTACCCTCCAGTGAGCTCACTTGGAGCCCGGTTCTGTGTGATTACAAGGTGTAGTTATGATTTCAAACTATTTCTTCCCATTTCAACAAGTAGCCGAGGGGATTGCTAGAAGGCGAGACCACAGAGCTCTGAACCAGACGACCTGGGGTGACAGACCCAGCCCAAGGCAGCCTTTGTGTTCAAAATGAGGGCGAGGCCGCGGGGAATTCCTTTGAACTGCAGTGGGATGTTATCCCCTAGGTCACCTGGGATACAAATACCTACGGGGAAATTCTGCTCTACCGCTCACAATTGGGTTTGTTTTGTCTGTTGATAGGTTTGAGCACTTTAATTTCTTTGCTGGGGACATCAACAGACCTCAGTGTATTCCTGAATTGTCTGTCTTCAAGCCTCCAAACATTTGTCTTCCAGGTACAAAACCACGATTTTTTTTTTTTTTTTTCAGTAGAAGAAGTGGGTGTGGGTCATTCTAGCTACATTATAGCACTGAGTGCCCAGGACCTGGTGCAAAGGAAAAGGTTTTCTCTGGCGCTCTGGACAGAAATGTGTCAAGGCCGGGCCGGGGGTTCAGGTTGGGGAAGTGGTGTCTCAGAGGCTGGTACACGCAACTCTGTGCGTGTGTTTGCTTGCAAGTGAGCACACGTGTGCATATGTGAGCGTGTCTGTGCGTGGGAGGGCATGTGAGTGGGTGTGGGCAGGTAAGTGCTGGTGTGCAGTTGAGGATGCGTGCACCAAGCAGGAGTGTTTAGGAGGGAGATGGGTTTGTCTTTTGGGGGAGAATGGCGCTCATCTGGGAGTTTTGCAGACAGTCCCAGTAAGGTGTCAGGCTCGGGTTCACAAAAGCCAAGATGAATTGGTTTCGGACGTGGGCGGGTTTGGTCCTTCTGCTGGACGTGTCACTTGGACTTCTCAGTAGGCCCGTTGGCTTGACTGTCGTCATCACCCTCATCAGCAGTCACGTTACCAAATCAGGTCCAGCTGCTTGCAGCGCAAAAACCAATACTCAAGAGAGGCAGATGTCGGCAGGAAGGGAAACTGCCTTTGAGCAGAATACCGGCAGTCCGGGGAGACAGTGGACTCGGTGTTCTCCAAAACCGTCTCCGAAGATTCTGCTCGGCCGAGAAAGTTTTTAAAGCGGAAAAGGGAAGTCATCTCGGGTAATCACTGAGATGGGGGGTCAGAGTGGTCACCATGCCCCACTGTGTGCAGGCTTGTCGACTTCCTGTGCTCTTTCTTTAGATGCTGTCGTGTTCACACAGTTCTTGAGATTACTGAAGGGGAAGCTGGGGAAGAGATCGGTCATCATTTCTATTTCTTTGATCTATGGAAAGAACCTACAAGTTAGGCAAAGTATCGTGTGATCAAAAGATTTGAAAGGTGTGCTAGGGCCAGAGATGAGTAGAGCATGGGGGCGCCTGGTTTGAGGTTAGTGACAAGACGAAGGGACCTCCTGCAAAGAGCTCTTTTCTGCCCAAAGCTGCTTACAGTCACCCTGTAAGAGCGGAGGATGCTGTCAGGGGAAGCCCCAGCACCCTGGCCCCAGTGGGCCTGAAACACGGGGCCTCCCGCCCCTCGAGGCGTCATCCTCTGAAGGCCGAGGCAGCAGGAAAAGACCTTGACGAGGGAGTTGGGTTCCGCTGGGAAGGGTGGGCGTAGGGAAAGTGGGGGACCGGTCTAGGGAAAAGGGGGACATCTCTGCAGCTCTCTGCAGCAAGGACCTGGAGGGCCTGGGACCAGAACGTGACTCGGGTTTTCTCCTTAAGCCTCCAGCCACACGTCTTCCTGCCCCCTCCATCTCCCCCAGAAAACCCAGGAAGGAGCTTGAAAGCTGGTTCCAAGCCTTGGCAGGTGTCTGTTTCCATTCTTTGCTCCTTGGATATAGTCTTTCCAGATTCTGTGTGGTTTTGATTCCCTCTCCTTGGTCCTCGGCAAAGCTCACTTGTACCAGTGGTAATGTGCGCGGGTGCATAGCTGCAGAGACAGCGATTCATTCGACAGGATGAAGCTCTCCATCCTCTGGACCTTGTTTCAGACACTCACGCAGCCTCCACTTCACCCCCGCTGAGCCCCCTGAGACCATCGGTACCGGTCCTGCATGCAAGACCGTGTAACGCGGTGTTTCCGTCCTCACCCCTGCAGCATCACGAGTGAGGCGTCTTCTTCGAAAAATGGTGGTTTTGTAACTGCCTGCCTTTGAAGGGCTTGTTTTTGTAAAACAACCTGGCTGACAAAAAAACAAACAAACAAACAAAAAACCACTGTTGTCAATGAGATACTCAGACTGTTAAAATGTGACGGGCTTGTCCACGATGACTAATGGCCTCAAGTTGTTAGCACCTGGCAGAGCCAGAGGAGAGAAATGCTCAGCTCTGTCCTGCTTCATTTGTTCCCCTGGTTCTCGCACAGTTTGGGCCCAGGGGTCCTTTCTAAATGTAGGAACCTGAGGTATCACGCTGCTGGCGAGAGGAGGAAAGCTGGGTAATGTCTGTGTTCACTTGTGAATGTTTGTGCGGAGATCGCCCACAGCTCCTTCTCTGGATGGTTTTAGGAAGCATCCTTGTGTGTGTTGAACACCAGCAGGGCTCCCCCCGAGAGCCCCGTTCCAGGTGGTCGTGTGGGGAGGATGCCGCTGCCGAGGGGAGTCTGTTCCCAAACCCAAGTTCACGTGCCCGATGCACAGTGAGGCCACACAAACCGAGGGGCTGGAGTTCGGAGCAGAGAAAGGTTTATTGCAGGGCCCAGCAAGGAGAGAGGAAGGAGATGGGTGACTTGTGCTCAGAATACCCCGGGACTCCCGGAAGGGTTTCAACAAAGCAATTTGAAAGGCCAGGGGAGGGGAGGGGCCGGTCCCAGGGTGTGTGATCAGCTCGTGCACAATCCTCTGATTGGTTGGTGGTGATCAGTCCTTAGGCCCCAGCAGGTCTCATGATCATCAGGTAGTTAATTTCTTCCATTTGGTGGTGGTGGGGGGGGTGGTTTAGCATCTGAAACTCTCAGGAAATATGCAGGAGATACTATTATCTAGGTACTTCCGAGAGGAGCTACAGCAGAGGATATTGGGGTGGGGGTGGGGGTGGGGGTTCTGTCCTGGGAGGGCCCCATAGGGTCCCGCTTGGTTACAGGTCCACACCCATCCAGAGCCCAGGGTGGGCCTTTGGGGGCTCTCAGCGGGGGCTGAACAGAAACCGAGAGGAAAGGGCATCTCCTTATTCCTGGCCAGTCCCTGCCGTTCTTCCTCGGAGACTTGCGGTTGAGTGTCTGGGTGGTCCTCACGCAGGAGAGTCAGGAGAGACTCGGGGGGTTCACTCCAACCTGTGCTGGAAATTACATACGCCTCTGTTGGTTTGTAACTCACCTGAAGCATGGCCCGAGGCTGCTGTCAATCTAGTGGGGAGTTCCTTAGTCTGCACGTGGAGGCATCTCCCCGGTACCCAGTTTAGTGCCACTCAGGCCATCCGATGACCTTGGCTCCGCTGGACACACAGGTGGGCCTTCCAGGCCTCAGATAATTCACCCGGCGCAGCGGCCAGCTTTGTGCCTTGCAAAGTCGGCACCCTTCCTTCCGTCACTGTGGGACTCTGGGCCCCTTCTTCACGGTGTCAGACTCGCCACGTGTAAGTTAGCCCCCGACCCTCTCGGAAGCAGCTGCTCTCCCACCTCCTGCCTTCTCCCCGCCCACTTCAAAGGCTTCTGCCTGGGACCATCCCCACAGGAGATGGTGCAAGACCCGGCCCAGGCCTGGGCCGCCTCTCACCTCGGCTTTCCTTCTTCCTGCCCCACTTTGACCTCGTGAGACTGTCTGTGCGCCACCCGTGGGTACATTTGACAACACGCTCGCCTTGATTTTTATCATAAACCCCAGCATTTTTTTCTCTCTAAAATGTCACAGCTGAGCAGAAGCAAAACGGAGTTTATCAGATTGGCCGCCAGCTTCCAGCTGAGATGGAATTTCCTCCTCACGGCCCGTGAGCAAAGCTATGACCCTCTGGCACAGAGACAGCTTCGGTAAGTCCGAGAACGCACAGCATTTTGTATTCTACCTTTTACAGATGTTATTACAGCCTAAGCGTTTTCCACATTGCTATGTGGAACCCACTCGTCTTTTTCTCGCCTTTTTATGTAAAATACAACACGCAGAGAACCACACACACACAAAACCATATTAATCTCATTATTACGGCAATATGGTAGTTCATCAAACAGCTGGACCACACCTCACTCTCCTGTCAATGAAAATAATCAATAAACAATCTAAAATAAGAATAGAAAAGGGTTTTATGTGAGCCAGACCGAGGACTAGCCTGGAAGCCAGCTTCCCAGATGACTCTGAGAAACTGCTCCGGAGAGCAGCACAGTTTTATATCTTGTCAAAACAAAGAACATTAAACAAGTCAGGGTTTCATTTCTTCAAGGTTATTATTTAAAAAAAAAAAAAAAAACAGACCAGCACGTACCCAGCAAGTCAGTATGGCCTTGCCACCTGGGAAGGGGGACTTAACCATCAAAGGAGTAACAAGTATCAGGAAGGGAGGCATTTCATCTTTATTTTTAACATGGACATTTTTACTTCTGGTCAGTGTGTCCTTTTCTCTAATAATTAAAGCCAAGGTACAGTGTAAACTTTGATAGGCCACACACAGGCTATTTTAGTTAGCATCAAACTCAAGTTCACTCATGTATAAGCCAGAATGACTTCCCGGTATCTCAATACGTGGACATGTCTTTTGTCACTCCCCTGCCATCGTTGTCGGACGCGCAGGAAACCTCCCCTGGCTTTTGAATTGTGCGTTTTCAGACATCGTGAGCAGAGCAGGAAGCATCCTCTTTTTCTCCATCTCCCGACTGAGCTGGACCAAGAAATGGGTTCTTCGGGGGCACCCGGATTTAACCTTCAGGAATAAGACTTGATAAAGTCCCCACTGCGTGCAGATGGTGGAAAGAGTAAAGCAGCGTCTGTTTTGCCAACTTTCTGGTCCAGTAGAGGGTCTTTCTGGGCCCAGGGGGTCCCATCTGTCACAGCTGTGGTACAGACACAGCACAGGAGAGTCGCGGGGAGGGACAGTCACCACTGAGCCCCCCAGCCCCACGGAGGCGATCAGTCATTTCAGCAGATGTCGTGCGTCCCTGCAAAGTCCCAGGCACCTTCCGGGGCACTGGACACACAGCCGTGGACAGACAGACAGACAGAGCCTCCAGCCCACAAACTCACACACCTATCAGGGCAAGGAATCCCTGCCCCAGGGCTGCCAGATGCCCTTGCAGCGGGTACACAGGACAGGAAGAGTAGACAAGCCCTGTTCTAGACCGTTCTGCAACCACTGGGGCCCTTTGGAGGGTTGTGGCTGTACACAGCCATATATGTGACCCCCATTCGTCAGGAGGCTGTCCCCGCAGATGAAGGTCAGCGCAGAGTTCGCGTGCAGCCACAGGAGGAAAGCCAGCTCTGTGGTTAGTGCTGTCGACTGAAAAACTGCACAGCCTGAAAGGTGAGAGTTGTGTTTTATTCGGTGGACAAACCCGAGGACTAAGGTCCGGGACACAGCATCTCAGATCACTCCGAGGGACGGCTCCGAAGAGGCCAGGTGGGGGCCGGGGTACATAGGAGCCGTTTTTGCAACAAAGACCAGGTAGTCGGAACATCAAAAGATGACTGTTAATTAAAGAAAACCGGACATCTCGAGGTAAAGAGCTTAGCACTTTTCTACGTATGGGAAGACGCAAGAGTCTGGGCTGTCTGGCATCGTTCCTTTGATGTGCTCCTCGGCTATCTGGGGCCAGTATCCTGCGTTTTCTCCTCCCGAGTCTCCTCAGGGTGCACGGCTGGGGGCGGCTGCAGCAGCTCACTGCTAGATGGGGGGCCTCCCGCCCGGATCCTGAGCTCCCTCAGGGCGCACGGTCTCGGGGTGGCTGTCATGTGACGGCTTGGTGGCTGCAACACCCTTTGTTTACTGATATGGCCGGTGGCGTCCTCAGTTCCCAGTGCTTTCCCCTCGGCCTTCTAGGGCCTTCATGTGAAGTCAGAGTATTCACACCACTAGTTTTTCCCCTTCACGTGGACCATGGTTTCACAAAGTTAAACAAGCCAGGAGTTGTTTGTGGGTCAGGCTTATTCCAGACCAGGCCGTGCCTCTCATGGAGCCAGGTTCTCTCACCTGAGATCTAGCAGAGAATAGTGAATATTGTATAAAGCTTTGAAATGGACAGAAAGGGTCAACACACCCTTCTGGTCTTCCGTGGTCTTTTGAGTTATTTTACGAATCTTGTAAGTTGTAGCAGACAGATACTACTGCAGATGATTCTCCTCCACACAGTGCAAACTAGTGCGTCAGCGGGATCAGTTGATAACTGCTCTGAGCACAGAGCTGTGTGGCGTCTGTTTGTAGATTACTGTCAGTGGCATTCCTTGTTGTCTACGTATGTATGTATGTTTAGTGTCTTGAATTCTCTCTCCTTTTTTTTTAAAAAAAATTTATTTATTTATTTTTGGCTGCGTTGGGTTTTCACTGCTGCACCTGGGCTTTCTCTAGTTGCGGCGAGCTGGGGCTACTCTTAGTCGCGGTGCGTGGGCTTCTCATTGCAGTGGCTTCTCTTGTTGCAGAGCACGGGCTCTAGTCGCGTGGGCTTCAGTAGTTGTGGCATGCAGGCTCAGTAGTTGTGGCACACGGGCTTAGTTGCTCCGCGGCATGTGGGATCTTCCCGGACCAGGGCTCAAACCCGTGTCCCCTGCATCGGCAGGTGGATTCTTAACCACTGCACCACCAGGGAAGTCCTGAATTCTCTTTTGAATCAGCTGCAACATCTTACTAGTTCCCTCATTAATTGAGTCCCGTAAAATCTTTAACACACGTTCACTTTGTATCTGTATAAGAGTCGTGGTTTTATCTTCATTAAGTAATTGTCTTTTAACGATTATAATAGGCCAGATTACTGTGTAGCACAGGGAACTCTACTCAGTGCTCTGTGGTGACCTACATGGGAAGGAAATCCAAAAAAGAGGGGATCTGTGTATACGTACAGCTGATTCACTTTGCTGTACAGCAGAAACTAACAAAATGTTGTAAAAAACTATACTCCAATAAAAATTAAAAAGGAAAGAAAAGCATTAATAGCTAAAAAAGAAAAAGAGAGAGAGAGAGAGAGGCAAGGATGGGAATGTTACTTCTTACAAGATTCACAAGCAAGGTGTAATTTGAAACGAGATCCAAAGAAAGTAGGAAGAAGGAGAGGTGTGAGAGTCTTCCAGAAGGGAGGGAGAATGAATCAGAGACATGAAGTAGCCCCTGGGCCCCCGTGATGTTATTGGCCGTGAGTTTAAAATGATTAAGGAATTTAAAATCCTCATTGGTTTCCAGGAATATGGCAAGCAAGTGCAGTTGAACCAACTCATCAGGTGAACACAATACTTGTTAGAAAAACTATAAAATATCTTTAAAGCATCAAAAAGCGGGCAAGGGACTTCCCTGTCAGTCCAGTGTTTAGGACCCCTCGCTTCCACCGCAGGGGGTACGCGTTTGATCCCTGGTGGGGGAACTAAGATCCCGCAGCCAAAAAACGGCCCAAAAAACCAAAACATAAAAAAAAAACAAACAAGCAATATTGTAACAAATTCAATATAGACTTTAAAAATGGTCCCCATCAAAGAAAAAACCTTTAAAACAATAAAAATAAAAGACATAAACACCAAGGCGATGTTTTGCAATCCACACAACTTGGATGACCTCTTAGTAGAGGGCAGTCATCAAATATCACACCTGCCCAGGGTGGGGAGTCCAGTGGCACAGCTCATACACCAGAACACCCAAAGGGCTACGCACTGCAGGTAGGGGTGAGTCAGAAGTCAGGCTGCACTCCTGACCCCTCCTACCTGCCTCCACCCACCCAGGAAACAACAAAGAGACTTGCTGAGTATCTCAGGGTGGGGAGAGCTGTCCTGAGAAATTGTAACCAAGAGCTTGCCCCAGATCAGATTTTAAAAACATTCTTTTGGAGATATACATACCCTAAATTCTTCTCATTTAAAGTGTACAATTTGTTGATGAAAAAATTAATCAGTAGTCCATCTCAGAAAGGAAAATGTTTATTTGAGCCAACCTGAGGATTATTCAGAAAGCTCTGAGAACAGTTCTGCCTTGACCTGTCAGAGGTCAAAGCATAGTTATGTAAGTTTTTGAGGCAAAAGGTTATAGGTCAAATGGCATATTATTGACAGTTTACACCATCCAGATCTACACGGACAAAGTGAAAGGCTGGTCATGGGTCATCCTGGCCCCTTACAAGATTATGAAGGAAGGTTATCTCCTAAGGAGATCTGGGTAACGCAGATACACAGTATACACTATAGAGAAGGCAAACAGGCAAAGAGAAATTTTATAATTAAATTTTCTTGGCTTGCCATAAAACGTGAATTTCATTTCATCAAATTCAGTGATTTTAGCATATCTAGAGAGCTGTGCAACCATGACCTTGATCTAATTTTAGAACATTTTCATCACCTCAGAGAATCCCCCCACACATTCACATTCATTACCTTTTCCGCTTTTTCCTGGCCCCCAGAAACACTCCTTTTATTGAAATGATAATTCCATTGAATGGATATACCACATTTTATTTACCCATTCATCATCTGATGGACACCCAGGTGGTTTTCACTTAATAGAAAACATGAATAAGTTCGTTTCCATTTGAATAATGCCTCTGTAAACATTTGTGTACAAGTTTTTGTGTGGACATATGTTTTCATTTCTCTTAGGTAGATACACCGAGGAGTGGGATAGAGGGATAAATTAGGAGTTTGGGATTGACATATACACACGACTATATTTCAGATAGATAACCAACAGGGACCTACTGTAGAGCACAGGGAATTCTGCTCAATATTCTGTAATAACCTAACTGGGAAAAGAATTTGAAAAAGAATAGGTATATGTATATGTGTACCTGAATCACTGTGCTGTACACCTGAAACTAAGACAACTTTTTAAATCAGCTCTACTCCAATATAAAATAAAAATTTTTTAAGTTGTCTAGAATTATCTGAAAAAAATGTTTTTCAGAATAAATTGGATGTCCTAACAACTTCTAGTGATGACTCATGAGGATTTGTTTTTAATTTTGTTTCTAATCATTATTCACTCAGAGAGACCTGTGTACCCTCTACCCAGTTTCCCCTCTACCCAGTTTCCCCTAATACTTATATCTTAAACAACTGGATTGTAACATCAAGAGCAGGAATTTTCCATTGATGCAATGTATGTGTAGAGTTCTAGCATTTTCTGTCACCTGTGGGTTCATGTAACCACCACCACAGTCAAGATACAGAACTGTTGATCACCACAGAGAGCTCCCTCATGCTATCGCTTTATACAGCCACACACCATCACTAACCCTTAGCAGCAGCTAATGGCTTCCACCCCTATAATTTTGTCATTTTGTGAATGTTATATAAATGAAATCATACAATATGTAACCTCTGAGATTAGCTTTTTTTTTCTCAGCAGGATACTCTTAAGATCCACCCAAGTTGTTGCCTTTATTAATAGTTTGTTTCTTTTTAGCGCCGAGGGGTATTCCGTGGTATGGATACACTGCAGTTTGTTTATTCACGTATTGAGGGACATTTGGGTTGTTTCCACTTTGGGCCTATTATGAATAAAGCTGCTATGAACAACGGTGTCTACAGGTTTTTGTGGGGAACATATGTTTTTATTTCTCGGGGATAAATGCCCAGGAGTGCAATTGCTGGGAAGTATGGTAAGTGTACATTTAGGCCTTTCTTTAACTGCCATCATTTTCCTTTTTGATGCCTAAATTATTCCATCTTTTCCCAGTGGAGGACCTTTCAAGTTGCTTCTTTTGACATGTTTCACTGGTCTTTTCTAGCTGCTGCTGTTGCTGCTTTTTTTGACTGGAGAAGACATCCCAGGCTCCTCTTGCACATTTCCAGCCCCAAACTTTAAATGGTGCTTCGGTACCTTTGACCACGTGCCTCTTATTGTCCTTGACAAGGTATTTGTTCATGGGAAGTGATAGATAAGCAGCAGACCTGCAGTCCGTTTTCTCCCATTACAAGTCAGATCTGCTCGTAAATATACCGAGGACCAATTTCCTGCAGCCAAACCTCATAGTATTTGCCAGTGGGGGAGTCCTTTTCTATAACAGCACACACATGATGGTTCAGGATTGCTTACAATAAACAAATCTGAGATCTATGGGAAATGTTACCAAGCCAAGTAACTGAGCCCCAATTCAGAATAGCTCCTTCTTTGTGAAATCACCTCGTGCCTCATTTAGAGACCTCCTGACGTACTCATATATTGCTAGCAGAACTATAAAATGGTCAAAAATCATTTTGGAAAACAGTTTGTCAGTGTTTTCATCTGCTTGGGCTGTCATAACAAAATATCGTAAACTGGGTGGCTTAAAGAAACAGACATTTATTCCTCACGGTTCTGGAGGCTAGAAGTCCAAGATCAAGGTGCCAGGGGATGGGTTCCTGGTGAGAGCTCTCCTCCTTCTTGCAGACATCTGCCTTCTTGCTGTGTCCTTACATGGGCTTTCCTTGGAGCAGAAACGCAGTGGGGAGGGGGGCGCAGGGACTCTCCCTTTTCTCATAAGGCCATTAATCCCCTCATGACCTAATCTAACCTTACTTACCTTCCAAGAGCCCCATCTCCAAATACTGTCACATTAGGGGTTAGAAGTTCAACATATGAATTTGGGGGGCACAAACATTCAGTCCATAACAGCAAGTTCTGCATAAAATTAAACACATACCTACGCTATGACCCAGTGATTTTATTCCTAGGTATTTACCCAAAGGAAAGAAAACATACATTCACAAAAAGACTTGTAGAAGGATATTTATAGCAATTTCAGTCCTAACAGATAACACCTGAAAACAATACTAATAACCATCATTAGGAGAATGGATAAGCTAATTTCAGTATGTTTATTGTATTCATCTGCTTGGGCTGCCATAACAATAAACTACAGATCTGGTGGCTTAAACAGCAGAAATTTATTTTCTCATAGTTCTAGAGGCTGAGGAGTCCAAGATCAAGGTTCCAGCTGATCCATTTTCTGGTGAGGGCTCTCAAACCTGACATCTCGAAGGCCTGAGAACCAGGGGGACCAATGCAGTGAGTCCAAAGGCTCCAGAACCAGGAGTGTCGATGTCCAAGGGCAGCAGCACATGGATGTCCCGCTTAGGCAGAAAGCAAATTGGTCCTTCCTCTGCCTTTCTGTCCTATTCAGGCCTTCACTGGATCAGATGACGCCCACTGCATTGGTGAGGGTGATCTTTACTCAGTCTGATTCAAATGCTCATCTCTCCCAGAAACACAGACACGCCCAGAAATAACGTTTTACCAGCTATCCGGGCATCCCTTAGCCCAGTCAAGTTAACACATGAAATTAACCATTCAAACAAGCCAAAGACAATCTGTGACATATTTGAACACCCAAAGCCTGGAACATAGGAAATAAAATGAATTCTAATAAATCAATACAAAAAAGTACAGACAACCCAATACAAATGGACAAAAGACATTAACAGGCGTTTCACAAAAGAGGGTATCCAGCTGGCCAATACCTGTATGAAAAGGGGATCAACCACGTGAGCCATTAAACTAAAAATGAGTTCTCACTACTCATCCGCCAGAGTGCCGGGAGGGGGGACAGACAGCCTCGCAGTAATCTGTGTCGCTGAGACTGTGGAGCAACAGGAACCTCCACGCACTGACGGTAGCAATAAATTGGTCCCATCACTGAGGAAATCAGTGTGGTGTTATATAATAAAATGAAACAGACTCGTGCCCCGGAACCCGCAACTCCACTACAAGGTACACACTCGAGAGAGCTCTTGCGTGTGCGCACCTGTACCTGAGCTTGGCATCCTCTCGAGAACTGGGTCTGAGAAGAGGACCTGCCCCTAGCTAGTCATTCTGGGATGCAGTCCTACAGAACCACAGTGGGGGGACTGACTAGAATGACTGGAACACGGAGGATGGAAAGCCATGCTAAGGGTGCGTCACTGGGCTGGTTACCATTGTGAGTAACCGGGGCTCAATCCTGTTGGAGACCCTCCGAGAAATTGTGGAGAGTGGCCTTCGGAATCATCCACTTGTGACTTGGGAGTGGGGAGTATTTATCTTCTGGCTTTTGGACCCATTCGCCAAGGGTCGTGGCCATGGGGGGTTAATGTTCTGCACTCGTGGGTTTTCACATTGCTCAGTGGAACCCTACTTATGTCCCGCGTGGCAGTTGGCACAGAGGCCCTGAGGCAGAAAGCAAGGGACATGCAGACTGGTGAGGTAACCTGCTGCCGTCTGTACCACCATTAGTTGGTTACCACAGCAACAACAGGAGAAAACAGGAGCCCAGAGAAGTGAGACAGAACATAAAGGATACCAACACATCAGAACACAAGACTGTTCATAAAACTTTATTATTGGAAACAAGCCAGCTTCCCATCGATACGAGAATGTGTTTAAGGGCGGTGCGTTCATACAGTCCTCTGCCACACCATCCTGGCCACGTTCTCGCTGGGTACTGCTGACTCCACCTTATTTTCGTGTATGTGTAGTGAGCAATTTGATTCTGCTTTTAGATGAACTGGAAGCAATGCCCTCCTGTCACAGCGAAGTGTAGGACGGTCACGGTCCTTACAGAGCAAGAGGATGGGCTTTGGCCTCAGACGGACTTGGCGCTAATCTTCATCATTCGCTCGGCTTCCTCCGCCATAAAATGATAACCATCCCTACCTTGTGTCTATTTCACAGCACAGAACGCTTACCCCGCACCACACACTGTTCTAAGCCTCTCCAAATATTAACCCGTTCCATCCTCCCATCCCTCACTCCCATGATGTAAATACTGTTTTATGCGTTTCCTAATGAAGGAACCGGGCACAGAGAGCTTACGTAACTCGGCAGGGCCACACAGCTGGTGAGTGGAGGAGTGCGCTGAGCCGGGATTTGAACGCCCCCCTGTCTGGCTGCAGAACCCGTTCCATCCAGCGGGAAAGGCGCATCCCCGGCCCAGCCGCGCAGAGAGGACTGCGCAGCGTGTCTGCCGTGCGTGCGGAGCCCCACCTCCCCACGCGGCGCACGGCTGCGAGGGCGGCCCCGGGGCCCCGCCCCCGGGCGCCTGCGGCGGGGGCAGCGGGTTCTTCTCCCGGTCCGCCGTCGGGGGCCGCTGCCCGCGGTCCCCGGGGCCGGGCGCGCCCCGCAAGATGTGCGGGCGCCGCGGCCGGCAGCCCGGGCCCCGCCTGTGCTGGCTACTGTGCTGCAGCGCCCTGCTGTCCCCGGCCACGGGCTACGTGATCGTGAGCTCCGTGTCCTGGGCCGTCACCAACGAGGTGGACGAGGAGCTAGACAGCGCCTCCACCGAGGAGGCGCTGCCCGCGCTGCTGGAAGACTCGGGCAGCATCTGGCAGCGGAGCTTCCCGGCCTCGGCGCACGAGGAGGAGTCTCACCTGCCGCCCCCGGAGGGCACCGCCCGCGCCAGGCCGCCCCCTGCGCCGCCCGGGATGTTCTCCTACCGGCGCGAGGGCAGCGCGAGGCTGCGCCCGGGCACCGCCCGCTTCCTGGCCCACGCCAGCGCCTGGGGCTGTCTGGCCACCGTGTCCGCCCACGAGAAGGTAAGCCACCCGACCGGGAGCGGCGTGCAGGGAACAGGGAGAGCCTGGGGCCACTCCCGCGCTCGGATCCAGGTCTAGCAGACGTGCGCTGGAGGCTGGATCGGCGTGGACAGCGTGTAATTAATGCAGCCAGATTGTGCTTCGGTTACCCTGGCACCCTGGCAAAGGCAGGAGGGGTGGGGGTTGGTGCTGGGGGAGAGGACGACAAGCAGGCTTCCTGCCAGGTGGATGGGGACCGAAGCGCAGTCGAGAAGCACAGTCTTGAAATGGCCAAAGAGCTGTGCAAATAACCAGCGCCCGACCAGAGACCTGGACAAAAGAAGCCTGAGCCACCTTTGGCATCACCGAGTAGCGCGTCCAGCCCCTGCCCGCCCATAGACCAGAGCTGCCCCATCACTTACTGACCCCGAACCGGGGCTCTGGCGGAAATTTGCATTTTAAAAAATGGAATTCGAGAACTGTTCTGGAAAGGAGATTTATTGTGCAAAGCGTGTAAATGTTGGAGTGACAGCGCTGTCGTCAGCTGCAGCTTTCATCGTTCGTTTCACAGATGTTTTACTCACCTGTTAGACATGATTCCACCTGAAGTGGAAATGCCGTGGATACATGATGAGGATGTAACATCCATACGTGTACACCTTCCAGAAAGCTTTTAGGGCTGTTAAGACCGACGTAAGGGTTTTATTACAGGGCAGTAATTTGAACTCCTATTTATTTCATGCAAAAAAAAATACTGTTTTATGGAGTGTGTAAGTCATTGGCCAGGGGAAAGGTTCTGGGCCCAGCTCTGAGTCTCACCAGCTCAGAGACTGTGGCCAAGTCAATGGGTTCTCCACTTTGCTTTCCTCATCTATGAAATTAAGTGGTGGACTAGGTAGTTTTGAACGTCCTTTTTTGCTTTGAAAAAAAAAATATCTAAATGACAACTTTTTTTTTTTTTTTTTGGCGGTACGCGGGCCTCTCATTGTTGTGGCCTCTCCCGTTGCGGAGCACAGGCTCCGGACGCGCAGGCCCAGCGGCCATGGCTCACGGGCCCAACCGCTCTGCGGCATGTGGGATCTTCCTGGACCGGGGCAAGAACCCGTGTCCCCTGCATCGGCAGGCGTACACTCAACCACTGCGCCACCAGGGAAGCCCGACAACTTTATTTTGATGAGAAATGATCATAAGGTCTTTCACAGCTTCCAAATAGTTCTTCACAGCTATATCTTATACTCCTAAGACATACCTTCGGAAGATATGAAGCTTAAATATGAAGCTGATCTTGGTTTAAAACACAGATCACTTCAAGCAATTAAAACTCTAGTGCCAGTGTATTCAAGGTATTATGACTTTCAACATCCCTTTTCTTAGCTTTGTTAGTAGTTCCCTTTTCCAGTATTGACGTATACTCCAAATGCAATAAATTCAGAGAACATTTACCACGTGCCTGGCACGTGTGCAAGACATGACTCAGTTTGTGAGTGACCAGCTGAGAAACAGGATCTGGGAATGACATATTAGCATTTTGTAGGATTCCTCAACATTGGGTTTTCTAAAAGATTAAAACCACCCCTTATCACAATTCTACACACTGTTGTCATGCGACACTTCAAAGACAAAGGCAGCCCCGAGTTCTGAGCTAAGTAACAATGAGGAACGCTCTGTGAAGGGTAAAGGTCATGATGCTGGACCCAGCAGGGCTTGGGAGAAACCTAAGAAGTATTTGTGTACGTGTCTGAGAATTTCATCTGCTCTACTGGATGATCGTGAGCAAAACATTGGTTTAGCATGTTTATGTGTCTTCCTTGAAGCTAGAAGGATAAGAAACCAAATTCCCATAAGTTGCTGAGTTATCCTATTAAAATATTATTGATTACAATTTTAAAATGTGACTAATAAGTGAGAAAGTGGTGTGACCCTAAAGGAAACAATACCAGAAAGTTCCTGGAGTCCAAAGACCAGGTAAGATGTTAGGTTAAGACTTAGATTCTGGGCTTCCCTGGTGGCGCAGTGGTTGAGAGTCCGCCTGCCGATGCAGGGGACATGGGTTCGTGCCCCGATCCGGGAAGATCCCACATGCCGCGGAGCGGCTGGGCCCATGAGCCATGGCCGCTGGGCCTGCGCGTCCGGAGCCTGTGCTCCGCAATGGGAGAGACCACGACAGTGAGGGGCCCGCGTACCGGAAAAAAAAAAAAAAAAAAAAAAAAAAAGACTTAGATTCTATCCCCAAAGTTGCCAAAAATATGGGGGAGGTGGTGAAGGCAGTGGGGCTCCCAAGGGCTAGCTTGTGAGAAAGGTTTTAGTGACCCTCCACCCTTCCATGATTTTCATTGCCTTTACCCCAAATAACTTTCAGTTTAATAGAGTGTGTTTGCTGTGTACCTGCAGCTTCAAGAATAATCCCCTCACCATCCCTCCTCTACAGATGCCACTGCTAAGCTCCTCTGTAGGAATTCTGGAGCCGTCACTGGGTGATGTGGGCAGGTGGGGAACCACTTTGCTTTGATTCACGACCTGTCAAAACCACGGTGATGCCATGCTGCCCTCGCACCCCCAATGCTATATTTCCTGGTCAGAGACACAGACTGAGCTCCCAGCTCAAGTCAATCCACAACCCTGCATTGAAAAGGCCTTTTTTGGTGTTTGTTAGATCCCAGGACTGCCGTTTGGGAACTGCCTGCCGGTCAGTGACGGCCCCCTCAACAACAGCACGGGGGTTCCTTTCTTCTATGTGACACCCAAGGACCTCCTGGTGGCTGATCTGATGAAGAACCCCACGGCCTCCCTCCTGCTGCCGGAATCTGAAGGAGAGTTCTGCAGGTAGGCAAGGGCCCGGCCTCCCCCATCCAGGTGCTCTGCACGAGGCAGGGAGGCTGTGGCTTTTTTTTTTTTTTAATTAATTAATTAATTTGTTTTTGGCTGTGTTGGGTCTTCGTTTCTGTGCGAGGGCTTTCTCTAGTTGTGGCAAGCGGGGGCCCCTCTTCATCGCGGTGCGCGGGCCTCTCACTATCGCGGCCTCTCCCGTTGCGGAGCACAGGCTCCAGACGCGCAGGCTCAGTAATTGTGGCTCACGGGCCCAGTTGCTCCGCGGCATGTGGGATCTTCCCAGACCAGGGCTCGAACCCGTGTCCCCTGCATCGGCAGGTAGATTCTCAACCACTGCGCCACCAGGGAAGCCCGAGGCTGTGGCTTTAACGGGGCCCTGAGATGCAAAGCATTGTCTTTGCCACTTGGCTAGGGGGCAGGTTCTGGGCCTGGCTCTGGGTCTCACCAGCACCGAGACTGTGGCTAAGTCACTGGGTTCTCCACATTGCTTTCCTCATCTATGAAATTAAGTGGTGGACTAGGTAGTTTTGAAGGTTCTTTTTTGCTTTGAAAAAAATTATTGAAATGACGACTTTATTCTGATAAAGTGATCTTAACTTCTTATGTGGCTTCCAAATGGTTTTTCACAGTTATATCTTAGGCTCCTAAGACACATCTCCAGAAGATACAAAACTTAAATATGAAGCTGATCTTGGTTTAGAATACAAGTCATTGCAAACAATTAAAAGCCTAGAGCCAATGTGTTCCAGATACATTGGCAACGTATGTTGTAGAAATGTATTTTCACGTGGAAAGAGTATATATAGCCGTGGAATCAGATCAATAGAATTCTACCACTCACCAAGCTGTGTGATTGGGGGCAAGTTATTGAACCTTTGGAGCCTCCGTTTCCTCATCTGTAAAATGGGAATAGTAGTTTCTACCTCCTAGGGTGATGGAGAGAGTTGGAAAGATTTGCAGCGTCTTGCACAACACTGCATGGAGAAATGGCAGCTCTCTTTGTTACGGCAACGGTGGGGGTGGGGGAGGGGAGGGGAGGGGAGTGAAGGAAGAGCCAGTGGTTTGTCTCCAAGGCACATGCAGCATAGAATACACTTATTGTTTTGCAAATTAATTTCTACCTGCCCCAGTGAGGTGTGTGCAATAAAGACCCAGGGTCCCTTAAATCACTTTCTCAAAAACTCTCTCAAGGAAAGGACAGTTGGGCAAAAATGGAACACTGTATCCAACACCTTTGTCTGAAATCAGAATGTGGAGCTTGAGGTCCAATCCTGCCGCTGCCGTGTCTGCGCCGAGCTTGGGGAGGGTGGGGGGCGGGACGCCCGTGGGAGGGCACCCATGCAGTAGCAGCAGAGGCAGCGGGGGACCTTGGGCAAGTCCCTTCACCTGTAATGTAGTGATGCTTTTAGACCTGGGATAAGATACCCCCAGCTCCAAAATGCTATGACTCTTTATGCAAAATATGAAAAACACATTCAGCAAACAAATGTGTCAGTTCTTTGAGGAGGGGAAGTGGTAATAATCAAAGCAACAATGCACCATAAAATGCAGCCTGGATAGGACCCTGTCGCTTACCCCTGGGAGCTGGTGGGAGATCCATCCATCAGGGTGGAGGCAGTTCAGCTGACCCAGTGCCCTATCGGGGCTGGCAGGAAGCCAGGAAAAGGAGTGCCTCCTCTTTTCATGGAATAGTCTCCTTGTTCTTGACTATTTCATGGAATAGTCTCAACAAGCTTGCTGTTACTAGAAGTATATTCCCAGGTACCTTTCTAGACGTCTGAGGTGTTCCTCATTCAGGCAGCCTAAAGGCAGCCATTGTGCAGGGCACGTTGATCGCAGACCCCAGAGCACACCTGTCCCTGGAGGTGGGCACAGAATAGAGCAGAGGACGTACCGCAGCACTCAGGTTGTGGAGGGAATTGTCTCCTGGAAGGTCCCGGGCAGCCGTCAGCAGGAGCTTGGGGCCGTGAGAAATCCAGCTTAGAGAGGCCCTCTCTGGGGGCTGGGGCTGGGCACGCTTGGGGCCATGTGTGCGGACCCTCTTCGCAGCAGGTCGCGCTTGGAGTTGCAGACCTCCGTGCAGCACACCAGGGTACCTGGATGAGGCAACTCACGGCCGGAGGGGACCACCCAGCCCCACCCCACCCCCCAGGGCCAAGGCCACCAGTATCCCAGACCCTTGTAACTCTGGCCTGGAGGAGGAGGGATGAGCCACCACCCACTGGTACCCCTCTGTCTAAGCCCTCACGTGAAACTCTACTCCCTCGCACTGTGCCAGCTTCTGAAGTCTTAAAATACAATGTAAATAAATATCTACACAGTTAACTGTGGCCTTAGTAAGCATCGCGCCTCAAAGCAGGGATTGTCAGACAATGAGGCTCGTTGTCCCCCCGGGTCCACTACTTTCCAGGACCTGCTTCAGCCCAGGTGTGATTCATCTGCGTGAAACTCACATTCCAAGTGCAGCATCACCCTGTAGGTTTTGCCTCCAGAATCTTGGTAATGTTGAGCAGAGACTTAACAAGTCAAAGGCGGGCAAAGAGCAGAGCCCTGAATTGAACAGCGCTCCTCGGGCCACGGGAGCGTAAAGAAGCATCAGGTGGAAACGTCCGTGGCTAAGAACGTCCCTGACAAGCACCTGCGTGAAGTTCAAGGGGCCGCCTGCAAGGCTGCAGGAAGCTGCCCCTCCTGCCTGATCCCGGCCTGCAGAGATTCCCACGGAGCAGGGAGAGCCAGAAAAGCACCCACTTCTCACGGTGATGACGGTAAATCCAGGACACCTGATCCTTTGACCTTTGGAAAGCATGAGAATCGCCTCCGTTCCGTGAAGCAGGTGTTCTTGTGAACTGCAAACTTTCAGCAGCATTTTTACCCTCAGATCTGGTGCATTCTGTGCGCTCATGTCCCTCTGCCTGTCTGTGCACTGGGGTGGAGGTGGATTTTCCCTAAGCGGGAAGACAAAGCCAGGACCCGGCCTGTCTACACGATGCCTCCTGAGACTCCTGTAGGCCTGGGGGGCCATGTTTGTCTGAGGAGCCCTTAGAGCCTGAACCATAAACCAAGGTCGGACAGAGAGGGAGCAGCGTGGCCACTGATGCTCTGAGAGGAGGAAAGAGGTGCCTTCCCAGCCGTTTCCTGCAGGGTCCACTGGGCATCTCAGCTGCAGGCCTGCCTCTGCATCCAGCAGGGTTAGCCCTGGTTCCTGCAGAGTCTGGACTGGGGCAGTCTGGTGAGCTCGACCTCCACCGACAGGACATAGCTTGAGAAGGAAGCCGTCCAACAAACAGAAGCGAATGTAAGTCTGATTCCACTGCAAGGGCAGGCTGAGCTGGCCCTCTGTACTTCAGAGCTCCGTTGGGTGTACAGGACAATTGTATGTATAATGTGTATGTGTTTAATAAGCAGATGGGTGGACAAGACAGAGGGAGAGAGGGAGAGAGAGGGATGATGATAGATAGATAGATGGGTGTGTGTGTCTTCACATACTCAACTATTATCTGTTCTGGGAACATATACTACGGTTGCCCCCAACTGGTCTCCCCAGTTCACGCTCTCTCACCTTGATTTCATCCTCAATCCAATATCTGAAGTAATATTTCAAAACCCATATAAGACCCTGGGATTCTCCTGCTTAAACTCTTTCACTAGGAGAAATAGCAAACTCCTGAATGTGGCCTAGGAGGCCCTGCCTGGAGGACACCTGCCTCCCTCTCGGAATAAATAATAGTGGCTAATCCTTTGCTGATTGACTTAGTATGTGACTTATACCCTAGTTTTATTAAATGGAGAGATTTAACCTGAACACTTGTAATCTAAACTGATGTATGTGTCTGGAATACAGCTAAGAAATGCTTTTTAAAAAAATTGAGATATAATTGATGTATAACGTTGTACATGGTGTTAATTTGATACATGTGTGTATTGCAATGTGGTTATCCCTGAAGTCTTAGCCAACGTCTCTGTCACGTCACATAATTATCATTTCTTTTTTGGGGTGAGAACATTTAAGATCTAGTCTTTCAGCAACTTTGAAGTTTATAATACAGTATTGGGGGCTTTTTTGTTGGGTTTTGTTGTTGTTGTTTTTTTAAATTTTATTTTTTTTGGCTGCGTTGGGTCTCAGTTGCGACACACGGGATCGTAGCTGCTGCGCTCGGGCTTCTCTTTAGTTGTGGTGTGCGGATTTTCTCTTCTCTAGTTGAGGCACGTGAGCTCAATAGCTGTGGCACCCGGGCTTAGTTGCCCAGCGGCACGTGGGATCTTAGTTGCTTGACCGGGGATCCAACCCACGTCCTCTGCATTGGAAGGCGGATTCTTTACCACTGGACCACCAGGGAAGTCCCTGTAACACAGTACTGTTGAATATACTCTCTGTGTTGTGCATCAGATCTCCAGGACTTATTCGTCTTCTAACTGCGCGTTTGTGCATTTTGACCAACATCTCCCCAGTTCCCGAACCCCCAGGCACTGGTAACCTGGTAACCATTAAATCTCTGTTTCTATGAGTCTGGCTTTTTTAGTTTCCACATATAAGGGATATCGTGCAGTATTTGTCTTTGTCTGATTTATCTCAGCATAATGTCCTCAGAGTCCATCCATGTATTGCAAACGGCATTATCTCACCCTTTCTTATGGCTGAGTAGTATTCAATGGTATATACAGGTACCACACCTTCTTTATCCATTCATCTGTTGATGGACATTTAGGTTGTTTCCACATCTAGGCTATTGTAAATAGTGCTGCTATGAACATTGGGGTGCATGTATCTTTTCGAATTAGAGTTTTCATCTTTTCTGGATATATGCCCAGGAGTGGGATTGCTGGATCATATGGTAGCTCTATTTTTAGTTTTTTAAGGAACATCCATACTGTTCTCTATAGTGGCTATACCAATTTACATTCCCACCAACAGTGTAGGAAGGTTCCCTTTTCTCCACACCCTCTCCAGCATTTATTACTTGTAGACGTTTTGACGATGGCCATTCTAACCAGTGTGAGGCGATACCTCATTGTAGTTTTGATTTGCATTTCTCTAGTAGTTAGCGATGTTGAGCATCTTTTCGTGTACCTGTTGGCCATATGTATGTCTTCTTTGGAGAAATGTCTATTCAGATCTTCTGCCCAGTTTTTGATTGGGTTGTTTATTCTTTTGATATTGAGTTGTATGAGCTGTTTGTATATTTTGGATATTAACCCCTTGTCAGTCGCATCATTTGCACATATTTTCTCCCAGTCCATAGGTTGTCTTTTTGTTTTGTTGATTGTTTCCTTTGCTGTACAAAAGCTTTTAAGTTTGATTACGTCCCATTTGTTTACGTTTGCTTTTATTTCTTTTGCCTTTGGAGACTGATCTAAGAAAATATGCCTATGATTTATGTCTGAGAATGCTTTACCTATGTTCTCTTCTAGGAGTTTTATTTAGGTCTTTAAACCATTTTGAGTTTAGTTTTGTGTATGGTGTGTGCGGGTGTTCTAACTCCATTGATTTGTGTGTAGCTGTCCAGCTTTTCCCAACACCATTTGTTGAAGAGACTGTCTTTCCTCCATTGTTGTTCTTGCCTTCTTTGTCGAAGGTTAATTGGCCATAGGTGTGTGGGCTTATTTCTGGGCTCTCGATTCTGTTCCATTGATCTACTTGTCCATTTTGGGGGGGCACAGTCGTCTTGACTCCCATCTCAGGACATATTGAATTAGGTGCTTTACCCTGTCCTTCTTCCTAGAGGAGAAAATTTGGAAAATGAATCAGACAGGATGATAAGTAGAGAATGACTTTCAGTACTGAAAAAGGACAGAGTAACCAAGGAAAGTTTCTGGAGTATCTTACCTATTCAGCACCTCGCTTTGTGCTGGAGAGGGAAGGGGAAATCTGCGGGCCTTCTGGCTTCATGGGTAGCTGGAGTCAAGATAGTCCGAGAGTGGAAAAGACAGAATAAGTGAGAACAGCGTCTAGATTGCTACAGGGAGGCTATAAAGAGCAAACTGTCACAAATTAGAGTAGTAGAGTGACTTTCAATTCCATGGAGACAGAGTGAGGGTGACATACCATAATGATCTGGACAGCCTTGCCCCTCCCCCAGCCCAAAGATGAGAACCACTTGGGGGACGAGGCTTCATAGTTTGAAGGAGCTCGGAGGTGAGTTCTGACACTTCTTTAGGTTGGTTAGGACGTGGGGTGGGTCTGATAGGCGTTTCCTGGGTTTCCAGTGAAGGCTGCTGAGAACTGCGTCCAGCCCCCGGATGACTCACATCATTTATAAAACAAAGTCAAGTTACAGTCTGAGAATGGTAGGAAGGGAAGTGGCTTTTCCACCTCATCATTCATTACATCCATCCAAACCAGAACCTACAAACATGTCTTGCCTAATTATTGTTCGTTTGTTTACAGTTTGTTTTATTCACTTATTCCGTTTACCCCTTTGTGCTGTGATTTCTTCATTTAATTCATTCGATGAATTAGGGATGTGAATCTGTTTCCTAGCTCAGGTGAAGATGACGAGTTGAGAATAAGATTCCAGTTTGCAAAATTCACCAGCAATCAGCAACCTCTTCTTTCCCATTTCCTCTCCCTTCAACACATCAGCCTGTACAGATGCTCCTGGGACTCAGTGAATTTATGCTCAGACCGGGGGCCCAGTTGTATGGAGGTTCACTAAAAATTGACTTGACAAAGAAAGCCCACTTGAGAAATTTCTCTTCCATTACAACGTCTTTCCTTCCCGAGCACGCAGGCCTGAATGCCGTGGGCCTACGTTTTGCATCTTCTTAGCCAAAGCAAAGCAAGCCCTCGGGACCAGAATGAACCGCATTCTGCTGGCATAGGCTCATCTTTCGTGTTGAAGATCTGGAAATAAATGGAATCCGGAGGCTTTTCCTAAAATGAAAAAATGTTTTCATTTGATAGTTTGGACAAATGCTAGGTTTCTAGAAAGACAGAGTTGATTATCAAGAAAGGAAGATCTGAAGACGCTTTTTTTCCTTTTCCCCAAAAGGCTTTTAACAACAGGTGGTCGTGGCCATTGCCATGGGTCACAGCCCCTTTCCTGTCCCAGGCCGAAAGCATCCCTGCCCAAACAGTGGTCAGAGCTCTAACTGACCAGGCCTCTGTGATTTGGCATCAGAGGAGATGCTAACATTCTAGTTTTTTAAAGGTATCTAGTTCCTGAAGGAGGGGTGCCAGACCATGACTAGATTGAAGCCCTGTGGGCATATTGGACCAAGAATGGGAGCCTTTCAGAATGATGACCCATAAGGGGTGCCTATTACAGAGGCAATTCAGCGCTGCAGAATCACACATCAATAGGTGTTGCTCACATACAGTTTCGGGAATGTGCTTGAGCATAGATTCCTGCCCTAGCCTATGAGCAGGTTCTGCATTTTATAGGCATGTTGACAGGAGAAGAAACTGCTTTGGTGAAACAGCATAAATAAGAGGGGGCTGTTGGTGGGCGGGTGGACCTGCCTTTATGTGCCGCTATGTGCCGTGGGCACCAGATGAACACTTTGCACAGACAACCAAATTGTATGCACTGCGTTTAATCCTTTTTTTCTGTGCTGAAAATAAAAAGAGATTCCAGAAATCTAAATGCCCGTTAGCCATCTCTATGTTTTTAACTGTTTTTGTCAGAAGAAAAGATATTGTTGAATGATAGCTGAAAGCCTCAGCCCAGCCTAATTCCAAACGCAGGCTCTGCGAGTTGCTGCCTAGAACTGCGGAGAGGGCGCGCTTCCATGGTTCTTTAGATGAGCCCCGTCAGATGAGCTCACAGAATAAGCCTGTGCTTACAGCCTTCTAATAGCCAAGATGTGTCTCACGTCCACCTGGGACACGACGAGCATTTCAAAGTACAGGGCCCAGCCCTAATCAGATAAAGACGCTGAGTTCCAGTTCTCTTCTCTGAATTGTGTTCATTCCCCTTGAAGGCAACATATAAATCTTCTAAATAAATTGCTCTCTGGCCAGATTCATGTCACCTCTTCTCCTATGCCCACACATTCCTGTAATCAGAAAGTTAACGTTAGCTCAAGTAACTTTTATTTATTTGTTTGTTTGTTTTATTTTATTTATTTATTTTTGGCTGTGTTGGGTTTTTGTTGCTGCGTGCGGGCTTTCTCTAGTTGCGACGGGGGCTACTCTTTGTTGCGGTGCGCAGACTTCTCATTGCAGTGGCTTCTCCTGTCGTGGAGCATGGGATCTAGACACACGGGCTTCAGTAGTTGTGGCACGTGGGCTTAGTTGCTCCGGGGCATGTGGGATCTTCCCAGACCAGGGCTTGGACCCGTGTCCCCTGCATTGGCAGGCGGATTCTTAACCACTGTGCCACCAGGGAAGCCCTCAAGTAGCTTTTAAAAGAGCTGTCTGGGGACTTCCCTGGCGGTGCGTGTTCGAGCCCTGGTCCGGGAAGATCCCACATGCCCCAGAGCAACTAAGCCCGTGCGCCACAACTACTGAGCCTGCACTCTAGAGCCTGCGAGCCACAACTACTGAGCCTGCGTGCCACAAATACTGAGCCCACGTGCCACAACTACTGAAGCCCGTGCACCTAGAGCCCGTGCTCCGGAACAAGAGAAGCCACTGCGATGAGAAGCCCGTGCACGCAACGAAGAGTAGCCCCTGCTCGCCACAACTAGAGAAAGCCCAGGTGCAGCAACAAAGACCCAGTGCAGCCAAAAATAAATAAATAAATAAATAAAATTTAAAATAAAATAAAAGAGCTGTCTGGGAGGAGTCAGAGAACCCCACAGAGAGAAAGCTTAGTGAGCAGATGTTTGAGTATTCTCTTCCTTCTTCTACTCATTTCTCTGGCCAGCCCACCTAGCAACCTGCAACCACTTCTCTCTCCCTTATTTTGTTTCAGCTCCATGAATTTTTGTCCCCATGGTTCCCAGGGGATCCATTTCCTGAAGCCACTGATGATTCCAGTTTCTCTGTCCTTATGTTACCATTTTCCTGCATCTTCCAGCTACTTCTTGCCATCCGGTTCACAACCATTCTACTTACCTGTTAGACATGATTCCACTGTGAGCTGAAATGACATGAATTGACAATGAGGTTGTAGGTCCCATACATATACACCCGCCAGAACGCTTTTAGAGTTGTTAAGGCAGATGTAAGCATCTTATTACAAGGCCCCTAGCCTCTGGCAGTCACCAATTTATCTTCTGTCTCCGTGGACTTGCCTATCCTGGACATTTCCTATAAATGGAATCATATAATATGTGGCTTTTTAAACTTAACTATAGTTGATTTACAATATTGTGTTAGTTGCAGGTGTACATCTTCAGGTTTTCCATTATAGGTTATTATTAAGATACTGAATACAGTTCCCCGTGCAGTACAGTAAATCCTTGTTGCTTACCTGTTTTATATGTAGTGGTGTGTATCTGTTAATACCATACTCCTAATTTATCCCTCCCCTTCCCTTTCCTTTTTGGTAACCATAAGTTTGTTTTCTACGTCTGTGAGTCTGTTTCTGTTTTGTAAATAAGTTGTATTTTGGGGGGGGATTCCACATGTAAGTGATGTCATATAATATTTGTCTTTCTCTGTCTGACTTCACTTAGTATGATAATCTCTAGATCCGTCCATGTTGCTGCAAATGGCAATATTTCATTCCTTTTTTTACGGCTGAGTGATGGTTCATTGTATATGTGTACCACATCTTCTTTATCCATTCATCTGTTGATGGACACAAGTTACTTCCATGTCCTGGCTATTGTAAATAGTCTGCTATGAACATTGGTGTGTATTATGTGGGTTTTGTGACTACTTTCTTTCACTTAGCACAGTGTTTTCTGGGTTCGTTATGTTGTAACATGTATCAGTACTTCATTCGTTTTTCTAGACAAATACTATTCCATTGTACGAATATGCCACATCTTCTTTATCCAGCCATCAGTTGATGGAAATTTGTTTCCACATTTTGGCTGTTACAATGCGGCTGTGAGTATTTGTGTGTAAGTTCTGTATGGACATATGTTTTCCATTCTCTTTGGTATATATCTAGGTGTGGAATTGCTGGATCACATGGTAACTGTGTTTAACGTTTTGCAGAACTGTCTTCCTCAGTGGCTGCGCCGCTTTACATTCCCACCAGCAATGTATGAGGGCTCCAGCTCGTCCACATTCTCGCCAACACTTGTTATTGTCTGCCTTTTTTTTTTTTTTTTTTTTTTTTGCAGTACTCAGGCCTCTCACGTTGTGGCCTCTCCCATTGCGGAGCACAGGCTCCAGACGCGCAGGCTCAGTAGCCATGGCTCATGGGCCCAGCCGCTCCGATGCATGTGGGATCTTCCTGGGCCGGGGCACGAACCCGTGTCCCCTGCATCGGCAGGTGGACTCTCAACCACTGCGCCACCAGGGAAGCCCTTGCCTGCCTTTCTTATTATAGCTATCCTAATGGGTGCAAAGTGGTGTCGCACTGTGGTTTTGTTATGCATTTCCCTGATGACTAATGATGCTGAGTGTCTTCTTATGTGTTTATTGGCTATTTGTAAATCTTCTTTGGAGAACTGTCTATTCAAAGCCTTTACCTATTTTTAAATTGGATTATTTGTCCTTTTATATTAGATTGTAAGAGTTCTTTATGCATTCTGGATATGACCCTTATCAGACATATAATCTGCAAGTATTTTCCTAATGCATTTTTATCTAATTTTCTCTTCTTTTGTCATTGGAAGAAACAGAAAAACTAAAGATTCAATATGACATTCCAATTGTACATATTCTTGATCAATGTCCTTTTGCTTCTTCCTTTTTTTTTTTTCTTTCCCTAACTTTTAAATTTGGGCTTTTTTTAAAAAAAAAAAAAGATTTTTTTAAAATTGAAGTATCTTTTGCTTCTATAAGCTGGGCCTTCCCCATGAGAAAAACACACAATTGAAGTAACTTTCCTGAGATAATACAGAAGTGTACCTAAATTATCCAGTGTGTAGAAATACTAAGAAAATGTCTGACCAAGGAAAGAAAAAGATTTTAATTAATCGGCTTACGAAGGGATTTGAGAAGGAAAGCTGATACTCTAATAACGTAAAGACAAAGTAGGAGATACTGATAATGAATTCAATTGAACATTAATGGAATTAGGCATCCTTTGTACAAAGGAACATACTAAATGTGGCATTGAGAATGAGAATTTATCCTTCCAATGATATTCATTGAGCACTTCACTAATGCCAGGCGTGCATAGGTAAGACCTAAGAGACACAGGCTCCTCCCTGCTTACTTGTCATCAGTCATTTGAATCCAGAGAGTGAGATCTAACACATGACCACATATATAAAGGGCCCCCCTTTGTTAAAACCATGCCCTTCCACAACAGGGGAGGAGTAGAATTCCACATTGTAGCTGTGGTTTCCACCAGCTCAGCATCTTTTCTTCCTGTCTGTCCATCCACTTCTCCATCCTTTCCGTTTCATCCAACTCAACCTGACTTGGCCTTCAAATGTAAGATACTAACCTCCTGAAAGTTCCTTCCATTCTTTACTGCTCTATTCCCATCTTAAGGCTGTGTTCAAATTTTCTAGTCCCAGTAATTGTTCCCCAGGATGCATTTCATTTTCTGTCTGACTTTCTTTCTTTTCACTCGTGAGGACTGCCTGGGTCTCAGTCCCTGGGCCCAGACCCAGACCCCTCCCTCCGAGAAGACCACTCGGCCCCCTTAGTCTGCCAGGACAGGGGGTGTTTGCACGCACACCCGGCCCCTTGCTGATCCTGCTTCACTCGCTTCCTTTCCGCCTTTTTCTCCTGGTTGACTGAGCTGCAGGCAAATGTGACTCATGCAGCAGCAAAGCTTTCCCTGGAAAATGGGACAAGACTCCAGTGTACTTAGAAGTGCTTTCAGCCTGGCAGAGCCCTGTCCATCCACTCCTGCCTTTCATTCTCCAGGTTAGGAAACTGAGGGCCTGAAAGCTGGAAGACAGACGAATGGATGATACGGTATTCAGTTTCCGTAGCATCCCCTGTCTCCACTGCACCATCTCTGCAGCTGGCTCTCCTCCTGGCCCAGCACCCCCTGCCACCCGGCTTCTGCTCTCCCTGTCGACCCCGTCTTTCCTTTCAAGTGAATGAAGTGGTCCAGCACCAGGCAGCTTCCCCTCTTCTAGTTCATCGTTTGCTGCACACCTCTCAGCAAGGTGGACAATAGGATTGTGGAAAAGAACAACTGAACCTTCAGTGCAGGGATGGGGACGCTAGGTAATGTGTGTGTTACACGTTAGACTAGAGAGACAGCCCCTGGAGGTGCCGTGATGCGGGATAAGGAAGAAAGCTGAGCGCACTCTGAGGCTTCCTGACTCTGTGGGGGCTGCTGTCCTCTTTCTTTCTTTCTTTTTCTTTTTTTTTTTTTTTGGCTGTGCCTCACGGCATGCGGGATCTTAGTTCCCGGATCAGGGATCAAATCCATGTCCCCAGCAGTGGAAGTGCAGAGTCTCAACCAGTGACCCACCAGGGAATTCCCTGCTGTGCTATTTCAACATCGTCCAGGCTGAGGCCAGGGGGACCGTGGTGGAGTTAAGATTCTCAGGTGGCCGCAGCTGAGCACTGCGCCCTGCCGGCCAGGGCGGGGTCTCAGCTGAGCCGGCAGATGGCAGAGGGAGCTTGGCTGGATCACGGAAGTGGTTGATTCTGACCAGGTTGGATTCTGGAACCCTCTGGCCTGCAAACATGACTGAGGTTTCATTCTGGACCACTTTGGCCTAGGAACATGAGTTAGGTTTGATTTTGGAACCCTGTGGCCCGGGAACGTGACTGAGGTTTGCATGTGGAACCCTCTGGCCTGGGAACAGGACCAGGTTTGAATTTGGAACTGCCTGGCAGGCTGCAGGGTAACTAAGCCATGCTTGGGGAGCAGCCTGAGACCAGGAGAGACGCCAGGTGTGCTTGTAAAATGCAGACTCCTGGGCTCCAGCTGTCTCTGATGAAGGGAGCTTAGAATCCACATCTTCACAGAACCACTCAGGAATTCTTAACACATACTTAAATTTGATTGCTCCAATATTAGAAGAAAGCTTCTGATTTGAGGTTCATCGATTTGACTCCTAAACCCACCAAGTGATACCTACCTGGGCGCTTCCCTGGTGGTGCTGTGCCGTTAAGAGTCCGTGCTCCTAATGCAGGGGCCCCAGGTTCGATCCCTGGTCAGGGGACTGTTATAGATCCCACATGCCTCAACTAAAGATCCTGCAGGTGGCAACGAAGATCCCGCGTGCCGCAACTGAGACCCAGCGCAGCCAAATAAATGAATGAATGAATGAATGAATAAAAATACGTGACTGCCCTGAACAACCTACTTAACTTATCTAGGCCTCAATTTCCTTAACCCTAAAATGGGAACAACAGTACTCCCGTGTGCTGTGGGAATGAAATGTTTCAGTGAGTGTAAAGTTTCCAGTGCGTGGTCAGTACTAATAAGTGGTAGCTATCGTCATGAGCAGCTGTTTCCTCTGTGCAGGAGTCGGGGTGACAGAGATGGGCAGAGGAGGAGAACATTGACCGTGCCCTGTCTCCACTGCATCCCTCAGAGGCATAAGAGCAATCGTGTAGCTGGTACTACTTCTGTGCCAAGCACTGTTCTAAGCAACAGAGACGTATAACCCGTGTGACCCTTTCAAGATGCTCACGAGAGAGGTGCTATTGTTAGCCCCTTTTTACAGATGAGGAAACTGAGGCCCAGAGAGAATGAGCGACTTGGACAAGGGCCCACAGTCCAAGTTCTAATGGGGGCTGAGATTCAATCCCAGACACCTGGGCTGCTCAGCCCTGCTGCTCCGCCCTACCCCCTGCCCCCTCACAGCAGCTGCCGCCTGAAAGCAGGGAACCTCCCCACCTACCTCTCAGAGAGAACTGAGTCAGAAGCTGCAAAATCTACAAAAATACAGAAATGTTGTCTGTTTTAAGTTGTTCAAATATAACTTCCATCGTGTGAGTTGCACTGAGATAGAAGCAAGACACGAAATCTGTTTTAAATTCATACAGGTGCAGGCTGCCCGCCTGTTGCAATGGAACATCCGTTTCAGCATCTACTGTGCAGTGAACTGTGCTGTTAGGCACAGAGATGACAGGTAATAGTACCCCCCACGCCTTCGAGAGGAGGAAAAGGTTGCAAGACACACGTGGAAATCCTTCTAGAACAAGCTGAGCGTGGTAAATCCTCCAGGAGACACTGGCCTGGAAATGGTTGATGGAGAGAGTCTCTCATGAAGGAGGCTTGGCGTCTTCACTCTCTCTGCTCTCCCTGCTGTACCCCATCCGCTCCCAAACACTGCATTTACATGCCAGTGACTCCCAAACTTATATTCCCATCTGAGACCTCCCATTTGAGTTCCAGACCCCAACTCCAGCTGCTTCCTGGACATCTCCACTTGGACATCTCAAGGACCCCTCGAGCTCAGCCTCTTCCTCCTTCCCCAGAGAGCTCCTCTTCCTGGGCTCCCCATCCATTTGGCTGTTCAGAGCAGACCCTTGGGTACCACCATTCGCTGCTGCTTCTTCTTACACAACCAGTCAGCTACGTCCAACTGGTCTACCTCCCAGACCTCTCCCCCAGTTGACTACTTCCCTCCAGCTTGCTTCTCCCCACCACCTGGCCCAAGACTCTACTGTTGCTCACCTGGACTCTTTAAATACTCCTGACCAGTGTCCCTGGATGCCTGTTTGCCCCTTTCCAACCCACTTTCCATCCTAAAACTGGAGGGATCTTTTCAAAAAGCACATCTCATCATTCCATTACCCTGCTTAAAATTCTTCAGTGTTTTCCCATTGCTCTTAGGATGAAATTTTAACATCTTAACATGGCCTCTGCGGCCTCTGTGGTCCACCCCTGGCAGTGCCAGTGTCTGTGGCATCACCCTTCCCCTTTGTGCTGGCCCCAGTGGTCTTATGGCTCTTTTCTGCCTGGGGACCTTTGCGCTTGCTCTTCCTTCTATCTACACTGATTTCCCTGCCTTTACCTAACTAATTCCCACTCATTTCCTAGGTTTCTGGGTTGATGTTATAACATGGAAGCCTGCCTATGTTTTTTGTTGTTTTTTTTTTTTAAATAAATTTATTTATTTATTTTTGGCTGTGTTGGGTGGGTTTACGTTGCTGTGTGTGGGCTTTCTCTAGTTGCGGCGAGCGGGGGCTACTCTTTGTTGCGGTGTGCGGGCTTCTCATTGCAGTGGCTTCTCTTGTTGTGGAGCACAGGCTCTAGGTGCGCGGCCTTCAGGAATTGTGGACACGGACTCTAGAGCGCAGGCTCAGTAGTTGTGGCGCATGGGCTTAGTTGCCCCGCGGCATGTGGAATCTTCCCATACCAGGGATCGAGCCCGTGTCCCTTGCATTGGCAGGCGGATTCTTATCCACTGCGCCACCAGAGAAGCCCCCTGCCTATGTTTTGAGGGTCAGGAAACATAGGCAAGTTTCCATGTTATAGTAGCAAGTGAATAAATCATTAATTGTACAGCAGGCTGTCTGCCGTCTGCCCCTCCTGCTAGAATGTAAGTCCCGTGAGGGCCAGGACTGTGTCCTTCTGACTCTCCACCAGCCCCAGAGCCTTGAACGTAATGAGGCTATGTTCAACTAATGTTTACTGAGTGAATATATGGAATATTTGAGTTAGGCCTTGAGGGATGGTGTATAGTTTTCTATTGCTGCTGTGATAAATGGCCTCAAATTTGTGGTTCAAAACCACACAGATTTATTCTCTTACAGTCCTGGAGGTCAGAAATCTGAAATGAGTCTTATGGAGCTACAATCAAGGTGTTGGCAGGGCAGGTTCCCCCTGGAGGCTCTGAGAGGAGAATTTGTTTCCTTGCCATTTTCAGCTCCTAGAGACCACCCGCATCTCTTGGCATCTGGCCCCTTCCTTGCATCCTCTAACCTGTCGATCCCGTTTCCTGGATCCTACAGCTCTGATTTTCCACCTCCCTGTCTAAGGACCCTTGTGATTTCATTGGACCCACCAGATAATCCAGGATAATCTTCCCATATCAAGTTCCTTAACTTAATCATATCTGTAAAGTCCATGTTGCCATACAAGGTAATAGTCACATGTTCTGGGCACTAGGACGTGGACATCTTTGTGAGGAGACCTTATTCAACCCACCGCAGATGCATGTACCAGTCTCAATGCATTTGCAAGTGTAGATAGAGACATGGTAATTTATTCTAACGTATGCTAAGGCGCTCATTGGTGTTTTGGGGGGGTCATGATCTTATTTGTAATATACATGCTTTTCAAATATAGATATTAAAATGACTCAAACACGTGTGATAGTCAATCAACGAATGTTAATTTTAATATATTCTTAGCATGGCGAAATGATAGAGAAAGGTGAAAACTGCAGAGAAAAGGGTTATAAATTGAGCAGTCTGTTTAATCGTGACCTGTCAGAGTGAACTGTTTTTAGCATCCCTGCTCCTCTCCTGCCTGGAAGTGGACCTAGTTCCCCCTTTTGCATGTCTTGTCCCTTTGTGTATGACTGCCTGGGGTTTATTGAATCATAAGATTTGATGCTGCATAAGAGAAAATCCTAGCCCAAGATGCTTACAGAAATGTAGCACTCTGTCCTTTAAAGACATATGGCCAAGGCTTCCAAATAACACAAATTTCATTCCAAGAAACTCAGAGAAGCCATGGATAAGAGCATTGAACTGAAGGGTGGAAAAGGCATCAACACAGCATGAAAATGGACCAATTTGTTCAGAGTCTCAAAAAAACAGAGGCTGGGAGGGTCTGCAGATGAACCCCAAATAACTTTCATAGTTATTCCAGAACAGACCATTTTTTTAAATGGTTGTGCACCCAAAACTGAGAAGAAGCAACCACCTCCAGGCAGTAGTAGTTGGGGAGGCTGGCATGACGAAATGGCCATCCCTTTCTTCGATAGGTTTATTGCTAGGTGATAAGTCAGGAAGACGATTGTCTACTCACTGTATGTGGATTTCCCTGAGGCCCTTGACAGAAAGCCTGAGTGATGTTCTTATCGACAAGACAGAATAATACGAACAAGGGATCGTCGTGCTGGGTAGGCTTCTTTCTCTCGCGTGTAATACATTTGTTTCTCTTACACCTAATTTCACGAAGATGTGAAACTGTGGATGGATGGGTGACTGGCTGGAGCCCCGAAGGTGTTGATTAATAGGAGGGGGTTTCACCTGAGTGCTGAGGGGAGGATGTTTCTGGTTCCTTGGCCATTTACAGCCCCTGGAAAGTGGTGGGAACCTGGGAGCCAGTGGAAGGGTCCTGGGTTGAACCAAGTGGGAGCTTGAGACACTGAATCCTGTTGGAGAGACACAGAAAAATTGTCAGGAGAAGCTGAAGCCACAGCCAGGAAAATGGTGCCAAGAAGGAAGGAGAAAACTGGGGGGGGGAGGGATTTAACTGGGACAGTGTGAGGCTTTATACTGGTATGCCATAAAATTAGAATTAAATCAAATTTAACATAAAAATTTAGATGAAGTAACATAACATAACATAACATAACGACACGACATGTACACGCTTCCCTGGAAGGATGGAGCAGGGAGTGGCGGACGTGACCTACTCCTCTACTTCGTGAACCTTCTGCTCGAGCAATGAGGTCCATCCTGGATACTAAAGTTTAACAAGAATATTGACAAACTAGCAAGTCTAAAAGCAGCCAGACTGAAACAAGTCTTGAGAAATAGGTAAGTGCTTTCGGCAGATGTCTGAAAGGCCAGGCCAGAAAACGGCAGCTCTGTTTGTTCTGATGTCGCCCTGGAGGCGCGAGCAGAACAGGTGGGTGGAAGCCGCAGAGGCTTCGCGGTTTCCTCTCCACTGCCACCCGCTTCTTACCTTCAGCATCGTGCGGATGGCCGATCCTACACCCGCGCTTCTCCAGCAAGGTTTTCACTTCCTCGGCCACATCCAGATCTGGTAGCACACGCCCCACGTCCGAACCTCCATTCTGAGCATCCTACCCCAGGCCCTTCTTGCCTGAGTCACGGCATGGAGCCCAGCCGTCCTCTGCCCCATCACCATCTCATCTCACCACGGTCAGCGCCTGCTGGCTCCCCTTCCCCTTCGCCCAGCTCAGACTCCACGGTCTGTCTTTATAACCCCCCACCCAAGACCACCTGCAAGTTCTCTGCCCCTCTCCCTCTGAAGCACCCCTGGCTACATCCAACCCCGTTCAACCCTGATCCCTCCTCCTCTACTCCTGCACCCAGGAGGCTCCGAGTTACAGGAACAAACCACATGGCCAGGCTGACTCTCCCACTTTAAATTCATGAACAGAATCCTCCCATGCATTCCAACATCACTGGAAGATTCTCCATCTCCCACCAAGGCTCCTTTCCCACCCTCAGGTTCACGCCTACTCCCTGTTTTTCAGACCAAATCTACTCATCCCCTCCAGTCTCTCTGGGTTGCAGGTGACACCCACGTTTCTTTGACAAAATGCAAACGCCTCTCAGCCTCTCTCCTCTCCCTCCACTAGTCTGTAAATGTACCTGTGTCTGTGCCAGTGGGTCTCAAACAGAAGTGGGGGGACCCCTCCCCAGGGACATTTGGCAATGTCTGGAGATGGTTTTGGTTGTTACAACTTGGGGAAGGAGGGTGCTCCTGCAATCCCGTGGGTAGAACCCAGAGACGCTCCTAAATGTTCTACAATGCACAGGACACCCCCAGCCCGATGAACTGCCCAGCCTCAAGTGTCAATAGCACCAAAGTGAGAAACTGCTGTACACCAGCCGTCCTTCACTTACTAAGAGAAAGCGACACATCACTGTGTGTTCCCAAGTCAGGTCCGGCTGCTCGGCGCTCGAAAATCAATACTCGAGAGAGACAGATGTTAGTAGAAAGGAAAGTTGCTTCTCAGCAGAACGCCAGCCATCTGGGGAGATGGTGGACTCAGGGTCCCCCAAAAACCGTCTCCGAAGATTCTGCTCGGCCACGAAAGTTCTTAAAGGGAAAAAAGGGAAGTCATCTCAGTTAATCATAGAGATGGGGGATCCGAGTGGCGCTGCGCCCCACTGTGTGCAGGCTCGTCGACTTCCTGGGCTCTTTCTTTAGACGCTATCTCGTTCACACAGTTTGCTTTTGAGATCACTGCAGGGGAAGCTGGGGAAGAGATCTGGTCATCTGCTAATTACTTCTTCATTTCCACTTCTTTGACCTAGGGAAAGAGCCAACAGATTAGGCGAGGCGTTGTGTGATCAAAAGGTTTGAAAGGTGTGCTAGGGCCGGAGATGAGTAGAGCGTGGGGGCGCCTGGTTTGAGGTTCGTGACTAGATAAAAGGGGCCTCCTGCAAAGAGCTCTTTCCTGCAGAGCTGCTTACATGGGGGTTCTGCTGTGTTTTGGGTGGCACGGTTCATTGTGCAAGAAAGTCCCATGCATCACAGGACATTTCGGATTCCCCGTCCCTGCCCGCTAAATGCGAGTAGAGCCCCCAGCCCAGTCACTGGGGCAAAGGTGCTCCACAGATTTCCCAGCTTCCCTTATGGGCAGAAACACTTCCTGGCTGAGAACCACTGTACATGGATCGGATGGTGGTTGACATTGTATCCCTGTCACTCGGGGACTGCATGAAACAAATTTTTTTTCTCTATTTTAAAGAATTGAAACAAAGTTGAATATTTTAATGTCATTCACCCAATATGTCTATGCGTATTGGCTTAACTTCCTAAATCCAAAAAGAACATACTGTCTGCTTTTCTCTAACATTTTTCTTTACCACTGAACACAAATACATCAAAATAAGACAGGCCTTTAAATGTATCGTACTAACCAACAAGACATAAAGTGTTTGGGAAGGTTGAATGTAAATTTATTAGAAAAATGCATCCCTTGTGAAGCTCTTAGAAAATTGTAGCTCATAAAAATGTGAGTGTAAAAAAAACTGTAGCAAAAGGAGGATTACTTATCTTAAAGGATTGCTCAAAGAAAGCAATCTTCTCACGTAATTGGAAGTCATTTAAGCGCTCAACCGCTGTCTCATTGTTTCCTTTATAGCCCCTGGGTCATCTAATCCACTTTTTTACCCACAAGGTTCTAGAGCTGACTGTTCTTTCTATTTAATAGCATTCTGGAACCCGGGTGTGGATGGGCCCATGCTTTGACCCAGTATTGCCTTTTGGATCTCTGCCTGTGGGCGTGAAGCCTTCTCCCTGTAAAAGAACAGACTCTTTTTATCTTTTGGTCCCTGAGTTCCCTGACTTAAACTATCAAATTCTATATTAGATTCTGTTGGAGGAGGGACTTCCCCGTGGTGGTCCAGGGGCTAAGACTCCATGCTCCCAATGCAGGGGGCCCGGGTTCGATCCTGGTCAGGGAACTAGATCCCTTGTGGAATGTTTTACAAGTATTACATGTGTTATGATAGAAATATATATAGGGCACAAGTTTATATGAGTGGTGGAGCAAGTTACTTGGAATGAGCTAAGTTTTAATATGTTTATTAGGCAACCAGTGATAGGTGAGTGTGTGCGTGCACACACACGTGAACATGCATATGTGTGTTCATGCATGTGGAGGGTTCATCATTCTAGGAAGATAGAATGGTGTGAGAAAGGCTGGGAGGTTTGAATCTTGGTGTAAAAGTAATTATTTATGTCCAGAGAGCTGCAAAGGATAAGGCCAGGAAAAAAGACAAATACCTGACCATTAGGAACATTTTGTACCGTATTTTCAGATTTTGGTTGTGCTTGTATAAGTAGAGGGGTATTAAAAGTACATGAAATTAGAAGGTGACAGTTTTTTATTTTAGAAAGATTACTCTAGCAATAATGTAAAAGAAACCATGCCATCAATGTATGAATAATAAATTAATAATAACCCAAAAAAATGATTCTGTTGGAGGAAAAATTAGAATAAAAAGGTTAAAAATAAGTTCCAGGCTGGGGTGTGCAAACATTCCCCCTAGCAGAGGCCACACAGAGCAGTAGCACAATGTAATGAACACAGCCAGGGACCAGGGCAGGCAGAGGGCAGTTCCTAGACAGCTTCTGCCACTTTCTAGAGGGTCCTCAAGCTGGTAAGTCATCCTCTGGGTTCTCCAGGTGACCACCTGAGCAGACCAGGCTTTTCTGGTCCTGCCCTTGAGACAGAAGTCCTTTTGGGTCACTAGCTGCCCATCTGGCAGAGTGCGGGTGGCAGGCCCCGAGGACAAGTGGAAAGGAGAGCGATGCCCAAAAGAACGTCCCCTAACCTGAAAGAGAAACGGAAACAGTGCAGCCCAAGGCCCTCAGCCCCGAGGGGCAGCCCTTCCCGCAGCACACAGATAAATTCACCAAATTCTCACCAACTGCGGAAGGCAGAAAGCCCGCCTGGACATTTCCAAGGAACCCGGAGAGGTGCTGATGACGCAGGTGAGGACCATCACCGCCGCCCCACCCTGTTCTCCCTGCCCCCTCCTCAGCCACATCTGGATGTCTTATCACCACACCTGGTGGCTTCTCTCCTTTGCCATGCAGGGACACTGGGTATAACAGACTTTTACTAGGGTCTGGGGGAATAGTGGGAGGGGTGACTAGGGTTGTCGGGTGAAATACAGGATTCCCAGTCAAATGTGAATTTCAGATAAACAAATACACTTTTAGTATAAGCATGTCCCAAATATTGTCTGGGACATCTTATACTGAAAAAAAAAATGTTGTTTATCTAAAATTCAAAGGTGACTGGGCATCTGTATTGATACCTCCTACGTCTGGCAACTCCAGGTACAGCACTGGACAGCAGCCACATCGCGGGGCATCCCTGCACCATCACTGGCCACCCCTCATCACAAGGATGGAGGACACCCCTGCCACATGGCTGGGTATCCCCTCCAAATTCCAGGCCTCCTCCCACTGCCTTTCTTTTCTTCTCTGAGTCTCAGCGACCTCCCCAAACAAACACAGCAAGACAAAACCTTCTGTGTCTTCTGCCGAACCGGAATTCAGAACGCAGTAACCTCGGGGAGGCATCAGCTCCCTTTCTCTCCCTGCAGACACTGGCCTGGGTGCCCTGAGGAGGGGGGCCTGGCCTTGTCCTGATAATCAAGACCCACTAATACACTTTCCTAAACAGAAGAGCAGCCCGTCCTGAGATGAATTTGCTTCCCTCCGTTACCATCCCCACTTCAGCCCCAGTCACACAGAGATGCACAAATTCAGAATCAGCTGCTGTCATTGTTTCCTGAATAGTGATTTTTGTCTTGCCCCATTAGAAGTCAAGGAATGGAGTTCAGCTAGAAGCAGAGGCCAGGAAATAGCAGATGGTGTCTCAGACTAGGGGGACTGTGCCCATGCTAAACAGGAAACAAGAAGAATACAGACGGACTCAGGAGGTTCAAGGAGATGGAGTGGGACTTCCTTTGTGCCAGGGCTTCTCACATCCCCAGGCTGCGGATGGGCCCCTAAAGGCCCTGGGCTAGTCCAGGGAGAGCAAGGCCACACAGGGTTCCAGACTTTGCACCAGCAAGAGCTCTTTCATTACCTTACTCTATAACCCATGTAATATGAAACACTTTTGTCTGAAGAACAGATGACATTTTAAAATAATTTATTTCACCATCTTTATTTTTTTATTTTTTAATAAATTTATTTATGTATTTATTTATTTTTGGCTGCGTTGGGTCTTCGTTGCTGCGCGCGGGCTTTCTCTAGTTGCAGCGAGCAGGGGCTACTCTTCATTGCGGTGCACAGGCTTCTCATTGCAGTGGTTTCTCTTGTTGTGGAGCACGGGCTCTAGGCACGCAGCCTCAGTAGTTATGGCGCGCAGGCTCAGTAGTTGTGGTTCGCGAGCTCTAGAGTGCAGGCTCAGCAGTTGTAGCTCGCGGGTTCTAGAGTGCAAGCTCAGTAGGTGTGGCACATGGGCTTAGTTGCTCCGTGGCATGTGGGATCTTCCCGGACCAGGGCTCGAACCCGTGTCCCCTGCATTGGCAGGCGGATTCTTAACCACTGAGCCACCAGGGAAGTCCCTCAGCATCTTTATACTCAAAGATACACATATGCAAATCAGAGCTTCTGATCAGCATGTTATAATTATTTTTCCCTTGCTGTTTCCAAAGTGATTCAATTCCAACCAAAAACAGAGAAACTGAATATTTTTACATGGGTCAAAGACTGTGAAGACTCTAAGGTTTTACCCTATTTGCAAGCAAGCTCACCTGGTTCATTCTAAGTAACGAGTCAGCCTGCCGTGGTTCACGGATGGGGGCAGAAGACACAAGCCTCCTGGGTCAGAGGCAAAGGACTTTGTTACCCCAGCAATGGCAGCAGCCAGTGTGTTAGCAGTTTATAGTGGGATTTCCCCCGGGCCCTAGTTCCCCCGGGGGGATGTGAAGAGGGCCAGGGGTCATCTGCACACACGGTGGGGTGCATTACAGGAGAGGAACCCTGAGCCTAGAGAACCAGAATCTGTACAGTGGAGGCAAGACTGCCGCCCCCAGAGGGAGCCCATTCTGCACCCCTCTGGACAGGCCACCACCCCGTGGGGAGATGCTCTGTCTTCCAAAGCTGTTGGCTCTGTAAACATCTTTGTGAAAAGATAGCTCAGAGCCAAGGGAGCTAGTCCTATGCTTACAAGACGTTCAGAAACACGAGAGACCATGGAAAGCTGCTTCCTAATACATGGTGGATACAGTCTTATCTCAAGGAAATATATAAATGTGCAAATATTTTAAAAATACAGGCCAGGGACTTCCCTGGTGGTGCAGTGGTTAAGAATCCGCCTGCCAATGCAGGGGACACGGGTTCGAGCCCTGGTCTGGGAAGATCCCACATGCCGCAGAGCAACTAAGCCCACGAGCCACAACTACTGAAGCCCACGCACCTAGAGCCCGTGCTCCACAACAAAAGAAGCCACCACAATGAGAAGCCCGCGCACTGCAACGAAGAGTAGCCCCCGCTCGCCGCAACTAGAGAAAGCTTACGCGCAGCAACGAAGACCCAATGCAGCCACAAATAAATAAGTAAGTAAGTAAGTAATTTAAAAAAAATACAGGCCAGGACTTCCCTGGCAGTCCAGCGGTTAAGACTCCAGGCTTCCAATGCAGTGGGTGCAGGTTCGATCCTGGTCAGGGAACTAAGATCCCACCTGCAGCTTGGCAAAAAAAACAAAAAAAACAGGCCGTCTTTGCTCCTCGTGGATTGTTACTAATACCATCCAACGTTAGCTGGACATGCCTCAAGCATATGATCCAGGCCAAGAACAGAGACAGAGTTCCTGAAACTTGAAGCCCTTCTATAGCGAGGAACCTCTCAGTTGCAAGAAGTAGAAAAGTAAGCTCAGATGTGCTTGGAGAATTAAGGAAGCTGATTAGTTGACATATTTGAAAAGTCCAGAGGTAGGCTTTTCTTAGGAGCTCTGCAAGGTCAGCCCAAATGAGATTTTCCCATCCCTCCTCACTGCCTTCTCCAGTGTCTGCTGCATTTTAAGGGCCGCACCCTCCCACCCCTGCCCGTCCCCCACCTGTGATCCCCTGTGGCTGCCAGCCACTTCCGGGTACACGTGCTCCGTTTGTGTCCAGCAACAGCGAGCATCTCTCCAGTTAGACTCCAAAGGAGAGGGAGGGGTTGCCGTTCCAGAAGTCCCCAGCAAGTAGCTCCTCGAGCTTTAATGAGCAGACTTGCTCTTGTGCCCATCCCTGAGTCCGTCACTATGGCCAGAGGATGGAACTGGCTGGTTGGCTTGGGCAATCCCAGCTCTCAGGATCTAGGGACGGAACAGGGTTCCCTGAAGCCGTGTGAGGGAGAAGTGGATGCCTAAACAGTATTCCACGTGCATTGCCAAGAGGAGGGGGAATGTTTTTTGTTTTTTACTTTAAGTATAGTTGATTTACAATATTATGTTAGTTTCAGGTGTACAGCAAAGTGATTCAGTTATACGTATATATGTATATATCTATATTCTTTTTTTTCAATTCTTTTTCATTATAGCTTATTACAAGATATTGGGGAATGTCTTCTACAGCAGCTGTTCATCAAAGCACGCTCTCAGAAATCAAAAGCCGTGGATCAGGGTCCTGGGGTACACAGCATCCTCCTACCTGGTTGCTGTGCACTGGCTGGCCATTTGGGAGCAGCAGGTGCGGTAACCTCAGGTGTGTTGTACTCACATGGCTCAGGATAGGATTGGAGTCCAACTCCCCTCCGATGGGGTATTAGTTTTTTTGTTTGTTTTTTGTTTTAGGGGGGGTTTAACTTATTTATTTATATTTATTTTTGGCTGCGTTGTGTCTTCGTTGCTGCATACAGGCTTTCTCTAGTTGCGGCGAGCAGGGGCTACTCTTCGTTGTGGTGCACAGGCTGCACGTTGCGGTGGCTTCTCTTGTTGCGGAGCACGGACTCCAGCATGCGGGCTTCAGTAGTTGCGGCACGCGGGCTCAGTAGTTGTGGCGCATGGGCCTAGTCGCTCCGTGGCATGTGGGATCTTCCCGGACCAGGGCTCGAACCCTCATCCCCTGCATTGGCAGGTGGATTCTTAACCACTGTGCCACCAGGGAAGCCCCGGTGTATTAGTTTTCTAATGCTGCTGTACCAAACCACCACAACTTAGTGGCCCAGAACAACACAAATGTATTATGTCATAGTTTCGGAGGGCAGAAGTCCAAACAGGTCTTCCTGGGCCAAAACCAAGGTGTCCTTTGTGGAGGCTCTAGGGGAAAATCCATTCTCTTGCCTTTTCTTGCTTCTAGAGGCTGCCTGCACTCCTGGGCTCTAGCCCCCTCCCCTATGCGAAGCCAGCTATGGCCAGGAGAGTCTTTTTCCCATCGTATCACCCCAACACTCTCTTTTGCCTCCCTCTTCCACTTTTAAGGACCTTTATGATCGCATTGAGACCAGGTGCGTAATCCAGGCCAGCTGACTGGCAACCTTAATTCCCCTTGGCCGTGAAAGGTAACACAGTCACAAGTTCCAGAGGTTAGTACGTGGACATCTTTGAGGGGCTGTTATCCTCCAAAAGGATAAAGCTTTCTGTTTACCTGTTTAAATACATCATCTTCTTTCTAGTCTTTGTAATCTCCACCCCTGGAGAAGCAAACTGCTCCCTTCTTAAATGTAATGTGTTCTTCTATCATGACTGGAGAAGCAAACTGCTCCCTTCTTAAATGTAATGTGTTCTTCTATCGTGACTTACTTATGAATCCTAATTTCATTGCTTTCATGATGGAGCAATTTTGTGAAAAAAATTGGCTTTAATAGCAAACAAATCGGGTACAACTGACGACAGTCTCCTCTGGTTATCTGTATGTTCAGTTCCCGTTTACTATTTTTATTTATTTTCTCCAATCCATCTCAGGTTTTTTACAAAATTCAGTGTTGATTCAGTGTTTACAGTTGTGTAGCGCGCCTCCCGTCATTCTTTCATCTTTGAAAACTCCACAATTCAGCAACTACAGTTTTGCAGTGTCAAAACCTCAGCCGCCTGTAACAGTTTCAAATGGTACACGGTGTTCTGACATGGAGCATTTCACCTGAGTATGTGGGCGTGTCTTCTCTTTCCCTTATTGTGACTCAACGGAGCATATAATAAAGAAAAACTTGTAGGCAGGTGGAAACAAGTGTCTTAAGTATAAGCAACACATATGTTTTGCTTAACAAATGTACCTTTCTTTAACGTTATAATGGACGGGAATGAGCTCTGATGAGTCATGCCTCCTGGAAGCAGCCGTTTTGTGATACACACCATCTGTGAAAAGAGCATGTGCAGAGTCTGCTTGGTCAACTGTGTGGGAGTCCCAAGACCACCCTCAGGCTCAGTGATTCGCTGGAAGGACTCACAGGACTCAAGAGCTCCTGGTCTATTCCAGTGAGAGGATACGGATCCTAGTCATCAAGGGCAAAATGCACACGGGGCGCCGTCCAGGAAAATCCAGGCCCAAGCTTCTAGGAGCCCCTTCCCACTGGAATCATACAGGGACACACTGAGTTCCCCCAGAAATGATGTGTGACCACAGGTGCAAGGTATTGCCAACCAGAGAAGCTCACCTGAGCCTTGGTATCCAGGGTTTTTGCTGGAATCCAATCACATGACAATTATAGCATCTGCATGATTGATCTTAGCTACGCAGACTCAGGGCCCAAGAGGTTAAGCGGACCCAGCGTGGCCCAGGGTCTCAGACGCAAAAACACTCTGGTGAAGCAGGATATTTCAAGGGCTTGGTGGTATCTTCTGGGAGCCAGCCAAGGGCCAGTCCTCCTGAAGACAGGCCTTTCTTTGGAATGTGCAGGGTTTGGACAGCCCCGGTCTGCTGCGTTGCCCCTTGACTGCCCACCAGGAGATAGTGTTATGTGACCATTATTTTTTTTGTCTTTTTTCAGCTTTATTGGGGTATAATTGGCAAATAAAATTATAAGATATTTAAAGCACACACCATGATAATTTGATATACGTATACATGATGAAAAGATTCCCACCATCTAGTTAATTGACGCATCCATCTCCTTGCCCGTTGCCTCTTGTGTGAGAACATTTAAGTTCTCTCCTCTTCGAAAATTTCAACTATACAATATAGCGTTATTAACAAGAGTCACCATGTTACGCAGTAGATTCTCAGACTTTTTCATCTTATAGCTGCAAGTTTGTACCTTTTTACCAAACTCTCCCTATCTGCCCCCCAGCCCCTGCTGGAAACCAGTTTTCTGCATTACATATGTAATATTCAAAGAATATAGAAATATATAAAATAAAAAGGGGCTTCTCCCCCTATACACCTCGAGCCCCTCAAATCCCCTTCTTGAAATAACCAAAGTTATATCTTGGAATATATCCTTCCAAGAACCTTTTCTAAGCATATATAAACATTATATATATATATATACATACATACACACACACACACACACACATAGTTTTAGGATTTCTTTTTTTAATGGGGTCCTACTGCATGTCTTCAGCTAACTTTTTACTTATATCTTTCTTATGGCCACCTATAGCTCTATCTCATTCTTTTTAAAGGTTGTATTTCATGCTGTCGATAAAACAATTTATTTATGTTCTCCCACTGCTGAGCATTTTGGTTACTTCCCATTTTTTGTTGTTTTCTTTTTTTTTAATTTTTATTTATTTTATTTATTTATTTTTGGCTGCGTTGGGTCTTTGTCGCTGCACACGGGCTTTCTCTAGTTGCGGCGAGCAGGGGCTACTCTTCGTTGCGGTGCGCGGGCTTCTCATTGCGGTGGCTTCTCTTGTTGTGAATAATGGGCTCTAGGCGTGCAGGCTTCAGTAGTTGTGGAACATAGGCTCAGTAGTTGCGGCTTGCGGGCTGCAGAGCGCAGCCTCAGTAGTTGTGGCGCACGGGCTTAGTTGCTCCGCGGCATGTGGGATCTTCCTGGACCAGGGCTCGAAACCGTGTCCCCTGCATTGGCAGGCAGATTCTTAACCGCTGCGCCACCAGGGAAGCCTGGTTACTTCCCATTTTTGCCATCACAAATGATGCTGTAACAGATATCTCTGCACACACTCTTTTTCTGTCATGTGATACTTTTTTTTTTAACCCCTAAGGTGAACTTTTTTCTTCCCCCTAAGCTGAGCTTTTGAGAAAGCATTCACCAAAAATTAAAATGTAATTAAACATGATATCTAAGAGTCCACAATCAGATAATAAGAGAGAGAATCCATAAACATTGAGCACGCATAGGATCCAGGAGGTGAAGGAGATGGTCAGTCTGGGATACGCCCAGATACAAGTGCGAGGCTCCCAGGCGGCTGCCTTCCTGCTTGAGGCCAGAGGACCTGGGCTCCGACAGGTGCTGCAAGCCCCGCGGCCCAGGACAAGTCACTTAGCCTACCTGAGCCGCATTCCCCTCATCTCTAAAACAAGGTCAGTAATCACACCTACCTCCTGGGGTCGTCATGAAGATGAAACAGAACGAGGCAATGTACAGACACACGCAAAACAAGGCAATGTACAGACACATCTTGTTGCCCCATCCTGGAACCACCTTCCCAAGCACATATGGAGAGATTGTGAAATGCTAAGGCACCAGCTGTCACCTGGGGGAGGTTTCTCTCCTGACTGAAGATGAAGCCACGATCTGAAACATGAAGATTCAGATTCTCCCATTTATGCTTCTTCCAGAAATAGGCAGCCGCGCGTGATGAGAGGTGGGTGGGAGCTCTACGTTGCCCTCCCACACTTTCAGTGCCAGGTGACTCTTACAAGGAAAGCGAGCGTTTATAGAAGAATCCTGCCACCATGGAAACGCTTGGCACACGATGTTATTTCTAACATCCCTTACGTTCGGTAAGGGACCTCTGTGTCTGACGACGGGGATGCCTGAAAGCCTTTACCGTGGCCACTGCTGGATCCAGGCAGATGCACTGCGTTGCTCCACGGGTGCCATTCACAGTATCTCGAGGGAGTGGCACTCCCTAGAGTCATGCAGAGCAGCAACCTGACTCTGCACAGTGGCTCCCTATGGGGGTGTTGCAGAGCCTTGCCCTGGCCTGTGCACTCTCGACTAGGGTACTTCCGGGGTTGTCTGCCACCCGCGAGGATGCACACTGACGTCCAGCCTACACAGACACACCTGCCACACTGCCTGTACCAAGGTAGCTTAATCTTTTCATAGTTTATTGAAGTATAGTTGATTTACAATATTGTGTTAATTTCTGCTGTACAGTAAAGTGGTTCAGGTACACATATGTATACATTCTTGTTCATATTCTTTTTCATTATGGTTTACCACAGGATACTGAATACTGTTCCCTGTGCTCTACAGTAGGACCTGTTGTTTATCCAGCCTATATATACTAGTTTGCCTCTGCTAATCCCACACTCCCAATCCATCCTCCCCCACCCGCCCTCCCCCTTGGCAACCACAAGTCTGTTCTCTGTGTCTCTGAGTCTGTTTCTGTTTCGTAGATAAGTTCATTTGTGTCATATTTTAGATTCCTCATATAAGGGATATCACATGGTATTTGTCTTTCTCTTTCTGACTTACTTCACTTAGTATGATAATCTCTAGATCCATCCATGTTGCTGCAAATGGCGTTATTTCATTCTTTTTTGTGGCTGAGTAATATTCCATTGCATATCTGTACCACATCTTCTTTATCCATTCATCTGTCGATGGACATTTAGATTGTTTCCATGTCCCGGCTATTGTGAATAGTACTGCTATGAATATAGGGGTTCACGTCTCTTTATGAATTAGAGTTTTGTCTGGATATATGCCCAGGAGTGGGATTGCAGGATCATATATGCTAAAGTATTTTCAGGTAATTCCAGAAAATGTAAAAACCTGAACAATATAACCAGCAACGTGATCACTATTTTCTTTTCTTTTCTTTTTTTTTTTTGTCATGGTGCGCAACCTGTGGGATCTCAGTTCCCCGACCAGGGATCAAACCTGGGCCCTCGGCAGTGAAAGCGCGGAGTCCTAACCACTGGCTCTCCAGGGAACTCCCTCTATTTTTAATAAAATCCTTAGTATGTCCAGCTGTCCTTCTATCATCATTTTAATATCTGAAAAATGTCCTTCAAATGCAGAAAAAATATCGTCGACCCAGAAGATCCCCGCTGTGCCCGGTTAACGCTCACTGGCCAGATGGTCACAGTGTCTCCGGAAGAAGTGGAATTTGCCAAGCAAGCCATGTTTTCAAGGTTGGTATCTGCTTTAAGATTGGTTTGCCCAGAAACATACAGTGTAAGAAGCAGAGGTCGGGGCTATGCCATTTGATGCCTCTGAGGTGATGACAGTAATGGTCTGAGCTGTCCTTTGGTGGCAACGCTGCCGTCTGACGCTGAAAGTCTTGGTCGCCTGAGGGGGCAGCAGAGGCCACGCATGTGACCTTGCAGTGGGCTGTCCGTGCCTTTGGAGAGCGCCCCATGCTGGGGTTGCAGGCACTGTTCCCTGCCTACTTCCAGCCTTTCACAACGGCCCTGCCTTGGAATGGAGAAAAAGGGGGCTTTGTAGTCCGGTCAATACAGCAGACATTTGCAAATGTCCACTCTAAGCAGAGCTCGGCACCAGAAGTGACAGCAGTGTTCCTTCGTGTGGGCCCCTCACCCCTTTTATAGCCGAACCACTTAGGATGCAGCTTTCGAACTGCCCCCCACCACCTGCTTCCCGAATTGGATGCCCTGGAGGTTACACTTCAATGAAAATTTTAAAACGACATCCCGGGAAATCGGCATGCATGCTGCTAGGGTCAAAATGAGTGACACAGGAGCCCCGGGAAGCGGGGGAGGAGATCAGCGTTTGCAAAAAGTGAGAAGGGTGGTCCTGCAGGGGTGCTGGAGTCTGTCTCCATGGGTGAGGAGAGGGTCTGTGCAGGGGGAGGCCTGAGGTGGAAGGTCAGAGCTGGAGTGAGGAGGGGCGGGTATCCACATGGGGTGTGGGCTGGCAGATTGGTACTTGTCTAAGTTAGTGGGAGAATAACATGAAAGCAGGTGGTAAATTAGACAAGCCATCTGCATCCCTATGGAGATGGGATGATTGTACGTACAGGGGAATCATGAAATAAGTAAACATACAGCAAGTCCCCGACATACGAACGAGTTCCCTTCCGAGAGTGCGATCCTAAGTCCAATTTGTTTGTTAAGTCCGACACGGTTAGCCCAGGTACCCAACTAATACAATTGGCTCCACAGTACTGTACTGTAATAGGTTTATAATACTTTTCACACAAATAATACATAAAAAAACAGACACACAAAAGAATAAAGAAAACATTTTTACACTTACAGTACAGTGCCTTGAAAAGTACAGTAGTCCAGTACAGCAGCTGGCATCCAGGCGCTGGCATCGAGGGAACAGGCAAGAAGGGTTACTGACTGGAGGAGGGAGAGGAGGTGGGAGGTGGCAGAGCTGAAGGATCTCCAGCAACAGGAGACGGAGGGCAAGTGCCATTTCACTCACGCCCGACGCTGATGGCACACGTTCTGGTTCCCTGCTGGATTCAATTGTTCACATCTTTGAAAGTTCACAACTTGAAGGTTCGTATGTAGGGGACTTAGTGTAGTAATAAGTAAACACAGAGAGAGGAAGCCTGGTTTCTCACCGCCATGGAAGAAAGTTAGCAACATGCACAGGAGGACACTAGATCAGCCTGGAATTGGATCCATCCACACGGACTTGTGGTTTTCAATATACAGACAGAGAGAGAAATGGAGATGCGTGTGTCTGTGTGCCTGTGCGCATCTCAGCTGTCACTCTTTAGTTCTAATTTCTCCTCTTCCACGTTATGACGGGCAGTGAGATGAAGTCAAAGCCGCAGGAGACATTTGCATTCATTAAGTTCGTTTCCTATTTTCCACATTACCGCAGGTAACAGTGTTGCCAGAATTTCCACTACTGGATAATGTGGGTCCCTTTACCACACGCATCCAACCACCTTGTCTCTACCTTCTTTAAACGCTCATGGTCAGTCTCCTAAGGTCCTTCCAGCATCCTACTGCCTGGACCCCAAGCCAGGGCCTCACGGACTAAACTTTGCTGTACCTACGTTCCCCTTGCAGCGGCCAAAATTTGTTCCGTTATAAATACAAAACTAGTTGGCTTAAAATAACAACAATCATGTTATCATCTCAGCTGCATGAGTGTCTGGAGCGTTGGGGCCTCAGATCAGCAACTTACTTTCAAATGGTTTAGGAAAAAAAAAAATAGTTCTTTATACCGTACTTTCAACCTCTCTGTCAATTTGCAATGATTCCAAAAACAAAAAAAATTTTTTTTTAAAAAGGCATCAACCTATCACTGCACTGGCATTGTTGCAAATGTTTTTCCCAGTTTACACTTGGTCTTTGAATTTTCTTTATAACATTTTTAGATATAAATAAAACTTCTATTTTTATGAAGTTTTCAAAAAGTGAGCGCCAGACCCTGCCCTCAAGGAGGATGCATGTTTTTAGGCCTACGCCTGAGGGAGGAGGAAGTCAGAAACAGAGGGCGGAATGTGAGGGCTGTTCCCTGTCTACGCTGGCTGGTTCTCAGGTTGATGCGACCGTTGTAGGCCTCTACAGGAATGGAAAGCTTCCCGTGAACACGTTTGTTTCCCGGACTTAAAATTCAGCATTTCACGTAGAGATGCTTAGAGCCTTTCATGATGCTCCCTGGTAACGATGGCCCCCGTCCCCTGGGCACGTCCTCTGTGCAAGTGCTGTATGTGTCTCATCATTTGCTGCCCACACAGCCCTGTGAACTGACCACCATCCCTCTCGCCCCATGTGACTGGGAAGGAGACCAGGCAGGCTTAAGAGAGCAAACGGCCCATGAGGCATCCCAGCAGCTGAACTGGAGTTTGAACAAAGTTGCCTGGCTCGAGACTTGAGCTGTCTGCCCCTCTGTGGTGACAACAGTTTCCTGCCCTCCTAAGGCTGCCCCAGACCTCGACCCTGGCTCCCTGGCTTCTGCCTCTAGCTGGTTTGAGCAGATCTCAGCCTAAACACAGCCTGGCGTCTGGAGGGCCCTATGACCTGACCAAGGATACATCTGGCACTGTGCTCGGGAGAGCCCACCCTCTGAGGAGAACGGCTTTAATGTGACGTCTTTATTTCTGCAGACACCCAGTTATGAGGAAGTGGCCTCGTCAGTATGAATGGTTCTTTATGAAGATGAAGATAGAACATATCTGGCTTCAGAAATGGTATGGAGGAGTAGCTGACATTTCCAGGGAGGAATATTTCAAAGCAGCTCCAAGAAAGGCCTGATGGAGTGAGAAGAAGGTCCTTGATGTTTGCGTAAAATGAAAACCTTTTGAGCGATGCTGCCAGACAGCAGTTGACTGCTGTCTCTTTGTGAAAGGGTTCGTTGCAGCCCTGTCAGTCTTACAGCAGAGTGAGAGTGGGTCACCAGGGACCCCTGTGCTAGCTGGAGATTGGAGTGGCCTTTTGCAAATGGCCAGATCACACAGGGACTTCACATAGAGAGTCTGTTTACATGTGTTCAGTCCAGACTCACCTATGTGGGATCACTGTTGGTTGTCAAAGTGACATGTTGAGACAGTTGCTGTTCCATTCTTTAAGATAAAAAACAACAACAACAACAAAAAACCCTATGCCTGTATGTACAATGTGATTGCTTTGTATCGTGAGAGTATGTTCGTTGCTTGTTGTACCCAAAGCAGTGTCCTGGTTCTGAGCTCATTGCAACCACAGAAGAACTAAATACGCATCACACAGCTGCCGTCTTGTGTTTAGGGTGAGGGTGCAGGACTCTTTGTCTGTGGGTTACCGTCCTGCTGCAGAATGGCAAATGCATTATTGAGCCCCATTTGCTAGAATGTACTGGTCACTCGTGAAGCTTTTTTCCCACTGCAACATGACAAACCATGTGGGAACCCCCCGAGTTTGGTGCACAGCCCTATTCTAGGTGATCGGGCCATGGTGGTACATTAAGGGAGGGGCAGCTTCGGCAACAGGCTCCCCAGATCCCCTCTGCTAGTGCTGGGATAGAGGGTCCCCTTCTCTTAGGCATGGGGAGTGGTACTCAGTCTGTGGTAGAGAGAGAGGAGGGGGACAGGGAGAGGCTGGAAAGGAAGCAAAGGCAACGTATAAGAAAAGGAAGGAAAGAAGTAAGTAACTGGAGGTACGCTCCCTACGCAGCCATGGGCCAGGCCCTTGACGGGGTCATCTCACTGAAGCCTTACAGCCAATGAGATGAATCATCACTGCCACTTACAGACAAGAACACTGAGGCTCAGAGAGGCTAAGTCAACATCCCAGGGCCTGATTCCACCACTCACTGCACGCAATGGAGAGAGTGGTACCTAGACAATTTCCGATTCTAAGAACAAGACAAAAGAGTTACTGGTAGTCATTGAATCAGTAAAATCAGTAAAGCGATGACTAACCTGCCTGTAGATTGGCCACTGTTTTCTACCAAAAAAGAAAACAAGTCTCTGAAATTTGATTCTTATTACAGATTTTAAATTTTCTACAAATTGTATGCAGGAGCACCTGCGTTGTACCTGTGTGTATACCTAAGGCCTACAAGGACCTATGTGTATACTTCCAAGACCTCTTGTATTGAAATTTATAAAGGGTCTAGCACTACCCAGTTTTCTGCCTTTTTATATGGCTCTAAACCCGCTTTGGTCAGTTAGGTATATTGTATAAATATAAAACTACAATACACAAAATATAGGAAATATACATTAAAAAAATAAATAATTGTGTTATTAATGGTTACACTTTTGTTTAAAAAATTAAGACACGAAGAGAGTTTGAGCTGTCCAAATATTTTTAAGTGCCTGTTACTAAAAGCATAGTAAGAGGCACAGAATTCTTTATTTATCAAAAGTCAAATCACGAAAGTGTTCCTTAACAATAGCAATTTCTAATATATAAGAATAAGGTAACTTTGAGGGTATTTCATATTTTCAGAGTTTAAAATTGTTGCTACCCCCATTTAGAGGTAAGAGGGGAAAACTGGAAGAAGAAACCACATACTCCGTAAGCCAACCTCAAATTGTAATTCTCTGGAACGTCTCTGTGTCCAAGTCCCGTCTGAAAGATAATTTTCCTAACGCTAGTTTTGCTTTTACAAGCAGGTTTCACTTAGCTTGTTAAAGCTCACTCAGCTGCCTCGAGGAGATTTGCAGCTTAACCACTGATGACGGTTATCAGTTATTTATCCAAATTACAGGGAATGGAATCTGAACAGGTTGGATGATAAGAAGAGTGCTGAAAAGGCATCTGCTTGAAAGGGAACCCTCTTGCACTGTTGGTGGGAATGTAAATTGATACAGCCACTATGGAGAACAGTATGGAGGTTCCTTAAAAAACTAAAAATAGAATTACCATATGACCCAGCAATCCCACTACTGGGCATATACCCAGAGAAAACCATAGTTCAAAAAGACACGTGCACCCCAATGTTCAATGCAGCACTATTTACAATAGCCAGGTCATGGAAGAAACCTAAATGCCCATCGACAGACGAATGGATAAAGAAGATGTGGTACATATATACAATGGAATATTACTCAGCCATAAAAAGAAACGAAATTGGTTCATTTGTAGAGACGTAGATGGATCTAGAGACTGTCATACAGAGTGAAGCAAGTCAGAAAGAGAAAAACAAATGTCATATATTAGCGCATATGTGTGGAACCTAGAAAAATGATATAGATGAACCGGTTTGCAGGGCAGAAATAGAGACACAGATGTAGAGAACAAACGTATGGACACCGAGGGAGGAAAGTGGGGGGGGGGGGGTGTGATGAATTGGGAGATTGGGATTGACATATATACACTAATAATGTATAAAATAGATAACTAATTTAAAAGAATCTAATTTAAAATAGATATCTATAAAATAGATAACTAATAAGAACCTGCTGTATAAAAAATAAATTAAATAAAATTCAAACAAAAAAAGCAAAAAAAAAAAAGAAAAGGCATCTGTTTGAGAATAATGGACCCCATTCAGGCCAGTAAGTTTTAGCAAATCTCTAGAAATTTACATTGATTAAAATTTTAAAGGCTGTATTGGAAGTTCTGGACATGGCAATAAGGCAATAAAAAGAAATAAAATGCATATGATTGAAAAGTAATAAAAGTATCCCTATTTACAGATGATGTAACTGTCTACATAGAAAATTCCAAAAAATCTATTTAAAAAAAAAAGTAAAACAACTGATTTCGGCAAGGTCTTAGGATATAAGATCACAAAAAAATTAATCATATTTCTATATATTAACAATAAAGTGGAAACCAAAATTTTAAACACAATACCATTTACAATCACTCCAAAAGGAAAAAAAAATACTTAGGTGTAAGTTTAACAAAAATGTGTATAGGATCTATATGCTGAAAATTAAAAGATGCCAATGAAAGAAATCAAAGACCTAAATAAATGAGGAGACATACCATGTTCATGGATTAGAGGACACAAAATAGTAAAAATGTCAATTCTCCCCAGATTCATCTATATGTTTAATGCAGTTTCTATCAAAATCCCAACAAGGTTTTTGTAGACATATTCAAGCTTATTCTAAAAGTTCTAAGGCACAGGACTTGGAATAGCTAAAACTATCTTGTAAAAGAAGAATAAGTAGGAGAAACCACGCTACTCAGTATAAAGACTTATTATGTAGCTACACTAATCAAGACAGTGTGGTACTGGTGGAGGCATAGACACAAAAGATCAATGGACCAGAACAGAGAATCTAGAAATAGACCCATACAAATATGCTCAACTGATTTTTTTTTAAGTACAAAAGTAACTCACTGGAGGGAGGATAGTCTTTTCAATAAACATGCTGAGCAATCAGATATCCATGGGCAAATAAAAAGAACCTCAGGCTAAATCCCATACCTTACATAAACATTAACTCAAAATAGATCATAACGCTAAACATAAAATGTAAACCATAACACTTTTTTTAAAAAATAGAAAATCTTTGGGACCTAGGGCTAAACTAAGCAAAGACTTCTTAGACTTGACACCAAAAACCTAAAGTCCATAAAAGGAAAGTCTGATAAATTGGACTTCATCAAAATTTTAAACTCTTATTCCTCAAAAGACCATGTTAAGAGGATGAAAAGACAGGCTACGCTGGGAGGAAATACCTGCCAACAGCATATCCAACAAAGGACTACCATCTAGAATAGATGGAGACTTCTTACAACTCAACAGTTTTTTAAAAAATCCAATTAGACAATGGAGAACATGAACAAATGTTTCTCTGAAGAGGGTATGGCAGATTAGCATGTGAAAAGATACTCAACGTCATCAGTCATTAGGGAACTGCAAATTAAAACCCCAGTAGATGCCACGAGGCACCTACCAAAGTTGCTGAAACACAGTAACACCACCAAACGTTGGCAAGAATGCAGAGCAACGGGATCAGCCTATAGCTGGTGGGAAAGTAAAACGGAACAGCCACTCTGGAGAACCAACTGACAGTTTCTTATGAAACTAAACAAGCAACTGGCATAAGACTCAGCAGTTGCAGTCCTGGGCATGCATCCCAGGGAGATGAAAACGTATGTTCACACAAAAACTTGCACATAAATGTTCATAGCAGCTTTATTCATAATATTCCAGATCTGTAAACAACCAGATGTCCTTTCTTTTTTAAATTAATTTTTATTGGAGTATCGTTGCTTTACAGTGTTGTAGAGGTCCTTTAGCGGGTGACTGGTGAAAGAAATTGTGATACGTCTATACCATGGAATACTACTCAGCAATAAAAATAATTTCCAATACAAGCAACAACTTGGATGAGTCCTCAGAGAATTACGCTGAGTGAAAAAACCCATCCCCAAAGGTGATGTCCTGTATAATTCCATTTATATAACATTTTGAAATGCAAAATTCTAGAAATGGAGAACAGATTAAGGGTCGCCAGGGCGGAGGGTGGAGAAGGAGAGAGGTGGGTGTGTCTGTAAAAGGGATCCTTTATTGTGATGGAAATGTTCCCTAGCTTGTCTGTATCAATGTCAAAATCCTAGTAATGATATTGTATCATTTTGCAAGATGTTACCATTGGGGGAAAATGGGTAAAAGGCACACAGAATCTACAATTATCAGCAATTCTCTCAGAATCTATTATACAATTATCTCAGAGTAAAAAGTTTAACACAAACAAAATTTAAGGCTTAGCTTAGATAAGGCATTGATGCCCTCTCGTTGGTCCCTAATGAAATGAAGAACTGAGCTACGTACCAAAACCTAGCAGAATGGACATTTGTTTTCTTTAACCATTAATATATGCGTTTTTGGGAGAGAGAAGAAATTTATTTGAAAGTTTTCAAAATGTATTCAATTTAATACTGAATACAAATTAACAAAAATTCAACAAACCTGTATAGATTTTATGTGGGACACTTAGAAGAGGAGGCTGTCTTTCAGTTTCTGGAATACATATGTTAAGCTACAGGTGTATATAGGTATCCAAGTCTGTGCACAGTGATTCTCCACTGATGTTCATAGCAAAGAACAGTATTTCCAGTAATCCTCCTCTAAATATTCTGGGAAAGAATTCTTCTTTTGTATCTATGACTAAGCCATATCCTAACCTCCACATTTTTATTTCCCATGATTGTACACATCCATAGTGTTGACACAGAGAGTGGAATTCTGATGTGACTTGTTTCAATATGCCTTGTATATACTGACTCGTTATAAAAGAGTGGTTTGGGGTTGAAATGTATTTCTGCAGTTTTTCCAGAAAGTCTGTATTTCATATTTAATAACTTAACCATCAGATGCTGTTCTGAAAATAAACCTTCTCTGGGATCATTTATTGATGCTTGTTTGATTGCTTGTAACAAGTCAATTGTTATAAAATCTGAGTTGTAATGAAGCTGTGGTTTGCGCTGTGTAATGCATGTGCAGTGTAAAATCTATTCTCGAAACTAGATGTCTGTCTAACCAAAGACTATTTCACTCCTGCTGTGATTTCCATGCTTGATTAAATAAATTTATAATATTTCTACACAGTCCTTTCGTGGAATATTACAAATTGACATTATTAGATTTCTAAGAAAATAAATGCTATTACAATAAATCAGCAGTTACATTTCCAATAGAAAGAAAAGAACTAGCTGGGTGACTTGTTGGTATGATTTTTTAAGGCTCTGAGTACAATGCACTTAATTTGCAGACTGGAAAATGCTGAGGCAACCACACCTTGGTGCTCCCGCTCTTGGAAGTATTTGCCATTTTTAGCATAGTTGTTATTCTTCGAATTCAGGTCTACAAAAAAGCTCCTTTTGCTAATAAGAAAACATGCCACAGGGTCACACTTAAGACTGTGGCAGAAGATGACGCATGCCCACAAGAGTGATCAATACTGCAGCTTCCGTAGGCCGCCCCCAACACTTCGGCTTCTCAGAGATGGTCTTATCTTAGAGACAAGGCAGAGAGAGACCAAGCGGCCCAAATGACCCAGGACTGAGGGTCCCCGGGACACAGGACTTTCAGTGGTAAAGTCAGAAAATCCAGGGCCAATCAGATGGATTGGTCACCCTACCTTCACTCCACCTCACGCCCCAGGTCCTGAGCGGGTCACCTCCAGATCCGGCCCACCTTGGAAACTGTGCATTTGAATATTCAGGCACCTCCAACCTCACCTCCCTCCTTCCAGCCCTCTCTCCTGCTCCGGAGCCCTGAGCTGCTTCTCTGTCATCATCTGACTCCCTTGTTCAAGCAGGTGAGCGACAACATGGTGGGATTACAGTGGAGAGCAAAGCCCAGCCCTCAGGAAGCTTATGTTTTGTAAATAATAAGTAAACAAGCAGATTTTGAAGCCAGGTGACCTGGTCATGTCTGTGGGTTCTGCTCCATCACGTCAGCCAGTATCCTCAGAATCCCCACTGTTTTCTGTTGGAACCACAGGGCAAAGCCTGCCCTGGATAAATTCTGTGATCATCTCTGCAGCTGAATTGTAACAGAGAAAAGCCACCACCACAAGAATTGGTCTCACCTTACATCAGGCATCCTCATCCTTAACTGGGCCCTCCAGCTGCCCGGGGACCCCAGCATGGTTCTCCGTCCAGCTCTCTCCCACTCTCGTAAGCAGCTGTTTCCAGGACTGTCTACAGTCTTCAGGCCCTGGAGCCCACCCCTCGATCCCCTCACTCTCAGCTTAAAAAAAAAAACAAAAAACACTTCCTGGAGATCCATGAAGCCTCCAAATGAGCACCCCCTCAACCACAGAATTTTCTGTTCCTCTGTTCATCCTTCTCTCCTGACGGTCTCTGCTGCTGGATGATTTTTCTGGCTGCCCCGATGCAGGCGTGAGCATCCCATTTATGGGAGGTAGAAGCCAGTGCCACGGAAGAGGGTCAGATAAGGGAGAGTTTAAGGTGTTTTTAAGAGTACCTGAGGGAATTCCCTGGTTGTCCAGTGGTTAGGACTTGGTGCTTCCATTGCCGAGGGCCTGGGTTCCATCCCTGGTGGGGGAACTAAAATCCTGCAAGCCACGCCAGGTGGCCAAAGAAAGAAAAAGAGTAGCTGATATGCCACATGGTGGGAACTAAGCTGGGGAAGGAAGTGAAGGAAGGAAGGAAGGGAGGGAGGAAAGGAGGGAGGGAAGAGATGGCAGGAGAAGCTGGACCATCAGGGGACCCAGTGGGGGTACTTGAGCCCACAAGCTGGAAGGCGGGTCACTGGGAACAGAGTGAGATGTGTGGACAGGTGCTCTCCCAAGCAACAACATCGGTGATGGCAAAGGCCAGCCTGTGGTGGTGGGAGTGGAGGGCCAGGTGACCAGAAGATGGTGGCTGGGTGATGCCGTGGAGAGAGAAGGGTGAGCAGGAGATGGGGATGCCAGCCGGGGTGGAGGGGCACCAGGGAGTGCCCTGCCATCCTGGTTGTCAACTCGCGCTAAAGTTCACCGAAAGTCCAAAGTTGTGAGTTTTCAAAGAGCAGAGCTGTTTGGGTTTTCCTTGCTTTACCGCAGGAGTAATGATTTTTAAAACGTGGCCTTTAAAACAGACTGGCATAGCAGGAGTCCACTGTTTCTCACCTTTGTGAATTTTGGAAACTAGTGAATCCTTTGAAGCTCAGTTTCCTCGTGTGTTAAATGGGGTCATTACAATACAGCGCCTGGCACAGCGTAAGGGTTAGAGATGGTGGCCTTATATGTCTCGTTATTTTCACGTGTATGTTGGTCATCTGCGCATGTGTCAGCCTCCTCAGCGAGGCTGTGAGCTACGTGAGGGGCTGATTTCACACACCGGCCGTTTGTGGCTCATGGCAAGTGCTGGACAAATGAATAAATGATCTGTGGGCTTTAGCCCAGAGCCCCTACCCTTCACTGACACATTTCCTTTTCTCCTCCTCCGGCTGTGACTCTCCTCCCTGGCCTGCTCGCCCCTCACTGAGGTCTTCCATCCTCCTGACCACTTCCAGATAAGCCACTGACCCTCCCAGTGCTTCTGACGAACTCCCTGTCCCAACAGCTTCGGCAAAGAACCGTGGCGCCCCCTGGTGGCTGTAGCTGGGACCTTCGCCTTGTTCAGACCAAATTCCTGCCGAGAAAGAACCCAGAATGTAGAATCCAGGCCAGGATGAAACTTTGTCCCCGGAGCCACCAGCTACTTCAGCAAAGTATCTGTGGTGGACGCACAGATACACACTCTGGTTTGAAAATACAATGTTTTCCTGCCCATGATGGCAGGACAAACGCAAATACTTCATGACATTTTGATAGTGATATTTTAACTAATTATTTTGTTATTTATTTATTTTTAGTTATTTCTAAATAATTATTTAATTACAGCAGTTACTGTAATTGAACTCGTCCTATAAGCTAGGTATTTTACATACTTTTTTTAAAATCTCATTTAGTTTTTACATCCGCCCTGCAAGGAAGAAAAGGCTTCAGTTTTCCACGTGGGAAGTCTGCTCAGCGAGCAGCTCTCGGACCAGCATTCCTGGGACCCAGGACCAGGTAGGAGGCCCAGTGGGTACTAAACCCAGGTCTGTCTGATTCCACCCTCCTCTCCCTCTTCTCAGTGCTTGGGGGTCTGGAGGAGAGCGCGGTCCGATCTGCGTAGTTTTTCTTCCCTGCCTTCCGTCCTTGGTCCCGGGTGAGTGGCCGTCCCTGGCATGGCCTCAGGCTCAGGCAGGCGCAGCTGCCAGCCCGTGCAAGGACTGTAAATCAGCGGAGAATTTACTAAGTGCCCTGTGTTGCTCTTCACAAGCTGTACCTTGTTTAGTCCTCGTGCCAGCCCTGGGAGGCGGAGAATTCTCTCTAACTGCCGACTGAGAAAACCTGACCAGTGTCCCCCAGCGCGTAATTGGGGGTGTAAGAAAATTAATAAACAGAACCCTCAGCTGAATAGAGTCAGGTGACCAGAAGGGGGCGCTCCCACGCTGTGCCAGGTAGCAGATTCTTCTCTCCTGGCAACAGTTGAGCCAAAGGAAAGCCATGGGCTCTTTGTTTACCCTAACCCTCCCAGCTTCCTCTCCCCTCTTTTAAAGAGTTCTCCTTCCCTTGCCACGCAGGCAGCTGCACTTGGCTCCCCGGGGTTGCAGACCCCAAACTGCAATTCTCTGCTGATCCCTAATAAACCCATTTTTTGGCTGGAGAAATAACTGACCTTTGTTTTAGGTCAGCCGTGGCACCCATGGGAGCCCAGACTTCCAAGTCCATGCTCTGAACCACCACCCAACAGGCTTACCCAGGCTTCTTTGTGTCTTTTTCAGTATCAAATTGTGATTCACATTTTTATTTTGATTCAATAATACAATACTTCCAAGAACAATAACTCAAGCGTGGGCTCTCAGCCTCCAGCCAGGCAGTAGAAGCTTCCACCATCCAGCCCCACACCTCACACACTTCCTCTTGGGTCTTTGGCTGCCCTTCCAGCCTCTTCATAGCTAAGTCCCTGCATTAAACCCCTCTTTACTTGAAATATCCTAAGTGATTGAATGCTGACTGACATGCCTTGCAACATAAAAGAAATGTGCGTGGCATTGATCTCTTAGTTTCTCGTGGAAGGAAAAAGCCTTTGTTCTATCAAGCTTGTATCTCACATTTCCCAAATCACCATATAATATTTTAATAAAACCATGCTCTGGATCTGTCTTATATGAATGCCACGTTTTAGAGACAGTTTTGAAAGGATTGTGTAGTGGACCTAAAAAAAAGGTGTCTGGAAATAATAAAACAGGGATGTTTGTTTATTTGTTTTTTAACGTAGCAGTTGTTTTTATTGTACTCATGGTGTACGTGAGTACAACAAAAATAAAAATAAAAATTGTACTCACGGTGTACTTCTGCAAAGTAGATGATGATTTTTTTTAAATAAAGACTCAAATAATTCTCTCTCCAGACACTATATTGCAAAAGGAAAACTCTGCCCTGAATCTGGCTGGCACACTACACACAGACAAAGCCAGCTGCAAGGTTAACTGGAAACAGTATTTCTCCCAACGTCATGCTACAGCTGTAAAAAACATCATAACAAACCCCTTTATGAGTAACTTCTGATTTTTTTTTCATTTCTATCACTTTATTGAAACATAATTGACATACAATCAACTACAGGTATTTAAAGTACTTGTCCAATTTGACAAGTTTTGACAATGTATATACAGTGAAACCATCATTATATCAATATAATGAACATGTCCATCACCTGCAAAGAGGTTTTCTCACGCCCCTTTGTAGTCCCTCCTTCCCACCCCCATCCTAAGATAATGACTGATGCTCCTTTTGTCTCTATAAAATAGTTTGCATTTTCTAGAGTTTTATGTAAGTGGAATCACCTAATATGCATAATTTTTTACTGCTTCACTCAGCATAATTATTGTGAGATTCACTCACGCTGATGCATATAACAGGAGTTCATCTTTTTTACTGCTGAGTAGTATTTCATTATATGAATCTATCATAGTTTTTCTATCCATTTACCTGTTGATGGACACTGGGATTGTTATTTGGCAGCTATTACAGATAAAGTAGCTATGAATATTTATCTCTTTCGTTTAACTTTTTTTTCTTTAATGTGGCAACTATGAAATGTAAAATGTGCTCACGTTGTATTTTTTTTTAATACACAAAAAGGTTAATATTTATTTACTGATTTCTTAGTGAGAAATCGTGTTCTAGAATCAGCAACTGTCAGAAACTTCGACGTTTGAAATCTAATCCGTAACGTTACCCCAAAACTGGGTTCACCTCTTGGTAGGTGCTGAGCCAAAAGCTACAACCGAGCCAAAGATGGGGAGAAGGAAGCATTTATTACTTGCGACAAGTAAGGAGAACACCGGGGACCTCTCCCAAGCAGTGTCTCCCCTAACAGCAAAATTGGGGACGTTTTAAGCTAAGATACATGCATATTCATGAAGGGGCTTGAGCAGAGGAGAACTCAGCATAGAATTAGGGCAAAGGTCGACAGAGTCCAGGCTTTAGTTGACTGAAGTCAAGAGGGTCAGAAAAGGTCATTATCATCACCTCTTACATTCCAGTTGATCTGATGGCTTGGGGGCTCCAGCGTTTAAATTCTGCAAAACAGCTCAAGAAAGAGCTTCAGGCTAATATTTACCATTGAAACAGAACTTGGAGTCTTTACAACTGAGTTATTATCTTTGCTATTGTTATTTCTCTTGCCTGATAAAAGTCGTTTGTTCTTTTATTCCCTTAAGATCATTATCACTGAGACCTGTTCAAGAGCAAGCATTGTGTCCAGGCTTAGAACACAAAATGGCTTCTCTTGTGTAAAAAGGCTACATCTGGTTCTTTTCCTCCAGGACCCCCCCCCCCCCCCCCCCCCCCCCCCGCTCCCCGCACCCTATCTGTTTACAGTAAGAAGGAAATATTCCACTTTGCCTGAAAGATCTATGTCTTTTTTTTTTTTTTTGGCCGCTAGGCTTGTGAGATCTTAGTTCCCTGACCAGGGATCAAACCCATGCCCCCTGCAGTAGAAGCACGGAGTTCTAACCACTGGACCGCCAGGGAATTCCCATGAAGATCTATGTCTTTAACATAGAGAAGCAGCCTCGATTTCCAAAGCAGAAGCAGGCTCCAGACATAGGACATTCTAGAAAAGACTCTGTATTGATATCTTAACTTGTCATTTCCAAGAAACAGGACCCTGAGTTCACTTCGCAGTTTAGACCCAAAGCTGACCCCTGTTTGCCTTGAGGCTATCCAAACATGGCTTCATTAAAATTTTACCTAAACTCCCTTCCCCCATATCACATAATAACCTTATCTCTTTCTTTGGTGAAATGCCCAGGCTCTGCTGGAATGCAGGCTCCCTTTCCAGGGGCCGATAAACCTGACCTTGCTGGACTTGGCGCTTGTCCTCATGCCTTTGGCTGAGTGAGCTCGTGAAGCTGAATCTGGCTTCTGCACCCCAACACTGAATTAAATCTCAGAGACAGAGTTTGGGGTGAACTAGAAAACAATAGCTGTATTGCTTTGCCAGGCAAAGGGGGCCACAGCAGGCTCGTGCCCTCAAGACTGTGTGTCCTGCCCTGGAGGGGGTCGTGAGGAGTCTTATAGCGTTCAAGGAGCAGGGCGTGGTCAGCTCGTGGACACTCCTCTGATTGGCTGGTGGTGAGGTCATCGGGAGTCGGCATCATCAACCTTCTGGTTCCAACCGGTCTGGGGTCTCCGTGCTCGTGGGCGGCAGACAGTTAACTTCTCCCACCTGGAGGGGGTTTCAGTATCTGCAAAACGGCTCAAAGATATTGTTGTGTGTATCCCTTTTTTTTTTTTTTTTTTTTTTTTTTTTTTTTTTTGCGGTACGCGGGCCTCTCCCTGTTGTGGCCTCTCCCGTTGCGAGCACAGGCTCCGGACGCGCAGGTTCAGCGGCCATGGCTCACGGGCCCAGCCGCTCCACGGCATGTGGGATCCTCCCGGACCGGGGCACGAACCCGCGTCCCCTGCATCGGCAGGCGGACTCTCAACCACTGCGCTACCAGGGAAGCCCCCTTTCTTTTTTTTTATAATTAATTTTTATTGGAGTATAGTTGTTCCACAATGTTGTGTTAGTTTCTACTGTACAACAAAGTGAATCAGCCATACGTATACCTGTATCCCCTCTTTTTTGGATTTCCTTCCCACGTAGGTCACCACAGAGCACTGAGTAGAATTCCCTGTGCTATGCAGTAGGTTCTCATTAGTTATCTATTTTATATATAGTATCAATAGTGCATATATGTCAACCCAGTCTCCCAATTTCTCCCAACCCCCCTTTTTCGTTATGTGCATCCCCTGAGGGGAACCAGGACCCTGCCCCAAGGCTGCACTATTGTTTCCTGACTGCTCCTCCCTGGTCTCTGCATCCCCTCCTTTCCCTGATTAGCAACTGTTTGAACCTGCCCTTGGAACTCAGGGAAGGTCCTGGAGGCTGAATGAAGCCTATTTCCTGTAATCCAGAAGTGGGGGACACGGAAAGGCTTTCGTGCCCAGGAGCCCATAGGGCCCTGCTCGGTGTCACTAGGACATCAGCCTCCACAGGCCCAAATGTTTCCACTGCACAATCAGGGTGCCCCACCCTCCTTCCCAGCCACCAGGGAAGCTGAATTATTATTCAGAGTTGTTTCATAAGCATACACACAGAGCAAAAGAGTAGAATGGATTGGAAGGAGTTATTCACCCAAATTCAGAGACAGGCAAACAAGATCGTCTTTATTCCCCAGCAGAGAATGCAGCCAACTTTCCCTTGTAACTGTTACCCAACTCAGATCCGGCTGTTTGCTGCTCAAAAATTCATACCTGAGAGAGGCAGAATTTGGTAGAAACGAAAGCTGCTTTTAATCAGAATGCTGGCGATCTGACGAGGTGGTGGACTCAGAGCCCCCCAAAATCATCTCCCAGGAGTCTGCTCAGCCGTGAAAATTTTAAAGGGCAAAGGGGAAGTCATCTCAGTTAATCATCGAGATAGGGGGTCAGACTCGTAGGCTTGTTGACTTCTTGTGCTCTTTCTTCAGATGCTGTCGTGTTCACACAATTTGTTCATGAGATTACTGAAGGGGAAGCTAGGGAAGAGATCTGGTCATCTGTGAATTACTTATTCTTCATTTCTACTTCTTTGATCGACGGAAAGAACCGACAGAGTAGGTGAAGTATTGTGTGATCAAAAGATTTGCTAGGGCCGGAGATGAGTAGAGCATGCTGGTGCCTGGTGAAAAGTTAGTTACAATATAGCTTCGCTAAATTGACAAGAAAAGGGTTTTCCTGATGAGGGCAGTTTCCATCAAAGAGCTGCTTACAAATCCCCTCCCCCATCAGATGTTATTCCATTGCCGTGGAATTAGGGATGAAGGTCTGGCTTCTGTAACTTCTTCATGCTGAGAAAGTGTCGAGGTCTTAGCGTGGAAGATATCAAATGAGTTTGAAGCATCTCTTTTCTGACAGTTTTAGTTGCCCACTTACGTATATGTGTAAAACAAGCGACAATTATTTTGATGCCCACCGAGATATAGATTATTATGAGCAATAGTGTTAATCCCATTGTCTTAAGGCTGGTTCCTGGAATTGTGCTCAATAGACTCAGTACTGCTCAAGGTGGAGCAGCTTGTGTCACGGCTGCAGTCTGGTCATCATGCAGTTGGCTTCTCCCTCTGGTGGCAGTTACAGTATCTATAAAACAACTCGGGAACATGTATCAGACACTGAGTCTGTGACCCAGTTTTCCTAATCATTAGTGGCTTCAGCCTGCTCTTTTGAGACTCAGCTTTTCTATAAACAAGAAGCAGGCGACATGGAGGGGCCTTTGTACTTGGGGAGTGGGGGAGGGTTCTGCTTGGTTCCATAACCAGATTTAGTGGTTCTCTCCCTATGAGACAGTGACGGGTAAATGCTTAATATCACTGTCGAAGCTATATTTCAAGGTACTGTTCTATAAGCCATGAGACATTCTGTCTCCAACAATTTATTATCTACTGATTTAATTAGAACGACTCGGTAAGTTTTAGGATGTCCTGCCGTGGCGACCCGCAATTTCTGTATCGTCTACTCAGCTGACGTAGATTGTATCTCAGTGTTTTAGTTATCTGTTACTGTGTAACAAATTTTCCCAAAACTTAGCAGCTTAACACAATATTTATTATCTCACACAGTTTCTGAGGCCAGAAATTCTCATGCATGTTGCTAAAATTTTTAGGGAATTTAAATCCAGTGAAAAATACAGTTGCTACTATTCCTATGTGAATGGAGATATTATCTATTTAAATTAAGTTAATATGAATGCAGCCCTGTGAAAGCTTTCACTGCTGTTGTCCTCAGTGTCCTAGTACATCCGTGTATTCATGCCCCTCAGGTCTAGAATACAAATACAATTCATGTTGGGATCCACAACTCATGGAACTTGTTCAGTTCAAAGGAGAGCAAGTTTATAATAACATTAAATTATTTTAGGAAACATATCACTTAACTGCTCATTATGTGACCAGAGAAACACTAAGTGGGAAATATAGAGATAGAAATATACATATATAAAGTGTTGTCATTCATTTAGGATCCTGGAGTAACCTTCTACTTTATACAGTAACTTCTGTTGCAGTGGTTGGTTCATGTAAATCAGCCCCTTTCTTCTGATAGGTTTTCTTTATTAAAAATAGAAAAGGTAAAGAGGAAAGACCTTTTAAAGTCTTTTCTAAAGCAAATGGTATTTTTATATGTGACATAAAATTTATCATGCCTTCTAGGAACCTGTCAGTATTTTTCAAACACCTCATCAGGACTTAATAAAAGATAAGGCAGTGTGTACTGACTGAGGCCAGGGCAATGGACTCAAACAGACGAGCTTGAGGACAGGCTACGCCACTTACAAGTGTATGACCTCGGATAACCTAAGTTCTCTGACCCTTCATTTTCTCAATAGTAAGCTGAGAATAATAACACGTAAATGCCATAAGATTGTTTTGAAGATTAAACGAGATGCGTAAGTAAAACCCTCTTAGCACTGTGCCTGGCGTATCATAACTGTTTTTTAAGTAATAGCTCTAATTATTACAGTCTATCCGGACATCACAAAGGGAGTGTAGCCATGTACAAATACAGAGCAACTTTATATGTCCATTGGTCAACTTGAAAAGTTAAAAATTCAGTTAACACAAAATAAGTAAGTATAAGAAAAAAGCTCGGTCTTGATCTCTTCTATGTTTCTCTTCCTTTCATTTTTCCACTAGTCTGATATACCTTTGTCTATCTTTTTAGAAAAACTAAAAATATGTTTCAGTATGTTTCTTGTTTGCACCAGGGAAACTGAATTATTATTTGGGGTCTAGTTTTGTTACCCAAAGTCTTATTCTTTTAGTGAGTTAAGCCCACTCGCATTTATTGACATAACTGATATGTTTGGTCTCAATTCTGTTGTAATATTTTATAATGATGTGTATTGTATTTGCTGTGCTTCTTTTTCTACAAGATGTGCATTCTTTTCTCTTGTTTATTTAAATATGTTTGGTATTTAGGAAGGTTCATGTTTTTGTTCTGGTGGTCACCTTTGTACTTACGCCTTTTTTTTTTTTTCCTGCAGTGTCTAATCTGCTATTAATTCCATCCAGTGTATTGTTTATCTATACAATTTCCATTTGTGTCTTTTTTATATCTTCCTTGTCTCTACGGAACAGATTCAGTCTTCTCCTTCTTGGACATATTAAACAGTTATATTAGCTGTTTGCTTTGTCTATTAGTTCTATCATCTGGTCATCTCTGGGTCTGTTTCTATTGATTTATTTTTCTCCTCACTCTGGGTCATGTTTTCCAGCTCCGTTGCATGCTTTGCAATTTTTGATTGAATACCACCAGAATACTGGGATTTTTAAGTGAATATTATATCTTCTTGGGTGCTAGATATTTTTGTATTCCTATAAATATTATTAAGCTTTGTTCTGGGATGAAGTTATTTAGAAACAGTGTGATTCTTTCAATTTTTTTTTAAGTTGATAACATGGGACAGCCTTTAGTCGAAAGTTAATTACTCCATTACTGAGGTAATAATCTCCTGAGTACTCTGTTCAATGTGCCATGAATTAGGAGGGTTTCCACTCTGCTGTTCTCCTCAGAGCCTCCACAGAGGAGCGTACCTCTGACACCCTGATTTTTGAGAACCATGTCAGTCTTCTAACCTCCAGAACTTTAAGACAATAATACGTGATGTTTCAAGCCAGTAAATCTGTGGTAATTTGTTACAGCAGTAATAGGAAACGAATACAGTACATATTCATGACAAATTAGCTCCCGTGAAAAATTAGTAAAATGTGACGAATCGGATACAGTTAAAAACAAAACTCAGTTACATGAATGACTTGGACCTTGCTCATTCAATGAAAGGAGGTGACCTTGGAAGTTTTTTAAAAATAATAATGTTGGGGCTTCCCTGGTGGCGCAGTGGTTGAGAGTCCGCCTGCCGAAGCAGGGGACGCGGGTTCGTGCCCCGGTCCGGGAAGATCCCACATGCCGCGGAGCGGCTGGGCCCGTGAGCCATGGCCGCTGAGCCTGCGCGTCCGGAGCCTGTGCTCCGCAACGGGAGAGGCCACAGCAGTGAGAGGCCCGCGTACCGAAAAAATAATAATAATAATAATAATAATGTTAATTGATTTTTATTCTTTATGTCAGAGACCTAAGCAGTAAAAATGGGGAGAAATGAGAGAAAGTCTGATATAGACCCTCCCTCCCACAGACAATAAAAAGAGCTTTTCTTGATAAAAATTGCCATCACTATTAAGGAAATATGGTTTTCGATCAAAGCCAAGAAAGTGCTATAGGGTTAAGAATCCGCCTGCCAATGCAGGGGACGCGGGTTCGTGCCCCGGTCCGGGAAGATTCCCACATGCCGCAGAGCAACTAAGCCCATGCGCCACAACTACTAAAGCCCGCGTGCCACAACTACTGAGCCTGCGCTCTAGAGCCCGTGCTCCGCAACAAGAGGAGCCACCGCAATGAGAAGCCCGTGCGCAGCAAAGAAGAGTAGCCCCCTGCTCGCCACAACTAGAGAAAGCCCGCGTGCAGCAACGAAGACCCAACGCAACCAAACATTCATTAATTATTTTAAAGTGCTATATATTTTGAAACTTGATATCTAAATTAAAGATAAAAATATAAGAAACAAAGGGTATATTCTGCCAATATATAAAACTTAAATTTTCCAAACAAACTTACAATGATAGTCCTCATAATTTGACATTAGAAAAATTTTCAACAACATATGAAGGAGAACAATGCTAATTTCGTTGGACATTATGTTCCTGTGGGGCCTCTAAATGGCTTTACTTCGTAAAAGGAACAATCTTCTATTCGCAGAGACAGGAACTGAAAAATACAATTAATAAAGAGCAAAAGCTTCAGAACTATTTGCATTCATGTCATAATATTTCATTATAACTATCTTAACAAATTCTTGCACAGTTTAGTTTTTTTTTCCAAAATTCCTTTTTAATGATTTCATGCAAATTTAAAATTGGTAATTTTCTGAGCATGCATAAGAAAGCATCCTGAGACATCTTTGTGTTTTTCTCAAGTATTTGCATCCTCTTGAAATAGTTGGTTTAAATGGCCAGTGCAAACAAGTCCTCCACATCATGTTTCATCTATGAAATGATTAAAACTCATGAGCTTCACTGAAAACAAAGCTACCCAAAACCTAAGAACTATGAAATGAGTCTCAGCATAAGTTTAAACTGAAGCAGGCAATGCGAAATCTTTTAAACATCCTTGAATCTAGGTGAAAACTTTAGCCAAAGAAGTGTTTCACTGCAAAAAACAGATACTTTAAGAGAAATAAAATTGAAGTAAAATCCACATATCACAGAATTAACCATTTGAAAGTGTGCAATTCAGTGGCATTTAGTACATTCTCAATATTGTGCAACCAAAAAATTACTTTTTAATTTATTTTCACATATCTTTAAGACACAGAATTACTCACCAAGTATTCATACATGATTCCTATAAAGACTCCATCATTTTAGCTAAAGAGCAAAGAGCTATTAACAGTGACAACTCTTTGTCTTTTCTGATGACAACAAAGATATCCAAATCCCTTCAGCTAAACAGTCAACAGAGATCAAAGGGGTTCCTAATGTTACCACTGAGAAAAATGCATGCTCTCTTTACACATTTTAATAAATCAGGAATGCCCAGTGACCTACGCGGAGGATAGTGTTCCACAGGCTTTTCAAGAGAGAGCAGTCAGAATTTCCAGGGTAAATTTGTTAGTGACATTAGTGACATTAGCGATAGTGATTACATACTGATGTTTGTATTTTTTAATACAATGTAATTTGGTCTTGCAATACTTCAGTCAGTTACCAACTTCAAATATAAGATCCAAATATCTGGAAAAGCTGACAATATGGTTTCTTATTCTTCCATTAACTTGAGCGTAAACACTCTTGAATACTTACGGAATCTCACCTGTTGAAGGAGCAGAGTTTCTCTCCTTCTCCTCTCCTAGGATCTCCCATCAGTGCCTCCTGCTGGCAGAAGATAACAGGAAGTCATCTAGCAAGAGAGCCCGGGACCCCCAGATCCCACACTCCAAGAGAGTTTGCAGATCCCCAGCCTCGACACAACAGAACCAAGTAGAAAAGAGACATTGTGGATTTAAGAAACAATTGGTCGATAATTGGCCTAGTTCACCCCTTCCACTACTTGACATCTACACACTTCAACACACATTTAAACATCTATTCACCACCAACAAACCTCATGCGTCGCCCTTACAAGATGCAAGCCCACTTTGTACAAATAAAGATACTCACAGTCTCTCCCTGAAAAGAGGAGATTTAAAGTCCCATCAGCCACTGTATCCCACTCTGGGTGATATTAATTCCTGCCTGGATGTTCTGTAACCCAAAGACCAAATTTTAACGTTAATCGCCACCAGTACTCCTCATATAACACAATAGAGGAAAGGAAGAGGGAAATTTGGGGTTAATGCAGATGAACTAATGAGCAGCAAGCAGGGAGGAAAAGATAATAACTTCTGTAGCTCCTGTTATATCACGGGTCACAAAGCCACAGTTGATATCCATAACTTCCTTCTTCCTCTATCCATCTCATGTTTCTTTTCATCTCAGTTAGCAGTTCAGGTGAGGTTCATTCCCAGAGGAGCATATGAAACCTTCTTTCCTGGAAACCATTAACTATTGTCCATGAACCAATGTAGACCACCTCTTTGGCCATCGCTCCATCCAGGTGGATCTGCCCAGGAGTTTCCTCGCCTGTTGTCCTTCGGACACCCTCCTGGTTGAAGCCACAGTGCTGCAGCTGTCCCCTTGAGCTGATGCCAGCATACCATCAACTAAGCCCAAGCTTGTTTGTGCTTTTCCTCAGTGAACTGGTCATAGAAAACTCCCCATTAAACCTGAGTGATGTGGGCAGTAACATACCATCTTGGAACCCTTAGAGCCTTTCTTATCTAAGTACGGGTCAAGAAAATGATGTCCGGGCTTCCCTGGTGGTGCAGTGGTTAAGAATCCGCCTGCCAAGGTAGGGGACACGGGTTCGAGCCCTAGTCCGGGAAGATCCCACATGCCGTGGAGTAACTAAGCCCGTGCGCCACATCTACTGAGCCTGTGCTCTAGAGCCCGTGAGCCACAACTACTGAAGCCCACGCGCCTAGAGCCCGTGCTGCGCAACAAGAGAAGCCACCGCAGTGAGAAGCCCGCGCACCGCAACGAAGAGTAGCCCCCGCTCACCACAACTAGAGAAAGCCCGCGCGCAGCAACAACGACCCAACTCAGCCATAAATACATTAATTAATTAATATGTTAAAAATGATGTCCGATTGTCATCTAAGTACTTGCACCATTGGGCTCAGTTATTGGTGCTACTTGAAAGAAGAAAAAGTGAAAGAAGAAAGATTCAGAAGTCATATCTTCACAGCAGCTGAAAAAAAAGAGGAACTAATTCAAGAATTTCCTTAAAACACTAGAGCTTACCTGAGAAGTAATGAGAGCCCAAATGAACTGCAAGAAGGTCAGAAGACCATAGAATTCGATTTGGAGGCAATTGGTCTCTCTCCCCTTTCTATTCATTCATGGATTTTTTATTTCACTTGTTTGTTCATCTGCTCTAACACTTATTGATCATATACTTTATGCCAAGCCCAGAGTGGATACAACAGTGAATAAAATAAAGCCCATGCCCCAACGGGGCCTCTGTCATAGAGGCTGGTTGTTGTGAGGATTAAATGAGTTAATACAAATGAAGTGTGTAGAATAGGACCTGGCACATAGTGAACACAGAGGAAATGTTTGTTATTCTTACATTCTATTTTCTACCCACAATTTCACACAGAAAGAGAGAGAATTTGAGAGTGGGGAAGGAGCCTTAGGGTCAGGCAATCCAACATCTTTGTACGGTCAGGCAACCCAAGATGGCTGTTCCCTTGCTCTCCGCCCATCCCCTGCTCTACCAGTCCCTGCTTCGCCTACACCCGACTCACATGACTATCCAATCCTCTTCATTACAGGACTTAATCAGTAACTGCCTACAAGCTTGCCCCCTGCCCCAGCCGCTGGTTCCCCTGGTAACTGATGAGCCAACCTGATGTCAATTCCCCCTATAACTGGTGGCCTCCAGTCCCCTCCCCCATCCCCCCCAGGACTGCAGACTGCTGCGTTTCCTGCCCGTGGTCTACAGTACATGGTGGGGTGTCTCCAGGACCTTGCTTCAGACTTGTAAGATCCCCTATCTAATGAACCATTGATGTCTCTCTCTGTTGCTGTCTCTGTCGCTCTCCAGGCTCTTTCTTCAGTCTTTTTTTTTAATAAATTAATTTATTTTATTTATTTATTTTACTTGTTTGTTTTTGGCTGCGTTGGGTCTTTGTTGCTGCGTGCAGGCTTTCTCTAGTTGCGGCGAGCGGGAGCTACTCTTCATTGCGGTGCGAGGATTTCTCATTGCGGTGGCTTCTCTTGTTGCAGAGCATGGGCTCTAGGCGCACGGGCTTCAGCAGTTGTGACTCGCGGGCTCTACAGCACAGGCTCATTAGTTGTGGCACACAAGCTTAGTTGCTCCGCGGCATGTGGGATCTTCCCGGACCAGGGCTTGAATCCTTGTCCCCTACATTGGCAGGTAGATTCTTAACCACTGCACCACCAGGGAAGCCCTCTTTCTTCAGTCTTGAGGCTGGGCAATTACAGGGCTTGCAGGCCTGTAGGGGGCAGCCCAACAATTGGCAAGCCAGCTAGGAGACCGAGGAAACTCCCATGAGCACCAAGACATCGGGAAATAAGGGATGGGAATGGGAAGTTGCGGGGGGAATCATGGGTGGCCATCCATTAATATGTGGGCCCCAATGGCGGCTGTTCTTGATGCATGGAGGCCACCAGGAGAGTACAGAGAACTCATAAACACTCCTAAGTGTGTTGTGGAGCTGTTGGCTGCCATTATAGTGAAAAAAGAAGCTAGACAATAAGGTAGTAGCTGCAGCTGTGGCCTGGCTGTTGCCTTTTATATTAAGAAAGGACTTAATATATACTAAGTATATATATTTACTTAATATATCCCCAAATGACATCCAGGATGAGAAAAAGATGACAACAGTGGCAAGCAACTGACCCCAAAACCCAGACCAGACCTGTAAGGCCCATCCTACTAATTTAATTGAACTCTTTCTTGCTATCAATATTGAAAATTATTGTTTTACTTCTAACTGCACTGTTGCCCCCAATGTTCAGGATACAAAGAGAATTCTCCAGTGAACTTGTCGCCGAGAATAACTGCTGTATAACAATGCTTGCTTTGAGTCCACTGCTAAAAGCACATGTACAATATTTGTGTAACAATTTGGTATAACTGATAAAATGTATAGCCTCTAAAATGTTTCTCTATTGACATGCCTCTGAGCTTGTCTGATTAGTTTTCTCCCATTGTGGATAATTAGGCAAACATATATACATATATACAGCCTAGCAATCTCCATGTTACAGACTTGGAAAATAGAGGCCCAGAGGAGGCCCTCCCGGATCCCACAGGGTATAAATGGTGGCACCCAAATCATAACCCGAGACCACGATGAACGCCCCTAGGGGTGATGTGAGAGATCCCAGCACAACATTACTGAGTCGGACAACCGAATATAGGTGCCGACTCCATCACTCCCTAATTACACAACCCTGAGCAGACTCTGTTTACCCATGAGGAAGAAGAGGAAGATCTTGAGAAGTTCCACTGAGACACCAAAAGTGACAGTGCTTTTATTTTACTTATTTATTTTTTTAAGGAAGCCAAGTGTTTTAGTTTTACTTTTTTAATGTATTTCTTTCTTTAGTTTTGTCTGTGTTGGGTCTTTGTTGCTGTGCGCGGGCTTTGTCTAGTTGCAGCGAGCGTCGGCTACTCTTTGTTGAGGTGCACGGGCTTCTCATCGTGGGGGCTTCTCTTGTTGCGGAGCACGGGCTCTAGGTACACCGGCTTCAGTAGTTGTGGCACGCGGGCTCAGTAGTTGTGGCTCACGGGCTCTAGAGCGCAGGCTCAGTAGTTGTGACACACGGGTTTAGTTGCTCCATGGCATGTGGGATCTTCCCGGACCAGGGCTCAAACCTTTGTCCCCTGCATTGGCAGGCAGATTCTTCTTTTTTTTTTTTTACATCTTTATTGGAGTCTAATTGCTTTACAATGGTGTTTTAGTTTCTGCTTTATAACAAAGTGAATCAGTTATACATATACGTATGTTCCCATATCTCTTCCCTCTTGCGTCTCCCTCCCTCCCAGCCTCCCTATCCCACCCCTCTAGGTGGTCACAAAGCACCGAGCTGATCTCCCTGTGCTATGCGGCTGCTTCCCACTAGCTATCTATTTTACGTTTGGTAATGTGTATATGTCCATGCCACTCTCTCACTTTGTCCCAGCTTACCCTTCCCCCTCCCCATATCCTCAAGTCCATTCTCTAGTAGGTCTGTGTCTTTATTCCTGTCCTACCCCTAGGTTCTTCATGACATTTTTTTTCTTAAATTCCATATATATGTGTTAGCATACGGTATTTGTCTTTCTCTTTCTGACTTACTTCACTCTGTATGACAGACTCTAGGTCCATCCACCTCATTACAAAAAGCTCAATTTCGTTTCTTTTTACGGCTGAGTAATATTCCACTGTATATATATGTGCCACATCTTCTTTATCCATTCATCCGATGATGGACCCTTAGGTTGTTTCCATCTCTGGGCTATTGTAAATAGAACTGCAATGAACATTTTGGTACATGACTGTTTTTGAATTATGGTTTTCTCAGGGTATATATGCCCAATAGTGGTATTGCTGGGTCATATGGTAGTTCTATCTGTCATTTTTTAAGGAACCTTCATACTGTTCTCTATAGTGGCTGTACCAATTCACATTCCCACCAGCAGTGCAAGAGTGTTCCCTTTTCTCCACACCCTCTCCAGCATTTATTGTTTCTAGATTTTTTGATGATGGCCATTCTGACTGTTGTGAGATGATATCTCATTGTAGTTTTTATTTGCATTTCTCCTATGATTAATGATGTTGAGCATTCTTTCATGTGTTTATTGGCAATCTGTATATCTTCTTTGGAGAAATGTCTATTTAGGTCTTCTGTCCGTTTTTGGATTGGGTTGTTTGTTTTTTTGTTATTGAGCTGCATGAGCTGCTTGTAAATTTTGGAGATTAATCCTTTGTCAGTTGCAAATATTTTCTCCCATTCTGAGGGTTGTCTTTTGGTTTTGTTTATGGTTTCCTTTGCTGTGCAAAAGCTTTGACGTTTCATTAGGTCCCATTTGTTTATTTTTGGTTTTATTTCCATTTCTCTAGGAGGTGGGTCAAAAAGGACCTTGCTGTGATTTATGTCATAGAGTGTTCTGCCTATGTTTTCCTCTAAGAGCTTGATAGTTTCTGGCATTACATTTAGGTCTTTAATCCATTTTGAGCTTATTTTTGTGTATGGTGTTAGGGAGTGATCTAATCTCATACTTTTACATGTACCTGTCCAGTTTTCCCAGTACCACTTATTGAAGAGGCTGTCTTTTCTCCACTGTACATTCCTGCCTCCTTTATCAAAGATAAGGTGACCATATGTGCATGGGTTTATCTCTGGGCTTTCTATCCTGTTCCATTGATCTATATTTCTGTTTTTGTGCCAGTACCATACTGCCTTGATTACTGTAGCTTTGTAGTATAGTCCATGGTCAGGAAGCCTAATTCCTCCAGCTCCGTTTTTCGTTCTCAAGATTGCTTTGGCTATTCAGGGTCTTTTGTGTTTCCATACAAATTGTGAAATTTTTTGTTCTTGTTCTGTGAAAAATGCCAGTGGTAGTTTGATAGGAATTGCATTGAATCTGTAGATTGCTTTGGGTAGTAGAGTCATTTTCACAATGTTGATTCTTCCAATCTAAGAACATGGTATATCTTCCCATCTCTTTGTATCATCTTTAATTTCTTTCATCAGTGTCTTATAATTTTCTGCATACAGGTCTTTTGTCTCCTTAGGTAGGTTTATTCCTAGATATTTTATTCTTTTTGTTGCAGTGGTAAATGGGAGTGTTTTCTTGATTTCACTTTCAGATTTTTCATCATTAGTGTATAGGAATGCCAGAGATTTCTGTGCATTAATTTTGTATCCTGCTACTTTACCAAATTCATTGATTAGCTCTAGTAGTTTTCTGGTAGCATCTTTAGGATTCTCTATGTATAGTATCATGTCATCTGCAAACACTGACAGCTTTACTTCTTCTTTTCCGATTTGGATTCCTTTTATTTCTTTTTCTTCTCTGATTGCTGTGGCTAAAACTTCCAAAACTACGTTGAATAAGAGTGGTGAGAGTGGGCAACCTTGTCTTGTTCCTGATCTTAGTGGAAATGCTTTCAGTTTTTCACCATTGAGGACGATGTTGGCTGTGGGTTTGTCATATATGACCTTTATTATGTTGAGGAAAGTTCCCTCTATGGGCAGGCAGATTCTTAACCACCAGGGAAGTCCGACTGTGCTTTTAAAGAGAACGGTGTGCTCCACTTGTGTGGGGATAAACTTCAGTGTTTCCTTGCCGCCCTTTCTGATTTTGTCTTTAAGGGAATCTCCTGAAAGATAGAATACAGTGGAATCAGTGGAAACCACTTCTGCTTAACTTCAGCAAAGGAAAGAGTTGGTAAGCTTCAGGGGTGGCCACAGACTTGGAAGGAAGTCAAAGTTGCTGGCTTCTGAAGGATCGACACAGAGCAGCTGGAAGTCTGGTGCAGGCGCCAAGGGAAGGTCTCTTCAGAGTCCTGGCCTCTGAACAAATGTTCTCCAACTCTTTCCAGCTTTGTGCTCTTCCAATTCAGGATCTGGAAGAGAGCCCCCTTTTGGACTAAGTTGAATTCCTTACCAATCCTTGAGTGAGAGGGGGGAAGCATCTCCAGTGACATTCCAATCAAGACTGTGTCCAGAATAAAAGGCTAGTTCCACAAAAAAATCGTGGTGCTCCTGGCAGAAGAACAGAAAATGGGCCCTGGGCAGGCATACCCAACAGATGTCCACTACACTTGGCTCAGTGGCCTAGTCAGGGATATGCCCCCCCGCAATCAAATCTTAATTCGCTGAGACAGTCCCTTTGTCTCCTCATCAGTTAAATGACGAAGAGGAAACCTGCATGTCATGGTTAATTTAATGCGTCAACTTGATTGGGTTAAAAGGTGACTAGAGAGCTAGGTAAGCATTGTTTCTGAGTGTTTGTGACAGTGTTTCCAGAAGAGATTAGCATTTGAATTCATAGACTGAGTAAAGAAGAGCGCCCTCGCGGATGCAAGTGGGCATCCTGCAAGCCACTGGAGGTCTGAATAGGACAAAAAGGGGGAGGGGGTGAAATTTCTCTCTTTTCTTGAGCTGGGACATTCCTCTTCCCCTGCTTCTGAACATTGGTGTTTGTGGTTTTCACGGTCTTTGGACTCAGACCACAATTTATACCATCAGCCTCCCAATTCTCAAAAGCTTTTTTTTTTTTTTTTTTTTTGCGTTACGCGGGCCTCTCACTGTTGTGACCTCTCCCGTTGTGGAGCACAGGCTCCAGACGTGCAGGCTCAGCGGCCATGGCTCACAGGCCCAGCCGCTCTGCGGCATGTGGGATCTTCCCGGACCAGGGCACGAATCCATGTCCTCTGCATCGGCAGGCGGACTCTCAACCACTGAGCTACCAGGGAAGCCCCACGATTACTGTTTTTGATATCACATTTTACATTTAATTGTTTTGTGTATCCCTTAACTGCTTATTGTGGATATAGGTGATTTTACTTTTGTCTTTTAACCTATTAGTTAAAATTTTACTTTTGTCTTTTAACCTATTAGTTAAAACCTATAAACCTATAAGTCTATTAGTTTTGTGTGTGGATGATTTCCTCCCTTTATGGTATGTTTGCTTTTTCTGGTGAGCTTTTTCATTTCATAATTTTCTTATTTCTATTTCTGGCCTTTTCTCTTTTACGTAGAGAAGTTCCTTTAACATTTGTTGTAAAGCTAGTTTCATGGTGCTGAACTCTTTTAGTTTTGCTTTACTTTAAAGCTTTTCATCACTCCATCAAATCTGAAGGAGAGCCTTGCTGGGTAGAGTATTCTTGATTGTAGGTTTTTCCCTTTCATCACTTTAAAAATAGTGTGCCACTCCCTTCTGGCCTGCAGAGCTTCTGCTGAAAAATCAGCTGACAGACTTATGGGAGTTCCCTTATATGTTATTTGTTGTTTTTCCCCTGCTACTTTTAATATTCTCTATCTTTAATTTTTGTCATTTTAATTACAATGTGTCTTGGTGTGTTCCTCTTTGAGTTAATCCTGTATGGGATTCTCTGTGCTTTCTGGACTTGGGTGACTGTTTCCTTTCCCAGGTTAGGAAAGTTTTCAGCTATTATGTCTTAAAATGTGTTCTCAGCCCCTTTCTCTCCCTCTTCTCCTTCTGGGACCCCTAAAATGTGAATATTGGTGTGCTTGACGTTGTCCCAGAGGTTTCTTAAACTGTCCTCCTTTCTTTTCATTCTTTTTTCTTTTTTCTGTTCATCAGCAGTGATTTCCACTACTCTGTCTTGAGCTCACTGATCTGTTCTGTATCATTTAGTCTACTGTTATTCCTTCTAGTGTATTTTTCATTTCAGTTATTGTATTCTACATCTCTGTTTGGTTGTTCTTTATATTTTCTAAGCTTTTGTTTAAAACTTCTAACTTCTGGGCTTCCCTGGTGGCGCAGTGGTTGAGAGTCCACCTGCCGATGCAGGAGACACAGGTTCATGCCCCGGTCCGGGAAGATCCCACATGCCGCGGAGCAGCTGGGCCCATGAGCCATGGCCGCTGAGCCTGCGCGTCCAGAGCCTGTGCTCCGCAATGGGAGAGGCCACAGCAGTGAGAGGCCCACGTCCCAAAAAAAAAAAAAAAAAAAACGTCTAACTTCTCACACTGGGCATCCATTCTTCTCTCAAGCAGTTCGATCATCTTTACAATCATTACTCTGAACTCTTTCTTGCGTAGATTGCCTATCTCCACTTCACTTAGTTCTTCTTCTGGGGTTTTATCTTGTTCCTTTGTCTGGAACATGTTGCTCAGCCACCTCATTTTGTCTAAGTCGCTATTTGTACTTTTCTGTATGTAGTAGAGTTAGTAATGCTTCTCATCCTTGGAGAAGTGGCCTCCTATAGGAGACATCCTATGCGTCCCAACATCGCACTCCCCTCTCATCACCCAAGCTGTTTGCTCTAGGGATCTCCCCTCAGAGGGATGCGTGGGTCCTTCTGTTGTGGTGGGCTGGCTATGTGGGTGGTCGTGTAGTCTTGGTTGGCCCCTAGCCCAGTTGCTTGTCAGGCCCTGCCTTGTGCAGACACTGCTGGCTGCTGCAGGGCTTGGTCACGAAGCAGATGACTGCAGAGCCCCAGCTGGGGCCCAGGGCTAGTGCTGGCTCCCTGGAGGGCGGAGTCAGGGACCAGAAGACTCCAGGCCTGTTGCCCTCCCACTGGTGGGTGAGTCGGCACCTGAAGTTACTGCCGGACTATTGGCGGGCAGAGCCAAGTCCTGAGTCTCGCTGCAGGACTCAGGGACCTCAGAGCTGGTGTCGTATCAGTTTTGGTGAGGGGGCCGGTTCCTGACCCAGGTGGGCATGGGGTCTGGAGTGTCCTGAAGGTTGTGTTGGCCTCCTAGTGAACTGGGCTGGGGCCCAGCTGGTCCTAGGGTAGGGTCTGGCCTGCTGCAGGCTGGCTGGGTCCGCAGGCTGGGATTGTGGTTTTCTTGTATCTGGTGTCTGCCCCCTGGTGGGTGGGGCTAGTCTGGAGGCTTGTGCGGGCTTCCTGGAGGGCAGGGCAGGTGCCAACCCACTGGTGGGTGGAGCTGGGCCTTGGCCTTCTAGTTGGCAGGGCCATGTCTAGAGGTGGCTGTGGGCTAAGGAAGATTTAGGGCAGTGTGTCTGCTGATGGGTGGGGCTGTGTCCCCACCCAGTTAGTTGTTTGGCCTGAGGTATCCCAGCACTGGCAACTGTAGGCTGTTGGGGGAGCCAGGTCTTGGGCTAATGAGCTAGAGTGAAGATCCCAAGATGGTAGCCACCAGCTCCCAAATATGGCTTCCACCAGTGTCTATGTCCCCAGAATGAGTCACAGCCACTCCTTGCCTCTCCAGGAGACTCTCCAAGACCAGCAGGTAGGTCTGGCCCAGGCTTCTATCAAATTACTGCTTTTCCCCTGGGTCCCAGTGTGTATAGGATTTTGTGTGCGCCCTTTAGGAGTGAAGTCTTCCCCCAGTGCTTTTGGACTCCTGAAATTAAGCCCCACTGGCCTTCAAAGCTGAATGCTCTGGGGGCTCGTCTTCCCCATTGCAGGACCCCTGGGCTGGGGAGCCAGACCTGGGGCTCAGGACTCCCACTCTTGTGGGGGAACCCCTGCAATATAACTGTTCTCCATTTATGGGCCACCAACCTGGGGGTATGGGACTTGATTATATCACAAGTCTGCTCCTCTTACCCATCTGGTTGTGGTTCCTTCTTCATGTCTTTAGTTGCAGAAGATCTTTTCTGGTAGGTTCTGGTCGATTTCATCGATGGTTATTTTGCAGATAGTTGTGATTTTGTTGTGCTCGTGAGAGGAGGTGAGCTCAGGGTCTTTCTACTCTGCCTTCTTAGCCAATCTCCTCCTAAATTCTATATTTCCTGACTTCAGTCTCAGCAGCATAAAAAGTTTTTTCTGGAAGAAGTTTAATTACAATAAATTGCCTCTGATGCCGATGTTGATGCCCAGCGTTGCAGCTTTAGAACTTGTTTTATTAACTCCTCCGTGAATTAATATGTTTCCCATGCATTGCATTCACACAAGACTGGTTTGTAAGCCATCATGCTAATTTATTAATGTTAAAAGAAGATAAAATATTTGTAGTAAACCATGATCGTGGTCTTGCTATTAGAACTATTAGATCTGGAGAAGCCAAATTAGAGAGCAATACTGCAAGGTAAGCCTGAGGACAAAAGAAAGGAGGGTGAGGGAATTTTCTGGATCTCTGTGATGCCATGAGAAGGCGTGGGAAGTTTCTGTAGAGGAAAGGAAGCCGAGGTTCTGTCGTCTTCTCTCTGGCAAGTGGAGATAGGACGGCTGCTGACAGGGCACTGACTCAGCCTTAGTAACAACACTGCTTCTCTCCTTCCGCTGTGTGGTAGCCATTTAATAAGAATTTTTATCTTGTTGCACTTATTTGTTCAATAAATATTTATGAAGTATGAGCATGGTAATTGCACTGGGTATTAGGACTACAGTGCTGAGTAAGGCATGAACCTGCTCTTCACCTGCAGTGATAATGTAAAATACATAGAAAATGGGCTAGATTATATCTCTAGAAGACCCCACTCTCTGCTTTCTTTACTTCGCCCTCCAGGGACCCCCACATGGATGATCATGCCAACTGGTTCTACCACACATTCTTGGATTTAGATGCCATTGGGCTCCCAGTGGTCTTCAGAAATCTATTTACCCATGTCTGGTGGACTCTGTACCTCATTCCCCAGCAGCTACTTCAATCCTTTCCCTTATTCTCAAAACCCAACACCTGCCCCATCCTGGGGTCTGGTGACCTCACTTTCTATTCTCTTGAGAAGTGTGAGCTGCCAACTGAGAATGCCTTCAGCTTCCTGCCTGTGTGCATCAAAATGTCTCTGTATCCACACTTCCCATTTCATCCTTCTCCCCTGTGTTGAGGAAAGACACATACCTCCTTTCTTCTAAGGTTCCTCCTCTACTTCAATCCCATCCTTTTTGTGACTTTTTGCAGACTTGATCCATCAACCACTCCTAACCTCCATCCTCCATCTATACTTATCCCTGGTTCCTTCTCCTCAGTCTACAAACATTCCCATCTACCCCACCCCAAGAAAGAAAATGCTTCCCTCAATCCTACTACTCCTTAGCATTACCAGTCTTGCTTCTCCTCAAATGATTTAAAGTGGTATATACTTACAAGCCCCCAGTATTTCAGTCAGTAGTATCCTTGGGGGTCTTCTTCCTTTCAATGTTTCTTCATTCTCTTGCCCTTCCCAACCACTACTCCTTCTTCCCCCGAGGTTCTCTACCTTCTCTCTTGAAATAGTTTCCCTCGCTGGGCATCTCAAACCTCATGGCTCCCTAATCATCTCTGTGCTGTCACCTCTCAGATTAGGATCACTAGACCTCACCTCTCTCTCCAGCTGCTGACCTACATCGCCAGTGCACATTTCTACTTGAATGGCTTGCCAAGCAGCTTCAACTCAATCCAAGCCGATTCATCCTTGTCCCACCAAACCAGTTCTTCCTGCTGCTTTCTTTCCCTTGGTTTGACACCGTCGTCCTTCCAAGCACCCTTTCTTTCCCTTGGTGTTCATATTTGAGCAGTTTTTAAGACCTATAAATGCTGCCTCAATCATAACTCATTATACACTGTCATTCCTCTCAGATCCCAGTGCCAACACCCTTGTTCAGTCCATCATAGTGGTCTCATTATTTAAATAGCATCCTAGCTAGTCTCCCTCACTCTAGTCGCTTCCTTTTTTTTTTTTTTTTAATTATTTATTTATTTATTTTTGGCTGTGTTGGGTCTTCGTTTCTGTGCGAGGGCTTTCTCTAGTTGCGGCAAGCGGGGGCCACTCTTCATGGCGGTGCGTGGGCCTCTCACTATCATGGCCTCTCTTGTTGCGGAGCACAGGCTCCAGACTAGTCTCTTCCTTTTAAGACGCCCGTTCCTCCAAAGATATGAAGTTAATCTTTTAAATCAAGGCAGGATCATGTCACTTCCTGGTCCAAAAAATATCAGTAGGTCCCTATTGTCCACCAAGTGAAGGATAAACTCCATGGTATGGAATCCAAGTCCTTTCTAATATGGCTTCAAATACTTTCTGACCTTACCTCATTCTAACTTCTATACCCTATTTTCCATTCAAAACTGACTACTTACTGGACTCCAAACCTTTGCTTATACTGTGTCCTTCCTCAAATGTCTTATCGTTTTACCCTATCAAGCCTATCAAAATCTTAATCATCATTCGTAACCCAATTAAACAATGGCGGAGGACCCAAACAGACATTTTTCCAAGAAGACATACAAATGGTCAATAGGTGCGTGAAAAGATTAATCATCAGGGAAATGCAAGTCAAAACCACAGTGAAATATTACCTCACACCTGTTAGAATTACTATTATCAAAAAGAGAAGGGAGGGGCTTCCCTGGTGGCGCAGTGGTTAAGAATCTGCCTGCCAATGCAGGGGACGTGGGTTCGAGCCCTGGTCCAGAAAGATCCCACATGCTGTGGAGCAACTAAGCCCGTGCACCACAACTACTGAGCCTGTGCTGTAGAGCCCACGAGCCACAACTACTGAAGCCCATGTGCCTAGAGCCTGTGCTCCGCAACAAGAGAACCCACAGCAATGAGAAGCCCGCGCACTGCAACAAAGAGTAGCCCTTGCTCACCACAACTAGAGAAAGCCTTCATGCAGCAACAAAGACTCAACACAGCCAAAAATAAAGAAATAAAATAATTTTTTTTTTTAAAAAGGCAAGGGAATTCCATGGTGGTCCAGTGGTTAGGACTCCGCACTTCCACCGCAGGGGGCACGCGTTCAGTCCCTGGTGGGGAAACTAAGATCCTGCATGCCACAGGGCAAGGCAGAAAAAAAAAAAAAAAGGCAAGAGATAAGTGATGGGAAGGATGTGGAGAAAAGAGAACCCTGTTGGTGGGAATGTAAACTGGTACAGCCACTATGGAAAATATTATGGAGGTTCCTCAAAAAATTGAAAATAGAACCATCATACAATCTAGCAATCCCCTTTCTGGTTATATACCCAAAGGAAATGAAATCCATACCTTGAAGAGATAGCTTCATCACATTCAACACTACTCACAATAACTAAGATATGGATACAACCTAAGTGTCTGTCAATAGGTGAATGGATAAGGAATACATGTAGTTCATCCATTAAAAAAGAAGAAAATCTTGCCACTTGTGACAACATAGATGAAGCTGGAGGACATTATGATAAGTAAAATAAACCAGGTACTGAAAGACAAACTATATGGTATCACTTATATTTGAAATGTAAAAAAGTTGATCTCATGCAAGCAGAGAGGAGTATGGTGGTTGCTAGGGGCTGAGGGGTGGGGGAATAGGGAGATGTTGGTCAAAGAGTACAAACTCTCAGCTATAAGGTAAATAAGTTCTGGGGATCTAATGTACAACATGGTGAAAATAGTTAATAATACTGTATTGTATTCTTGAAAATTGCTTTTAAAATGGTACTTGGGGCTTCCCTGGTGGCACAGTGGTTAGGAATCCACCTGTCAACGCTGGGGACATGGGTTCGAGCCCTGGTCTGAAAAGATCCCACGTGCCGTGGAGCAGCTAAGCCTGTGCGCCGCAGCTACTGAGCCCACGTGCCACAACTACTGAAGCCTGTGCACCTTCAGCCTGTGCTCCGCAGCAAGGGAAGCCACTACAATGAGAAGCCCATGCACCACAACAAAGAGTAGCTCTCGCTCGCCACAACTAGAGAAAAGCCCACGTGTACCAATGAAGACCCAAATGCAGCCAAAAATAAAAATAAATAATTTTATATTAAAAAATAATAAAATAATAATAAAATGGTACTTATGTGAGATGACTGATGTTCTGACTTGACCATGGTAATTATTTCACAATGTATATTGGATCATCATGCTATATACCTTATGTATATCAGTTTTGACTTGTCACTTATGCCTCAATAAAGCTGGAAAAATTATTTTTCTCCCTCAAAATTTTTTTCACCATCATTCAAATTTTAGTTCATATTCACTGCTTCCTTGAAGCATTGCCAGATTTTTCCATTAGGAAGCTCTCTTCTTGTTTGGAGCTTCTCTGGAACCTATTACAATTTACCTAGTAACAAGACATAGAAAAATGTGCGCTTACCTCTGCTCCTCAATTGTAAGTAGGCTTATGTTTGACCTATCTTTGCATCTCCCCATACGGTGCCTCATACAAAGTATGGTTCCCATCACTAAGAACACTGCTCAGTTCAGCTGAATTTTTTCTTTCTATATCAAGACTTTTTTTTTTTTTTTTGACTGCGTTGACCTTCATTGCTGCACGCAAGCTTTCTCTAGTCGTGACGAGTGAGGGCTACTCTTCGTTGTGGTGCATGGACTTCTCATTGCGGAGGCTTCTCTTGTTGCTGAGCATGGGCTCTAGGGTGCTTGGGCTTCAGTAGTTGTGGTTTGAAGATCCAGTAGTTGTGGCTCGTGGGCTCTAGAACACAGGCTCAGTAGCTGTGGTGTACGGGCTTAGTTGCTCCGCAACATGTGGGAGCACATGCCCTGCATTGGCTGCAGTACGCGGGCCTCTCACTGTTGTGGCCTCTCCCGTTGTGGAGCACAGGCTCCGGACGCACAGGCTCAGCGGCCATGGCTCACGGGCCCAGCCGCTCCGTGGCATGTGGGATCTTCCCGGACCGGGGCACGAACCCGTGTCCCCTGCATCGGCAGGTGGACTCTCAACCACTGCGCCACCAGGGAAGCCCCCAAGACTTTTTTTTGATAAAGGGAACAGTAGATTGATTTACCCTCTGGAAGAAGTCCCTTGTCCTGTGGCAGACCATCAACAAACAGCTCACTGACTGGCACCAGACCACAGACCACACTTCTGGTAGTACTGCCCTGGGTCACAGTACCTTCCAATACATATTTTAAATGAATAAGTACTCTGGTCACTGGGCAGTCTTACTCTTCTCTATTAAAAGTCATTACCAGTAATCTTATTGACGCACTAAATACTTTTCACTTAGTGTCACCTGCTAGTTCCTATCTATCTGTATTAGTTTCCTGTAATTTTTTTCATTGCTTCTTGATATAGAGTCTTTCACCTTGGCAACTTAACATGAAGGTAAGTATATCAAATATAATACACAGAGAAAGAAAACTTCTGGATTAGCAGATTAAGGACCTCTGCAAGCCTACATCTCCACAAAAGCAATAAAAACACCACCAGAAAATGGTCAAAATCAACTTTTCAGACCTCTGGAATTTAAGCGAAGGCTTGCAACAATCCAAGAAGCATTAATTCAAGAAAAACGGCTGAATCTCGGTGAGAACAGCAAGCTTTGCGGTGTTGTAACTGCCCTTCCTCCACCCACCTCTTTCCAGCTCCACAGCAGCCTTTAAAACCAACAGCCTTGCAATTGTGTTAACCATGAAAACCAGTAGTCTGGCAACCAACCCAGTCTATCATAATGGGCTCAGAGCCCCCAATAATGCCCCATTCCCAGAGAACTGCATTATTTGACCTGTCTGGAAGTTCCCTGGAAACACTCACAAGAGTTTATCTTTATTTGACCTAATTCAGAGCTTGTTCAGTGAGAATAGCCTTTCCCCAGGGGCATTTATTGAAAATAACCAGCCATTTTTAAATTTGTCAGCTACCTAAAGTAGTACTAATAGCTGGGGCAAATGAGACGCTGACCAAAAAACTTGAAAAGCTGAATAATGAAATGTCCATAGGGACTTTGAAAACCTCCAAAATATTCTTGGGAATCTAAAGGCATAGGCCTGTGCAGAACCGTGTGCATGCTCAGGAAAGACCGAGAAGGCCCTGATCTCTCACGTATGAGAACCTTGAGGCTCTGTACAACCCAGAAGGGAAAATTAAGGCAGAATTGTAAATGGCCTTCTGGAACATTGAAAACATGCCCTGATGTGCACACAGAGCCCTTTAGCAAAGCTAGGAGACTTAATGGTTCAAGGCACTTAAGAGAATCTCAGACCAGTCATCAACAGACCAAGGATTCCATATTCAGAAAAACTATACTTCAGAAAAATGTAGGAGCAGGGCTTCCCTGGTGGCGCAGTGGTTGAGAATCCGCCTGCCGATGCAGGGGACACGGGTTCGTGCCCCCGTCGGGGAAGATCCCACATGCCGCGGAGCAGCTGGGCCCGTGAGCCATGGCCGCTGAGCCTGCGCGTCAGGAACAAAAATGTAGGAGCAATTAAGACATTCCCAGATAAACAAACAAAAAATTAGGAGAATGCATTTTTCAGCAAACCTGCTTTACAAGAAATTTGAAGAGGGTCCTTTAGACTGAAATGAAAGAACACTTTTGTTTTAAACTTCTCAATAAGTTTAAGTTTAAACTTAATTGAAATCATATAAAGTATGTTCCCCACACACAGTGGAATTAAATTAGAAATCGTAACAGAAGTAAATTTGGGGGCTTCCCTGGTGGCGCAGTGGTTAAGAATCCGCCTGCCAACACAGGGTACATGGGTTCAAGCCCTGGTCCGGGAAGATCCCACATGCCGAGGAGCAACTAAGCCCATGTGCCACAACTACTGAGCCTGCGCTCTAGAGCCTGCGAGCCACAACTACTGAGCCCACGTGCTGCAACTACTGAAGCCTGTGTGCCTAGAGCCCATGCTCCACAACAAGAGAAGCCACCACAGTGAGAAGCCCGCGCACCGCAACAAAGAGTAACCCCTACTCGCCACAACCCGAGAAAGCCCATGCGCAGCAACAAAGACCCAACACAGCCAAAATTAATTAATTAATTAATTTTTAAAAAAAGTGTTGTTTGAATTTAAAAAAAAAGAAGTAAATTTGGGAAATTCACAAATATGTGGAAATTAGGCAACTTCTAAATAACCTATGGGTCAAAGAATAAAAAAACAAGGCAAAAGTAGAAAATACTTTGAAATGAATGAAAATGAAAAATAAAACATACTCAAACTTACAGGATGCAGGTAGAGCAGTGCCTAGAGGGAAATTTATAGCTGTAAGTGCCTTTATTAAAAAAGAAGAATGATCTCAAAGCAATAACCTAAACTTTCACCTTAAGAAACTAGAAAAAATGAGCAAACTAAACCCAAAGCAAGCAGAAAGTAGTATGTAATGGACCTTAGAGCAGAAATAAATGAGATAGAGAATAGAAAAAATAATAGAGAAAATCAATGCAACCAAAAATTGGCTTTTTGAAAAGACAAACAAAATTGACAGACCTTCAGTTAGACTGACAAAAGAGCTCAAATTACTAAATCAGGAATGAGAGGGGACATTATTGCTGACCTTACAGAAATAAAAGGAATTATAAGAGAATATTATGAACAATTATATGTCAACATAGATAGCTAAATGAAACAGAAAAATTCTTAGAAAGACAAATATAACAGTTATCAACAAAATGGTGCTCTATTTATTTGCCTGTCCAAAAATACATATTTCCAAAGACAAACTGAAAATTAAGGAAGGAGATAGAACATTTTGAATTTTGGTGAGTGAGTCTGTCATATGCCTTCTTTTATTTCTTTATTTTGTTCTTAGGTTCCCCTCTAAACGTACAAGTGATTATCTAAATAGGATTAATGAAGGAGAGTCGAAGAACCTTGCCTCTTCTTTTAAATGTCCTCAAAAGGACCCCTCATTATATAAGTATAAATGAACAAATGTATTATTTGTTTCCAGAAGAGCAGTGCAACCCACAAACTTGAGGAAATGGAAGACTTTCTCACCATGATGAGCTATGACATTGTATAACAGGCTCTGCTAACACAAGCTGTAATTACTGGATGACCCAGTACTAGGTATGCACTTAAGAACTTACAAATTACAGCCTGCACCAGCAGGCAAAGCCTTACACACACCCCTGTTTATGAGCTTTTAGCAACCATTTACAAATCTGTGTATTTATTAAGTTTGTGGGATGCTGTAGCCTGCTTTTTTCAGTAGGGTAAAAAAGGTTTATACAATTGTTTGGTAAATATCCAACCTCATAATTTTTCATCATCTGGTAAACTGTTTCATATACTGGTGCTAAATTTTCAGATGGTAGTAAGGCAAAGTTTCTATTGATCCATTTAGGAATATTTATTAGAGAATCTTTTTTTTTTAATTTATTGAAGTATAGTTTGAAAGCAGGAGCTACTAGGTACATAAAATTCCTGAGACCTAAGATCCTTGGTACTTGAGAAAGAACCTTGATTGAGCAAATGTCAGGAAAGACCTTTTAAGACCCCGTGTGAGTCATTAAGACACAGTTGTGTTTGGAGCCCATCAACAAGCACCAAATACCATGTTCTTGCTGGACACAATAGCAATGTCTCAGGAAATCTATTTGTATTTACCTGGTCCTACACAGCCCAATAAAATAGCCACGAGCCACATTTAGCTACTGAGCACTTGAAATGTGGCTAGTCCTAATTAAGATGGGGTAGAAGTATAAAACACACACTGTATTCCAAAGACTTAGTACCAGAAAGATGTAAACAATCTCAGTTATTTTAATATTGATTATATGTTGAAATATTGTGAGTGTATTAGGCTGAGTAAAATATATTATTAAAATTAATTTCACCTGTTTCTTTTTACTTTTTAAATGTGGCTACGAAAAAAATTCATATTTACATGCGTGACTCACACTGTATTTTTTTTCTGGACAGTGAAGACCTAATGTGTTACAGACAACTTGACATTTCCAAAGGGAGAAGGCTGAAATTAGCATCACAGATAGCAGGAACCCCAGAAATGCCTGCAGAAATCTTCCTGAAAATTCATCACAGAAATCTTTTGGAGAATGGAGTCAGGTTTTATCCATCATCTCTTTTTTTTTTTTTTTTTGCAGTAAGTGGGCCTCTCACTGCTGTGGCCTCTCCTGTTGTGGAGCACAGGCTCCGGACACGCAGGCTCAGCGGCCATGGCTCACGGGCCCAGCCGCTCCGCGGCATGTGGGATCCTCCCGGACCGGGGCACGAACCTGCGTCCCCTGCATCGGCAGGGGGACTCTTCAACCACTGCGCCACCAGGGAAGCCCTATGCATCATCTCTTAATGCTGGCAGCGTTCAGAAGACTGAAGAGGTAGTTAGTAGGTTAAAAAACAAACACACAAACAAACAAACCAGGCTACTGTATAAAGGATGCCCAGGCCTGGATCCAATTATAATTTGAGTCAGTCCCTGGAAAGGATGTTTGATAATGTTCTAGTCAGTGGCCTAATGACCAACTTTGCCCGATTACCTGCCTCGATGCTTCAGTGCCGTATTTATGGGCTTTTTCATTTCATTCAATCACTTATTTCAAATAGTGATTGACAAGTGGAGAAAGGTCCCAAGGCACCCCTGACCCATATGAGAGCCATTCCGGAGCCACTGTGGCTTATAGATTTAGACTCAGAGGAGCCTAGAGAGATCTCTTCTTCTCAGGAGCCACCTGGGATTTTCTGCTTTGAGTAGCATCCCATAGAAGTTCGCCCTGGGGCAGGCGCCTCCAGGGCCTCTACCACCCACCTGGGGTCAGTCGGGCAGAGCCTTTGACACACGCCCCAGGGAGCCTAGCAAAGCTCTGTCCTTTGTTCCTCCAGGGGTCAAGCCCTGTGCTCCTTCCTCAACGCACTCCTACACACCCCAAACCGAACCAGGAAGACGTTGCAGACTTGGCAACCCAGGTTTCATTTAAGCTTGTAATATTTATTTTACTACCAATAAAGTCAAGCAAGTGCATTAAAGAAAATGTCTAAAATAGAGGACAGAGTTTTAAAAATCATAGTGAAATCAATCTAAATTTAGAAAATTCACTTACAGTAGTACCGACCACAAAAACAACTACTATTAACAATTATGTGATTTCCATTCAAGTCCTTTTTTAGACATACTTGGGTTGTGTCAAAGTGAATATGTCTTTTAAATTTTTAGTAAGCTGTTGTTTATTCATTCATTCATCCATCATCATGATTATCTGGGTATACAAATCCAAAAGCCACAGCCCCTGCCGTCAAGAAGGTCCTTTGTCTAGGAAAAGGGGTTTTAAGTTTCTTTAGAAACTTTTTTTTTGAATCTCAACAGAATTCCGATATGTGTATAATCCACACAGAAATCAGATAAGTGATGCTTTTTTTTTTTAATTTTTATTGGAGTACAGTTGCTTTACAATGTTGTATTAGTGTCTACTGTACAGCAAAGTGAATCAGTTATACGTATATATATATCCCCTCTTTTTTGGATTTCCTTCCCATTTAGGTCACCGCAGAGCATTGAGTAGAGTTCCCTGTGCTCTACAGCAGGTTCTCATTAGTTACCTATTTTATACCTAGTATCAATAGTGTCTATATGTCAATCCCAATCTCCCAATACATCCCACGCCCCCCATAAGTGATGCTTTAGTCGCAGAACCTAATTTCAAATTGCCAATATCTATTTTGAAATACTAGTTTGTTTGTTCTCCTCTCTATGCCCACATCACCCCACACCCTCCTCAGCTCAAGCAGGTCCAGGGCTTGGTTTTCCTTTGCCTCAGAAAGCTTTGCAGAACAGACAACAGAAGCTGTTCTAAGGCTCTTCCACCCTTTGAAGCGGTCCTCACCAGTGTTCCACCAAGAGTGGTCCCTGAGGAGCTGTGTGCTTGCTAGAAATGTGAATCCGTGGGTCCCACCTGGTCTCTGGAATCAGGGTCTTTGAGGGTGACACCCAGGAAATTCTTGCAACAGCTTCCTCAGGCGATGAGCACACAGTACGGTGAGAGAGCCAGCGGTTAGAGGAAGTTTCCAGAGGCAGAGGAGAGGAAGGCGGAAGGCAGGGAACAGCCTCCAGGGCTGAACCCAGGAAGGCTTTGAGACTTAGGTGAGGTGGCCTCGGGTTCCCTGCCGGCCAAGCCTCCCTGCCCTCCGTGATAGGCAGGGAAGCGGGGTGTGAACGGACTTCAAGGCACCAGCAGAGACCTTGACAGTGAGGGTCAGTGTGTCCACAGTGGACTGCTCATCGGGGCTCCTACTCAGCGCAGCCCTGGATTCTGGACCCCATTGGAGCCCGCTGCATTTTGCTGGGCGCCTGTGCAGACTGAGACCCCCATCCTGGGACCGAGCCCACAGGCTGACTGACTGATGGCTGGGACCCACTTTGGAAAACTGCGCTCGGGCTCCAGGAGCCACATCTCCTGCCTGGGGTCCAACCTGAAAGCAGAATTGGGGTTTGGGGAGGATGTGGGGAAAGCGACGAGGAAGGGGCGGGGTCCCTCTGTGTTCCTGCCCCTTAACGGGTCCCTCTGACGCGGCTCAAAATTTCCCTTTCGAGGGTCTCCAACCACAGGGCTGGCTCGGGGCTTCCCCCTAACAAGAGAGAACGCCCAAAGTAGGGGCCACAGACTCAGATACTTTCAGGGTGGGCCAAGTAACAGGGGTGGCGAGGTTGGAAATGTGAAGTCACTCTATAACTTGAGAATGCAGAGAAAATGCAAGGCTTAGGTTGCTTGCCCTGAAGCCTTGAGATGAGCTTTTATTTTTTCTCTCTCTTTTCTCTTTTGGTCCCTTCACCCATATGGAGGTTTATCTGCAGGATAAACACCTAGAAGCGGTACTGAGTGAAAGCTGAGTAGGTACATTTATAATTTGTTTTAACATTTTATTTAACCTTTTGACTCCTTCACCCATCTTTCCCACCCTGGACTGCCACCTCTCCTCACCCCTGCAGCCCCAGTCTATCTGTTCTCTGTATCTATGAGCTTGGTTTTTTTTTGTTTGTTTTTAGATTCCACATATAGGAGAGGTCATACAAGAAAGGCATTTTTCTCTGTCTGCCTTATCTCACTTAGCATAATGCCCTCAAGGTCCATCAGTGTTGCTGCAAATGGCAAGATTTCCTTTTTTATGGCTAAATAATATTCCATCATGAATGTACACCACGACTTCTTTATCCATTCGTCTATCAATGGACACTTAGGTTGTCTCTATATCCCAGCTATTGTGAATAGTGCTGCAATGAACATAGGAGTGCTTGTATGTTTTCAAATTAGTATTTTTGTTTTATTTGGATAAATACCCAGAAGTGGAATTGCTGGATCATATGGTAGCTTTATTTTTAATTTTTTGAGGAACCTCCATAGTGGCTGCACCAATTTACATTCGCACCAACAGTGCACAAGGTTTCCCTCTTCTCCATATCCTCTCCAAAACTTGTTATTTGTTGTCTTTTTGGTAATAGCTATTCTAACAGGTGTGAGGTGATATTTCATTGTGATTTTGATTTGCATTTCCCAGATAAGTAGTGATGTTGAGCATCTTTTCATGTACGTGTTGGCCATCTATATGTCTTCTTTGGGAAAATGTCTGTTCAAAACTTCGGAATTTTTTCTTAATCCGATTGTTTTTCTATTGAGCTATATACATTCTTCATATATATTAGATATTAACCTTATCAGATATATGATTTGCAAATACTTTCTCCCAGTCCCTAGGTTGCTTTTTCATTTTGTTGATGGTTTCCTTTGCTGGATACAAGCTTTTTCGTTTGATGTAATCGTACTTGTTTATTTTTGCTTTTGTTGCTTTTACTTTTGGTATCAGAGTCGAAAAAATCACCAAGACCTATGTAAAAGAGCTCACCACTTACACTTTCTTCTAGGATTTTTAAGGTTTCAGGTCTTACGTTCAAGTCTTGAACCCATCTTGAATTAATTTTTGTGTATGGTGTAAGATAGGGGTCCAGTTTCTCTGTTTTGCATGTGGCTGTCCAGTTCTCCCAACACCATTTATTGAAGAAACTGTCCTTTCCCCATTGTATATTCTTGCCTTCTTTGTTGCACATTAATTGACCATAAGTGTGTGGGTTTATTTCTGGGCTCTCTATTCTGTTCCATTGAACCATGTGTTTCAGTGCCAGTACCATACCGTTACTGTATCTTTGTAATATAGTCTGAAGTCAGGGAGCAGGATACCTCCAGCTTTTTTCTTCTTTCTCAGTATTGTTTTGGCTATTTGTCTTTTGTGATTCCATACAACTTTTGTTCTAGTTCTGTGGAAAATGTCGTTGGTATTTTGATAGGGATTGCATTGAATCTGTAGATTGCTTTGGGTAGTGTGGACATTTTAGCAATATTCATTCTTCCAATCCATGAGTATGAATATCTTTCCTTTTTTGTGTGTCTTCTTCAGTTTCTTTCCTTAATGTCTTCTAGCTTTCAATATATAGATCTTTTACCTCCTTGCTTAAATTTACTCCTAGGAATTGTATTCTGTTTGATGCAATTGTAAATGGAATTTTTTTCTTAATTACTTTTTCTTATAGATCATTATTAATTTTTAGAAATGCACTGTTTTTTTGTGCATTTATTTTGTATCCCACAACATTACTGAATCCATTTATTAGTTGTAAGGTTTTTTGTTTTTTGTGGGTTTTTTTGCGGTACACGGGCTTCTTACTGCTGTGGCCTCTCCCGTTGGGGAGCACAGGCTCCGGACACGCAGGCTCAGCGGCCATGGCTCACGGGCCTAGCAGCTCCGTGGCATGTGGGATCTTCCCGGACCGGGGCACGAACCCGTGTCCCCTGCATCGGCAGGTGAACTCTCAACCGTTGCGCCACCAGGGAAGCCCTAGTTGTAAGTTTTTTGATGGATGGAGTCTTTAGGGTTTTCTATGAAAGAGAAGATATTACAACTGATACCACAGAAATACAAAGGATCATAAGAGACTACCAGGAACAGTTATACACCAACAATTGAACAACCTAGAAGAAATGAATGCATTCCTAAAAACATATGACCTACCAAGAGTGAATCATGAAGAAATAAAAAATTCGAACAGACCAATTCCTACCAAGGAGATTGAATCAGTAATCAAACCTCTTGCAACAAACAAAAGTCCAGGGCCAGTCGGCTTCACTGGTGAATTCTGTCCAACACTCAAAGAATTAATACCAATCTTTCTCAAACTCTTCCAAAAAATAGAAGAGAAGGGAACTCTTCCAAACTCATTTACAAGGCCAGCATTATCCTGACACCAAAACCACACAAGGACTCCATTAAGAAAAAAGAAAATTACAGGCCAATAACCCTGATGAACATAAATGCACATTAGCAAACATTAGCAAACATTAGCAAACATTAGCAAACCAGGGGTTTCCCTGGTGGCGCAGTGGTTAAGAATCCGTCTGCCAATGCAGGGGATACGGGTTCGAGCCCTGGTCAGGGAAGATCCCACATGCCACGGAGCAACTAAGCCCGTGCGCCACAACTACTGAGCCCGTGTGCCCAGAGCCCATGCTCCGCAACAAGAGAAGCCACCGCAATGAGAAGCCCGTGCACCTCAACAAAGGGTAGCCCCGACTCGCTGCAGCTAGAGAAAGGCCACGCACAGCAACGAAGACCCAATGCAGCCAAAAAAAAAAAAAAAAAAATTTAGCAAACCAAATTCAACATTACATTAAAGGATCAAGTGGCATTTATTCCGGGGATGCAAGGCTGTTTTAACATCCACAAATCAGGCAGTGTGACACACCGCATTAACAAAATGAAGCCTAAAAATCATATAATCGTCTTAAGAGATGCAGAAATAGCTTTTGACAAAATTCAACATTCATTAATAAAAACTCTCAACAAAACAGGCATAGAGGGAACATACCTCAACACAGTGAAGGCCATATATGGCAAGCCCACAGCTAACATCATACTGAAAGGTGAAAAGCTGAAAGCTTTACCTCTAAAATCAGGAACAAGACAAGGATGCCCACTCTTGCCACTTTTAGCCAACATAGTATTTGGAAGTCCTAGCTAGAGCAATTAGACAAGCAATTGTTTAATTAGACCACCACCCAAAAGAACAAAGAACTGAAGAATTCTTGCATACCTGAGATTGTAAAATTGTAAACTGAGATACTTCCCCCCTACATGTATTATAAAGTCAAAAAATGAGAAAAAGAACCATCTCAGCGAATGCAAAATTCTTTAATGGGGGTAATGATTGACACTTTCTGTCTTTTATCAACCTCACCCTCTAAGGTATTTCTTTATTAGGGATTTTTTTTTGCACACTTTGAACAAGAAAATCTTCAATCACACTGATAGGTAGTACTAGGTTCATTTATACAGCGTTACTTGAGTGGGGCCTATGCAGAATTACAACTTTCCTGATTAATACTATTTTGAAAAAGTTAAAATATCTGTAGAGGTGAAAAAATCTTTATCCAGATACAGGCCAAAAAAAAAAAAAGGGCTATCGAGGTAACACGACTAAAGTCTCTGGTATGAATAAAGTTAAGTTTGGTATATTACACACTTAAATAAGTGTTTCTTAATTACAACTTTATAGTTGGAGCTCTATTAAGAATAATATTACAGCTAACAGGGGGGCTCTTGGAAAGGATGTCATATAGTATAAGGATAACGCTACCGCTTATCATTTCCCAAGGGGCAAAGTCAAAATCCAGGTACCAGAAAAAACTGTTCTATGACATTAGGGAAGTGGTCCTCAAATGTGGGTGTGCATCAGTTACCTGGAGGGCTTATCCAAACACAGACAGTTGGGCCCTGTTTGCTCACCGCCCTCCACTCCCCAGTTTAGGATTCAGTAGGTGGAGCCTACTGAACTTTGCAGTTCTAACAAATTCTCAGGTGACGCCAATAATGCTGGTCCCAGGACCACCTTCGATAACCACTAGAACCAACTGTGGCTACCCTCTGTTGCTTGCCTTGACCTATGTACTTGCAAAGAGGAAGTACCTGCCCCCCTCAAAGGTCTTCTGGGCTCAAGCCAGGGTTGAACCATTGCCCAGCTGCTTTCCAACCAAAACTGACTGCACATTACAGTCATCTAGGGACCTTTTTGTAAGCTAAGGATGCCTCGGCCCCATTTCTGGAGAATCTGATTTAACTGGGCTGGGCTGGGACCTGGATAAAAGCTTGTTGGAGCTTCAATTATCATTTTAAGGCAGTGGCTCAATGCTGGGTATTTGCAACACCTGAGAGTTTTTTAAACGATTACCTCGGCCTGGCTCCACTCCCAATGATCAGAATCTCCAAGGAAAGTGGGCCTGGAGTTTTGTTTTTGTTTTTAATTAATAGCACTTGTATGTTTACAGAAAAATTAAACAGAAGGTCCAAAGAGTTCCCATATACTCGTTCCCCCATCCTGCACCATTCCCCTAGTAGTAACACCTTGCATCGGTGTGGTATATTTGTTACAGCTGATGATTGATGACTACTGATACGTTATTCTTTTATTTTTATTTTTTTACAGTTTGACAGTTTCTTGTTGGTGATATGTTATTATTAACTAAAGTCATTAGTGTACATTAGGGTTCACTCTGTGTTGTACGTTCTATGGTTTTGCCAATTGTGTAATGTCACATATCCGCCATTGCAGTATCACATACAATGGTTTCAGCTCTGGTATTTTTAAGTTTTTTTAATTTTTATTTATTTATCTATTTAGGCTGTACCAGGTCTTAGTTGTGGCATGCATGTGGGATCTAGTTTCCTGACCAGGGATCGAACCCAGGCCCCCTGCATTGGGAGCATGGACTCTTACCCACTGGACCACCAGGGAAGTCCCAGTATTTCTTTTAAAAAAACACCCCAGGAGATTCATAGGTATAGCCAAGCTGAGAACGACTGACTTAACCAGGAATCAGGAACAAAATAACTGAGAACTTTCTCATGATCGTTATTTTTTTTAATTCCTCCTCTGATTCTCAGTAATGATCAACAGCAAAATAAAAAGGGAGCAGGGTGTCAATTTGAATAAAAAGCAGTAAAAAGATGCATACCCAAACACAACCATTATGATATTATTTACCTGTCATATTGGCAAAGTTCAAAAAGTTTGCTAACACACTACATCGAAGGGTACTCTCAGACACTGCTAGTGGAACGGAGTTTGGTAAAACCTCTGTGGAGGAGCATTTTGGTAGTATCTACCAAAATTGCAAATGTACTGACCTTTGCACTCACCAATTCTACTTCTGGAAATCTATCCTATAGATAAATGTGCAAACTGGCATATGTGCCAAATTGTTTGTAATGACAAGATTGATAATAACCTAAATGTCCAGTGCTGCCAGTGGTTGCAGCTTTGGACGGGGCTGGGGGTTAGGGGTTGGGGGTGGGAACTAGCTGAGGCCTGAAGCTGGTAGAGAGAAAATTAAAACCAAGAAGCTGAGGTGGGTCTAAGGGCTCAACAGCTGCAAGCCTGTTCCTATTAGTCTGTGAACTCCTCTGAGCAACAAACCTGTACGGAATCATAAGAGTTTTAACTCAAACAGTACAAAAGAGAGATTTTGCTTATTTAACAAACATGGATTACACACATGATGCTGTGTTAGCTGAGGCAGGCTCATGAAACCAGCAAAGACACAACCCTGGCTCTCAGGAAACTCGCAGTATTATAAGAAGACAAAAAACTGTATTTGGAAAGCAGTATTGCTGGTACAACATTGATGTGTAAGCAAAACATACACAAGCAGCAGGGAAATTAGGGGCACCAGAGTTTGCTTTTAGGAACCAGGGAAGGTTCCACAGAAGAAATAGCTTTTGAATTAAACCTTGAAGGCGAAGATGGAATTTGCCAGGCAAGAGCCAGGAGCAGGAGAATCTCAGGAAGAAGGAAATCAATGCGCAAGACATAGCATGAAAGGGCAGACACCTGGGAACTGCTTGCAGAGCATATCATGGGGGGGGGGGGTCCTTAGGACCTGTCCCCTAGCCTGCCGTGACCACCGTAACTTATCTCCTTTATTCTAGGCTTGGGACAAGGGGAAGGCCTCAAGCCTTGGGATCCTTTCAGCCTTTTAAAATTAGTTTCCTAATGGAAAAGGGAGAGGAGATCCAACTTCAGGGAGAACTTACGGGCTGTGGGCTGCACTTTGGAGCAGAGCTTTGAAATGCCGTCCAAGAAAGACTTATAACAAAGAGGACACAGAAGAGGGTGTCAGGCCCAACAAAACGCCTGGTGTGAGTGACAGCAACCTACTTCCTGCAAAGAAGGAAGATGAATCACTCAGAAATCAGTGTTCTAAACTTCTTTTCCTGTAGCAGCAAGGCTTCCTTTCCAAGGCAGTTTCATATGGACTGTCACCCAGTTTTTATTTCCAAACAATACATTTTCTCTTTTTATATGTTTATTGCTGTACCATTCCAATGCTCATCTATACAAGTAGTTGGATGCACTCACTTCAATGTTACAGACTATACACAAAATACCAAAATCAATTAGCATTACAAAATCGGTAACAAAAAGTATCTGGAAAATCTGTGCAGCTTTGGCGTTTTTAAGCTGTTTTCCAATGTTTTAGACAAGCAAGGCCTTTGCCACGTGCCTTGCACAGTGAATGCTTCACAAACATCCGTTCAGCGATTTTACACAACCAGGTTCCCGCGCCTCTTGGCCGGCTCGCGGAGAAGTTTCCCGTTTCTCGGGCTGTCACTTCCCATACCCCCGCCTCGGCCCGCAGGGTCCTGGGGCCCCGGGACCACCGGGCCGCAGGAATCCGGTGACACTCCATAAAGCACTCGGTGGTCCCGAGCCCGCATGCGTGGCGCCGGGCTCTGCGCGGGGGGCGGGGCCAGCCGAGGCCGCGCCCCCGCCGCCCCGCCAGGTGCGCGTGCGCCACGGCTCCGCCCTCCGGCCCCGCCCCGCCCCGCCCGCCGCTCCTTCAGGTGCGCGTGCGCCGCGGCCCCTCCCGCGACCGGCACTGGGTCTTCCCGGGCTCGGCAGGTGGTGTCGATTTCTCTGCGCTTTTCGGCGGCCTGGCACGCCAGCGCCCTTCGGCTCCCGCCCGGCCCTCTCCCGGTCAGCCCGGCGGCGGGGCCATGGCGTGGCGGCGGCGGCGGCCCGAGGCCCGCAGCGGGGCCCGCGGCGCGCTGGCGCTGCTAGCGCTGGCCCTGTGTGCGCCCGGGGCCCGGGGCCGGGCGCTCGAGTGGTACTCGGCCGTGGTGAGCACCGAGTACGTGGACCCGCAGACCAACCGGAGCGTGCGGAGCGTCTCGGAGAGCGGCCGCTTCGGCGAGAGCTCACCCAAGGAGGGCGCGCGGGGCCTGGTGGGCGTCCCGCGCGCCGAGGACCGCGACCCCGAGGGCTGCGCGCCCCGCACGCGCTTCCTCGTGCCCGGCGGCCGGGGAGCCGCGCCCTGGGTCGCGCTGGTGGCGCGCGGGGGCTGCACCTTCAAGGACAAAGTGTTGGCGGCGGCTCGGCGGAACGCCTCGGCCGTGGTCCTGTACAACGAGGAGCGCCACGGGAACCTCACCGCGCCTATGTCCCACGCGGGTGAGCCGCCGGGGCGCGGGGACTGGCGGGGCGTCGGTGCGCCGCGGTCCCGGCCGACCGCGAGGGGCGGCGGCGATGGGCTGTGGCCGAAGGGAACTACGAGGGAAGCGCTAGGTTGGCTCGGTGTGATCCCCGGGGGCTCTTAGGAGGGAGGCGAGCCTAAGGACAAGATTAGATCGTCTCCCTGGGCCCTTCCAAGTGGAGGGAGGTGCGCTGTGCAGGAGGGTGATGGGGAGAACGGAAGAAATTAAAACCCGCAGGAGGAGGATTCTGGTTCTCGCCGGCGGAAAGTCTCATGATTCCTAATCATGGATCCTTGCCATTCGGCGTTCCCCAAAGTCAGGTGGCGCAGGAGTGGAAGCTCTTTCCCAGGGCATTCCAGGGTCTGGCTCTCCCTTCACCATGTAAGGTGGTGGCTTGGTGACACTCTGGCGTCTTCACTTTCATAAAACATGTCAATATTCTGAACTTTTGAGTGGGACAGTCTGGATTCAACTGAGTCAGAAAACCTGGCCTTAAGTTGGGGTATGTTTTCTCACTTGCTAAATAGAAGGTTATAATACTGGCTCACCTGCCAATCAGATCGCTTGACACTTGAGTTTAGTTGAAAATTTTAAAGTTGTGATCATGCAGGAAAAGATCTTGCTCTTGGGACTTCCCTCGTGGTCCAGTGGTTAAGACTCTGCCCTTCCGCTGTAGAGGGCACGGGTTCGATCCCTAGTCAGGAAACCAGGATCCCACAAGACACATGGCTTGGCCAAAAAAAAAGAAATTTTACTCTTTGCCGGGTGACCCTTCCCACACACTGTTCTCTGGGGCAACGGGTTGCATCGTCAAGCAGTCATGAAAGTTTAAAAGGTGCATTTTGCAAGGTTATCATCCTTAGGACTGAATTCCAAGTGATAGTCTACCAATACACGGCAGAGTCGGAAGGCCTTCGAAGAACACGACTTATTCTGAACTTACTGGGATTAAAATCTCTTTAGAGAGTTTCTGCTGCTGCTGCAAGTCAGACATCCTTTTTCCTGTGCTTTTGGTTTTTGTTCTGTTTTGGCTTCTTGAATGCAAGTTCAGAATACCTGTACAATGAGGACAGGAGAGTGACTTTGCATTTGGCCTACTTTAGCAGAACGAGGGAACAGAATTCTGTTGAGACGTGCGGAAGTGAGACTGTTAGAACCACGCTTTCAAGATGTTGACGGCCAGGGCTGGGGAGGTGCTAAAAAGTGGGTGGAAACCCATAGGGCAGGGAAGGGTGGGCTGGATGGCAGCCAGGCATATTGAAGTTGGATGGAGTGATCTGGTAGAGGTGTAGGTTGGAGAAGAGGTAACAGAAAGAGTCAGGTTTTTGAGAAGGCCAGCGGCTGGGTCCAGGATACTCGTGGAGGGGTTGTCCTCAGATAGGAGAGGGGAAATTCCTCCGTTGCAACAGAGAGGAAGTGGGTTTGGGGAGGAAACGGGAGCAGATGTCCCCGTGGTGGCACTGGGCGATGTACCACCTTTGGTGCAATTATTCCAGTTGTCACCGTACCCAAGTCACATCTCTACCAACCTCTCGTGAGAAGTTCTGTCAGAGTTCACACAGCGTTCCAGATGCATCCTGTGGACAGGCACCTGCCAAAGAAAAGAGGGCAGTGTGTGAGGGTTCTCTGGTGCTGGGGCCTTGCAGTCCCTTCTGAGTGATATCGTAATGGGGACTTTTTCTTTTCCATGGCAGGCCCATCAGCGTACGGTTTTCTAAATCTGTTTACTGCATTTTTTGGTAGTGACATTCACGTCCTTCCAGGCTAATTACACTTGTTCTAACCATGGTTCAGTAACCTTGCTTGCTTACATTATTGACACATAATCTATCCAGGCCCAGAAAACACCCAGGCCCACAATGCCCTGGGAAAGAGCTTCCACTCATTATTGACATATAATCTCTCCAGGCCCAGAAAACACCGAATTGGTATTTATTTTACATCTTCTTCCTGTGAGCTTCTGTTGCCGTTATCAGTGTCTATTCTAGCCTTTTTACTGTGAGAATAATTCTGTTTGAGAAAAAAGACAAAAGTAACAGCATTAGGAATTTTTTTTTTTAATGTATGAAAGTTCCCAGTGCAGAGTCGGTATTCTCCGCTTCTTCCTCCCGACAGCCCTTCGAGGTGGGTACTTTAACCCCGTTTTACAGATGAGGAAACCGATGACCAAAGAATTTAAATGCCTGGCCCATGGTAACACGGTGATCTATGGCCAGATCATTCTTTGTTGCAGGGGCCTTTCCTGGCCTCTACTCACGAGATTCCAGTTGCGACAACCAAAAATGTCTCCAGATATTGCCAGATGTCCGGGGGCAGAGGGGATGACAGTAGCATCCAATGTTTTGAACCACTGACTTAAAAGGAGGTGAATTTGGTGTAGTGTGACCAATGGGTTACACAGAGGAGACACTGGAAACAGGGAATCCACTTAGACCAGTGTCTAGTCCAGGTAGAAGTGTGAGGGCCTATACTGTAGTGGTCACTAGAAATGGAAAGGCATGACCCTCATTCTCAGAAGGTGGCCCCACTGGGGACAAGGGTACAGCTGTTTCATGGCGTTTTGAGAATGGACTAGAATTAAGAATGGAGTGAGTGGAATTAAGTCAGAAGAGGAGACAACTTTGATGGACTAGAATTTGAAACGTTACACAGAACATTGACGGCAGCTCAGACTTTGCTTTCTCGTGTTTTGTCAGAGTGTGGACAGGGCCAGTGTAAAGCGCTGATCGGCGGTTCTGTGCCGGGGCGCCACAGAATAGGTCGAGGTGGCTGCCTGTAAACTCCAATCCTGATAGTCTCCTCCCAAGTCTCAGAATTTCACCAGTTTTTCTTAGACCTGTTGCTTGACTACTAGAATCCAGTACAAGATATTTTGGATTTAAATCAGTATTTTATTGTGGTTCTAAAATAAATCGTGACTTTAAGATAATATTCTATCAGGACATCTGTAAGGACCGTTACCCTAACGCCCAAGGTTGGTTCCCTTTACTTCGGCAGATGGATATACAACGGCCGGTCTGGGCCAAGTACGGTGCCTGCTTGGGGGCAGAAACGCCTAAGACGTGTGCCGGGACTTTGAGGAATTCCCAGCCTAGTGGGAGCGATAAACAGACCTTTCCAGGCAATGTGGCTTGGACCTCGACAGAATTATATGCACAGGTACTTAGAAAGCATAAAGGAAGGGCATCCGATGCAGAGATAGTGCAAAGATGATTAGAAGTCAGTTTGACCAAGAAAAGTAAAAATTGATGTAAGTCAGACCATTGAAATGAAAGCTTTTGGAGAGGGTCGGCCTCGATGTGGTGATTGTTAGTTAACAGCAGGCTGATCCTTTAGCTGACATCTTGAGTGGCTGTTTAGACTGGCCCTTTAGTGCTGTCAGCAGTTTACTGAGCGCCAAGTACCGGCAGGGCTTAGAGGTGTGTTTGGGGAAGGGGCCGGAATTGGGGTGGAGGGAGATGACACAGGTGATGCGAAATCCTTACCTCAGGAAAGATGTGCGTTTTGTGTTTGCAGAGCACGGTAAGTAGTCTCTTATGAGTGAATGAAGCCCGATGACCTTGAATGCTGCCCTGTCGCAAATGATCTAGATGTTTAGATTTGAGAGTAGAATGTGTTTCGGTGCCCTAGGAAGAGATGGTACCTCCCAGCCTCCTAGCAGGTGGGATTAACTCAGCCAGTTCCCAGCCAGATGGAGTGCTGAAGCGCAGCTTAAGCTGATGAAGGCATCTGAGTGTGTGTCTGGTACGCGGGGTGGAGCGGGGCTGTGGAACCTTCTGGGTGAAGGGAGTGGCCTCGGAGAGGACTGCAGGCCTGAGGCGACAAGGTGAGGCGTTCTGGAAAGCTGCAAGGAGATCGCAGTGAGATTGTTGAGTGCTGTACTCAGCAAACGCAGAATATCCTTGAGCAGGCCGGGTTATGCAAAGCAAAACTCATCCTAGCCCACCAGAAAGACATTTCTGTTCGCGTGACGGCTTCACATTTTGGAGACGTTTCCGTTCATATTTGGTGTACTGTTTCCCCTGCACAGGGAGTCTCTGATAATTCTCCTTATTGGGTCAGTTCAAGGATAATACCGGAAGATAAACCAGTTTTTCAGGTTGATGCATTTGTACAGAAACCCTTCTGTTGGGCCATCACTGTGTGATGCTGAGCGCAAAAACTAATAAATAAGAACTGTAGTCCTTGTCTAGTGAGGGGGCGGGGCCCAGGAAGACATTCTAGCAGGAGGGTAGAAAGAGGTGTACTTCAGAGGCATTGCTGCATCTTAAAAGATTTGACCAGGAATTCTCCAGGTTTGGGGAGGGGGGGGGCGGGAGGGATGGAGAGAATATGGAAGTTAAGTTATTGGAAAAAAGAAAACCTGAAAGGTCATGGGATTCTCTAGGAGATTTAAAATGTATTTCTCGCTGCCGGCATCTAGAACAGAAATCTAAGCCACTACTTTAAATATTTTAGCAGTTCCCATCTCCTTCAAGAGAGTGTTGAAATCTACTTTAAATAGTTTCCTAGGGAGGAGGAATGGTACACTAGACTCAAAGGTAACCCTCCAGAATGTTGAAGCTATTGACCAAAACAGATTTTCTTTTTACATTTTTTGTTTGTTTTTGACAAGGTGGTAAGGGGAACTGTTATTTCTCAAGTAGGTTTATGATGGTGTGCTCTGTTTGAGACCTTATGAGACGCCGATGTGTAAGACAGAAATCCAACAGACTGCCTTCAAGGAGTTTAGCGGTGAGGTCTGTAGGTCCTTTTGGGGAAGGGCGGGCATTGCACAGGGTGACCTTTTTCGGTCTAGTGTGATTGGTAGCACTGAGGCCTGGGGAAGAAACACATTCAAAGGGCTTTTTCTCCCCTTGTCCCAAGACTCTGCGCATCTGTGTCTGGAGAAGGCACAGGCAAAACGTTTGCTTTGGCAATCAGCCGTGACTTGCGCTCTCGTGCCACTAGGGCTCTCTAGGACTGGCCCCCGGTACATCCGGAGGGGAGGGCAGGGCCAGACGCGGGGCCTGTGCTCGGCACCCCTTGGGGTTGTGCGCCCAGTGACCCTGAGCTAGTGCATGTTTACTCAACTGCCCGGCCTCCAGTTCATCCCACACGTGCCCCAGAAGAGCCAATCACGGGATCGAAGAAGTCTTCATTCTGAGTTTTTAAATCTAAAGTAGTTCCCAGAAGCAATCTTGCTGCTATAATTAGAGTGTAGCAAAATTTAGCACTCAGTATTTTTTTTTTTTCAATTTCTTGTAACTTAATGAACTAAGAGTTTCCTAGGTGAAAAATTTCAGATTGATACTGGAGGTGTTTTCCGTCCCAGCTGTCCTGATCATCACTGCTTGTCTGCAGCCCCTGCCTTGAGGTTTCGGGTGTTCTCAGCTCATCCCCCATCTCTCACTCATTTAGACAACAGATATTTATTAAATAGTTACTACGTGCCAGGTTCTACATGAGCCACTGGGGTAATGAGACAAGCAGGATACATTTATGTGTATTTAGTCACTAACCGAACTGGGCCAGTCACCATTCCAAATATGCTCTTATATGATGGTTTCACAGCCCAGAAATCTCCCTTCTTTTGCTTGGGGAACTTTTCCAGTCCGTCAAGATGTACTGACTTCCCCGTGAAAAAGTTCCCTCCCACCCCAGACAAAATGATCAGTTCATTTCCGCAGTTTTCTGTTATTCCACATTCTCGTTAGATAAGCAACAGCCCCAAATAGAAAAATTCTCATCCCCATTTTACAGCTGAACAGATACTTTCAGAGCACCCAGGCAGTGGTTGTCCGAGGGAGATGTGAGCCTGGCTGGCCCTGGAGCCTGAGTCCCCCCGAATGAGGAGGCAGGGCAGAGGCACACGTAGGAGCTGGGGCTTCAGGCCCTGGAACTGGCTTTTCCAGGTGGTGTGTGACATTGAGCAACTCTTTTTTTTTTTTTAATTGGAGTATAATTGCTTAACAGTGATGTGTTAGTTTCTGCTGTACGATGAAGTGAATCAGCTCTGTGTATACATATGTCCTCTCCCTCTTGGACCTCCCTCCCCCATCCCACCCATCTAGGTCATCACAGAGCACCGAGCTGAGCTCCCTGTGCTATGCAGCAGGTTCCCACTAGCTAGCTATTTTACACATGGTAGTGTATTTAGCCCTCGTCTGTAAAATGATTACTCCAGTCTTTCTGCCTCAAGTGTGAGACAGAGTGAAAGTGCTTCAGAGTTGGTTTTCCCCGTTAACACACAAAGGTCATTCTATCATCAGTACCAGAAACCGTAACTGTAACTGTAGCATAGCAACATTTTGTTTTCTGTATAAAAGAGAGAGACAGGTACCTGGGGTTCATTATACTCTCCTTTCTACTTTAGCACGTGCTTGAAATTTTCCACGAAAGGAAACTTTTCTTAATTTATGAAAAGGGCTTTCAGCGTATAAAGCACCACCTAATCATAAGTGGTATAAGTATCCTAATGGTTTCTGTATTTGTCTTTCTCAGCTAGGAGATGTTTATTTCCCTGAACGCAGGAAATGCCTTGCTCCTTATTAAGTCTCCCCAGTGATGATGTAGTAGATTGTGTGAGTGCTCAGACAACCGGGTTACTTGCCAAGGAGCACTTTTAGGGCTGGGTCATAGGATCGGCCTCCAGACAGCAGCCACCTGAGAAGGGTGCCCTTCTGGGTTTTCAGTAACTAAATCCCCACGGCCCAGGGCGGATTTGCTACAGATTAAATTTCTCTCTATAATAAAATAGTGTGAGAATGTGGTTTCACTGTAATGCCAGAGAACAGTCTCTAAATGTATTTTGTAAGTTAGTTTTTGAATAGGTAATACGTACACCTGATAGAGAATTTTTCCTGTGTCCAGCTCTCGCCCCGCCCGGAGGCGGTCAGGGTCCCCAGTCTCTGGGGTAGCCTTCGGGGGATCTGTACTGATACCGCCACGTAGACCTCTTGTCCACACAGTTTTATGTGCGGCTTTTTTCCTCTTGTGTCTTGACTACCGTCACTATTAACAGAGCTGCTGCCTCAGACTGTGTACACGTACTGTAAGTTACATAAATATTATTGATGGACATTTATATTTTTATTTTTTTAATAAATATATTTATTTTTGGCTGCATTGGATCTTCGTTGCTGCGAGCAGCCTTTCTCTAGTTGCGGCGAGCGGGGGCTACTCTTCATTGCAGTGCACGGTTTCTCATTGCAGTGGCTTCTCTTGTTGCGGAGCACGGGCTCTAGGCACTCGGGCTTCAGTAGTTGTGGCTCGCGGGCTCTAGAGCGCAGGCTCAGTAGTTGTGGCGCACAGGCTTAGTTGCTCCGCGGCATGTGGGATCTTCCTGGACCAGAGCTTGAACCCGTGTCCCCTGCATTGGCAGATGGGTTCTTAACCACTGCACCACCAGGGAAGTCCCATTGATGTACATTTAGGCTGTGATAGCAAAATTTTAGAAAAAACACTGGCAATAAATATCTTTATGGATATCTCCTGTGTACATACATAAGTATACCTTTGGAATTAGTTTCTTGGATCTGGAATTGCCGGGTCAGGGAAACATGTGCATTTAAAAACTTTTAGTGGCTGTTGCTCTCCATGCCAGGTTGTAATAATTCACTCCCCCAGGACGAGTGCCCGTTTATACTTGCTCTTGCTGATATGGCGTATCAGACTTTTTGATGTTTGCCAATCTTTTAGGTGTGTTTTCATTTGTACCATGACTTTTCATATGTTTAAATCCTTTCTGGGGGGAGTGATCGCTAATATGTACTGGATTTCTTTTGGGGGTGATGAAAATGTTATGGAATTAGCTAGTGGTGATGGTTACGCAGCCTTTGTGAATATACTAAAAACCATTGAATTGTACACTTATTTAAAAGAATGAATTTTATGGCATGTGAATTATATGTCACTAAAGATGCTGTTTTTTTTTTTAAACCCATTTGTGTTTTCTGCAAACTGACTTAATTTTCTTTCTGTTGCTCTTTTTCTTATAGGAAATTAGCTTTTAGTCTTTGTTACATTCCATGTATTTTTTTCCCCATTGACCAGTTGCTCTTTTGATCTTGAGTCTTTGATTTTCCTCTCTTTTAGCCAGTGCAGAAAATTTTTGTTTTTATATAATTGGTTAGTTGCTCAAATCTTTTTTTTTAAGAAGTTTCGAGGTGATTTTTTCACACTTCGAAAGGTTTTCCTTCAATATTACTTTTTTTTTTTTTTTTTTTGTGGTACGCGGGTCTCTCACTGCTGTGGCCTCTTCCGTTGCGGAGCACAGGCTCCGGACGCGCAGGCTCAGCGGCCATGGCTCACGGGCCCAGCCGCTCCGCGGCACGTGGGAACTTCCCGGACCGGGGCACGAACCCGTGTCCCCCGCATCGGCAGGCGGACTCTCAACCACTGGGCCACCAGGGAAGCCCCAATATTACTTTTTTTTTTTTTTTTTGCGGTACGCGGGCCTCTCACTGTTGTGGCCTCTCCCATTGCGGAGCACAGGCTCCCGACGCGCAGGCTCAGCGGCCATGGCTCACGGGCCCAGCCGCTCCGCGGCACGTGGGATCCTCCCAGACCGGGGCACGAACCCGTGTCCCCCGCATCGGCAGGCGGACTCTCAACCACTGCGCCACCAAGGAAGCCCTGTTTTTTCTTTTTTATATGTTTAAATCTTGGATTTGGTTAGAATTTATTTTGGCTTAAGTTGCAAAGAAGGGATGCAGCTTTTTAGTCTCAGGTGATACTCAGCGGCACCCACACTGTTTTTTTAAAAAATAATCCATTTTACCCCATTGATTTGAAATTCCACTTTTATCGTTTACTGAATTCTTTTATGTATTTGGGTCTAGTTTCTGGGCTTCTTATTCTGCACCATTCTGGTTGTCTTCATATGCTACTACCACACTGTTCTAATTACTTTGACAACAAAGGCTAGTCCAGGTTTTACTGTTTACAAAGCTTTCCTGATTGTTCTTTATTATTTTTCCCCTAAATGAGTTTTAGAAGCAGAATTTTTAAGGTTTTTAAAATCCCATTGATAATTTTAAAAATTAATTTATAGATTCATGTAAAATTGGCCATTTTATCCCTTTTTTATTTCTCTTATTTTTTTGTCTTATGTCTGCTGGTGTCCTCAGAACAAGATGAAATAATATCGAGCACAGTGGAACTTCTCCGACTGCCTCCCTGAGTTAGTGGGTGTGCTTAGGCATTCATATTAATAGTCACAAGTTGAAATTGGTCTGTGTGGTTCTTATGTTGGTTTTTTGCTACCATGCTTGGTTCTGTTACCCTAGAAATAATTTTAAGGCTTCTTTTTATTTTTTTCAATCTGCTGTGGAGCACTTTAAATGTCATTAATGTTACTTGCTCTTTAGAGGTTTGGGGGTAGAACTCACCTGTGAAACTGAACGGGGGGTGGGGACGGCTCTTGCTTTCTAGGGGGTAGTTCTTAGTGATTTATTCTACTTCTTATGCAATCAGTGTTTTCTCCTTGGAGACCAATGTTGGTAACTTGGGTTTTCCTAGAAAGTTATCCATTTTCTCACAGTTTTGGTTGTATGTGCATGGAGCCATACTTTCTGTGTGTCTTATTTTGTGCTCTTCATATTTGTTCCTTTGTTCTTTCCTGCAGGAACAGGAAGTATAGTAGTCATTATGGTTAGCTACCCCAAAGGAAGAGAAATTGTGGATCTGGTGCAGAAAGACATTCCGGTCACAATGACCATAGGGCTCGGCACCCGGCACGTACAGGAGTTCATCAGCGGTCAGTCCGTGGTGTTTGTGGCCATCGCCTTCATCACCATGATGATTATCTCATTAGCCTGGCTAATATTTTACTATATACAGCGCTTCCTATACACTGGCTCACAGTTTGGAAGTCAGGTAATTGTCTCTTTAACTTTGCTTTTTAAAAGATAGTTTGTAAATATTTCCTATATATATTGCTTGAACTTATTGGACAATATTCTTAATTTCATTATCACTCAGAATATTTAAGTATTAATATGGGGTTTTTTGAAATATAAATTTTATTTTTATTTATTTTTGGCTGTGTTGGGTTTTCGTTGCTGCGCGCAGGCTTTCTCTAGTTGCGGCGAGCGGGGGCTACTCTTTGTTGTAGTGCGCGGGCTTCTCATTGCGGTGGCTTCTCTTGTTGAAGGAGCGCGGGCACTAGGTGCGCGGGCTTCAGTAGTTGTGGCTTGCGGGCTCTAGAGTGCAGGCTCAGTAGTTGTGGTGCACAGGCTTAGTTTCTCCGCGGCATGTGGGATCTTCCCGGACCAGGGCTTGAACCCGTGTCCCCTGCATTGGCAGGCGGATTCTTAACCACTGCGCCACCACACCAGGGAAGCCCCGGGGGGGGGGTTGAAATAAGTTTTAAATTAGAATATATTAAACTTTCTGTTCTGTGGGAAATTGGGTCATGTTTCACTCCTGCAGAGACCCTCTATCCTTCCCAGATGTAAAGGGATGACAAAAAAGCAAGGCATGAGGTGGGGGGGACCTGGTTCTGTGTTTCGAAAGAGAACGGGCTTCCCTGTCTCCATGGTGGAGCCACGTTCAGAGCCATTTATCTGCAGAGACTGGTTCAGTAACCGGGGAGACAAGGGCCCTCTGGGTTCCCCACTCACCTGTTGTCTTGAGAACCGCCCCCTTCCTGGCTCTGCAGGCAGTAGATGGTCATTTCTGGGTCATCTTCCACCTCCGACTCGGAAGCCTCTGCCCTTTTAGGGACGTTAGCAGATGAGTGTAAGGAGCCCCTTCCTCAGCTGATGACGTTCTTACCAGTGATTAAACATAAGATTGGTTTCTTCTAAAAGGGACGCCTCTTGCACTGTTGGTGGGAATGTAAATTGATACAGCCACTATGGAGAACAGTATGGAGGTTCCTTAAAAAACTAAAAATAGAACTGCCATACGACCCAGCAATCCCACTACTGGGCACATACCCTGAGAAAACCATAATTCAGAAAGAGTCATGTACCACAATGTTCATTGCAGCTCTATTTACAATAGCCAGGACATGGAAGCAACCTCAGTGTCCGTCGACAGATAAATGGATAAAGAAGACGTGGCAAATATATACAATGGAATATTACTCAGCCATAAAAAGAAACGAAATTGAGTTATTTGTAGTGAGGTGGATGGACCTAGAGTCTGTCATACAGAGTGAAGTAAGTCAGAAAGAGAAAAACAAATACCGTATGCTAACACATATATATGGAATCTTAAAATAAATGGTTTTGAAGAACCTAGGGGCAGGAAAGGAATAAAGATGCAGACATAGGGAATGGACTTGAGGACACGGGGAGAGGGAAGGGTAAGCTGGGACAAAGTGAGAGAGTGGCATGGACATATATACACTGCCAAATGTAAAATAGGTAGCTAGTGGGAAGCAGCTGTGTAGCACAGGGAGATCAGCTCAGTGCTTTGTGACCACCTAGAGGGGTGGGATAGGGAGGGTGGGAGGGAGGGAGACACAAGAGGGGAGGAGATATGGGGATATATGTATATGTATAGCTGATTCACTTTGTTATAGAAACTAACACACCATTGTAAAGCAATTATACTCCAATAAAGACGTTAAAAAAAAAAAGGTTTCTTCAGACATGGAGTTGAAAATAAGTATTCTTTAGCAACAAAACAGCTCTTAACATGTGGCTGTTGTGTACATTAGGACTTCAGTGGTAATTTCTTCTTTTTAAATTTATTTATTTATTTTTGGCTGCATTGGGTCTTCGCTGCTGCGCGTGGACTTTCTCTAGTTGTGGCGAGTGGCGGCTACTCCTGGTTGTGGTGCGCGGGCTTCTCATTGCGGTGGCTTCTCTTATTGCAGAGCATGGTCTCTAGGCGCACCGGCTCTAGAGCGCAGGCTCAGTAGTTGTGGTGCACGGGCTTAGTGGCTCCAGGGCATGTGGGGTGTTCCAGGACCAGGCCTCGAACCCGTGTCCCCTGCATTGGCAGGTGGATTCTTAAGCACTGCGCCACCAGGGAAGCCCTTCAGTGGTAATTTCTTAAAATTAGTTTCATTGTAGTCATCTAACTTTGCTTTTTAAATGAAATTTTTCCACATTGCTTATATTATAATATATGAATTTTTTAAATAGTGACTTAAATTTTTCAATAATAAGAATGTTTTTCCTCCCTAAGAGCCATAGAAAAGAAACAAAGAAACTTATTGGGCAGCTTCCTCTTCATACTGTAAAGCATGGAGAAAAGGTAATATTTTCATAGTTTTTTGTTTGTTTGAATTAAACTGAAAACTCAGTTCCTCAGTCCCACTGGCTATATGTCAGATGCTCAGGTGGCCACACTGGCTGGACAGTGCCCACACGTCCATCCTCCACCTGTCAGTCAGACACAGGTAACTCTGAAGAAGCTCTGGTCTCTACCGGAGGCCCTGAAGCTTAAATCCATCTCCATTAAATCTCACACTCTCTGTCCATTCTCTCTGAGACTCCTTTAATTACAGGGAGAAAACACAGGGATTTGTGGAGAAGGGGAGAAAAGATATTTTTAAAACTTTTTAAAAAAGAAACGTTTCACATGGCCAACCTGAGACGTTTAAAAGGCCAAAATCGTACCAGAGTTCAGAAGCATTTTGGAATAGGACAAATCCTAACGAAATCTCGGAACCTCAGGTTCTTAGAGGATAGATTCCTTAAAGGAAAACGGTTGCTAACGCAGGAATAGTTATTCTCCTAATGGTCCGTTTACCGTGCTGGGAAATGTTGATGGCTGTGTTGACATAGATAGCTATGCGTTGGTTCCACTGTTTCCACTTTCGTTTTATCTCCCTGAGTTGTTGAGATCTAGTCCATGCCGATCCCCCAGTCTCCACTCCCCTGTAAGTGCATTTGGGTCCACATCTCCTCCTCTGACCTACTTAAAGGATTAAAGCTTCAGAATAACACTCATTAAACCTATAGACCTTTGACTTTAAAACTTTGGAATCTGATATTAATGGTTCATGTGGAATATGTAACATATTCTACTCTTGGAATTGTACTGTCTGCTTCATTCTTGCCCGAATGCCTTACGTTATAATAACAGTGAATTTTCATAGTTGGCGCAAGGTCGTGCTTTCTTTCCATGTAGATGTATTAAACAGGAGAAGTGTTAAAAAAAAAAAAAAAAAAGAAAGAAAGAAAGACATTCCCGTCTCATGGGAAGATTAACATCTCATTTACAAATCACGAGGGTCCCTGGGGAGAGAGTCCAGCAAATGCCTGGGACAAACTGTGCATTCGGCTGGCAGTTCCGTGACAAGCATGGAGTTTTATGTTCCTCTTGAAATGTGTCTTCTACTCTCTGTGGCAGGAAATCTGTCCTTAAATATGAGAAGACATAGATTTATGTGTGTCTAATTTACTGCATGGAGTCTTTGAGAACATAAATTAATTGATATCCTCTTCGTGTACAGAACATTTTTGAAAATAGGCTTCTATGGACTGTTTTTTGAAAGTTGTCAGCAATAATGGTTAAAAAAAAAAGGGATTCATAAATGGTCCATGAGGTACACAGGTGGATTTTCTGACAATTTTACATTTTAAACTTGTACAGAAAAATACTGTGTTTTTTCTTAAATCTACATTTTGTCCAGTTCTGGAGACTGTATTTTCTAATTTTTCTTTTCTTGTGAACTTGATCACAGTAATGTGTGAGCTTGTAAACCGTTAGGGAAATAATTATTTCACCATCCTTGCATGGCATGTGAAAAAAGGTGATCATGTGTAGTTGCAACATATAATTGTAAGTGCTGTTACAAAGTTAATTTTAATACAGTCTTTGATAGCAGTATCTACATGTAAAATCAGTTTTTACTGCTTGCTTGTTAATATGTGACCTACGTGGCTAAAGATATTTTTAAAGAATTCCGTGATGACTGTGAAGCTGTGTCCCATAAAATTAACTTGCTAAAGTTGCAGGCACTGATTGGTAGCTCCTGAATCCCCATCCCAGAGTCCTGGGAGAGAGAATCTCATTGGCCTGTTTTGGGTGATCAGGCTGGCCATGCCTACTTTGGTAGATGGGCTGAAGCCAGGTGGGTATGTCCAGGGGGTACCCAGGGAAGTGGGGGAAGGGCTGACACCACCAAAAAGGTCTGTGACCCACAGATTCTCAGAAGTTGAAATTTTGTCACAAGACTGCTTCTTCCCCAGCAGTTTTTGTTTCTTTTTACCTTTATTAACTTGATATATGAAAAAGGCAACTTCTTTTAAGTTATGGTTCTTTTTTTGCTAGTGAGGTGAATACATTCAGATATTTAGCTATTTGCATTTTCTCATCTGTAAGTTATAACTCTGTTCTTTCACAAATTCTAATGAAAGTGCTTTTGTTTTGTGTTTTTAATGATTCCAGAAAACAAGTAGCTAATTAGATATTCATTCTTTGTTTTACATTTGAAAAATAATTTATTTTATTAGAATAAAGCAGGCATTTGCATTTCTACAGCCCTTAAAATATGATCACTTAAAAAAATGAACAATAGCCTAGAATTTAAACATAATTCGTGTCTGATTAGGTAGATGATGAAATTTTTTCTTTTTCAGCCAAATTCTTTTAAAAAAAAAATCCCTTGATAATGGTAAAAATAAATACCAAGTAGAAATTATCTGTGTTTAAATTCAGGATGTACCAATGTAGAGTGGAATTCATCATTGTTTTACCCAGGTTGTAGTGAGTTTTGGTTTTGTTTTGTTTTTGTTGTTGTAGTGAGTTTTACCAAGCGTATACTGTATACTAAGGATATAGTAGATTTTTTCCTCTTCTTTCTACAGGGAATTGATGTTGATGCTGAAAGTTGTCCAGTGTGTATTGAAAATTTTAAAGGAAAGGATGTTATCAGAATCCTGCCATGCAAGTACGTTCTCTTACTTCCTGAGATGTTAAAAAATTACTGACAAGTTTCAGGTTTCTGACCAAAGAGTGAACATGTTTTTCATGATATGAAGACCTTGCTATCAGGTGATATCTTGTGATCATCTCACCTTTTAGAAAAGAAGCTCGAAGTCTTCAAGGCTCCTCCTGTATTGTTTTACTTTAGAATTGCTTTGCTTGGAGACTTTAGGTGACCATTAAGACCCATTATGTCCTTTTGTCATAGATTGGCTTTTTAGTCTTTTAAGCAAGGCTTCTTTAGGGTCCTGGGAATCTGTACTATCCATTGAGCTATTCAGATAGGTGAAGGCCCTGGGGGTTAGGGCCAGGAGCAGCCCGCAGATGTGCCTCCGGCTTTGCTGGGTTTTTTACTTTTAAATATTTTAATACTTAATGTTTTGAACTAGTGAGCATTTTCCGAGACATTTATTAGAAATGTTATTTTTAAAGACATTTCCTGGTTATGTATCTTTGTCTACTATTTTCTACCGAGATGTCTTTTTTCTTAGATTCGGCTCTGCTGTTATGGGCACCCTGGGTTCGGGTTCTTTTGGGGGTTGTGTGAAATAAATATTCCTCCCTTATTTCATTAATTTATTTTCTTTAGCAACAGGAAGTTATGTTTCCTTTTTAATAATGAGATACTTTGTTAACTTTTTAAAAAAATCGCTTTGTTAGCAGAAAGGTGTACAAAGATTATGTTTTAAAGCTGGTCAGTTTTAATTATACTTCCCACCTATTCGAAGCAGGTCACACGCTAAAATACAATTATGTCTTGCTTTATGTTTGCAAAGTGTTTTTGTGTATATCCCAGTACTTTATAGGGGATTAAGTTCTCAGGAGTTCTGTAGAGGAAATGAAGGCATGAAGATCAGAATACCAAAATTAATTTCCCTGCATGAAGATGGTGAACTTAAATCTCCAGGCATTTATATGGGTGGGTGTGGTGGATACTTAGTGAATTGGGGTTAGTGTCGGGTGATGGTGTCCTGTAGAAAATTATTAAGATAGAGAAGAATTTTTACTCTAGGTGGGCTTTAGGGCACGTCTTTGTGACCTGGATGCCACACAGTGAGCAGCCTGAGGCCGATTTCCTTTTATAGGAAATCCAGATACTCCTGAAGGCGGAGCTGGGATTTGCACTGGAGCTTCACAAACAGACGAGTTTACGTGTGCGCTTATCCTGGTCTCCTTCATGGGGTTTTATTCCGTCCATCCCCGTTTCCTCCTATGATTTATATCAGCAAATTTCCGAATAAAGCCCACGTGTTGGTTCTGTTTTTTCACAATGATTCCAGTGGGTCACTTTCAGTTTGAGGATGGAAAGGTCACAAGACAAGCTGGACCGGACCATGTTCTGTCCTTACATGCTGTGATTTTTAACTGCACTGGCAGATTTCCCTTTGAAGGAAAGGTCTTCAGACAGTGACGACAGTAATAATAATGAAAAATTACTGAGGATTTATTGTGCCCAGCACCCTTGTAACCACATCACACGTTTGCTCCTCAGAACAGCTGCAGGGTAGGTGCAGAGTGGCCTCAGGATCTAGTTCAAAGTCACAGCATCAGGACGCACAGCTGGTGTCTGAGCCTCATCTGTGTGGCTCTGATACCCACAGCTGCTTACCTGCAGTACAGGTAGAGAATGTAGGTTCATCACAGAGGAGGGGAAGTCAGCCAATGAGGACAGTCAGTAAAAGAAGAAAATTCATATGTGCTTTTTCTTTTTTTGATTCTGAAAGCGATATGTTCATTCTAGAAAAATGCAGATGCTGCAAAAATATATAAGACCAAAAAATAAGTGTTTTTTTAGCCTGCAAGCCAAAGATGACTTGTTAATATTTTGTTGTATTTCCATTGGAGTCATCTTATAGACTTATATCAGATACTATCAGTTTAGTATTACTTTGTTACTATTAGTTTACTCTTGGGTTACTTAGGCCGCGTTTATTCCCAAATAAAAATACATCCTAGCATGATGTGAAAATAAACCATGTTATTTTTGTGCAGCGAAGGGGGTATTTCCCTCCACACGCCAGGTTCTGTTTAACGTGGAGAAATAGCATAGATGGCTCCCTAGGGTGAACGGATAGACTGGAATGTTGATTTGATAGCATGTAACTTGTAATGAGCAGATGAGTTGGTGGAATGTGTTGTTTCCTTTATAAGATATAAACATTTATTTTAAAACATTAACACATACTTAATTTTTTTAGGCATATTTTTCATAGAATATGCATTGACCCATGGCTTTTGGATCACCGAACGTGTCCAATGTGTAAACTTGATGTCATCAAAGCCCTGGGATATTGGGTTTGTTACATTTTTGTTTATATTCAATCTCTGCACCCCCGTTCTCCCTGAGTGATTGGATTCTGTTCCTGACCAGAGGCAGGAGTGGACTAAATGCTCCTTCTAGCATCCTGGTGGTTCCTGAAGAAATTTTCCTCTTTATTAAAAGTGAATTCTTAAGACATTCCCCAAAATCAGTGAACTAAATTTGTGATTACAGAATAATATGCTAGGTGTTTCCTTAGAGTTTGTACTTAGAGTGGTATCTTTGATAGATGTCGGTGTGACGCTGCAGGGTGTATAGGTGCTAGTCAGTGTCATATAAACAGGAATGACTGTAAAATGTTTGAAACGGAAGGAGCCTCGTGCACAGGTGCACATTTTACACACGAGGAAGCTAAGACGCATACCTCTTGACACCAGCTCTCCCGATGCTTGGGTTTCAGAGTCAAGATGCTGCGGGGAGATTTATCCTGCACCCAACGTGCTCCATCACTTTGTGATACTGAGATGGTCCTAGACCTTCCTCAGAAAATAGAGACGGGAGGGCAGAGTGAAAGAGAGCGCGTCGTGGTAGCCACGCACTGATGCCTTACACGAGTTATTACAGACTCTTCCAGCCCCTATGGGAGGGAAGCGCTGTGACTCTCCTTACTTTACTAACTAGAAACTCGAGCTCAGAGAGAAGTAGCTCCCCTAAGGTCACACGGTGAGGTAATAGGGAATCAGCTTTCAGGTGCAGGCTTGCTTAATTCCAGTGTCCAAGCTCTAAACTACCCTCCTACCCAGAAGAGGGGAGGGACATAGATGGGGGGAAAAGCCCAGATCTTCCTAGATTGTTATATTTTTAGAGTCGTCCTATAATCTATTAATGTCTCAAGATATTCTTTTTTTTTTTTTTTTAATTTTATTTATTTATTTACTTTTGGCTGTGTTGGGTCTTCGTTTCTGTGCGAGGGCTTTCTCTAGTTGTGGCAAGCGGGGGCCACTCTTCATCGCGGTGCGCGGGCCTCTCACTATCATGGCCTCTCTTGTTGCGGAGCACAGGCTCCAGACGCGCAGGCTCAGTAGTTGTGGCTCACGGGCCTAGTTGCTCTGTGGCATGTGGGATCCTCCCAGACCAGGGCTTGAACCCGTGTCCCCTGCATTGGCAGGCAGATTCTCAACCACTGCGCCACCAGGGAAGCCCTCAAGATATTCTTGATTAAATATAAATAGTTTTGAAACAGAGATCTTTGAAAGAAGTAATTTAAGTATCAAATATATTTTTCTTGTTGCTAAACAGAGGTTTTGGCGTGTTTATTACAGAGGTAGAAACTACAAAGAGGTTTTTTATTATGATAATGATTTTATGTGACTTAAAGCCATAACAGCCTTCAAGGCTGCAGGCCCCCTTCGGAGTATTTTTCATTTTCTAGTTCAGCGTATCTTCAAAAGAGAGCTGAGGGACCACGCACTGCCTTAATAACCAGTGTGATTTTCTGTGAATTATAATTTTCAAGTGCGAGTTCCAGAGGCCTCACCGTAGGTACACGGAGAGAGGGAGGCAGCAGGACTGTCTTGCTGGAAGGTCATCCGCCTGGATGTCTGGAAAATGAGCCTTTGCTGTAGAATTTCTAACATTCGTTGGGGCGTAGTCTTGATAACTGGCGGCTCTCCCCAGCGTGGAGGCTCACCCCCGACTGCCTCACGCCTTCCTGGGACCGCATTTGGAACAGTAGAACCCAGGGAGCGAGACGGGTGTTTTCTGGGCAGTTTTCCTTCTTCGTCTTTTCCTCTCGTAGATACGCTCTGAAGCTTCTTTTCTTCGTCAGTCATTTTAAACCTCTTTTCATTTCTAAGCCTTTGTGCAAAAGGCATTTCACTGACCTTAGCGTTGAGACTTTCATCCTCGCGAGTTTTGCTTTTCGAAATATATACGTATGTTTCATGTGTTAAAAATCAAGACTCTTCATTTTATATCAGGTTGGATTGCTTTCAGAATGTTCAATTTCAGAAAGCTAGAATATGTGTCCCCAGAAAGCTTGCTTGCTTTTTTGAAGAAACCTACAGTAACTTTAAATCAAACTTAAGAAATTAATTTGTCTTGCCTTTAACTTTTTTTTTTAATCCTTTGACAAATCTGCCATTGTCTTTGGGCCCATTGGCCCCTCCTGCGTTGGATTGTAGAGATAGTTATGACTCTCATATGGTAACTAGTTCTCATTTCCAAGAAAATGAGCAGGTGAGAGCGGCTTTGAAGTGCCTCTTGTCCCTGTTGTGTTTGTTGGCTCGTGGGGCGCAGGCATTCATCAGGGGAGTGATGCGTAAGGTGCTGGGTCTGAACTTGGCTCCAGGGAGACGAAGGGACAAGACTCAGGCCTCCTGCCCGCAGGCTCCTGGGGGGCTCCGCTTTCTGGACTGGTGGGTGGGAGCCGGGCCTGCGGCCCACCCCGCTGGCCAGGGAGGCCTGTTTGAAGAGTGTGGGCACAGAGGAGGGCGGCCTTGACCCTGCCAGCTGCATGTGGGAAGGGACAGGGAGGGCTTTTCAGAGGCACGTCTGAGCTGCGTGTCCAAGGGTTAGTGTATCGCAGGGAGTGACCAGGTGGGGTTTGGGACGGGCAGGTAGTTCAGCTTGGCAGGTATTTAGACAAGTACCTGGAAGAACAGACTAGGGTGGGCTGTGCGCAGTCCGGATGCTACAGCAGCTCGACAGGATTTGTCGGTTGGTGCGTCACGAGTCTGTTCTGCAGGTGTTCGGTTGCCTGTGAGAAGGCAGGGAGCCACGTGGTGCCCGGGAGTGAGGAGAGGGTTCCAGAACACGTGTGGAGCCAGCCATGCGGGCGGCAGGGCCCCTGGCCCCGAGGGCCCCAGGAGCGGGCGGCAGGGCTGAGCCAGGGTTCGCAGGAACACCCCCCGCAACGCACACACCTTCGGTCGGTCACTCAGCAGCAGCTTCGGCCATCACGACACAGCTTTGACCCTGGCGTGAATCAGGAAAGGTTTCTGGATGGCCCCTGAATTTCGAGACTCGGACGTAGTGACGCTTGTAGAGTCTCCCGCTCTGACTTTCATGATCTTTTCTTCTTTGAAGCAGCAAATGGGGAAGCGAGGCAAAGTGGCAGCGGGTAGACACCCTTTCTGGAAGGAAGGAGCAGAATCGGTTATCTTCAGGTGAACGCAGGCACAGTCTGCAGCCCTCTGCTGTTCAGAAGCCTGCTTGTCTCCGAAGCCCTGGCACCTGGCAGCCATTAGGGCAGTCATTCGAGCTCAGGGCTCCAGCCTCAGTGATGAGCGCCCAGCCAGGCTGCTCAGAAAGGCAGCAAAGTGCATTTGTGACGAAGCTCCACTTTCTGTCAATAAATAGTTTAAACGGTAGCATTGTTTGCATCGAGGGAAAAAATGGTTTTTAGAGGAAAAGGATTTAGGTCTTGAAAAGCTGCTTATTGAAGAGTGCTCATTTCCTGGTGATGCTAAATAAATAAGACACTGTTGAGCTTTTTTGCCATGTTCATGTATAAAAGTAAATATTTTGTATGAATTAGGAGCAAAAGATGATAGATAAGCCTGATCGTGTTACTGAGAAAAGGTATTTTCTTTGCTCTAACTCTCAAGGGAGAGCTTGAGGACGTGCAGGAGACGCCTGCCCCAGAATCGCCCCCCGGGGGCGTTTCGACTGCAGATCTGAGTCTTACTTTACCAGATGGTGACAGAAGTGACGCGGGCAGCTCAGCACTGCCCACCACCAGCGACTCCGCGCCACCTTGCGAGGCCAGTTTTAAAGAGGATGCAGGTGAAAACACGGCCTTGCTGGGTGAGTCTTTTGCGGGTTCTCAAACAAAATGATGTTATCGGTGGTTGAAAGAAGGTGAAGAAATACATAAGGTGCAGAAAAGCATAAAGGAAGAATGATAACCATGACCTCACACCTGCAAATACCATTTTAACATTTCCATAAATATACTTCAGATGCTTTTTCTGTGTTTAAGGATGGGGAGAATATCATTCATGTGCCGTTAGGTGACCTGTTGTTGTTTTTTTTTTTTAATTTTTGGCTGCCTTGGATCTTTGTTGCTGTGCGCGGGCTTTTCTCAGGTTGCGGCGAGCGGGGGCTACTCTTACGTGCAGTGTGCAGGCTTCTCTTTGCAGTGGCTTCTCTTGTTGCAGAGCACGGGCTCTAGTTGCGTGGGCTTCAGTAGTTGTGGCATGCGGGCTCAGTAGTTGTGGTGCACAGGCTTAGTTGCTCCGTGGCATGTGGGATCTTCCGGGACCAGGGCTTGAACCCGTGTCCCCTGCATTGGCAGGCGGATTCCTAACCACTGTGCCACCAGGGAAGCCCAGGTGACCTGTTTTTTCCTCTTAATGTGTGAAGCTCTTTCTGTATCAGTAGACAGGACACATGATTTGGTACAGCTGCGTAGTATTACATTTTGGATTCACTGTAATTCCTGTAAACCACATCCTGCTGATGGACTTTTGTCATCAGTAACACTGAAATCATTTTGTGTATACATTTACCACCTCTCTGTAAAATAATGAATTGCATTGTTTTAAATTACTAATGCAATTATCTTCTTTTCATATTTGTTGGTTATATTTCTTTTCTGAGTTGCCCATTATTTCATCCTTAGCTTCTTTTTCTATGGAGAAACTAATTTTTCATACTGATTCTAAGAGCTCTTGGTTTTTGATTTTTATCTAGTCTAGCTTCTCATTCTTTCATGATTCTTTCTGCCTTTGACAGCACGCTAACTTAGGAAAATCTGTCTCATCTGAGGGTTATTTATTTAAATTTTACTGACATTTGTGGCTTTGTATTTTACGTTTAAATCTTTAATCCGCATTGTTTAAGGGGAGATTTAACTAACCTATTTTTCCCAAATGTTTAACCACTTGTCCATTGTTTAGTGATAATTACTTGTGAATAAGTTTTGATATTTGAAAGGCAAGGCAAATTCCTTCATCTGTATTCTTTTTAAAAAAAGAATTCTGAACTGTTCTTCATTTTTTAAGATTAATCTTAAAATCAACTTGCCATGTGTAAGAAACTCCCATGAGAATTTTTATTATAGTTGAATTAATTTACAGGTTATTTTAACTGGGAAGAATTGATGCTTCTAATTTTGAATTTTGCCATCCTGGAAGAGGAAGCATATTTTCCCAAATCGGTAGTATTCAAACTGAATCGGTTTGTCTTTTTTGTCCATTTTTAGAATCTGGGAGGCAAAGACAGAAATATGAGAACTTAAGTTTTAAACCAGTACCAGAAGAAGAAAGAATGCATTGTGTAAGAAAAAGGGAGAATGAATTTCAGAGAATGAGGAAGTGGAAAGGTGGATTGTGTAGGAGTTCTCCTAACCAGCTCTCCTGCTGGGACTCTGCCTTGTGAGGCAGAGAGTTCCATTTATAAATGTTTATAAATGCTTCTTGTTTTTAGGAATTCCATTGCTTTGTGCCTAAGTGCACACCATTGTTAGGTATTCCATTGCTTTGTGCCTAAGTGCACACCATTGTTATTTTTTTTTTTACCGTTGCCTTCAGGCTCCAGAAAGGAAATGAAATTTGTTTCCTTTAGTACTTGACTACCCTTGAGATATTTCAGGACAGGTAAAACTCGTATCCTCAACTAAATTTCCAAGTATTTGTTCAGGTAATTCATAATTCACTCAGGTAATTTGACAGGTAATTTATATGTCAATGTTCTTTCTACCCTATAATTGGATCGTTTGAGAACTATTGGAAAAGATCAATTCTTTTAAGCAGACATTAGTACTTTAGTGTAGTGTTAGTACTTTAGTATAATGTCTGCTTATAATTATATTAGTATAATTAGTGCAATGTAGCTTTACTCCTAGCTGAGCTAACATTTGCTCAGGAGCGCCTAGGAAATGGATGCGGGGGTTACGCGTCTGCCCGAGGGGGCTCCTCTTTTGTCTGCTTGACCTCAGGTCTGATTGAGGAAGTATCCTGTCACTGTAAGAAACCTTTTGTGCTGAAATTATCTTTTACTCCTCTTCCTAGTAACATCCAACTGGATTCGAAGGCTGGTTTGAACCTCTCTGTGCCTCAGTTTCCAGTCTTTAGATTGGGGATAATACAATACTTGTCTCTAGCTCATAGGGTCTATATTGCCCGGTAAATGCTAGCTACTGTTTTCATGGGTGGTGACACCATTGCTGTGTTTGAAAACACACCCTGATTAATCCCGCCAGCGCAGCCTGTGTCTTTTCTATAGCACCGTGCTGACCACATAAATACTCATTAGGCTAATGCCAGAAAACCTCTCATGCTGTATGTGAGGAGGGTGTTTATATATTTCCTTGAGTGTCTGGAATAGGTTGTCGTTTTTCCATGTAAATTTTATTTAAAATTTTCCGTAATTTGTTTCTTGAACTATGATCTCCAAATCTAACAGTGTTTATGTAATTAAAGTTCAGAATATACCAACTAGTGCTGGCTTTTGTTGTTCTGTTGCAGAGACAAGCAGGAGTGACCCTCAGCGTGAAGGACCCGTCTCCTAGCATATAACCTGCCGGCGGTGTCACGGACAGAGCTTGGGCTCGAATTAAAGGACATTTTATTTTTTTTACTTTAGCACATAGTTTGTATATGTGAAAATAATGTACATTCTTTTACCTTTCAGGTTCTGATTTGATATACAAAGGGCTAAGATACTTTATTCTTAAAGAGAATTTTTGATTAGTCTTCATATATTTATCTACTAAAATGTACCATAAGATTCTTTCTTCTCAAGGATGGTTCTAGACTAAGCACATTGAATTCAGACTAGTTAAAATGGAGTTGTGTGATTATATTCAGTAGTTGATCACATGAGTTTTCCTGGAGGAAAAACTTTAGAACATGAAACTTGTAAATGTGATGAGAGAAATCTATCGCTTCCTTGCACCTCTGTACTATAGAGAGATTTCCAAACCTTAGAGCACTTTCATTGTTTTTTATTTGGAGTTATGGGAAAAGCACTGGTTGACTTTAGGATTTGCATTTCTCCCTCTCGTTACCTAATTTCTAACAATCTTGATGGGGAGGAAAGTTTTGTCCATTTTTTTCTATACAAATAAAAAAAGCTACGATTCCGTATTGCGCACGAGCATGAAGTTCTTCATTGCTTGTTAAAGAAATGGAGTAGACAGACTCTGATGGACTCTGATATGGCGTTTTTGGGGGTAAATGGTGAATATACCGATTCCAACTGCAGTTTAATCTCTACAATTATAAAGCGTGGTAGATGGGGACTTTCCATTGCTGTTGTAACAAAATAAACAAGTAACCGGTTTCCTTGATTAATTTTAAAGCAGACTTAATGGCAGTGACCTTGTTTAATCATCTCTTCTCTCTACTCTTGTTTGCTGTTCTTCCTTGGCAGTGGAGCTGGAGGGAGTGGGCTGTTCAAGCTTTCGGGGGCTGCTTTCTAAATTGATAAAGCGATTAAACAGACACACACACTGTCCTCACTTCTTAGAGGTGGAAGTCAAGGATGAGGAAGAGATTTTTTTAGAACTTGAAATTGTAGCCCTTTTTCGTTTCCAAACTAGTTACTGTGTGGATCTGTGTGGGTAAAAATACATGTTTATTAAGAATATAAATTTAAATAATTTATTTTTATAGCTGTTTCTAAGATGTAAAGTTCATATAGCTTATTTTTTTCAAACTATTTACTACACTTTGATTCCAGCCACTCAGTGAAATACTAGGTGAGTAAACAGTGGAAGTAAACTGAGGCCAGTTTCCATGTGAGGAGCTATTGGAATAGAAGTCGTCTTACTTTGAGCTCTCATTTCAACAGACAGCCTCAGTAGGTTTCCATAATAGCAATTATCTTTGAAATCCGCCTTCTGTGGTGCATTGTGGATAGGAAAATATGTCCTTGATTTTATACTGAGTAGACTGTTTGCTCTTTGTATTTTAACACACACAGTAGGGAAAGATGCTTTAATTCTTCCCAGTAGCCAATGAAGCTGACTTTTAAAAAGAATACTGTGACAGAGCAAGGTAAATTGTTTTTAATGATTATGGAAGTGTGAGTTCTTAATCAGTGGCTGTCAGCTAGAGCTTTCCTTAATTCAGAAGTTTGAACCCTAAGTTATAAATAGAAGAGATTGGAAAAATTATAGTGCTCTTATTTCTAGAAACACAAGTCTTTAACAGCAGATAAAGAAATTAGCAAGAGAAGACAAAACTTCAGTACTTCGAAAGGAAAATGTTTCCTTTGATACGCTTTTCTTAGGTGGAAATAAACATGATAAAGGGTCAAATATTACTAGACTTTTTGCTGAAATAGAAACTTGATAAAATGCTGGGAATCTGGGGAATGTCAATGAAGAAAGATTAGTAAATGAGAGATGTAGTTAAGGTTATATTATTTATGGCAGTAATCGATTTCCTTCTCACAGTTGTCATGAAGACCATTTCTTCACAAATAATGTAGAGACAGTATTTTTTCTTTTTAACTGAGAGCCTCAGGCAGCCTGTGGAGGAGGGCAGTGTACCCATGGATGTGAACACCCCGCAGGCTGTTGCCTGCCATGCTGCTTCCGGGCTTCCCATCAGAAAGCCACGACGCCCAGAGGGGAGGCGTACACACAGCACCTGGAGCAGGTAATAGCTCTTTGCATGCTGTCCTTTTAGGGATCTTGAATCCGCAGAGCCTTTCCTGAAAGACTGCTCCCTCCCTGTAGTTACTGAGGAATGATGACACTAAAAGGCCGAATTGCAGTGTGTCCCTCAGCAGTTGGCTCTCTGTGGGCGCACGATGACAAAACCTCCTGAAGCGAACCTCTGGTCTGACCTCAGTAATGTCAGGGCAAGATTTCCAAGATAGGCCTTTCCAGCGAGCTCAGATATTTTTAAGATAATCAGTGAACCTTGGGGCAACTTCAGGGCTTGAACATGCAGTAAGTACCTCTCTACATGCTTTAGGATATACTTGCTGAATCAAAGACCACCAGACTCATGAAAACAATAACAACAGTAATAGACCTTCAGGAACCGGGTGTGTTTTTACTTGGACACAATACCCAGCGTAACCAGATTGCCCAGTAAGATGGCTTCCTTTGGCTGTAGCCTTCCTTTGAGCACATTAAAGTTGACGTGATCAGTGAGGGCTGAGGTTAAGTGAGCATGCAGATATCACTAACTAGAACCTGAGGTAATGACATGTTTTCGTCAGTTTCTTTGGGCTCACTGTAAGCCCTGCTTTGAGATTTACAGAGCATGGGACGCTGGCCTGAACCAGAGCTCGTCTTGTGTGGCGCACGCTGTGCTTCTGTGACGCAACCACCAACCAGAAAAGCCACCTACGCTTTTCCCAGTTAATTTCGTTTTTGAAGTTTTAAAAACACTTATAAGCATTTCATTCATCAAAAATACTAGTACTTGTATTACTGGTTATGAAAGTGAAACGTCTACAATATCATCAGCCATGCAGCTAGAGATCTGCCCGTGTTCTAACAGCAAAGTATAAATATAAAATGTTGTAAATCAAAAAAAATATCTGCATTACATTTGTTTAAAATGAGTACAAGAAAAGTCAATCCATTCTTTTTGATGAGTTGTAGGCTTGTGTATTAAGGGCTAAAGAGAAACTTAAGAACACTAGTACTTTCTGTTGGGCTGATTACAGTTACTGAATCCCAGGATTATGGAAGTCCTTTCCTCAAGGATTTTCCTCATAAGAACAGTAGTGACTGCATAAAAAGAAAAGACCAGGTACAAAAGGAAACTAGCAAAATCTCTTGGTACAGGGTGCAGGAATTTTAACAAGTATGTAAAAAGTTCTCCCCATGCGTTAATTTTCCATTTTAACCCTCAAAATATTTTAGGGACATCACCCTAATAGCATTTAAAATAGATGTGTGATCCACTGTTCACCACGGGAATGTGAATCATCACAAAATGCATAATACAGTAGTACACGCTACTTAAAATTTATGAAAGTGTATCTGTATTCTATAAGAATAAAAATTGAGTGATACCATTTCCTTAAAGTTACTTAACGAAATAATACTGTTAAAGAGAGGTATTTGAAATAGTTAAATTTTAGGATTGCAAATGCTTTTTTGAACTTTCTACCCTAAGATGTCATCTTCTTAACAGGTCTCCTTGCCGTCTTCTTTTTAACAGGTAATTTGAAGATACTAAAGCTACAACAGATTGGAACTAAAAGTCCAGAGAATTCAAGGTGTGGTTTTTAAAAAACATGACAGTTAAACTGAACTCGTCTGATGACACTTAAAAGTTGACTGCAGTTTATTGAATCCCAGGATTATTGTTTCTTTTATTTCAGGTAAACTTTCTTCTACTTTTAAATGTTTAATGAAGAACTTTTTGCTGGTGGTGTAACTGTATCTTAACTGTTTTTTTTTTTAATGTTCTCTAAATATAATTACTATTCTTTGTAAGCTATTTATTTAAAATAAATTTGAAAACCTTTCCTCTGTCAAGTAAACACCAGTACTGTAATCTGGAAACGATGCACAGTGGTCTGTCTTTAGTCTCAGGCCATGTCTGCAGATGTGCCCACAGAAGCACACTTGCAGCTCCAAACCAGTGTGTGTAGCACATCTGCGGTGGCTCGTGGACACCCCGGGGGCAGTGACCCTGCTGAGCTGCTGGCACGCGCCCTACCAGGTGAGGCTGGATGGGAGGATGGATGCTGTCTTCTAGTTTCAGCTCAGACTGTCAGCAGGTGTCCTTTTGTGCTCTATGTAGTCCCACATGTCCGAAATGTTGTGCTTCTCGTTGGTGATTTCAGTTTGGAACGGACCCCAGGCACAGTGTTGTCGCCCTGGCTGCTGCTCCTGAGCGCTGGTGAGGTACCTCACTGAGAAAACTCGCGTTAGGCAGCGACGTGCGTGCGTCCCGGGGCTGCCAGCCAGGAGGCTCAGCGTGACCAGGAATCGGCAGGGCCTGGAGCCTGAGGTTGGGAGGCTTGCGGCGAGGCGCGGTCGACACTTCACCATTCCAGAGAGTATGTGAATAATGAACTGTTTCTTTGCCCAGTGGTAACATGCAAAACGGTGATGCCAGCCATTAGGTGTTGAGAGAAGTCAACTGTTGCCATCATTTAGATGTCTGAAGGTGCACCTGTTATATCAGTTTGGGTCCTTATTTCCTTGAAGCAAGTATATTTATAAATCACTACCCTTCGCAAGAATAACGAAGCTAAAATTTCTCATAAATCTAAGAGTACTGTTTTGCCAATATTACAAGGTGGGAATCTGTACTCATCTTAAAACCCCTCGGCTTGGTATCCTTTAACTTTTGCTAAGGGTTGGATTGGGAGGTGATTCCTGTTCCTATGAAGAATACGCTTTGAAAGTACCTCAGCAGATGGGGAATTTTTCATGATGTCTTTGAGTGAAAAATACATCAGATAATAGAGTTCATAGAAAACTTTAATGTAAGGCACTGCTGTCCGGGGTTAAACAGCCCACAGGACGCCACGGGGAGGGCACAAAGCCCACTCGGTGAGCAGCCGTGCAGCACGGCCCCCGGTGCCGTCCTTCCTCCTGAAGTACCGACGCTCTTTTAGACTGTTAACAGGAGAGAAGGCCCAGAAAACTACCAGCTCTTATAGTCTCGGAAAAGGTTTCTAAGAATTCCCACGTCTGTAGGCAGCCCGCTGTTGTCTCTTAGGTCCCCATGACAAGAAAGGAGAAGGCACACGGGTGTCCGGGGCTCACACTGCACCCAGTGAGAAGTTCAAGGGTCAGAATACCGTCATGTGATGATGACTCAAGACCTCAGGGGCAGTAAGGCAGGTTCTTGAGAGTGTCTTCAATTTACTCTCACTAAACACTTTCAACGTTGGAACCTCAGGAAAACGGTATTCTTGCCTTATCTGAAGCCCGTGACTTACATCTTAAGCAAAAACAGGCACCTTGCTCTTCAGCTGAAGACCTCATCTACTTTGTGCAGTGACTTCGTTTGGGATGACAGCCCCAATGGATAATCATCAGCGAGACACCTACAAGACACATTCGTCCAAGTTCTTACCAAAAATTCATCTAAAGAAAAAGTCATCCAGGAAAGCAAAACTTTGCTTTAAGTGGATAAACTGGTGTTTATACGCATTAAAGCCAAGCAATCACTCAGGGTCTGAACACTTTTAAAAATGAAAAGCACAGCATAGCTGAACGATGAACAGGTGGTCCCGACGAGCTATCACTTGGACATCTTGGTCTCAGAAGGTGTCTCCCCAGTGTCCAAGGTCTTCAACAACCGGAAGAGGCCTGCAGCTTCTCGTATCCTGCTGAACTCAATACAGAAGGCCTGCACTTCTATAAATAAGTCCTGCACGTTGATGATTTTGTTACGGATCAAGGACTGGAGAAAGACACACACGAGACGCACCAGACGATTCTGAAAAAGAAACTAATTTTAGTGTGCGTTTTCTGGGCAGGTATTTATAAAATTTACAAAAATTTCTCTTACTTACCTGCATATATTTATCTTTAATTTGTTCACAGGTAGAAATGCAATTTGATATATAAAGGTGAATAAATTCAGGAGGTAGATCAACAGCTGTAGTTAGTCTGTTTCATAAAGTTAGAAAGGGCTGTTAATTTTATTTGCTAATAACATTTTAAAACACCGTTCACCATAAAATCTAAAATTTCCTTTGGTCATTTAGTGAAAAATTCTGATATATAATCTAGTTACCTAGTTTTAAAGAAGTTTATGCAAGTAAACCTCGGAGCCCCCCCCCCCCACTGCCGCTAATAAGTGACACTTCCTTTTCTCAGGTCTACACTTAGCATTACACGTGCAGTACACATTGAGCACCATGTCCCTGTGTGTTCCTGGCTGAATCAGAATTCATAGTTATCGTCCAAGCTCTAACAACCCGGGCAGTTATTCTGTCCACGTAAGTACCGCTTACTAACCTGATTACAGACAAGTGCTATGCAAGGAACGCATGTGAAGAAAGGCGTGGTAGTAACTGAACAGCACAGTGTATAACTAAGTGCTAACATGTGGCGTTTGCACAAAGAGTGATGTAAGTGAAAGACTCGGGAAAAGTCAACAGAGCAAATGACTTAAACGGAAACCCAAGGAGAGAAGTGGTGTCCTTCCAGCTAAGTGGATAATCTGAGTGAACTGTGGAATCGGGGACGGGCGTGGCACACTCAGGAGCTGGTGGGAAAGCCCTGGCTGGAAGGTAGCAAAAGGCACCTTGGTCTAGAGTCTTCAAGGGGCGGCTGGTGTTTTCCAAAGGATTCTGTGAAATGTTTTAAGGTGGGGTGGAGGGAGGGTAAAGTAGGAATTTCATGCTCAGATAAAGGTGTGTGCTATGCTAACTATACAGTATGAATTTCCAAAAGTTTTCTAAACTTATTTGATTATAGAACTTTTTTCCACAAGGCTGAGGAACCCGTGCTCCAAGGAAACACCACCTGTGGGTGATGCACCATGATGGGGGTGGCGCACGCAGAGCAGACCCTGTCCTTGAAATTACTTCTGCACCACTGATAAAAAGGTGCGGGTATTCTCGGACTAAGTGCCTAACGGCTGGTTTAGACAGTAAGCGGGCACTTAGAGCATGGTCGGCCCAGAGGCCCCGAGCAGGAGGCAGCCCCCAAAGAGGAGTGAGTCTCAGTAACAGGGAACGGCCGAAGGCCTGGAGGAGAGCGCAGAAATGAAGCCGCAGGTCAGCAAGCGGCCAGCCGGTTTTGCCGGCACAGAAAGTTAAAGGTGACTACCTCGTGCTTCCCTCCCACAAATCTGCGCGCTCCTACACACACGCTTGGGATCCCTCGGCTTCCAGCCAGGCTTTTCCCACCAGCTGATTATAACTTCATTGTGGTTTTTTTGTTTTGGGGGGGTTTTTTGGCTACACCATGTGGTTTGCAAGATCTTAGTTCCCCCACCAGGGATGGAACCTGGGCCCTTGGCAGTAAAAGTGCAGAGTCCTAACCTCTGGACCGCCAGGGATTCCCAGGACATATTCTTTAGTACAGCTTTAAGTAGGTGAAAAAACAATTAATCCCCAACTTACAAACGAGTGAGTGTTCAACTGAAGTGCAGTTGCGTAGCACTCAGAATGGACCGCCCCATGAGCAGAAAAACTATATAATTTAGCCCCCGGAACAAGACACCACATGGAGCAGAGCTGAGGATGAGAAGCCTAAACTGGGACCACATCAGGCAAGCCTGCACATATGGCTACACTACCCACAGACAGCTTAATAAACAGTAGGCTCCCAAGCTAACCCCCCAAGCCTATGGAATTTGTAATTTACCTAAGACATATTTGTAAGCAAAATAACAAAGTGAGAAACCACTACTCAGAGCACACAGAGAAGGGAATGTATTGTTTCCCTGACAGTTGGTGACAACGGAGCAAGGAGGCCAAATCAAAGAAAGGTTCAGAGAACAGTGCGAGGAACGACGAATTCTAGGAAGGCATTCCCAGAATTTCCTCAGCTCCCAGACCCATACTGATAACAGCTGTTAGTCTCTAACGAGAAATAATGCAGTATCTGTAATTTGTGTAAAGAATATACAACCATACACAGGAGATAAATCTTAGCGATTAAGTTTCACTGATGCTGCTACTAGTGCGAAATACTTGGAATACTCTCCAGGTTCACATGCAGTCAACACTAAGGCTCAGATTATTTATTTAATGGGTTTTCTCAGACTAACAGTGTATCAGGGGAAAAGAAAACTTGCTGCTTTTTCCCTTCTAATCATTTAATCCGGATCTATATACACACCCCTACCCCTGTCCGCATTTGATCGCGCATAGAAACTTACCGGTTTACAACTTCCATTGAATGTAATGACATGTCCATATTGACCAGAACCGAAAAATACTCAGTGATCTGGCTTGACTGCATTAACTTCAGCAACATTTCTATAGCGACTAGAGGGTTGTTTTCCACTAGGTCAGGAAGCTTGGCTGGAGTGAGGCCAATATGATAAACAAGTTTGGGGTCCTTTTCCAACTCTCCAAGGAGCTAAATATAATCAAATTTTTAGAAAGAGAAAAACAGAGGTTCCTGAGTCAAATGAGGAATTGTCTTTCCTGCATGCGTACAAAAAAACAAAGTATTTTTATAAAGAAAAGTTGTAAAATTATCTGCACTGAACCAACTTTATAAATGTCTTCCTTCAAATCCATGATCATCATTCTTTGATATTTTAAACTTTACATTTTAAATGTCAGATACTAAAACCAGGCACCTTCACAACAGTTTATAAACGACACTAATGCATCCCGGGCATTAAACCAGAATCAGTATTGTTTGAATACTGTGTGGATTTTAACAATATCATCCTTAAGTCCTTTGTAGGTTTTTTTTTCCATGTCATTTGTTAAAAATAATCTTACCGACTAGTTCTCCGGAAAAGCACAGATCACAGAGATCATCGGGGAACATCAGGAACCAAAGCCCCACCCAGCGCCGAGGGGAACAGATGCCTGAGGCGGGGACGGGCAGGGGGAGGGGCTGTCTGCCCGGCACACTGCACACGCTCACTCAAATAGGTGTCCTCAAAGACAGTTTCTTCTGCCAAATTGGTACATTCTTAATGTTCTGTGCTCCTTGCCCTGTCTCCGTGTATGTACACATGCACTGTTGCATGATGGCCTGGTAAGCAAAATGAACTACGCTGGAAATGTAGCTCCTGGCAGGTTCTAATGTGAAAGTGTACCAACTGAAGAATAAAGCTCACCAACCGGAACCGCCCACGGTGTTCTGCCTTTCCCCCGCGGGAAGCGTCACAGTTGGGTGCGGGGGCGCTATTCTGAATCCACCATTAACCAGCTGTGTGATGGGTGCTAGTTTACCTTCCTGGTTAAATGTTAATGATTCCGCTTACCCTCCTGGAGTCCTGTCCAGCTTAGTAACAATGTACATAAAGCGCCCGGCAGCGCAGAGCAGGAGTGCGCGCCATCCTACGCTCCAGAGTCAAACTCATCCCACACAAAAGTCGCTAGGTTTTCGGGCACCAGGCTTCGAGCCCCACCAGAGTGAAGTGAGCCGAGGGGGGGTGGGGGGCAGAACAGAGCTTCAGAGCCACGCCTCCTGCTGCTGGCTCACGCTGCCAACATCACGTTACTGGTCATTTATCACTTTATGAAAAACGAAAACACCTGGTGAATTAAATACAGGAAAATGTTTACAATAAATCCATACCTGTGTCTGCTGAGGAGAAGATAAGGGGCTTTTGAAGGCTTTGGCCATTATTCGCTTGATCTCTACGCCAGTGCTGTTCTTCACACACATCGACTTGTCCCACTGAACCGCGTGGTCGGGCTCGGTTGGATTGAGCCAAGCCAGCTCATCCTCACACACGTGGAGCGGAGGTGGTGGACGGATAAACTCCGGCCGAAAATGGCCTGTAATCAAAGTAGCGTGTCTGACTGCTTCTGTCACTCGGCTGACCCCGCAACATGTGTGTATAAACCTCACAGATTCCGCTTAGTGAAGTGCAGTGACACCTCTTAATAAGGACAACACAGCAACACTCTGACTTGAAAATTAGAAGCAGAAAGGACATAAAGGCAGGGTTTTATTCAGAACACAAGAAACTGAAACACTGACATAACATTATGATGTCAGAGACCAAATCTATTTTGGGGGAGGAGAGGAAAACATTACCACCACCTGACAAGTCCTAGTTCAAGCATGATCACCACTCAATCGCAGAAGGACACAACTTACTCCATGGGTAAGTCTGGATGGGAAAAATAAAACACTAGTTGATCTCACTCATCCTATTCTCAGCACAATTTTATTCAGAGACCATATGATGTATACTGGTTTTGTTTTTGCATCTTATAACCCTGAAGTAGCAAATTATGTGGAGATGAAATGGTAGGGGAAAGGTACGGTTGACTATTGACATGCTCAAATGAATCTGGACTTTCATAAACCCCTAAATTCACAAATGCTGTATCATTTTCTTAAAACAGTAAAAATACAACAGAACAGTGAAGTCACTCAATTTAATACCTCAACTATTTTACAAAACAAGATTGATCCCTAAGTTACAAACCCACTAAAAGAAATGCTGTCTGGGACTTCTCAGCAAGCAAATTTCACCCCTCACTTTGGTTCCCACGTAGGGTCTAAGATGGCTAACTAACTCCTCATGGACCGAGCCCCGGCCAAATTTGAGATTACTAGGTCCCCTGGTTTACTGAAAATGTCTGTGTCTGGCTAAGAATCATCCCTTTGTCTTAAACTACACCATCTCTTCACATATATTGCCAGAACTAGCACCTGAATCTCTGCAGCCCATTTACAAAAAGAAAGTTTTTAACATTTCACGAGAAGTTATACCTATGTGATAAAGAGAAAGTTCCCATGAGGCAAGGATGCCTGGTGTTCAGCTAGACTCAGACCTAATATCTGATTGACTTGCTTCTTACACACCTTTCCAGTGGCCCATTCAAGTCAAAGATGTGCCCGAGCAAGTATTAAATACAACCCATCTGTGCCTTGGACCTTCCCACACACTGTGACTAGCTGAGACTTATTTATTCCAAAAACCTACTGTAAATGGCATTAAAAGTCACAGTGTAAGTTTTAAACTCAAGGTGACACTATAGTCTGGAGAACATGTTATCCCTAAGCAGAAAGCATGCCTTCATCATTAAAACCACACAGAATCGTATAAAACCAAAAAATGCAGGACTCCCTGGTGGCACAGTGGTTAAGAATCCGCCTGCCAATGCAGGGGACACAGCTTCAAGCCCTGGTCCGGGAAGATCCCACATGCCGTGGGGCAACTGAGGCTGCATGCCTAGAGCCCGTGCTCCGCAACAAGAGAAGCCACTGCAATAAGTGCATGCACTGCAACGAAGAGTAGCCCCCCGCTCACCGCAACTAGAGAAAGCCCGTGCGCAGCAACAAAGACCCAACACAGCCAAAAATAAATTAATTAATTTTTAAAAAATGCTCTATTATTTCAAGTTCAATAGGAGTTTTCTTTGAATTAAGAGCTATAAGATCAGTAAAACTGCAATGGAAAATGATAAGATTAATGAAGTATAAAACAAAAAGGTAATAAACTACAAAAATAAACTCATTTCAGTAAAATCAGAGAATTTATATCCTTAGATATGCTGATGATAGGTATGTAATAAAAAATACTTGGGATTTTTTTGGCTGCATCATATAGCATGTGGGATCTTAGTTCCCTGACCAGGGATGGAACCTGCACCCCCTGCAGTGGAAGCATGGCATCCTAACCACTGGACCACCAGGGAATTCCCAAAACCTTGGTATTTTTATTAAAAAAGAAACTAACTTTTTTTTTTTAAGTTTTTAAAATTAATTTATTTTTGGCTGCATTGGGTCTTTGTTGACGTGCAGGCTTTCTCTAGTTGTTGTGAGCAGGGGCTACTCTTCGTTGCTGTGCACGGGCTTCTCATTGCGGTGGCTTCTCTTGTTATGGAGCACAGGCTCTAGGCGTGTGGGCTCAGTAGTTGTGACTCATGGGCTCTAGAGCGCAGGTTCAGTAGTTGTTGCGCATGGGCTTAGTTGCTCCGCGGCATGTGGGATCTTCCCAGACCAGGGCTTGAACCCGTGTCCCCCTGCACTGGCAGGCGGATTCTTAACCACTGCGCCACCAGGGAAGCCCAAGAAACTAACTTTTATTGAGCATCTCTACTATGTTCCAGACACTATACTAGGAAGTTTCTCACTAAATTCATGTTTAACATTCTCTGACATAAATCCTACCAATGTTTTCTTAGGTCATTCTCCCAGGCAATAGAAATAAAAGCAAAAGTAAACGAATAGGACCTAATCAAACTTACAAGCTTTTATACAGCAAAGGAAACCATAAACAAAATGAAAAGACAACCTACAGACTGGGAAAAAACATATGCAAATGGTACGACCAACAAGGGTTTAATTTCCAAAACATACAAACAGCTCATACAACTCAACAACAGAAAAAAACAAACAACCCAATCAAAAAATGAGCAGACCTAAAGAGACATTTCTTCAAAGAAGACACACAGATCACCAACAGGCACATGAAAAGATGCTCATCATTGCTCATCATTAGCGAAATGCAGATCAAATTAAAACTTCAGTGAGATACCACCACACACCAGTCAGAATGGCCATCATTAAAAAATCTACAAATAACATGCTGGAGAGGGTGTGGAGAAAAGAGAACCCTCCTACATTATGGATGGGAATGTAAATTGGTTCAGCCACTATAGAAAACAGTATGGAGGTTCCAAAGTTACCTTCTGATCCAGCAATCCCACCCCTGTGCATATATCCAAACTCTAAGTCAAAAAGATACATGCACCCCTATGTTCACAGCAGCACTATTCACAATAGGCAAGACATGGAAACAACCTAAATGTCCATCACCAGATGAAACGATAAAGAAGATGTGGTATATTTATACAATGGAATATTATTAGGCCATAAAAAAGAATGAAATAATGCCATTTGCAGCAATATGGATTCACCTAGAGATTATCATACTATGTGAAGTCAGAGAAAGACAAATATCATATGATATCACTTATACGTGGAGTCTAAAATGTGACACACATGAACTTATCCATGAAACAGAAACAGACTCACAGACATAGAGAACAGACTTGTGGTTGCCAAGGGGAAGAGGGGATTGGGGAGGGATGGATTGGGAGTTTGGGATTAGCAGATGCAAACTATTATATAGAGAATGGATAAACAACAAGGTCCTACTGTATAGCACAGAGAACTATATTTAATATCCTGTAATAAACCAAAATGGAAAAGAATATGAAAAAGAATGTACATATATATATATATCCGTATAAGCGAATCACTCTGCTGTACAGCAGAAATTAACACAACACTGTAAATCAACTGTACTTCAATAAAATAAATTTTTAAAAATTCACATTTAAGGGCTTCCCTGGTGGCGCAGTGGTTGACAGTCCGCCTGCCGATGCAGGGGACACAGGTTCGTGCCCCGGTCCAGGAGGGTCCCACATGCCACGGAGCGGCTGGGCCCGTGAGCCATGGCCGCTAAGCCTGCGCGTCCAGAGCCTGTGCTCCGCAATGGGAGAGGCCACAGCAGTGAGAGGCCCGCGTACCGCACACACACAAAAAAAAAATTCACGTTTAAGTATCAACGAAAACAACATGATGTTTCAGAAAACCAGAAAGTCTCAGGGGGACGCTGATAACATAAAACCAAGAATACAAAATTAGATATACCTACTTTCAATAGGTGGCTTTGGTCCACTGACTAAAGCTTCCGTGATCTGAGAGGCAACGGAGCTGTCAAATCCAGAATTAGAAGAATCCGGGTCTGGGTCACTGAGAATGCTAGGGAAGCTGGCCTTACTTTGAGTTGGCAATTCAGACTGGCGTTCTGAAATAGATTAAAACAGGAAACACTTCAAAACTGAGGGCACCACAAGGAGAGTGAAAAGAGAAGCTACTAAATGGAGAAAGTGATCTACAACACATAAACAAAGGGCCAGATTCAGGATAGATTATCAATTTTAAAAAATAGGAAAAAATGGGCTAATGACTTCCAACAAGTGTTTTATTTTTAAAAAGCCTGAGGCTTCCCTGGTGGAACAGTGGTTACGAATCCGCCTGTCAATGCAGGGGACACGGGTTCGATCCCTGGCCCAGGAAGATCCCACATGCCGTGAAGCAACTAAGCCCGTGCGCCACAACTACTGAGCCTGCGCTCTACAGCCTGTGCTCCGCAACAAGAAAAGCCACGACAATGAGAAGCCCGCGCACTGCAAGCAAGAGTAGCCCCCGCTCGATGCAACTAGAGAAAGCCCATGTGCAGCAACGAAGACCCAACACAGCCAAAAATAAAAACAAACAAATAAATATTTTTTAAAAAGCTTGTATGGCCAATAAACATCTGAAAAGATATTCAATCCCATTAGGAACCAGGGGAAAATCTGTTAAAACGAGATACTATTGCACACACACTGTAGTTATAACTGCCCCTTGTGGTTACTGATGTTTAACTTGTCTGCTTGTTTTCTTAAAGTTAGGAAAATGCAACTGCATCATCCATAAGTACACCTTTGGTCCCTGGATCCCACTGTAAAGACATCTGAATTTCAGGCCAGCCTCCGTACAGACGATCTGTGTGGCTAGCTCCAGAGAAGATAGGTGTACTTCCCTTTTTTTCTTAAGCACTTGTGAAAATGAATAAGACATCTTCAGTCTGGGCAGAGGACAGCAAACAGCTCTAGGGGACAGCCAGCTTAGCCACTGTGCCAAGCCTCTCAATCCTAAGTCTAGTCATATATTCCTTTCTGAGCTTGACGTACTTTATAAATTTATTTTATTTATTTATTGTTGGCTGTGTTGGGTCTTTGTTGCTGTGCCCAGGTTTTCCCTAGTTGCAGCGAGCGGGGGCTACTCTTCATTGTGGTGCGTGGGCTTCTCATTGTGGTGGCTTCTCTTGTTGTGGAGTTGTGGAGCGTGGGTTCAGTAGTTGTGGCACACAGGCTCTAGAGCACAGGCTCAGTAGTTGTGGCGCACGGGCTTAATTGCTCTGCGGCATGTGGGATCTTCCCAGACCAGGGCTTGAACCTGTGTCCCCTACATTGGCAGGCGGATTCTTAACCACTGCACCACCAGGGAAGCCCCTGAGCTTGATGTACTTTAAAACTTTCTCATGGGCTGATTCAAGTCATCACAAGTTGAAAAGGAAATTAGATTTGATTCTTACTTTATTGAATACAAAGCTAGAAACCTCAGAATATACGTCACTTCTAAAGGTAAGGTGACTGAAATTGCCCATCACCTCGGCAACCAGTTTTCATAGTGTCTTTGGTTAAGAAAATAATTATTTTATTTCTGTTAATAGATTGCATCTGGCAGTAGTAGCTAACAAGTACTTTTGTGTACCTTCAATCTTAAAAGTCTGAAAAAGAGTTCTCTTAGTTTCAGAAAATAACCATTGTTATATTGTTAATATTTAGTACTTTAAAAATAAGGTTCAGGGCTTCCCTGGTGGCGCAGTGGTTGAGAATCTACCTGCCGATGCAGGGGACACAGGTTCAAGCCCTGGTCTGGGAAGATCCCACATGCCGCGGAGCAGCTGGGCCCATGAGCCACAATTACAGAGCATGCGCGTCTGGAGCCTGTGCTCCGCAACAAGAGAGGCCGTGATAGTGAGAGGCCCGCGCACTTCGATGAAGAGTGGCCCCCGCTTGCCACAACTAGAGAAAGCCCTCGCACAGAAACGAAGACCCAACACAGCCAAAAATAAATAAATAAATAAATAACAAAATACTTAGAAAAAAAAAATAATAAGGTTCAGGGCTTCCTTGCTGGCACAGTGGTTGGGGATCCACCTGCCAATGCAGGGGACACGGGTTCAAGCCCTGGTCTGGGAGGATCCCATGTGCCACAGAGAAACTAAGCCCGTGCGCCACAACTGCTAAGCCTACGCTCTGGAGCCCGCGAGCCACAACTACTAAGCCCGCGTGCCACAACTACTGAAGCCTGCGCGCCTGAAGCCTGTGCTCTGCAATAGGAGAAGCCACTGCAGTGAGAAGCCCGCACACCGCAACCAAGAGTAGCCCCTGCTCGCCGCAACGAGAGAAAGCCTGCGCACAGCAACGAAGACACAGTGCAGCCAAAAATTTAAAAAATAAATAAAATAAATTAAAATAAATAAATAAATAAGGTTCAGAATGCCCCAAGGAAAGAGAAGATTAGATGTCACCTTATACAAGATGCCAAATGTCACAGGGCATGAAGTCTAAGGATGAGGCACTATCAAATTAACCCTGCAGCTCACTTAATCACGAAGTCAAGGGTTCACAAATCTGGCTACAGATTATAATTTCCCTAATGAATTGCTCTCAGGTGATGAGACCCATGCATCTGCACTTCTGCTTAGAGCAGGTTAGCAAAAGCTGCTCTTCTTTATCCTTACACGGAGAGGCTCTCCCTGACCACCCTGTTCAAGGTCTCCTTATTTTCTATCACTACAGGAGTTTGCTTCAAGACCACGCATTCATCTGCTTATACGTGTAACAGAAGGTGCCCAAATAATCTTGAAACAGAAGAACAGGGTGGAGGTCTCACACCTCTCAATTTCACAAAAGCTACTGTATGACTTGGATTAGTGTCCTGCTCCCCTGCAAATAAAACCCTTTTTATTTGGGAAAAAAAAGCCACCCTAATCAAAAGGGTGGTACTAGAATAAGGACAAATAGACCGGGCTTCCCTGGTGGCGCAGTGGTTAAGAATCCGCCTGCCAATGCAGGGGACACGGGTTTGAGCCGTGGTCCGGGAAGATCCCACATGCCGCAGAGCAACTAAGCCTGTGCTCTAGAGCCGGCGAGCCACAACTACTGAGCCCACATGCCACAACTACTGAAGCCCGCATGCCTAGAGCCCATGCTCCGCAATGAAGAGAAGCCACCGCAATGAGAAGCCCACACACTGCAACGAAGAGTAGCCCCCGCTGGCCGCAACCAGAGAAAGCCCGCGTGCAGCAACCAAGACCCAACGCAGCCAAAAATATAAATAAATAAAAATTAAAAACAAAAGACAAACAGACCAATGACGTGGAATACAGAGCCCAGAAATAAACCTTCCCATATATATATTCAAATGATTTTCGATAAAGGCGCCAAGACGACACTGTTTCAGCTATTCTGGGTCCCTTGAGATTCCATATGAATTTTCTATTTCTGCAAAACACATTGTTGGGATTTTGATAAGAATTGCATTGAATTTGTAGATCTCTTTGAGTAGAAGTGACATCAGGAAAATTTTAAACGGACCAAGTTTTACTCAGCATTCTTCTTAAACTGGAAAAGCAATCAATTCAAGTGAAAACTCAAAAGGAAATTTATATCCCATAATAGCAAGGATCCAGTACTGAAGCTATGTTTTTCACAGAAAATACTAACTTTTTAGTACAGTTACAAAGACCTTCATTTAAATGGAGTACCTCAAGAAAAAAGGCCTAATGCTAGCACACAAAGATGCCTGAAGCGGGATCCCTCCTTACCGGCCAGGGCTAGCTGAAGCCCGCTAATGTCCACAGACTGGCCCATGTTTCCGACGTCCATCAAGGCAATCTGTCGCGGTGTCTTTTTGAAGAGTTCCCGTGGAGGGGCCAGCATCAGCTGGGAAAGGAAAAACTTCTCTGGCGGAGTTATAGGAGGCAAAAATCCTGTAAACAAAAGAACGTACAGTTTCTCTAACGGTTATTTTTAAAAATTATCTTGAGTCTGGTAAAATTAGCATTTGCTACTTGTCACCTCAACTCATGTACCTTTAAAGACAAACTTACAATTGAAGATTCATTTAACCAAATAGATACATTCATCAAAATGTAATTAAATAGTGTCCCTGAGAAGGACTGGTTCCAGGACACCCTGCGTATACTAAAATCCAAGGATGCTTGGGTCCCTTATACAAAATGGTGTACTATTTGCATGTACCCTACACACATCCTCCCTTATATTTCAAATAATCTCTAGATTAACTGTATGTCAACTGAAATTCTATGACTTGTGGCAATGAAACTTAAGGTTTTTGTAACTATTAACTTTGTTTTGGGGGATTCTCTGGCAGTCCAGTGGTTAGGACCCGGCGCTCTCACTGCTGGGGCCCGGGTTTGATCCCTGGTGGTAGGGGAACTAAGATCCCGCAAGCCGCACAGCACCACCAAAACAAAACAAAACAAAAAAATCAACTTTGTTTTCTAACGTGCTTCAATTCCTGCAAAGGCTGAAGCTTACATATGCAGGCAAAAACAACAATAAAAGCTACAATGCTCAGAAGTGCTTTTCTTCTCTACTGCTACCAGCAACTGTGTAAAAGTTAAAGAGACAAGGAAGCAATCACTAGCTCCGCAAATACACTTCACACACCTGTTTCAGTCCACAGCACGGCTACAATTCCCAGAGTGTTGGACATTGATGCTTCCCTTTCATCCCAGAGCCGCCCGCTTACCCGGCGGCGGCCATCCTACCGCAGCACCGCACTGTGGCCAGACCCTGTTCCAGCTCCCAGCTGGGACTCCTACCCACTCACCGCCCACAGTCCACACGCCCACTTACCAATGAGTTATATTTCTAGGTACAAATCTGCTCACAGATTTTTAATTCTGTTTACACAGAATTAACCCCAAACTTCTGCACCATTCATAAGACCTTCCTAACGTGGTCCTGACCCACTTTCCTAATCCCATCTTCTGACCCCCCTCCAATCCATGTGTTCTACACTCCTGTTACATAAAATCTCTCACTTTCTCTGACTCCTGATTTCAAAACAACCAATACACACAGCTCTTTAAGAATACGTGACAGGGCCACACCCTTCTCTCCCCACCATCTCTAATCAATATCCAGCAAAAACATCACCCCCTCTCAAAGTTCCTCCAGCTACACAGCTGTAGTTCCTGTGCTACGAGGTGCTGTGCATGTGACATCTAGTACGGCCCTTAACCACACTGGGTTACAATCAGGTTTATGTCTCTTCAACCAGACTGCAGCTTCTTGAGTGCAAGGAAGCCATCCTACTTACTTCCAGATACATTCTCAACGTTGGCTCTGCAGCAGAATCATCCGAAAAACTTTCAAAACATATACCCATTAGATGCTCCCCTTGACGCACAGTATAATAAGCCTTGACACTGACATTCCCTGTTGTATATTTAAGCACCACCCCTACCTAGTGACGATAGTAATGTATAAAGCTTATTGCAAATACTTTTATTTCTCATAATTATCCGCAATTTTCAGACACGGAAATTGAGGCAGAGAGAGGCAAAATAACCAATCCGTGGATTTCCCTGGCAAATCTGTTTACAATGCAGTCTATGGCCTACATCTAGGTTTAAACTCATCGCATTCAAGAGTGACATTATATAAGTTATGGTTCCTTTGCCTAAGCCATCCTACAGAATTCAAAGGGCTCTCCGACCCAAATCCCACACTGCCCCATCCATCTCGGTGCTGGGTTTCAACACACACACACACACACACACACACACACACACACACACACACACACACACACACACACACACACACGTTGCAGCGACTTTCTCAGCATTCTCAAACTTCCTGAAAACCAGGTTCAGTACCTGTACCCTAAAGACATCTCATGGAATGCACAGGTTGCCCCTCTTAGGTAAGGGCAGTGCAGGAAATCCACAAGAAGATGCTTTAGATCCAGAGGAGTTGCCAGCAGGAACCATGACCAGCTTAAACGTAGACGCCCTCCCCTGCAAGGAGAAATTCTCCGGCCTGACCTCAAAATCTGCTGCCTTTACCTTCTGGCTCCCTGAATAGCAGTCCCTGCCTTAAGGGGTCACTCGCCTGTTTCCTCACTGCTTTAGGACCGTAAGATCAAACTGTTTCCCACCTGTCACCACCTGCTCCGCCCACCACAGCTGTCCTCCTCCAAGTCTTCCAGGTACCCTTATCACTCATCACCATCTCCTCTGTGCCCTTCTCCTCTCCTGGCTTCAGGTCTTCTCCCAAAATCAAGTCTCATAAAGCAGCTCTTGAGTTTAAAAAACAAATAGATGTGGACGCTGGAGCACCATGCAGCTGCCAGCCTCTGCTCCGCTTGGCACCCCCGGGCTATGTCCAGGCCCACGCCGGGGCGCCACGGCCAACGAAGGACGCCCAGCTCTACAGCTGCCAGGGCCTGCACAGGCAGCCAGCCCAGTCTGAGCCTCTGCTGCCTCAACTAGATCCTGAATGTCAAAAAGCAGGGCGTCTGCTGGATGAATCTGAGGACAATGGGAACTCTGGGTGACGCTGGCCGTCTGGACGATACCACATATGCAAAACTGGCCGAGGAGACGCTGGATTCCTTAGCAGAGTTTTCTCAAGACCTTGCAGACAAACCTTACACACTTGAAGGCTATGATGCCTCCTTTGGGAATATGGTGTTTTAACAATTAAACTGGGTGGAGATCTAGGAACGTACGTGGTCAACAAGCAGACCCCAAACAAGCAAATCTGGTTATCTTCACCATCCAGTGGCCCCAAACGTTACGACTGGACTGGGAGAAACGGGGTGTACTCCCACGACGGTGTGTCCCTCCACGAGCTGCTGGCCACAGAGCTGACTCAAGCCTTAAAAACCAAACTGGACTCATGTTCTCTGGCCTACTCTGGAAAAGGCACTTGCTGCCCAGCCGAATGCTGAAGACATAAAAAGCGCTAAAGCCAAGACCCCAGCTTCGCTCTGCAGCTGAATGGCTAGTTTTTTCCATTCCTGCTTTTGAGGACAGTTGCATCATGTGTACGGCTCTGTGAAAAGACCGTGTCGCCTCCCTCGCTGCCTGTGAGTTCAGATTTTTAATTTCCACAGGTTTCTTTGCATTTGTTGTCTGACTTCCTCCCTCACGTGACAGCCCTTATCTTTTGTAATGTCTGTATGCCCATACCTTTAATATATAACCTCACAACAAAGAAAAAGAAGAGGACAAATTCCAGGAGGAGAAATGAATTGGCTTCACCATTCATTCTTTGAAAGACTTACTACAAAAACTGCATGAAGAGCGGCTGGCCAACCTTGCCATCCTGTCTCAAAATGAGACTCATTAAAGGGAAGCCTAAAACGTTCCTACTCCTCTTGAAAGTGTAAACACTTCTAAGCCCTTTAGTATTGAAGCATCAGTGGCAACTCAGGAATTCCCAAACCGAAGACCATTTTCTCTTTGTGCTTTGTGACTGCCAGGGTGTGGCCCGCATGGGGTGACACAGGGAGATGTGGTGCTGTGTCTTCCATATGTCCATATATATGTACACACACATTTACATGTGTGTGTACATATATATTTTTTTAATTTAAGGGTCAGTATAGAATAAGCTATTGCAACACTGGTCTGAGGATGCAAAAAAATCTCCCAAAAGCCACCTCTGTACGCTCATGGATATAGTACAATAAGTGAGGTCATGGGGCTGAGAGGTGCTTGGTAAACTGTGAAAGGCCACATAAATGAAAAGATGTTGGTGTTAATGAAAGGAACCCCGGTCTTACACTTGGCCCAGCCCAAAAGTAGTTGTCTGTCTCTGGGCAAGTTTCTCGAACTCTCTGGACCTCTGTTTCCCCGTGTTAACAGAGAGGGTTAAACTGGATAGAATATAGTCGATTCCCAATTTAGACAATTAGTGGTCCCGTCAGGCAACTTATCAGGCCAGCTTTAATTCCCTCTAGTAGAGGAGATGACAGTGAACAGTTTTTTTAAAACTACAGAGTAAGTATATGGTTTTGGGTTTTGCTCTACTTGAATTTCAGTTGAATTCAGGTTCAAATAATCATCCTTTATTGTGCCATTACCGTGCTAAGCCTGGGCTGTAGGCTGAATGTTAAAGTGTTGATCCTAACCCCCAATCACAGCCCTCATAAGTGCGATTAGTGCCCCGGGAAGAGAGACCCCAGAGGGATCCCTCATCCCTTTCACCATGTGAGGACACAGTGTGAAGACAGCTGTCTGTGAACCAGGAAGCAGGCCTTCACCAGACGCCCAGTCTTCTGGGGCCTTGACCTTGGACTTCCCAGCCTCCAGAACGATGAGAAATAAATTTCTGTTTATAAGCCAAACAAACCAACAGAAATAGCAAAAGAGGCCTCGCATCCAACCCAGTGATCTCACTAAAGGTGCACGAGCATGCATTTTACATAATGTGCAGCAGTCTTGCGTCTTCCAGTCTAGGCCGTGAATTGAGACCACTTTCTAGCCTCTGCCCCCATCGCGTTAACCAAGGACACCTAACAGCAAGAAGGCGGCTGTAAAGTCCTGAAACGCTGCTGAACGTGCATTTCCGCTCAACAACGTATTCGGGTTCTGAACGACTTCTCGGTGACTCCTGAGACTTAAAGCCGGGGTGTAGGAGGGCAGATCCTGTGTGTCATTACTTACAACTGCACACACCTCAGACGCGCGTGACGAGCACGAACTGCATCATGAGGCACTAAAGCGTCAAGCCCAACACTAAGCGGCACGGTTTCACGGCCCGTACCGTTGGGAGGAGTAATTTTCGGTGCCGTGAAGCTGCCACTTGTCCCTACTCGGTGGAGGGAGTGCGGAAGGGATTTCAAAAGGACACAATCCATTTCACGTGTGGGTGAAGGCCCAGCAGCTGCCGGATCTCACCCTCCGCGCCGCACAGCGGGCTCCCGGCGGGAGGACCCGGGCTTACCTGAGAGCGGCGGCCGGTCGGGCTCCTGGCCGCCGCGGGCGGGCGGCGCGGGGTTAAGCAGGTGCGCGAAGCTGGCGGCGAAGGGGTTGGCGGCGAGCGGCTCGGTGCGGTACATCTCCCAGAGCAGGTAGAGCGCCGTGAGGCGCTGCGCCGCGCTGGGCAGAAGGTCCGGCTGCTGCAGCAGCATGACGAGCACAGAGCCCAGGCGGAAGTGGTCGGCCTTGCTGAAGTAGTGGTGGAAGGCGGTGGACAGGCCCTCGAAGGTGCTGCCGCCGCCCGCCTCCTCCGAGATGATGCTCAGCAGGCTCGAAAGCTCCTTCGGGGTCAGGCTCATCCTGCACGCGGGGCCCCCCGGGCCTCCACAACCCGGCCCGGGGCCACCCGCTCCGCCTCTGCCGCCGCCGGAGCCGGAGCCTCCTGGCCCGCTCCTAGACACCGACCCCGCCGCTTCCCGGGCCCTCCTTTGCTCCGCGGCGGTAAGAAGACGGCCACACGCCGCGCTCGCCCCGCCGCCGGGCATCAACCTCGCTCGCCAGTCCTGTTTCCGGGCCGGAGGGGCCCTGGCACCGGCTCGCTCCGTCCCCGCGGCCGTAAAGCGCGCTGTGGCACGACAGCGTCGCAAACAAAACCCGCCGGGAAGCCAGCCGCCCGCAGAGGAAAGTGTGGCGCGGACCCAGAGCGAGGCTGCTGGAGCCGGGCCAGGGAGAGGATCCCGAGACGCCGAGTGGGCGGAGCGAAAAGCCGGAAATGGGGGTGGGGCCTGTGGGGGAGCTGCGGAAGTCTCGCGGTGCCACAGCACCACGCTGTGGTGCAGTCTGCGCATGGGCGAGCAACGTCCGCCCCCAGAGGCGCCCCGAGGGTTGTACCAGGCAAAGGTCCCAAGAAATTTGGGTGACGTTATTGTCTGGAAAAATGCATCTTATAATCTGAAAAGTTGCGGGCTTCCCTAGTGGCACAGTGGTTAGGAATCTGCCTGCCAAGGCAGGGGACATGGGTTCGCGCCCTGGTCCGAGAAGATACCTTATGCTGTGGATCAGCTAAGCCCACGTGCCACAACTACTGAGCCTGCGCTCTAGAGCCCACGAGCCACAACTATTGAGCCGAAGCGCGACAACGAAGACCCAATGCAGCAAAAAAAAAAAAAAAAATCTGAAGTTTTCTTAATATAACACACCTGGCTGTTCATGGTGAAACCTTTTTAAGTGCTAATAGCTATGAAGACCACGCATTTCTCATTACCAAAGTTAATTTCCAGTCTTACACTCCTATTTGAGGAAATGGAATCATACGCACACGAGCTTTTGTACACGGTTACTTTAACAAGATTTTCGTAAAATGTTCCCAATAAATATTCGTTTACAAAATTGTTGTACAACTTTTTACCGCAGCCTGCCCAAGGGCGCTGATTCTGGGCCTTAGCTGTGCATTGGAAGTTCCCCAAGAGCCTTCAAAAATGCTAGTGCCTGGTCCTGGTGGCCAGGTATTAAACAGAAAGCAAAAACACCTATCCAGGTGCCTAGTGTGTACTCTGGGTTGGGAATCACCGAGGAGTGTGTTCCAGACTTCCCCAGTTCCTCCCTTAGACCTACAAAACCCTACAGGGATTCCACCAGCGATTCCCAGCAGGCAAGTTTGGGAGATACCGTCTGCGCTAACTCATGCTAGTAGCTCGAGAGTTATCTAGTTGCGCGCCACCTTAATTCTAAAGTATAATTGAAGGAAGAGAAACTGCTGGGTCAAGGGGCATGCATATTCTGAAGGCTTCTTCACTCGACTATTAGATATCCCTGTAGAAGGGTCCTGCCAGTTAACTAACAGCAGCAGATATAACTTGGTAACGCTTGGACTCCTGGGAAACTGATTCGAATTATCTTGAAAGTACTCTCATTTTATTTATTTACTATAGTAAATAAACTTTATTGTGTTTGGGATGTCTGTTACAGCAATGAGCTTACCTGCATAGGTTTTGCTGTGGTTTTTTTTTAACTTGTTTCAAAATATGTGAACATTATGTGCCCCACCACCCCAAAAAACTAAATATTTTTCTTTCTGTAAGAGCATTTTCAAAATTAGGTTGGTGTTAAAAAGAAAACCAGAGGCCCCAGATGGAGTCACTTATGCTAGGTCACACTACTAACCTAACTGAAGCTTCACCCTCCCCCAGAAATGTAGTCTTAACCAGGAATTTTCTGGTCAGCACCAATGAGCTAATCGGTCACCATGCCCCAAAGGAAAATGAAGTAACCTGTCACAAAGACTTCTTCCATCCCCCATAAGTAGGATACCTATGCCTGAAATAAATCTTCCTTGCTTAGACTTCTTTGTCTTGCCTTTGAAAACCTTTTCTTTTCTGTAGCCCTTGGGAGCTCCTCTCTACTTGCTAGATGGGATGCTGCCCGACTCATGAACTGCTCAATAAAACCAATTAAATCTTTAAAATTTACACAGTTGACTTTTCGTTATTTAACAATGGTAATCCAGGGTTTCCTACGTGTTCCCCGAAAACAACTCTCAGGCCCTGGTAACAAATAACCACAAACAGAAATCTGTCCTCTCACAGTTCTGGAGGCTAAAAGTCCAAAATAAGAGTGTCAGCAGAGCCAGGCTCCCTCTGAAGGCTCTGGAGAAGAATCCTTCCTTGTCTCCTCCTAGCTTCCCGTGATGTCCAGCGGTCTCTGGCGTCCCTTGGCTTATGCTGCACCATTCCCATCTCTGCCTCTGCAGTCATGTGGCCTTCTTTCCCGTGTGTCTGTGCTTCATGTGGCTTTCTTATGGGGACACCAGTCATTGGGTTTAGGGCCCACCCTAATCTAGTATGTCCTCATCTTAACTAACTGCATCTGCAAAAACCCCATTTCCAAATAAGGTCACATTCTGAGATGGACATGCGTTTTGAGGAGACACCATTCCACCAGTAGAGACCCAAAGCTCTCCTGGGCATAGATCCAGTCATACATACCGTCCAAGGCCGACCATGACGTCAAAAAGTGGGCGGTGCCCAATTTCTGGAAATCCCCGCCCCTTCCCCAAAATAGCTGGAATACTCCTCCCACTCATTAGCCTATGAAATTACCCACCCCTATAAAAACCGACACCCCCCCCCCCCAGGCGGGGGTGGGGCTGCTCTTGCCTTCTGTGAGATGGCCCACAGATCTGTAGAGTGTGTTCCTCTCTAAATTAATCCACTTCTTACCTATCACTTTGTGTCTCACTGAATTCTTTCTACATGAGACATCAAGAACCTGACCTTCATTAAGTCCTGAGACCACGTGTGTGAGCTCAGTTAAAAGAACGTGGGTTCAAGTCCCAATCTGGGTTGCACAGTTTCAGCTGGACTGCCAGGGAAGCCCTCGTAATCTCTTCTTAAAAAGACACCAATCATAGTGGATTAGGGCCCACCCTAATGACCTCACTTGAACTCAATTACTTCTTTAAAGACCCTATACAAATACAGTCACTTTCTAACTGGGGGTTACAACTCAACATAGGAATTTGGGGGGCAGGGAGGCAGAGGCAGGGGACAACACCACAACCTGTGACAAAGAGGGAGCAGTAACTTTGGCATGAGGCAAGGAAATGTTTCATTGTCTCTTTGTTGGCTGCAGGAATCCCAGGAAGCTCAAAACAAAAGGAAGAAAACTGAATAGGTGGCTCTCACCAAAGTTATGCACAGGGAGGAGAGAAGCAGAGACTGGAGTGATGTTGCCACAAGTTGAGAACATCTGGAGCCACCAGAAGCTGGAAGAGGCAAGGAAGCATCCTGGAGCCTGACCCTGCCAAAGCCTTTGTCAGCAGATAAGGCAGGGGGTCCCTGGAGAAAGAGAACCAGGCATGGCTTTCTTGACATAAGAAAAGCCATTTTGGTCTAAGCCACTTGGTGATCCTTATAGGCCTGGTCACAATGCTTGCCCTTTATAAGATGTTTGTAACAGGTCTCAATAATCAATGATCTTAAGGGAAGAGAGGGAACACAGGGACAGAGGGAAAGCAGTCAAGAAACAATAGTTCAGCGATAAAACTGAGTCCTAGTTCCTCCTCAAGGAATATACGTAACAATCTGATACAGTCTCTGAGTTCTGCAGGAACTAAGCCCCCCTCCATCCCCTGGTGGAGGATGGAAGGATGACGTTGACCCTCTTGACTTCAACCAACTAAAGCCTGGACTCCGTCGACCTTTGCCCTAATTCTATGCTGAGTTCTCCTCTGCTCAAGCCCCTTCATGAATATGCATATGCCTTAGCTTAAAACGTCCCCAATTTTGCTGTTAGGGGAGACACTGCTTGGGGAAAGGTCCCCAGTGTTCTCCTTACTTGTTGCAAGTAATAAATGCTTCCTTCTCCCCATCTTCGGCTCGGTTGTAGCTTTTGGCTCAACACCTACAAAGCGGTGAACCCAGTTTTCGGGTAATATCTTCGTTTCAAACATCTAGCTTCCAAAACTGGGGAAATAAATTTCTGGGTTCTTTTACGCCACCCAGTTTGTGGTACAATTAATACAATAGTCTATCGTGTGACTATATCATACAAGAATTTCTTTACCGATTCTATTGTTCGTGGGCATGTAGGTAGTTTCCAGTTTGGGAAACTATAACGAATAGAGCGGCTATGACCATTCACGCTGTGGGTATAAGCACTGACTGTAAGGTCGGATCCTAAGAAACGGCACCGCGAAACAGAGGAAAGCTTCAAGTGAGCTTTATTAGGGAGCGCTCCCGGGCGAGGTTCACTGGTCCGAGAGAAAGGGGCCAGAGAAGTCGCACCCGGTCGAGGGTTGGTCAAGATTTTATAGGGGAAGAAGGGAAAGGGGTGTGGTGAATCTGGGAGGGCGCAGGGTATTCCTTATTTGGTGGTCTTTTCGGGTATCCTGGGGGACCGTTAGTCCCGCCACTCGAAAGGCGGAAGGCTGGGCTGGGTTCAAAGTCCCCAGGTCAGTTCCTGGAACTGGGTGGTCCGGAATGTCTCCAGGGCAGTTTCTGGAACTGGGTGGTCCGGAGAATTTCGTTCTGATGCAACCTGTGAATCTGATTGTGTTCCCCTGCCTCGGGCCAGTTGGCCTTACGCTGACCTTTCTTGACTGCACACCCAGGAGTAGAATTCCTCGGTCACAGTATACGTGCACGTTCAGTTTCAGTGAATTCTGCCAAACAGTTTTCCAAAGTGGATTGTACCAGCTTGTGTCTCCCTCAGCTGTCTATGACATGGTCACCAAGTGTGATACGGCAACTTATAATGAGAAATATTTATTTGGTCTTTGTCCTCATTCCTGGCACAGAGCTCCTAAAACCCTTGGAATACAACCACACCCGCGTTTATGTTAATGAGCTGACTTTTGGAAAGCCCGGAAAGGTGGGGTTTGTTGCCAAGGGAACTTACCAGGTGATTGGAGGGTTGGAACGTTCAGCCCCCACCCCAAGCTCAGGGGAGGGGAGAGGGACTGGAGGTTGAATTACCACCAAATGGCCAATGATTTAATCAATGATGCCTACGTAATGAAGCCACCATAAAAACCCAAAAGCACAGATCTCAGAGAGCTTCCACGTTGGTGCAACGCGGGAAGGTGCTGGAAGTATAGCACCCCTGCAGAGAGCACAGGAGCTCCGTGCCCCTTCCTTCATCCTATGTCCTAAGCACCTCTTCCATCTGGCTGTTCATTTGTGTCCTTTGAAATATCCTTCGTAATAAATCAGAAGTAGTAAGTAAACTGCTTTCCTGAGTTGTGTGAGCCATCCTAGCAAATTACTGAACCAAAAAACGGGGTCATAGGAACCTCTGATTTACAGCCAGTTGGTCAAAAGCTTGGGTGACAACCAAGACCTGCATTTAATGTGTGTAGTTTGGGGAGGCGGGGGTGGGGAACAGTCTCATGGGACTGAGCCCTTAACCAGTGGGGTTTGATGCTAACTCCAGGTAGAGAGTGTCAGAACTGATTTAAATTGTAGGACACCCAGCTGGTGTCTGCCAGGGAGCTGGAGAATTGCTTGGTGAGGAGAAAAGCTCCCCATTTGGAGTACAGGAGAATTCAGTGAATGAGATTTTCCTTACACCAACAATCAATATTTTCCTTCTTTTTTCTAGCCCTTCCCGTGGGAGTGTGGTGGTATCACATCGTTCTCTTAATTCTCACTTCCCTGATGACTAAGGAAGTTCAGCACTTCTTCCTTTGCTATTGGACATTTGGTGTTCTCTGTTGTAGTGTTCCCATTAAAGCCTCTGGCCCATTTTTGCATTCAGTTGCCTGACTTTTTCATATTGATTTGTAGGAGCTCTTTGTATATTTGGTATATGAGTCCCCTGTCAGATACAAGTATTACGAATATTTTCTCCCACTCTGTGATTGCTTTTTACTTATAAGCGTTTCCTATGACTAAGTTCCTGAATTCTTGTTGCCAAATCTGTGGTACCAACACACACAGGACTTTATAAGATATTTGTAACATGGTATAAAACCCAGCTACTTCAGGGGGACTAGGCCCACCTCAGTCCCGAGTGTGGTCCAAGCAATGCTGAGCACGTCTAGCTGCTGACTTCTGCAGCTACACACCTTAAAGTCAGGGGAGAGGAGGTCAAGGTGGCCGCATATGTTGGCTGTAACCTTCTCTCACTGCAATCCAGCTGACCTTCCGTGAAGCCCGTTGCAGTAACTTACACGAGCTGAACCATAAACCCTAATGCCTTAGTTCCAATCTTCCCTTTCTGGGTCCAAATGGATCTCTTAGGTTGACAAGGAAGACACCCAACTCTGTTGAGAGCCATTGCCTTCTCTAAGCAGAGATGGTGTGCCGGGTCCTGATAAGGGACCCTGACTTGAGTTTGCCAGGTTCCCCCAGGCTTGGCTCTGGACTAAAGTTCCCTGTAGCAGTGGTCAGTCATCCCCCGCTGGCTGCAGATTCCTGGCAGGTCAGAGCTTATTACAGTTCCCTGGACTAGAGCTATCAGTATGTCCTGTGATGAGGGTGGGGCGTCTTACAGCACTGAACACAGGAAGGTAAGACAGTAGCATCTTTAACCAAAACTTTTCAATTGTTTATATGCAAAGAATGTCAGTATTTCAGAGATGTCTGTATTACGTGGATGAGGTGGCTTTAGGAATCAATTTTCACTCATGAGGTTAGCTGATTCATATCACTAATGATACAACAAGGGTCCCAAATCAGTTGATTTAATTCAAACAACAGGTCAGTCCTGAAGATGAAGCTCCCAGCTGGTTGTTGCCCTTGATGGTCTCAACATGTCAGTGGCATGTACATCCATGCCAGTCACTTGTCCTCACTTGTCCTCTCTGATCTGAGCTTTTCTTAAAATTGAGGTAAAACTGTTGTGTAACATTAGTTTCAGGTGTACAACATAAAAACTTGATCTTTGTATACACTACAAGTGATCCCCACAGTAAGCCTAGTAACCATCCATCATCATATAATTAACCCCCTTCACCTGTTTCATTCAATCCCCCAACCCCCTTCCCCTCTGATAACCACCAGTCTGTTCCCTGCATTTGAGTTTTGTTTTGTTTTTTAAATTTCCATATAAATAAAATCATATGGTATTTGTCTGACTTATTTCACTTAGCACACACCTTCAAGGTTCATCCATGGTGTCACAATGGCAAGACTTCCTTTGTTATGGCTGAGTAGTATTCTATTGCATATATAAAAATATATATATATAATATAATATAATATATATATATTATACAATGTATAACATATACATTAGATCTTCTTTATCCATTAATCTGTCAATGGACATTTAGGTAGTTTCCATACCTTGACTATTGTAAATAATACTGCAATGAACACGGCTGGGGGTGGGTGGTGCATCTTTTCAAATTAGTGTTTTCATTTCAAATTAGTGTTTTGATTTTCTACGGATAAATACCCAGAAGTAGAATAGCTGGATCATATGGTAGTTCTATTTTTAATTTTTTGAGGGACCTCTGTACTGTTTCCCATAGTGGCTGCACCAATTTACATTCCCACCAACAGTTTACAAGAGTTCCCTTTTCTTCACATCCTTGCCAACACTTGTTATTTCTTGTCTTTTTTGATGATAGCCATTCTAACAGGTGTGCGGTGATATCTCATTATGGTTTTGATTTGCATTTTCCTGATAACTAGTGATGTTAAACACCTTCTCATGCGCCTGTCAGCCATCTGTATGTCTTCTTTGGAAAAATGTCTTTTTAGATCTTCTGCCCACTCTTTTTTTTTTTTTTTAAAAAATGAAAGCTTCTTTCTTTCTTTCTTTCTTTCTTTATTTTTGGCTGTGTTGGGTCTTTGTTTCTGTGCAAGGACTTTCTCTAGTTGCGGCGAGCGGGGGCCACTCTTCATCGTGGTGTGAGGGCCTCTCACTATTGTGGCCTCTCTTGTTGCGGAGCACAAGCTCCAGACGCGCAGGTCAGTAGTTGTGGCTCACGGGCCTAGTTACTCCATGGCATGTGGGATCTTCCCAGACCAGGGCTCGAACCTGTGTCCCCGGCATTGGCAGGCAGATTCTCAGCCACTGAGCCACCAGGGAAGCCCCTTCTGCCCACTCTTAATCATTTTCATTTGTTTCTTTGTTTGTTTTGCTATTGAGTTGAGTTCTTTATATAATTTGGATATTATATTAACCCTTTATCAGATATGTGATATGCAAATATTTTCTCCCATTCTGTAGGTTGCCTGTTCATTTTGTTGATGGTTTCCTTTGCTGTGCAGAAGCTTTTTAGTTTGATGTAGTCCCACTTGTTTGTTTCTGCTTTTGTTGCCTTTGCTTTTGGTGCCAGATCCAAAAATTCAATGCCAAGACCAATGTCAAGGAGCTTACTGCCTATATTTTCTTCTAGGAGTTTTATGGTTTCAGGTCTTATATTCAAGGCTTTAATCTATTTTGAGTTAATTTGTGTGTATAGTGTAAGATAGTGGTCTAGTTTCTTCTTTCACACGGCTGTCCAGTTTTCCCAACACCATTTATTGAAGAGACTGTCCTTTCCCTACTGTATATTCTTGGCTCCTTTGTCATAAATTAATTGACCATATATATGTGGGTTTATTTCTGGACTCTCTATTCTGTTCCATTTATCTAGGTGTCTGTTTTTATGCCAACACCACACTCTTTTGATTAGTATAGCTTTGTAGCATAGTTTGAAATCAGGGTGTGTGATACCTCCAGCTTTATCTTTTTAGATCTGAGCTTTTTTTTTTTTTTTTTTTTAAATTTTGGCTGCGCTGGGTCTTAGTTGCAGCATTCAGGATCTTCATTGCCGTGTGTGGGATCTTAGTTGTGGCATGTGGGATCTTTTATTTGCGGCATGCAGGATCTAGTTCCCTGACTAGGAATCGAACCCAGGCTCCCTGCATTGGGAGTGCAGAGTCTTAACCACTGGACCACCAGGGAAATCCCATATATTTGAGCTTTTTTTTTTTTTTTTTTTTTTTGTGGTACGTGGGCCTCTCACTGTTGTGGCCTCTCCCGTTGCAGAGCACAGACTCCAGACGCACAGGCTCAGCGGCCATGGCTCATGGGCCTAGCCGCTCCGTGGCATGTGGGATCTTCCCGGGCCGAGGCACGAACCCGTGTCCCCTGCATCGGCAGGCGGACTCTCAGCCACTGCGCCACCAGGGAAGCCCTGAGCTTTTTTGATTCTCTCACTTTTACTTCTTCAGGGATCAGCCTCTCTGAGGTAGCTAACAAAACTCCAGAGGAGGCACAGATCAAAGCACACACAGGCCTCCTGGCCACTGTTGGACGCAGCATGGGTGCAACATTTTGCCTCTAGTCATGTTGATCACAGTGGGCAGCATGATGCCAAGATAAGTTTAGATCACACATGCCAAACTAAGTACATCTCGGACATAACAGGGCTCATTAGCTTCTCCTATGAACACTGAGTTGGCTTCGGCAGAAAGCAAGTTACACATTTACTATTCAGACTGTAATTTAGGAAACCCTCTTATGTTAATCTCTAAATGGCTATGGGGGAACTATATAGACAAGTACACCTTTTGGAGAAGTAATTTGGTAACATGCATTAAGAGTCTGAAAAACATTAATATCCTTTGTGTAAATAATTCCACTTCTGAAAGTCTATCTTAAAGAAATCAGAATCAGGAAAACCTTTTTGGGCAAGATAGTCAGTAGCATTTATTTTCATCAGGAACACCTAAGTGTTCAACAGTAAGGGAATAGCTAGGAAATCTACTGCATCTCTACCAGCAGAAATATTATATCAGTCATTGTAAATGTTGTTTACCAACCATTTAAAATTACAGTTGACCCTTGAACAACGTAGGTGAGGGGCGTCAGCCCCCCACACAGTTGAAAATCCAGGCACTGGGGACTTCCCTGGTGGCACAGTGGATAAGACTCCATGCTCCCAATGCAGGGGAGCCGGGTTCGATCCCTGGTCAGGGAACTAGAGCCCACATGCATGCCACTACTAAGAGTTCGCATGCTGCAACTAAGGAGCCCAACTGCTGCAACTAAGGAGCCCATGAGCCGCAACTAAGGAGCCTGCCTGACACAACTAAGAGCCGGTGCAACCAAATAAATAAATAAATATTAAAAAAAAAATCCAGGCACTGCTATCTCTGCCTCAAAAACAAAGGAATTGATAAATGACTCACCCAAGGGCAGGAAGCTGAAACATTTGGGTAGAATCAGGACTCAGATCCTAGTTCTTTTGATTTCACATACTATGATCTCTAATCAAACACAAACTTTAAAAGAAAAAAAAAGCACTTTTTCTCGCACTGTGTAGATCTATAAAATGAAAATATAGGTACTATAGTTATTAAAAAAACACTCACATGGAAGCAGATCAGTGCAGTTCAAACCCATGTTGTTGTTCAAGGGTCAACTGTATATGGTAAGTCCATACATGGAATACTTCTCAGCAATTAATAATGAATGGACTATTGATATATGTTACATTTTGGATGGATCTCAAGGAAACTACACTGGGTGCAAAGAAAAAGCCAGTCTCAAAAGATCACATACTTCTGATTCCATTTATATAACATTTTTGAAAAGACAAAATTTTGGAGATGAAAAATAGATTAATGGTTTGCAGAGATTACGGATGGGGGGGCAGAGAGGTGGGTATGACTCTAGAAGGGTGGCATGAGCAGCTTTGTGTGATGGTACAGTTCTGTATCTTAACTGTGATGGTGGCCACACACATGTGTACATGTGATAAAATTGCATAGAACTATACACATACATTGTAACATTGCTTGTTTCCCAATCTTGATTGTGTACTAGAGTTACCCAGGATGCTACCATTGAGGGAAATTAGGTGAAGAGTACATGGGAACTCTCCCTACATTGTTTTGCAATTTCCTGTGAATCTGCAGTTATTTCAAAATAAAAAGTTTAAAAAAATATAGCAACATTCCCTATGGCATAATGCTAAATGCAAAAAAAATGTGCTATGTGTGTGTGTGTGTGTGTACACTTAAAGCTGTAAACATTGGTTGTCTTTAGATGTTTACCTTTTTCTTTTTCCTTTCTTAATTTTTTTATTGAAGTATAGTTAATTTACAATGTTGTGTTAGTTTCAGGTGTACAGAAAAGTGATTTAGTTTTATATATATATATGTATACATATATTCTTTTTCAGATTTCCATTATAGGTTATTACATTATATTGAATATATTTCCCTGAGCTATATAGTAGGTCCTTGTTGTTTGTTTATTTTATATATAGGAGTGTGTATATGTTAATCCCAAACTCCTAATTTATCCCTTCCCCACCCTTTCCCCTCTGGTAGCCGTAAGTTTGTTTTCTACGTCTGCGAGTCTACTTCTGTTGTGTAAACAAGTTCATTTATATCATTTTTTTAGATTCCACATATAAGTGATATCGTACCATATTTGTCTTTGATGATCTCTAGGTTATTTTTTTCTTTTTACATCCATGTGACTTCTAAATAAAATATATTACTTTTAGGATGGAAAAAATTGTATTCAGAGGGCTTCCCTGGTGGCGCAGTGGTTAAGAATCCGCCTGCCAATGCAGGGGACATGGGTTCGAGCCCTGGTCCAGGAAGATCCCACATGCTGCGAAGCAACTAAGCCCGTGCACCACAACTACTGAACCTGCGCTCTAGAGCCCACATGCCACAACTACTGAAGCCCGCGCGCCTAGAGCCCGTGCTCCACAACAAGAGAAGCCATTGCAATGAGAAGCCCGCGCACCGCAACGGAAGAGTAGCCCCCGCTCACAGCCAACTAGAGAAAGCCCGCGCGCAGCAACGAAGACCCAACGCAGCCAAGGATAAATAAATAAATAAATAAATAAATAAATAAATTTTAAAAAATTGTACTGAGAGACAGGGAACATCCCTTGTAAGTGTAAGATTGGAATCTGTTCCATTTCCTCAGACGTCTGCCTATGAGTCCTTTCTGAAGTCGTCCCCATCCCCAGCTGAAAGGAGTGGCAGGTGTTTCTTCTCTTTTGCCTCCTGAGACTCCACCTGCCCCTTCCTGGGGTGACAGCAGCTTCGAGCCACGTTCCACATGGAACACTACGAAACACACAGCAAAACAGTACAAGTCTCCCCGTGGTGCCACCTATGAGTGCTTGCGGTTGGTTTATTTCTTATCCCTCCCAAGTGGCTCTTTCAGAAAAACCAGGAAAGACAAAAAAGACGGAGGCAGCTTCAGTGGAAACCTTTGATTTTCTGTCCATCAGATGAATCGTCACCGCCTGCGAGTATGTTAGCATCAGAAAGCCCTTTCCGTTTCTCCAACTCTCCCCAAAGCCCTTCTAGATGCCGTGTAGTCACCAATCACTGGGATTTATTCTCCTCGATTCAGGGCATCCGAAGGACTTGACCAACTCGGCCAGAATAGGAGTGAACCAGGAAGGTAAGCAGAGCTTCAGAAGCAGGCTTACCTGGTCTGTGACTTGCGTGCAGCTCAGCAAACACCTCCCGAGCATGAGCTGGGGGGGACAACATGGATGAGACCCATCCCTGCCCCTGAGGAGCCTTCGGGCTGCACGAGGAGGAGCTTAGCATCCCATGCTTTGTAACTTTGGGCACATCTGGAGCCCTCTGGGCCTCAGGCTTCCCTTCTGGCAACAGGAGGTCCACAGGAAGGGAGCCATTCTCTTGGGCTATCCCTGCCTCAAATACCTAAAAGAGGAGAAAGAGTTGCGTGGTTTATTACTTCTTTAAATTAATCTTTCTTTTTGGATTTTTAAGCATAAAACGGGCCTTACTGTTCGCCTCCTTCAATAAAACTTTTATTTCAGACTTTAGATTATTTCAACACATCTGACATGAAATTAATTTCAAGCATTTCTAAATCCTTCCCATGAAAAAGTCCACACCTGTGAATGTAGTGACTTTGAACTCCCCTTTTGTTCACGCAGCAAGAAGTGATCCACCCGAAGAGAACCGGGGGTGCCTTTAGCTCACTAATGTCATGAAGAGAATTGAAAACAGCTCCCAACTGTAGATTGTGTAAGAACTCATGAGGGGAAACAAATGAAGAAGTAAGTGCTTATTGTTTTCATTTCCCCATTGAAGATAATTTTGGACTCTTTGACTGCCTCTGTCTTCATTTAACTGTGCTGGAACTCATTCAGCGGGACTAAAGGTAATTTGGTAAGAGCTACAGCGCATGTCCCTTGGTATTGGCAGGGTGGTAAATAGTGAGACAGGGTTTTCATGAACCGTTTCGGTTTATTGGGAAAGGAACAGAAGCAAAAGAGACTTGTGTCCAGGGCACATGGTGTCGCAGGTAAGAACACGGAGCCTGAAGTCAGCTGGCTGGGTCTGAGTCCTCACTCCAGTTACCAGCTTTGTGCACTGAGATTTGTGTCTCGGTTTCCTCTTCTGTAAGTGACAGGTCAAACAACACCAACTTCAGAAAGTTGTTGTAAACAAATTAATGACTATAAAGGCCCAGCACACAAAACCCTGGCTTTCGTGATATTCAAAATTATGTCCATCCAGACCCTGGGGTTTGTAGACTGCCCAGCACCTCCGTCTTCCAAACGCTGCCTCACTGTCAAGGGACTTCCAGATTTCCCTTTCACAGACCAGAAGTTCTGAAATTTATTGGTCTCAAGGACACTTTATACTCTTAAAAGTTATTCAGGGGCTTCCCTGGTGGCACAGTGGTTAAGAATACGTCTGCCAATGCAGGGGGCACGGGTTCCAGCCGTGGTCTGGGAAGATGCCACATGTCGTGGAGCAACTAAGCCCGTGCGCCACAACTACTGAGCCTGCGCTCTAGAGCACGCGTGCCACAACTACTGAAGCCCGCGCGCCTAGAGCCCGTGCTCCGCAACAAGAGAAGCCGATGCAATAAGAAGCCCGCGCACCACAACGAAGAGTAGCCCCCGCTCGCTGCAACTAGAGACAGCCCGCACGCAGCAACGAAGACCCAACGCAGCCAAAAATAAATAAATAAAATTTATTAAAACAAAAAAATTATTGAGGACCCCAAAGAGCTTTTGTCTATATGGGTTATACCTATCGAGATTTACCACATTACAAATTAAAACTGCTAAAACGTTAAAATATTTATTCTCTTAAAAACAGCAATGAAAATGGCTACATATTCTCAAATAAAACACATTTCGTGAAAAGAGTAGCATTATGTTTTTACAGGTGTCTTAACGTCTGGCTTAGTGGAAGAAAGCTCAAAACATACTCATATTTACTTCTGTACTTAATCTGTTGGAACACGTTCCTTTGGTTGATATATATGTAGACAATCCAGCCTCATTCAGGTTTTTTTTTTTTTTTTTCGGTACGCAGGCGTCTCACTGCTGTGGCCTCTCCCGCTGCGGAGCACAGGCTCCGGACGCGCAGGCTCAGCGGCCATGGCTCACGGGCCCAGCTGCTCCGCGGCATGTGGGATCTTCCCGGACCGGGGCACGAACCCGCGTCCCCTGAATCAACCACTGCGCCACCAGGGAAGCCCCTCACTCAGATATTGAGTTGAAAAGAAAAGGGAGGGGTATTTTAATAGCCTTTTTACATAATTGTGGCAATTCTTTGATACAACACCAACACTCAACAAGTGAAGTCTCTTGAAGGTTCTTTATGATGTGAAATTGAAACCATACTAACGAATTTTCATAGTCCATTACGTTCAAGTCCATTGGTCTATCTTGCACATTTTACCAGGGATGATTTTCAGATTATCATACATTAGTTATTTGGAAAAATATTGTTCACAGCAATATGCAGATCTTCCAAATGTTGATACATTTCATTATACCTTATAAGAATCACATGTATTAATATCTTCACTGATCTCAACAGAAAAGTATTTTAAGTATCGTGAAGCTGTGAAGCTCACAGTGGCAGATACAAGTTTTCCAAAACTCTAATTTTCATGCAAATGCTCCAATTTTATCATGGGCAACGAACACTACCCTTGAAGTGACAGGCTCACCTTGTTCATTTTCAAGAAAACGTTTGCCAAGTACCTGAACCTGAACGACTACAGTCTATCTGCTAATCATCCTTTCAAGTGAAAATGGTGTTCCGTGAAAAAAAAGCGGCTAATTCAGCTCATAATTCAAACAGTCGCCAACGTGCTTTTCTTGGAGACAACCATGGATGCAGCGTGAGTGCCTTATGGGTACTTCTCATTTTGTCAGACAGAGGATTAAAAAGGCATGTGCTAGGGCTTCCCTGGTGGTGCAGTGGTTGACAGTCCGCCTGCCGATGCAGGGGACATGGGTTCGCGCCCCGGTCCGGGAATATTCCACATGCCGTGGAGTGGCTGGGCCCGTGAGCCATGGCCGCTGAGCCTGCGCGCCCGGAGCCTGTGCTCCGCAACGGGAGAGGCCACAGCAGTGAGAGGCCTGCGTACCGCAAAAAAAAAAAAAAGGCATGTGCTCAAGGGATTAGAGTTAATAAAATCAATGACGTTTATTGCTTCATCAAGCACATTCTTCAGTGAGACTGACCGTTATTCCTTTTCAACTGTGCATACATGGCAGTGAAGAATATGATTGATAGAACATCTTAGTGCTGCTGCCTTGCTTCCTGCTAAAGGACCAGCAAGTTTACCCGGCATCGCTATTGCACTATCAGTGCGAATGGCAATGCAATAAAAAAAAAATTTTTTAAAAGGCAAAGGTCTTACACTTATTATGAAAATAATTTGGACCTCACCAAACTCCTGAAAGTGTCTCAGGTACCCTCCAAGTTTCCACGGACCACACTTTGAGAACTGCTGCCTGAGATCAAGGATCAACAACCTTCTTTCTGTATCAGCCAGATAGTACATATTTTAGGTGTCGTAAGCCACATGGTACCTGTCATGATTACTCAGCCCTGCTGAGATAGGTTGGGACCTGGGACCCTCTACCGGAATGCTTGCACTTGCACCTGGACAAATGTCTCCTAGAGCAACAGAATACAAAGAAACTATAAGGGACTAAAAATAACCACACACATGCACAGTCAGGGCAATTATGAACAAGATACAAAAAGGCCACAAACCAACTGCTATTTCTGAGGTGCCGGACACAAAGCAGTGTCCCGCACGTGCTCCCTGCATACAGCATCACCAAGGGGGTGGGCAGATCACCTAAGCCACTCCTTCTGCCCAACCCACAGACCCGCCCCCATCCTCACCCCATTTTAGGGACCAGCTCACGCCTGCTCATGGAGCGAGCAAGGGCACAGTTACTTGCTTTTGTTCCCTGGTGCCGCAGCACGAGCCCCAGTAAAGCCTTGCCTGAATTTCTCTTTGGTCCCTTATCAATCTCTATTGATGGAAGAGTACAAAGACCTGGGTCAATAACACTGCTGCTGTAACACCAAAGCAACTGGAGACAACATGTAAATGAAGGGGTGTGGCTAGGTTCCAATAAAACTTTATTTACAAACACAGACGGATTTGGCCCAGGTAGTAATTTACTGACCCCTGCTTTAGACAATCCAAACTGTTTATTATGGCTTTTAAACCACAAGATGGTAGCCAATCAGATCAGGGCACAACAAAAGTTACCCCACCATTCCTGCCCACCCAACCCCTTCCCCACATCCTCGTAACAAGCTACACCCTACTCAGGGCTCGGCTCTGTGTCTATCCTAACATCGCACTTGTCAGAGTTGCTCTGGTCAACAGGAAACATGCCACATTTAAATTATATAACTCTAGGGGTGGATGTGGGCAGTCACAGGATTAGTGTAATAACCTAGTGGGGCAGTTATCACCTCTAAGCCCAAAGAGACAAATGAAGGGAGGAATTGTCAGAACCTGGAAGGAAAGAGTCATATAGGATCAGCAACCTTCATCAGAGCTAGGGAAAGAACTACCCTCAACACCCCAGTCTCCTGCCACTCAGATCTCCTGCTGGAGCTACCCAATGGCAAACCCAGTTGGAAGCCAGGGGCCTAGGGAGCCTGTTATGTGGTCCACGGGAGGCTATAACCATCCTGCTGTGGTACAGGAATGTGGAGAGTGGCTCTAGGGGTACAGATGCTAAATGAGTGGTCCAACAATGTCCTGCAGTTGCCTGTGTCATCAACTAGACCATCCACCATGAAGCCAGGGGCCCGCCCTTCTTCACTGCTGGATCCAAGCTCTTACCCAGTGCCCGGCCTGATGTCGGGTTCAGTAAAGGTCTGCTGACAAAGAATGCAGGAAAGTCCCTATGTTATGACCAGGAGGCCCTGCAGAGTCAAGGAGCTCAAGCTCTGTAGGGTCTTCAGGTGAGTGAGTGAGAGAATCACTCACCTGTAACTTAATCACCTGAACCTGCCAACACAGGACCCCACCAACACCACAGCTTCCAGCACCTGAGCCAGTGCTGAGCGACCAGACCCCCAACCCCTTCTCCAATCCTAGCACCCCTTGTCCAAATACAGAGCTCAGTGCCTAGATGCTGTGACCTGAGATATTTCTGAACTTAAGTATGGAATCCTTCCTCAGACCCAAGACCCTTGCGGGACCTAAGACTCTGGCACGGTTTGCAGCCTTCGTTTTAGCAGCAGAGGATCCCTTTCTTAGAGAACACCACCACGTAAACCAGACCGAAGGAGAGAGATTCTTGTTGAAGTAGGGGCACCCAGAGCCCTGTTCACGTTGCGTCCTCTGGACGAAGCTCCAGGTGCCCTGCAGGTGCCTCCCCATAATCCCACAGGCTCTGAGGAATATAAGTTGAAACCCACTGCCTTTTACAAAAAAGTGAGGGGACTGTTGTTGCAAATGAACCTAGGAAAAGCCGTGTAGCTTTTACAAGTCCGTAAAAATAACGTTTAAAAAACAGCACTCAAAAGAATCCAAAATCTTCTGTGTCAGATAAATAAATGTTATTTGTTTCATTTGTCATTTTTTCCTTCCTAGAACATTTTCTGGATATCTTTCATCTCCCATCCTTTCTTCTTTTTTAAAAAAATTGAGGGAATTCCCTGGCAGTCCAGTGGTTAGAGGCGCTTTCACTGCCGAGGGCCTGGGTTCAATCCCTGGTCAGGGAACTCAGATCAAGCTGCGCCACATGGCAAATGAATAGAATAGTATAGAATAGAATAGAATAGAATAGAATGGCAAATGAATAGAATAGTATAGAATAGAATAGAATGGAAAATGAATAGAATAGAATAGAATAGAATAGCAAATGAATAGAATAGCAAATGAATAGAATAGAATAGAATAGCAAATGAATAGAATAGTATAGAATAGAATAGAATAGAATAGAATGGAAAATGAATAGAATAGAATAGAATAGCAAATGAATAGAATAGCAAATGAATAGAATAGAATAGAATGGAATAGAATAGAATGGCAAATGAATAGAATAGAATAGAATACAACAGAACAGAATAGAATAGAATAAAGTAGAATAGAATAAAATAAATAAAATAAAATTTGTGGTACAGTTGATGTACCTTCCATTTCCTCTTAAAAATTTTACACAGTAAAAAATATTTATTTTTACCAGCCTTTTACTATGTTTAAAAACATGAATACGTTTTCTTTTGACAGCCCTCTTTTTGATTTTTTAAAACACTAGTTACCTTTCGTTTTACCAGACTGATAGCTGCACAAGAGGCCTGACAGTTGTAACAGGCTCATCATGAAGGACAGCAGTCTCCTGGCTGGCTCCTTCCCACAGGTTCTTCCCAGAAACAACCACGTTCAACTATTTTACCTGTTCCTTCTAGTATTTGGTAACCTCTTATCTTTCTAGATAATACATTCATACTGCCCCTCTTGGACTTATTACTTTTGGTAATAAATGCGAGGTGCCTGGTTGGCAATGTTCCGTGTGTTGCCACACACAGGTGTGAGGGGAAGCAAGCATTCACACGGCTCCAGAAGCAGAGACGACTGCAAGCTTGCACCTGCTGTCTCCTGGACACGGCCCTCGGTGCCTCTTTCCTTGGCTGCCTTTAATCTGTACCCTTTCTCTGTAAGAAACCATAACTGCGAGCAGAACAGCTTTTCTGAGTTCTATGAGTCCTTCTAGCAAACCACGGAACCGGACAGTGGTCTTGGAGACTTCTGAATTGTAATTCTTCTTGTAGGTTAACATTTAATAAAGGCAGAATAATCACCTTTAGTAAACAATGAACATGTGTCTAACTGCTACTTATAGAAATAGCTTTGAACATGATACCCTTTAGAGAAATCTGATGAACAAGCCTCAGTTTTTTAGATATGTGAAAGAATGTTGCTGGCATTCAAGCCTTACAGATCATTTACTACCTTCCTTCAAAGCCCAGTAGCTTCTTGGTGCAGTTGGAATAAAACCCCAACTTGTTTCCCTAGTTTCCAAAGTCCAGCTTTGGACCTGACCTGGCGTCACTTGGCCCTCTCCCCCCCGCCCCATGCTCTGTTCACCTCAGCCTTTCCTCTGTTCTTTAAAGAGACCAAACTCACTCCAACCTCAGGGCCTTTGCACTAGCTCCATCTTGTCCTTTCATCCTCAGCTTCTCCCCAGAGATTTCTCTGGCCCCGAGGAAAGCAGCCACCTCACCAGTTTCCATACCATCACCCTCTTTTAATTCTGTACATGGTACTCATCATTCCTGATAAGTGTTCTCCACTGTTTATTTATTGGTTCATGCCTTTCTCCTCTCAAGAGAGTATATGTTCCATGAGAACAGGGATTTTGATTAAGTCTTAATTACTTTATTTTCCTAGGACCTAGAAAACTATCTGGCATATAATACGTGCTCAATAAATATTTGCTGAGTGATGGAAGGACGGAATGAACAGCACCTGTCAGTACAGCACTCGAGGAGTTAAAAGTTTCATTCATTTTAGGTTGGTGGTTCTCAATCTTGGCTTTGCAGTAGAATCACCCGAGGAGTTTTTAAAAAGTCCTGATGCCCAAGCCGCACCCAAGACCCAATCAAGTCAGAATCTCTGGGGGTGGGGCCCAGGCATCAGTATTTTTTAAAAAAGTTCCTGGAGTGTTGCCACCGCTGTCACTGCTGCTCCCAAAGCAGTCATGACTGAAGCAGTACATGTCCTTTCCACTAGATGGCATCAGAAGCCGTTCAGATGTCACCAACAAAGCCCTAAAGCCCAGGCCCTTTGCTAGATGAACCCATTATTTCACTTCCTTTTATTTTAAAATGAAGCAAACTACCAGAAGATCCGCTGCAATTAAGAGTTATGGAATTACTCCCAGTATAAACACCAACCCCAGTCTGATGAAACAAACATAAACCTATGGTATGTAAAATTATTTTTCTGAATGAATTTTAACTATTTCTCATCACTTTCCCTTAAAAAAATAAAACACTTCAGGCATACAAAGAATTATACAACATTACCATATTCTGTACCTATATGCCTGTCACCCAGGCTAAGAAATCAGAAATAAATACAATTATCACCCCCAGGGTATGTTTCTTCTTTCCCTACCTCACCTCTCCTATTCATGCTAAATTTATGAATAAGCTCATATATCCATAGGCTATCTCAGTGCCATAGAAACAGCAAAAAAATGTAAGCCTATATCCAGGTTTTGAAAGAATCTCTCTTCTCTTTTTACTAACCTGACTTGATTTTTTAAAAAATGTTATTGAAGTATAATTGATGTACAATATTATGTAAGTTACAGGTGTACAATGTAGCAATTCACAATTTTTTAAGGTTATATTTCATTTACAGTTATTATAAACTATTGGCTATATTCCCTGTATTGTACAATGTATCCTTGTAGATTACTTTATACATAATAGTTTGTACCTCTTACTCCCCTATCTGTATCTTACCCCTTCCCCCTTCCCTCTCCCCACTGGTAACCTCTGTATCTGTGAGTCTGCTTCTTTTTTGTTATATTCACTAGTTTGTTGTATTTTTTAGATTACACATATAAGTGATATCATTACAGTATTTGTCTTTGTCTGTCTGACTTAGCATAATGTCCTCCAAGTCCATCTACGTTGCTGCAAATGGCAAAATTTTGTCCTTTTTTATGGCTGAGTAGTATTCCATTGTATATATGTATATACACACACACACACACACACACACACACACACACACACAGCCCACATCGTCTTTTTTTTTTTTTTTTTTGCGGTACGCGGGCCTCTCACTGTTGTGGCCTCTCCCGTTGCGGAGCACAGGCTCCGGACGCACAGGCTCAGCGGCCACGGCTCACGGGCCCAGCTGCTCTGCGGCATGTGGGATCTTCCCGGACCGGGGCATGAACCCGTGTCCCCTGCATCGGCAGGCGGACTCTCAACCACTGCGCCACCAGGGAAGACCCCCACATCTTCTTTATTCATTCACCTGTTGATGGACACTTAGGTTGCTTCCATATGTTGGCAACCGTAAATAATGTTGCTATGAACATTGGGGTGCATGTATCTTTTCAAATTGGTGTTTCTGTATTTTTCGGATAAATACCCAGGAGTGGGAGTGCTGGGTCATATGGTAGCTCTACTTTTAGTTTTCTGAGGACCCTCCATACTGTTCTCCACAGAGGCTGCACCAACTTCCATCCCCACTGTGACCGAGCAGGACCCTAGGGGGCCTTCCCAGAACAGGACCCAACCCTCCTGTGTCCTCGCCTGCCTTTTGTCTGTAGAAAAACTTTAGTCAAAGAACAGATTTAATCAGAGAGGTGAGAACATGCAGAAAGAAAGGAAACCAGGCAAGCAAGACAAATCCTAATAGTTTAGCCATTAAACACAGTCAAGCGCCTTTAGTTCCTCCTCAAGGGCTCTAGGAAATATTCTGAGCCATGTCCTTTTAGCTGTTTTGCAGATACTGAAACCTCCACCAGGTGGGAGAAGTTAACTCTCTGCTGCCCACAAGCACACAGACCCTGGACTGATTGGAACCAGAAGGTTGATGATGTTGACTCCCGATGACCTCACCACCAGCCAATCAGAAGAGTGTCCACGAGCTGATCACACACCCCATGACAACCCCTTTCTCATCTTGTCTTTAAAACCCTTTCCCTGAAAGCCTTCAGAGAGTTTGGGTCTTTCAAGCACTAGCGTCCTTTACTCCTTGCTTGGCCCTGCTATAAATGCTGCACTTTTCTTTACCACGACCTGGTGTCAGTACATTGGCTTTGCTGTGCTTGGGCAAGTGGACCCAAGTTTGATTTGGTAACACCACCAACAGTGTACAAGTAACCTGACTTGATTTGAAATCCTTTTTTTAATTTTTTTTTTTTTTTTTTTTTGCGGTACGCGGGCCTCTCACTGTTGTGGCCTCTCCCGTTGCGGAGCACAGGCTCCGGACGCGCAGGCTCAGAGGCCATGGCTCATGGGCCCAGCCACTCCGTGGCATGTGGGATCTTCCCGGACCGGGGCACGAACCCGCGTCCCCTGCATCTGCAGGCGGACCCTCAACCACTGCGCCACCAGGGAAGCCCTGAAATCCTTTTTTTTAAATAACAGTTTGAGATATAATTCACATGCCTTACAATTCACCCACTTCAACTGTACAAGTCAGCACTGTTGCTTATGGAATCCTTCTCTTTTAGGGTCTACTTTCTATAAGGGGCTCTGGGCTCTTCTTCAGAGATGTTCTCGGACTCCCTCTAAGCTGACCATGTGTGAAGTTCCCACCTGCTTCCATGGCTTTCCTGGCGAGCCATCAATCTCCTTCCTCACACACACTTTTTCCCCATCCCCAGATGGGCAAAGAAAAAGGCCTGAAGGAACAGCTAGCAAGCTGTTGGGAGCTGGGGAGAACTTCAATAGTAATGCTTAATAAGGTTCTATATTGTTTGAAAGTTTCACAAATGGTGTGTCTATTATTTTAATTTTAAAACAATTTTTCAAGTCTTATCTCTCCCCAGCGTTTGTCTAGTTCTCATCTTCCTACATGGAAAATGCCAGAAAGGGCCAGAGGAAGGCAGAGCAACCCCGTACTTCCTGGAGAGCAAGCTCTGCATCTTAGGTTTCCCATCGTAAGAGGCTTAATGCCATCCCTCTTGTTCTCCTTCCTTCCATCACTCTGGGAATGAAGGCCCTCAGCAAGCTAACTCGTCTGCAGACAATGATGTGCATTTCTGCCCTCAGGTAGAGAAAATTTAAGTCACAGAATTTCTTTTAACAGAAAAATGTACCGAATGTAATAGAGACCAGCCCACTGGCCTTCAAAATACACTAAACAAAAGCAGTGCTAATGTCCATCAAAGTTGCCGACAGCAGCTCCGAGTGCACCCACTGCAGCCTGGAGATGGCCCATCATTGACTGTGTGTCTGGCAGAGACCCTGCCGCTGAGTCCAGGTGGGAGCGGACCTCAGACACACCATTTCCAAGCTGGTGAGCCTGGTGAACCATGAACCGTGTTTACTCGAGTTTCCCTGGGAGAGCATCACCTCATCAAGAGCCGTGAAGGGCCTGAGGTTTTGCCTTACAAGGTAGCTCCCGCTGTTTCACGGCTCTGGTGGAGAAGGGGACTCCTGGGTCAGAACTGGAGGATGGTTTACCACTCACAGCAATAGCAGCAGCATCTGTGCCAGTTCCCAGAGCCCCAGCTCCCAGGGCCACACAGAGACGGCCAGGTGACCCCTGTATCACAGTGGGTTACACTGCAGGAGAAGGTCCCCGAGCTCATGGAAAAACCACATCTTTTATAATAGACAACAAGCGTATCTGACCTTTATTACAGAGAGGGACAGTTTTAGTCGCACCGACCCTTTCCCCTTGCTGTTCATTATACTCAGATTCTTGGAAAGATGACCCAGAACAAAGGTAGTCGGTGCCTTGCTCTACGAGATTCGGGGGGAGATGTCATACTTCAGCTGCTAAATAAAAATACCCTCTATTATTAGTTCTGAATTATGTGCGTTTTAAATGATTTTTTTTTTTTTTTGGGTTCGCGGGCCTCTCACTGTTGTGGCCTCTCCCGTTGCGGAGCACAGGCTCCGGACGCGCAGGCTCAGCGGCCATGGCTCACGGGCCCAGCCGCTCCGCGGCAAGTGGGATCTTCCCGGACCAAGGCACGAACCCGCATCCCCTGCATCGGCAGGCGGACTCTCAACCACTGCGCCACCAGGGAAGCCCTTAAATGATTTTTTTTAAAGTGTTATTTATTTTTCGGCCGTGTTGGGTCTTCGTTGCTGCACGCAGGCTTTCTCTAGTTGTGGTGAGCGGGGGATACTCTTCGTTGCCATGCACGGACTTCTCATTGTGGTGGCTTCTCTTGTTGTGGAGCACGGGCTCTAGGCATGTGGGCTTCAGTAGTTGCAGCACGTGGGCTCAGTAGTTGTGGCTCACAGGCTTAGTTGCTCCGCGGCATGTGGGATCGTCCCGGACCAGGGCTCGAAACCGTGTCCCCTGCATTGGCAGGTGGATTCTTAACCGCTGTGCCACCAGGGAAGTCCCTGTGCATTTTAAATTGAGTGGGATCCTTAGGAAAATGTATCTTACAGAAAATTCAACTCCTCTGTATTTCTTTTTTTTAATTTTTATTTATTATTTTATATTTATTTTTGGCTGCATTGAGCCTTCGTTGCTGCACGTGGGCTTTCTCTAGTTGCGGCGGGCTACTCTTCGTTGTGGTGCGTGGGCTTCTCATGGCAGTGGCTTCTCTTGTTGCGGAGCACGGGCTCTAGGCATGCGGGCTTCAGTAGTTGTGGCACACAGACTCAGTAGTTGTGGCTCACGGGCTCCAGAGCACAGGCTCAGTAGTTGTGGCACGTGGGCTTAGTTGCTCCGCTGCATGTGGGATCTTCCCGGACCAGGGCTCGAACCCGTGTTTCCTGCATTGGCAGGCGGATTCTTAACCACTGCGCCACCAGAGAAGTCCTCCTCTGTATTTCTTTACTAGGCTACTTAGCCTCAAAGCGAAGTAAAAACTAAATTTCACTTTAGACATTCTGAGAGTATTTTCTCCAGACTAGGAACTTACAGGAGAGAAACAGTAAGTAAATTACATTTCCCTAACCAGACCGGAGACTTTCATTTCTTGCTATTTTGCTACTAGAAGGGAGAAAAATAAATCTTAGCATATAAAAACTAAAAACTATTAAAGATGAATTTACATTTTCCTTGTGACTAGGAAAATATCACCCCTTGATTAATTTCTCCTTTTCTGCTTTCCTGTGGGTATAACCCAAAGCAGAAACTTTGTTTTTCTGAGCAAGGATGCAAATGAGCAGAGGGTATAGAGAGAGCTTGTGGGTGGAGTGGGGCAAGGAGTGTGCAGAAAGGGAGGGGAGGAGCTGGACCAGGAGAGATACGTGCCCGCCTTAGGAAGTGGAACTTCGGGTGAGAGATGTGAACAGCTGATTTTTCTGATGTTTTCTGGTGTGATGTAAGTGGAACCTTTGCCTTTTCCTCTCCTTGAAACTTATCCACATTATTTGTGGACGCTTTTCAGTGGGTTTGGGGTTTTTACAAAGGTACAGCTGTACAGCCTTGGCCTCAGGGTATAGGGTGACAGCCGAACCGGTCAGATCGGGTTACAGTATTCATTTTGGAACCCCAGAAGTATCCTACTGTGCAGTGATAGGGGAATACCAGGTCGCTGAGCAGACACTCCGGAAAAGACGGCTCAGCCTCTAACAAGGAAACGAGTATCTGCAACAAATGAGGGGCTATTTGGGAAATACTTGTGGGAGAAAAGAAGCATATGGAAGGGCCACCTTCTGTCCTGAAGCTGCCCTCTGCTGTAGACAGAATACCTTCCGCACTAACCAGTGCCATGGGATACGTGTTTTCTCTCCTTCCTCATAACTCTGAACACAATCCCCATCACGAGCTCTTGGAAGCTCCCTCTTCTGTTTGCCTTGGGACCACCAGTTACATGAGTAACGAACACCAATCCTTGGTATGTTGTGAGCGTCTGCTTGTGGCCAGCAGCGCGTTCACACTTACGTGCATGACCACGCTTCATCCTCCCAACCGCTCGGGTGGGTGGAAAACGAGATGCTTCTCGCTCTCAGGTGAGTGGGCGGAACCGTGGAGACCGATGAGGAAGAGGCTGCCCCGTTGCTCAAAGGTGGAGCCCGGAGAGAAACAGCGCCGCCCCTGACGCCGTGGCTGGAGCGCGGGGCAGCGAGGACCGGCAGAAAGAGATGAGGATGCTCAGAGAGAAAGCGAAGGACCGGCAGACAGCGGCACCGCCATCCTGGGCCCAGGGGAGGAAGCAGCCGTGCGGGGGGCGGGGAGCCTGCGGAATGGGGTAGGGGAAGTAGGCGACTTGTACAGGGTCACACAGCGGCAAAACCAGGTTTTGGCTCCCAAGCCGGTGCTCTTTGCCAGTTACCACACTGCATCCAAAACCAGCTTTGTCTCATGTCTGGGCACCAAGGACCACCCAGCCTTGGGGGTCCACCCTCCGCAGCCCCCACTGTCGGGCAGGACCCAGGCTGGTCTTGGCCGCTGCCTGGGGCACGGGGCAGGCCGAGCCGCCTCGGACGGACAGATGGACAGACAGGCTGCGCCAGGCCTGCTTCCCACCTGGGAGGCCATCCGGAGCACCGCAGGTGCCAGGCGCCCACAGCATCTTTCTAAACCAGTTTATCAACCTATTCCCGGGTTCGTTTTTCATCGCCTCACACCCAGCGGGTTTTACTCGCCTTTGCCACACCACTTGATGTTGGAAAGACTTTAAATACACTTTGATGAGGCATAATAGCATCCTATGCGCTCAGTAGGGAGGTATTGATTTTTTGGTGTAAAATATTAACGTGTCTTTCAGGCTATTTATGTCCTTAGACCGCAGAGCTCCGGATGTCTCCTGATGCCACACCAAGACCTAGGATTCTTTTCTGGGAAAACATCAAATATTTACCTGTAGCATCCCCTCCCCTCCCCCTCCTCCTTTTTATTGCCTGTCTAAATGATAAAGGCTATAGGTGGGCAGTGTTCATGCACCAGCTGGGTCAGTTTTTCAGGACCCCGTCTGGTCTGTTCGTGACCCAGATGCCCATGTTAGTAACCCGCTGACCTGGTTCTCAGTGGAGCCTTCTAGAGTCATCAGTTCAATGGCTACTGTCAAATGTTTCTGATGAAATAAAAATGTAAAATGTTTTTGGCATGCGATCTTCCAAACATCCCTCGGTTTTTTCTAGAAGTACACATGAATGATGGCAGTGGAAGTGCAGGGAGGGAGTAGGTGATGCTCCTCTGGCTCTGCAAAGAGGGCAGAGCTCAGAGGCAAGATGGAGCTGGTCCAGGAGTGAAGGGCAAAGCGCCCTCGGGGCTTTTGAGGTTTGTGCCCTCAACCGACATTATGCCCATTCTAAGGCCACATAGGCCAGTTAAGCAGTGCTTCAAAAGCGTGTGTGGCCAGTACCACACGATGTGTCACTAAACTTTCCCTTCTAAGTGCACAGAGAGGCCAGAATGCATCTTGAGAAATGAGACTATCCTGGCCAAGGCGGTGTGGGCGACGTCTAGGTCCAGCCCATAAACATCTCCCACTCAGCCTCTACACTCTCTCTCTTCCCCAAATATTTTGGAGGCCACGTGTTCCAGATGGTGTGGCTAGAGTGCGGTGGAGGACCCTGGGATCCACACTGCACTCTGACATGACTACTAATAGACTTGCGTTGTGTTAGGTCATTAGGAGTTCCCTCTGATAGCCTATCCTTTCCTGACCATTCAAATGTGCACTTGTTCAAAAACGTGTTAAGTTCCTTGTCTGTAACAGTTTCTTGCTCAAAGAATTTGAGGAACGTTGGTTTAGACTTGTTTATTCATTGCCAAACCTCTCAGAGACTTTAGTATCCTAACACGTATTGTGAATCTTCCAGAGGCTTGGCAGCCCTCTTGGACCCTAGGGCCCTTTTTCTGCAGGTGTCTTGTGGGAAGAACTTTCCAAAAAATTCACTCGGGGAAATACTGAATTAGAGAATTGAAAAGGGTGAAGGTCTTTGGAAATTTCAAACAGGAAGAGTTGGTACCACTTTGCCCCACGGTGTGTGTCTTTGGAGGTTTCTGCGCTGACGCTCAGGGATTTGGATGCTGTCACCAATGCCGTCTTTGAGGAGAATCACTGTAATTATAGCAATATACATCGCACAATGGTGTTTTCTAAAGTTTTCAAGGCCCTAGCCTGGAGCACATCAAGTCAGCCAGCTGCCTGGGGCAAGAAGCTCTAAGTGGTACTAAAATATCGTTTGAAGCACAAGCAAGAAAAGCAAAAAATAAACTGAAATTCATCCAAATTAAAATCTATTGTGCTTCAAAGAACACTATCAAGAAAGTGAAAAGACAACCCACAGCGTGAGAGAAAGTATTTGCGAATTTTCTATCTGATAAGGGATTAGTATCCAGAATACATAAAGAACTCTTACAACTCAGCAGTCAAAAGATAACCCAAGTAAGAAATGAGAATCGTTTTTCTCCAGAGAAGATATACAAATGGCCAAGAAGCACAGAAGAAGATGCTCAAGGGATGAGTCATGAGGAAATGCAAATCAAACCCACAGTGAGATGCCACTTCACACACATTAGGGTGTCTGTGCTAAGGAGGATGTACGGTGACAAGTGTCAGCAAGGATGTGGAGAAATCAGAGCCCTGCTACATTGCTGGCGGGAATGTAAAACAGTGCAGCCGCTTTGGGAAACAGGCTAGCACTTCCTCAAAAAGCTAACCACAGAATTACCACATGACTCAGAAATGCTACTCCTAGGTATACACCCAGGAGAAATGAAAATGTATGTCTAAGCCAACGCTTGTACAGAAATGTTCATAACAGTCTTATTCATGATAGTCAAACATTGGAAACAATCCAAATGTCCATCAACCAATGAATGGATAAAGAAAATGTGGTATATCCATACAGTGAAATATTACTTAGCAATAAAAAGAAATGAAGTACTGATACATGCCACCACGCGGATGAGCCTTGAAATGTTATGGCAAGTGAAAGACGTCACACGCACAAAAAGAAGCCGTATATTCTATGACTGCATTCACATGAAATGTCCAGAAGAGGCAAATCGATAGAGACAGAAAATAGATTAAAGGTTGCCAGGAGCTGGGGACGGGGAGCAATGGGAAATGGCTGTAAATGGCTATGGGCTTCAGGACTTCCCTGGTGGTCCAGTGGGTAAGACTCTGCGCTCCCAATGCAAGGGGCCTGGGTTCGATCCCTGGTCGGGCAACTAGATCCCACACGCTGCAACTAAGGATTCCGCATGCTGCGACTAAGACCCGGCGCAGCCTAAATAAATAAGTAAATATTAAAAAAAATGGGCATGGGCTTCTTTTTGAGGTATTTTTATTTTATTTTTTGTTTTTTTTGAGGTATTTTTAAATCTTCTGGAATTAGATGGTAGTGGTAGTTGTACAGCCCTGTGAATATACAACAAATCATTCAATTATACACTTTAGAAGGGTGAATTTTAGGATTGGTGAGTTACATCTCAATAATAATTTAAGAAATCATTAGAATAAATGGGAAGTAGGGTGCCCATCAAGGCCAGCTTGCACAGAGGACTCTTCACATAACTGGCAAAATGTAACATACCCTCACTGGGGGAAAAAGCAAACAAAAGCTCAATCAAGCAGCCACCATTCCTCAGCAGTGCCAACATAATTCTACAGAGCACTTTGGTACCGTGCTGTATACAATCGTCCTGAACAGACCTGCACAGACCCAGCCCTGAACCTCAGACCAACCGGATGATGGTCACCTAAGATAATGCCTAATGTCCACTGCTGGTAACTGGACGCGAGTGATTCCTTTTATTATCTACGTTGTAAACTCTTGAATGGTTTCGCCACACAACTGCCAGATTGAGAAAATAGCAAAAGAAAACTGGGGAACAAGAAGTTCAGAAAAGTAGGGCAGGGTTGGCCACACACAAGCCAGAAGATGATTTGAGCAGGTCTTTGTGTGAGTGATTTATGCTGCCCAGTTATAAATATCAGGGAAAACGGTGACATGAAAGACAATTCTAGAAAAATTCAGATGTTGTCGTTTAGGGCATGGTGATGTTTGGCTTGACCGGAAGAACCCTGTGCTCCTGGAAAAAAAGCAATGGAAAAAAAACCCCACCCCTTTGCATCCCGAAATCTCCCCCACCCCACTTTCTTGTGCTCTGGGAAACAGCTGACCTTAATTGCAAAGAACCTGTCTTCTCCATTTGATTTAGATAACCTGGTCCTCCTGCCTCTATAAAACCAGGCCCCCTCCCTTTACATCGAGACGTTGTTCCTCATTAATTATGTTCTTCCTCTTCAATAGCCCAAATAAAATCATCTTAATTATCCGGTACGTTTTTGTCTTTCAAGGCATAGAATAAATCCTTTATTCCGAACATAAAGAAAGAGGTATACAGTTTTCCTTAGTAGACAATCTGTTCTTTCTGTCCCAACTAAGAAAATGTTGAAAAAATATTTAAAGAATGTCAGTTTGATGGGATGCCAAATTATTCGCCAGCCAAGGGTAACCACAGCTAGCGTCTGTCTTGACTAGCTATCTCAGATAACAAGGACTGTGGAACGGACTTCTGCGAAAGAAAATTCACCCCCTGGTGGTGATAAATCAAGGGAGTTTTTGTTTTTCGAAGCAAAACCTCTACAAGTGTACCCCAGTTGTACATTTCCAGAGGAACCATCCGTCTTCTGGCATCTGGGACTGGTTCTTCTCCATTTCCAGAGCTCTCCAAATGCCAAGCAACTAGCTTTCCCCAGTTTTTGGATATTAAGAAAAAAATACATGTATAGAATTAATTTCATGCCAGATTATCAGAGTTTTCATCTTATTGCTACATCTTATTTCTAACTTGTTTTTCTAACTTCTTTTTATACCTTGACCACCATATGTACATCGCTCTGCTTTAAGCTATTATGAATCACGGGTGAGAAATAAAAGGGAAATACTTTGAGACGATCACAGTTCAGCAGCGCGTTGCACTTTCTCACTGCAGCCTTGGTGAACAGACTCGCTCTTTGGTCTGTTAATGAGACATACGGCTAAATTGTCCTGATACATTCACCTAACCACTCCATTCCTGAATTCTTCCCAATGATCTGTCCGCTGGGCAGCCTCAGGAGTTGGACACACACCACCAGCATTTCCTGGATTTGTTTTTATTTTTCCCTGTGCTAAACCACAGGGGTTTCAGCATGCTGTGAATATTCATGGCCATTTATTCTGTTATCTGTCAAAAGGGGATCCGATTTTCTCCTGGGCGCTATCTTGATGGCCAGGGCAAAGCAATTTAGAGGTTGACTACTTCATCAAGGAAGTGGTTGAATCTGGAAAATCAGGGCTCAGAAAAACAGTGTGACTCATCTTAGAAACTGCCTGGGCTGTCCCCTCTTCTCGGGTCCAAGATACAACTTCGGGCTAGTCCAATAACCCCTGTTCTAAAGGTTAGAGTAGAAAGATAACGGATTGCCACCGTTCTTGGGTCTGCAGCTTCTGTGTCGCTGGTGCTTTGGGGGCAGGAAGGCTAAACCCTCTCCCATCTGGTTACCTTTGTGTCCTGTGCCATGCTCATCATTAGGAAGTAGAGGGAAAGGCAGCCCTTGTCCGATGTCTCACCCACAAGGACCAAGAATGAGAGAGTATTTGCTGTAGCAGAAAGATAGCCGAGCAGGGAGACCCAAGCTCTAATCCTGGGCTGTTGCTCTGTGGTTGTGAGACTTGGGACAGGCCATTGGGCCTGTTTTCCTTCATCTATAAAATGATACCAGATCAAATGACGTGTGAAGCCTCTTTTCCTCATCCATCCTAGCTTTTCCTCATCCATCCCTTTGGAGGTAAGGTAAAGAATTGAACTGATAGTGACCTAGCAGGGTTATTTCTAATAGTAGGACTCCTATTAAGGGTGTTTGCAGCAAGACTGTGCTTATCATTCTTCTGAGATATATAGAGCCCCTACCAGACACTTGATAGAACAGTGATGAAAACAAAGATCCCTACCCTACCTTGCATGGAACCCAGCAGAAAGAGACAGACCCTAAATGACAGACATGATAACTACAAACTTACATAATAGGCAACAAATGACTCACTTGGATAATTACAGCAAAAGCGCTCTTCAAGTAGATACCCTAAACCTGTGGAGGTCGGTTTAAAGGCTTTGATATTTTATTGCTCTCTTTAATCAACGAACTAGATTGCCCTGTTGTGGAAAGGGAAAGGGGGGTGGCCAAGGGGCCCTGGATTCTTGCCTTCAGAGTTTCGTTTACGAGTAACAAAAACCAATTCAAGCGGGATTAAGCACAAAGGGGGACTTTATACCAAGGATCCAGGCGTGTGTCACGGAACCCCAGGCTGACCCAGGACTGAGACGGGGGTGCCTGGGGTGCACGCTTGTAGGAGGCAACCAGGTTCGTGCAAGAGCAGGGCCACATCCAGGAGGAAGACCTTGGTCTAGTGTGTGAGCCCTGGCTGCCTTCCCACTGCCCAGGCAGGGGTTCCCTCCGCCACACCACATCAGGAACATTCTGTCGGGTAGCCCATATTCCACGCTAAGTTCACGTTGCTACAAAAAATGTTAAAGGCTTTACGATTTGGTGTTAGAAACATTAATATCGATTTGACTCCGTCATTTCCTCTTCACATTTTGAAGCTCCTAACATTTCTTTCTAGGACTCAAACCATTTCAATGGCCCTGGGAGCCCATGCAGGCCCTGCCCCTCGCAGCTCACCCTAAACCCTGAGCCAAGCCGTCCTGATTGCTTCCTCCGTCCGAGGGCCCCAGGTGAAATCAATCCGATGGTATCTGATGGCCAGATTTGATAAAGGGGCCAGGTAAGAACCCGAGCCGCCTCGGGGCCCGGCTGGGAATCTCAAAGCAGACACACATTCACCATTATCGCAGCCTCTGACGAGGCCCATTTCAGCAGAATCATTAAAAGTTGATGATGCTGCAAATGTCTTTTGTCTGCCGCGTTGTGCAGCGGGGGAAACGGGGAAGGGTAATTTTCCTCCAAAACAGAATTAAGCAGCAGCCGAAGAAAGGCCGTAAGATAATCCCGCACATAACCTTAAACTGACCGTGACATTCAAATTGAAGACTTTGCAGAAAAATTCCAGAGGAAAGGAGAGCTGGGGAAACTACTGAAATACTTAAAGGTCAGGAGATGGGGAAAGGAGGTCCAGGAGTACTTTCACAAGAAATCAGAGTGCAAAGACCAGGTCTTAGAAATATTTCTCCCCCAAAGAATTTAAACGCATTATGACAGGAATTTTAGGACACTGGACAGCACCGCGGGATGCATCCTTCTTTACCCAACTGGGCTGGAGTCCCACATCTCCTGCAAGGGGACAACACAGGCTGCAGAACCCAAAGGGCCCTAGATAAACAGAGAAGCAAACAACCTGACAGAAGACACAGCCTCCGTATAGTCAGAACAGGTGGCAGAGCTGCGCTGAGCTGGAGCCCACGTTTCTGGATCCCCAGCCCCGAGTCTGCCCCTCCCACCCTTTACATAAACATAAGCTGACTCATTGGGGAAAACGCTAGGTCCTTTCTACCATCTGAGTCATATTTGTAAATAACTCGCTCACATGGATAGTTTAGAAAGCTAGTACTTAGATTTTGCTGTATTTCTTTGCCATAAAAGAAAAGCTTACGTTCAGTGAGTTGTGTTTGTTGAACTACTTCTTTCTGGTCATTTGTTGCAAGCCCACAAATGATCAGCATAACCACGGGACCTGGGAAAAATGACTTATGGGCAGCTTCACATCATAAAAACGTCTTGCTATTATAGAACAGAAAAAAACGTCCGTGAGGTCAAAGAAGAGAGAACGGCCTCCATCTCTCAATGATACTGGAGGGGGCGTTTCTAACAAGTAGGTCAGTAGGTTGGAGCCGCGTGAAATGTCTGCCTTCCCTGTTTCTCTCCACTGCTTTCCTGAGCAGGTCAGTTCGTGCCACCTCCTCTCTCAGATAAAGCCATCACTAAGCATCCTCCCCAGAGTGGAGACTCTGGGGTCAGGAGTTTCTTGGCTCAGCGTGGGGGATGCTGCCGGAATAAGGTGGTTCTGGTCCTTCCTCGGCCCCAGCAGCCTGTCACTGTGGCCACCCGTACAGGTGCAGTGGTGAGGACCCCCGGGAGACAGGAGGCTTCAGGACCACGGGGCTCTTCTCAGACTCCTGGTCACCATGGCAGCCCCTCAGCTCACAGTACTGTTACCTCCGCAGAGGCTGGAGGCGGAGCTGGAGAACTACCTGCCCCACCTGTGCCCGTGGGGCTGAACAGCAGTGCAACCGAACAGCTCAGGCTGGGACTTGAACCCACTGTCTTTAAGACCACACACCTGGTCTCAGGACTTAATGAAGTTCAGGTTCTTGATGTCTCAGCCCAGAAGGAATTCAGCACGAGGCAAAGTGATGGGTAAGAAGTGGATTTATTTAGGGGATTCCCTGGTGGTCCACTGGGTAAGACTCTGTGCTCCCAGTGCAGGGGCTGGGGTCGATCCCTGGTCAGGGAACTAGATCCCACAAGCATGCCACAATTAAGAAGCCCACATGCCACAGCTAAAGATCCCATATGCTGCAACTAAGACCTGGTGCAGCCAAAATAAATTTTTAAAAAAGAAGCGGATTTATTTAGAAAGATACACATTGCATAGACAGAATGCAGACCGCCTCAAAAGGCGAAAGTAGCCCCAGGGCATGGGGTCATCTCGGAAAGAGAGAGGGGCCCTGGGAGAAACACACTCCTCAGGCAGAGTGTGGGCCATCTCAGAAGGCGAGAGGCCCTGAAACATGGGGTGGTTAGTTTTTATGGGCTGGGTAATTTCATAGGCTAATGAGTGGGGGGATTATTCCAACTATTTTGGGGATGGGGCAGAGATTTCCAGGAATTGAGCCACCGCCCACTTTTTGGCCTTTTATGGTCGGCCTCAGAACTGTCATGGCACCTGTGGGTGTGTCATTTAGCTAATGTATTTCTCTTTTTTTTTTGGCTGCGTTGGGTCTTTGTCGCTGCACACTGGCTTTCTCTAGTTGCGGTGAGCAGGGGCTACTCTTCGTTGCGGTGTGTGGGCTTCTCATTGCGGTGGCTTCTCTTGTTGCAGAGCACGGGCTCTAGGCACACGGGCTCAGTAGTTGTGGTGCACGGGCTTCAGTAGTTGTGGCGCACGGGCTTCAGTAGTTGTGGCACGTGGGCTTAGTAGGAGTGGCTTGAGGGCTCTAGAGCACAGGCTCAGTAGTTGTGGCGCACGGGCTTCAGTAGTTGTGCACACGGGCTCAGTAGTTGTGGCTTGCAGGCTCTAGAGTGCGGGCTCAGTAGTTGTGGCACGTGGGCTCAGTAGTTGTGGCTCGCAGGCTCAGTAGTTGTGGCTCGTGGGCTCTAGAGCACAGGCTCAGTAGTTGTGGCGCATGGGCTTAGTTGCTCCGCGGCATGTGGGATCTTTCCGGACCAGGGCTCGAACCCGTGTCCCCTGTATTGGCAGGTGGATTCTTAACCACTGCACCACCAGGGCAGCCCCCTAGCTAATGTATTACAATGAGCATATAATGAGGCTCAAAGTCTACTGGATGCCAAACCGTCTGCCATCTTGGGCCTGGCAGGTTCTAACCAGTATTTGTTGTGTCCTCAACAGTTATGTCAATCTTTTAAAGGTTGTGCCCTGCCCCCTTCCCTCCTGTTTCAGTTGGACAGGAGGGACATCCTGACAGTTTATGGCTTCCTACAGAGGGAGACCACCACCCTTGACAGACTGGAAAGTACCCCATGTTTCAGACCTCTGCCCTTCCCTCCCTCCTGTTTCTCCAAGTGCACGAGGCACCGAGGGAACTGAGACCAGAGGGGGGAAGTGAGGGGGACGCCAAGGGGGAACTTGGTGGCCTGACAGCCCTGACCGTGAAGCTTTCCTAATCCTATTGCTTGTGCCCCAATGTCTGAGCACTTGACCCTGGGGGAAAGAGCCTTGGCTTTTCAGATGGCAGCATCCAGTAGGGGGAGAGAAGGGCCCCAGGGGGCTTAGAAACTGTCACTCATTCACTGGTTCATCTGTCAAACACCCGCAGTGGGTGGCCACCGGGCAAGGCACCGGGGAGAGGAGTGTCCAGCACACAGACCTGCCTTCTGGGGCTGCCAGGACAGCGAGAGCCACGTGGCAGAGTTATGGGATACCTGGGAAGGCGTCCACAACGCGAGGATGAGTAGGAGTTCGCCAGATGTAGAGGAGATGAAGGTTGTGTTACCAAATTAAGTCCTATGGACCCGGCCTGGCCCCCAGCCTGGCCAGGCTCTCTGGTTCCTGTTCCATTCGGCTTCGAGCAGCCAGGAACGAAGTCCAAGCTGAGATCAGCACAGCACGAGCTGCATTCAGTGGCCAGAGACTGGAGAAGCGGGAACTAAGTTCCCAGATCAGTTTCTCTCCCGTGTGCGGAGAGCGATTTAATTTTAAAGACAAAGAGAGGAGGAGTGAGGCTGATGGTGGGGAGGCCTATGCATTAGTCTATGGGGAAGGGGCGGGGCTTCTCCCGAGGGAGTGGGGTGTCACCCTCTTTTTATCCTTTCTTGGTCCTTAATGTCTGGTCCTGGCCGCTGGCGGGTGTGTCATTTAATATGCAAATATGGTAAAGTCAGCGTATAATGAGACTGGGGTCTGTTGGAGGTCAGATTCATCACCGTCTTGGTCCCAGCTGCTTCCATCTGGTTTTTTGTTTGTAGCTTCCTTTCTTATCTCTGGACCCTTTAACTTAAAGGTTTATGTTCACTCCTGCTACAGGGGTGGGGCGTGGGGTGTGGAGGGTTTTGAGGAAACACCTGGAGCAGCTCTGGCCACAGCTGGGGAGAGATGGGCATTTCTGGCTGAGGAAGCCGCAGGGTGAGGACCGGCCGGGCACGTGTGTGCAGGACTCCACGTCCCGGTGTGGCCTCCACACAGCCTTTACCTCCCAGTGAGAAGACTGCCGTGACAGTCCAGACAAGAAGGGACGAGGGCCTCACATGGCAGAGAGGGGAGGGGGTGAAGGAGGAGGGTAAACCGTGGAAATGAGCGACAAGTAGGATGCCCTTGACTAAAAGGCTAACCTGCTGTGACCAAGGGGCCCTAACATGCCGTGGATCACCTTTCTCTCTAACAGTCCTACACAGGGTCAGCAGGGGCTCTGCCTCACTCAGGAGCCTGGGCTGAGGCCGCCTGCCACTTCTACCTGGCTTCCAAAGAGGCCCTGGGTGGTACCATCCAGCTAGAGGTCAGGGGGCAAAGGCCATGGAGAAGAGCTCACGGCGGCTTTACAGACCAGGCGTGGGCAGCGCTGTCACTTCTTCTCACTTCTGCTGTTTCGTGGCCACTCCAGGCTACGCGGGAGGCTGAGTCCAGGAGGAAAGAAGACTGGATTTTGGTGGACAGCCAACAGCCTCTGCCCCTGGAGATGATGACGGCTTGAAAAATGGGGACATCTGAGAGGAAAACCGGGTCCCAGCGTTCAGCTCACCTCCCACATGTCCAGGACCCCTCAGATTCCTCAAGCCTCCCTAGAGGACCAGACTTTACCTCCAGGAGGACGGCCCCTGCCTCATCTCCCAGGGATGCTAGAGCAGTAAGTCAAAGCTCTGGGGCCATGTTTGAAGCTATTTCTTTGGATCACCTGTGAGGTCCCTGTGGCTCTTTTTTTTTTTTTTTAATTGAAATACAGTTGATGTACAATATCGTGTTAGGTATACAGCACAGTGATTCAGTTATACATATATATACGTACATCTGTACATACATATACAGATGTACATATATACATATGTATACAGTATATATACTGTATAGCTGCCTGTGCTATACAGTAGGTTCTTGTTGTTAATCTATCTTATATATAGCAGTGTGTATCTGTTAATCCCAAGCACATAATTTATCCCTCCCCCACCCCCCTTCCCCTTTGATAACCATAAGTTTGTTTTCTATGTCTGTTTCTGTTCTGTAAATAAGTTCATTTATATCATTTTTTTAAGATTCCACATATAAGTGATATCATATGATATTTATCTTTCTCTGACTTCAGTTAGTATGATAATCTCTAGGTCTACCCACGTTGCTGCAAATGGCATTATTTCCTTCTTTTTTTATGGCTGAGTAATATTCCACTGTATATATATATCACATCTTTATCCATTCATCCGTTGAGGGATATCTACATTGCTTCCATGTCTTGGCTATTGTAAATAGTGCTGCTATGAACATTGGGGTGCATTTAGCTTTTCCAATTAGAGTTTTCTCTGGGTATATGTCTGTGGCTCTACTTTTATTTATTTTTTAAAATAAAGTTATTATTTTATTTATTTATTTTTGGCTGCGTTGGGTCTTCGTTGCTGCACGTGGGCTTTCTCTAGTTGTGGCGAGTAGTGGGGGCTACTCTTCGCTGCGGTGCACAGGCTTCTCATTGTGATGGCTTCTCTTGTTGTGGAGCACAGGCTCTAGGCTTCAGTAGTTGTGGCACACAGGCTCAGTAGTTGTGGCTCACGGGCTCTACAGCGCAGGCTCGGTAGTTGTGGCACATGGGATTAGTTGCTCCGCGGTATGTGGGACCTTCCCGGACCAGGGATTGAACCCATGTCCCCTGCATTGGCAGATGGATTCTTAACCACTGTGCCACCAGGGAAGCCCTGTGGCTCTGCTTTTAAAGCCACGTACTTCTTCTGTGAGGGTGTTGGGATCAATTTTGCTAGATGTCCAGTTAAAGAAACAACACTCAACAGCTTTCCCATGAGTAATACTAAAATGTTATTTTTGCGATTGTCCAAGAAGACAATGCCCATCCTCGTGGTAATGAAAACTACAAATATACTCGCTACACAAGAGTTCCCAGGAACATCCTGGGCAGGACTCCTTAGATGGATGGGCCAGGGGACAAGACCAACACATACATCTCATCTGAGGTAGCACTAGGAAAAAATCTTGACACTTCAAGCCTAGAGCATTTTTTTTTTTAAGGGAGTTTCTGCTTTTCCCTTACCCACAAGCTTGCCTGGACTTTTCCTGAAGGAAAGTGGTTGGGGATAGATTTTGAGTGCCAAAATTTTGGTGAATGTATCAAAATAATGACACCTTGGACAGGCATGGGGTCACGTCTAGATGTTATTTCCAAATTGCACATTATTGAGGGGCATGTGACCTTTCAGTTTAGAATATGGGTGAGTGGCTGCAGATATAGTACCGACACCTGGGATCCAATATAAAACTCCAGTAAATCCAGTCTGACTCTTATAAGCCCTCATATATCAGAAGAAAGACCAGGTTGTGGATTGTCTAACTTTGTTTCTCTCCTCTCTCCTTGTTAGGACGTTCTGTGGTTTCTTTGTTATCAACACACCTGGGGTAGGGATGGGGACCAAGAAAGGCCAGACTGCAGATGCTCAGCTCTGGTTGGAAGTGTTGTTCATCAATAGTGAATTATGAGGATGAGGAGGCTGGATCCAATGATTTAAGTCGAGCCCTTGCGCTGCCCTCTGGACCTCAAGCCTGATCTGATACATGAGTTACAGCCAGCATCAGACAAGGGGTTTCAGAGGAAACGAGAGCTTTTGCTCTATCGCAGTGCACCTTGCCCTGCTCACTGTTGGATAACTCCTGCCCTTCTCTCTATCAGATCACGCTCTAGAGACCTGATGTGAGGGGCAAATACACATGGGCATAAAGCACTTAGTAAATGACCCATCCCTGAGGTAATAGCTTTATAACCCTAATGTCTCAAGCCAAAAAGAATGAACCCCTTATTCCAGAAGTTGGGGTCTGAATGTAGCAAGTTCTATCAGGGAAAGGGTATAAATGACCAAGGAGGGAGTCCTTTAAGTCAGTGGTCCTCAACCTTTTTGGCACCAGGGACCGGTTTCATGGAAGACAATTTTTCCATGGACCTGGGGTGGGGGGGGATGGTTTCGGGATGATTCAAGTGCATTACATTTACTGTGCACTTTATTTCTATTACTGTTACATTGTAGCATATAATGAAATAAGTATACAACTCACCATAATGCTGACAGGAGGCGGAGCTCAGGCGGTAACGGAGCGATGGGGAGCGGCTGTAAATACAGATCAAGCTTCGCTCGCTCACAGCCGCTCACCTCCTGCTGTGCGGCCCCGTTCCTAACAGGCCACGGACCGGTAGTGGTCTGTGGCCCGAGGGTCGGGGAGCCCCGCTTTAAGTCCTTGAAAACGGGCTACACGGATGGCAGCCTTCTCTCCTATGCCTGAGGTCAGCCTCGGCTGTTACTAACAATCACCAGGACAATCCAGCGTTAGTGCAAATCCCAGAAAGTCCTTGACTTCTGCAAGCATGTTTCTGTGTTTAGGCAATATTTTTCCCATCATCTTTTTTTACAGAAAGAAGCTTGGGATGCAACATAATAGATGGTGCAGTTGGTGTGCACAGAGCTAAGGGGAAAGGCCTCCACTGGAAGCAGTGGTTAAGCAAACAGACAGCTGGTTTCCTTCTTTATTCCATTTCCCTTGTCTTTTGTTCACTCTCGAGAGGTTGGTTCGAGCGTGTTTATACGTGTCTTGAGTAAGGTATTCAGGCAAAGGTGTGGGCAGAAAGGAAAGGAAAATGAAAGTGAAGTGATGAAAAGCTAATGGGGAGAATTTGGTAGGGAAGTTTTAATGATCACCACTCTAGGGGAACTATTTTTCTTTTAAAACTGTAACTGTTTCTCATAAACATTCAGCAATATAACTCCCTTTAAAAATGTTGATGCAAATTCCATTTAGGATAGCATCTAAAACAATAAAATACTTAGGAATAAGTTTCAAAAAAGAAGTGCAAGATTTGTATACTGAAAACTACAAAGATTGTTCAAAGAAGTTAAAGATGGAAATAAGGGGAAGGACATCTCATGTTCATGGATTGGAAGACTTACTATTAACATGGCAACAGTATCCAAAGTGACCTACTGATTCAAGGCAACCCCTATCAAAATCCCAGCTGTTTTTTTGCAGAAATTGACAAGCTGATCTCAAATTCCTTCATAAATGCAAGAGACCCAAAGTAGCGAAAACAATCTTAAAAAAAAAGAGTAAAGTTGGAGGACTCACACTTTCCTATTTCAAGATCTACTACATACCTACAATGATCAAGACTGTGTAGTACTCGTGTAAAAGTAACCATATAAATCCATGGAATAGAACGGAAAGTCCCAAAATAAACTCTTACTTTTATGGTCAATTGATTTTCAACAAGTGTGTCAAGACAATTCAATGGGGAAAGAATAGTCTTTACCACCACTAGTTTTGGGACAATTGGATATCTACATGCAAAAGAATGAAGCTGGACGCCTAACCCACACCATATGCAAAAATTAACTAAAAATGGAGCGAAACCATAAATCTAAGTGTTAAAATTATAGAACTCTTAGAAGCCCACATAGGTATAAATCTTTATGACCTTTGATTAGGCAGTGGTTTCTTATATATGACACCAATAGTATAAGCAATAAAAAAGAGAAAATAGATAAACTGGACATAATAAAAATTCATTAAAGAATCCCCCAAAAACTTTTGTCCTTCAAAGGACATCATGAAAAAAGTGAAAAGACACTCACAATGGGAGAAAACTTTTGCAAATCATACCTCTGATAAGGGACTTTGTCATGGACTGAATTGTGTTCTCCAATACTTCATATATTTTTAAAATTTTTATTTTAAAAAAAGCATAGTTGATTTACAATGTTGTGTTTAATTTGTGCTGTTCAGCAAGGTGACTCAGTTCTACATATATATACACTTTTTCTTATTCTTTTCAATTACGGTTTATCACAGGATATAGTTCCCTGTGATATACAGTAGGACCTTGTTGTTTATCCATCCTATATATAATAGTTTGCCTCTGCTAATCTCAAACTCCCACAAAAATTCGTATTTTGAAGCCCAAACCCCCAATGTGACTGTATTTGAGATGGGGCCTTTAAAGAGGTAATTAAGGTTAAATGAGATCAGAAGGGTGGGACCTAATCAAGCATGATTGATGTCTTCATAAGAAGAGGAAGAAACACCAGAGATGTGTATCCACAGAATAAAGGCCATGTGAGGACACTGTCTGCAAGGCAAGGAGAGAGGTCTCACCAGAAACCAAGCCGGCTGGCATCTTTATCTTGGACACCCAGCCTCCAGAACTGTGAGAAAATAAATTCCTATTGTTTAAGCCACCCATTTTATGGTATCCTGTTTTGGCCGCCTGAGCAGACTAAAACAGACTTCGACCTAGAGTATATAGAACGATTACAACTCAAATATAAAGACAGGGACTTCCCTGGCGGTCCAGTGGTTAAGACTTCACCTTCCAATGCAGGGGGTGCGGTTCGATCCCTGGTTGGGGAGATAAGATCCCACATGCCTTGGGGCCAGAAAACCAAAACATAAAACAGAAGCAATATTGTAACAAATTCAATAAAGACTTAAAAAAAAAAAAAAGGTCCACATCAAAAAAAAAAAAAAGAAGAAATAAAAAGACAGCCTAGTTTAAAAATGGGCAATGGTTCTGAATAGATAGTTGTCTAAAGAAAATATACAAATGACCAAGAAGCACTTGAAAAGAGGCTCAACCTCATTAGCCATTAGGAAAATGTAAATCAAAACCAGGAGATACCACTTCACAATGACTAGGATAGCTACAATCAAAAAGACAATAAAATAGATAGCTAGTGGGGTAGTGAGGTGGATGGACCTAGAGTCTGTCATACAGAGTGAAGTAAGTCAGAAAGACAAATACCATATGCTAACACATATATAAGGAATATAAGAGAAAAAAATGTCATGAAGAACCTAGGGGTAAGACGGGAATAAAGACACAGACCTACTAGAGAATGGACTTGAGGATATGGGGAGGGGGAAGGTTAAGCTGTGACAAAGTGAGAGAGTGGCATGGACATATATACACTACCAAACGTAAAATAGATAGCTAGTGGGAAGCAGCTGCATGGCACAGGGAGATCAGCTCGGTGCTTTGTGACCGCCTGGAGGGGTGGGATAGGGAGGGTGGGAGGGAGGGAGACGCAAGAGGGAGGAGATATGGAAACATATGTATATATATAACTGATTCACTTTGTTATAAAGCAGAAATTAACACACCATTGTAAAGCAATTATACTCCAATAAAGATGTTAAAAAAAAATAGATAGCTAGTGGGAAGCAGCTGCATTGCACAGGGAGATCAGCTCGGTGCTGTGTGACCACGAGGGGTGGGATAGGGATGGTGGGAGGGAGACGCAAGAGGGAGGAGATATGGGGATATATGTATACATATAGCTGATTCACTTTGTTATACAGCAGAAACTAACAAAACATTGTAAAGCAATTATACTCCAATAAACATGTTCAAAAGAAAAAGACAATAAGTGTTAGATGCAGAGAAACTGGAACCGTCATATACTGTTGGTGGAGATGTAAAATAATGCGGCTGAGCCGTCTGGCAGTTCCTGAAAAAGTTAAACAGTTTCCATTTGACCCAGCAATTCTACTCCTAGGTATGTACCAAGAGAACTGAAAACATATGTCCACGAAAAAAACTTGTACGTGAATGTGCATAGAAGCACTATTCATGATAGCTAAAAAGGGGAAACAACCCAAATGTCCATAAACTGATGAATGGATAAACAAAATGTCCTCAGTCCATATGATGGAATAACATCCAGCCATAGAAAGGAATGAAGTAGTGACACGTGCTGCAATGTGGATGAGTCTTGGAAACATCACGCTAATTGAAAGAAGCCAGACACAAAAGGCATCATATTGTATGATTCCATTTTTATGAAATGTCTGGAATAAGCAAATCTATAGAAAGCAGATTGGTGTTTGCCAGGGGCTGGGAGGAATGGGGAATGGGAATTACTCTAATGGGTACTGGTTTTCTTTTAGCATATCTGATTAAAAGGTTCTGGAATTAGATAGCACTGAAGGTTGTACAACCTTGTGAATCTACTAAAAACCACTGGATTGTACGTTAAAAATTTTTTTTTGTTTTTGGCCACACCACACGGCATGTGGGATCTTAGTTCCCTGACCAGGGGTCGAACCTGTGCAGTGGAAGCATGGAGTCTTAACCACTGGACCCAGAGAAGTCCCTGGATTGTATACTTTTTTTAAAAATTTAATTTTATTTATTATTTTTTAATTTTTTGGCTGCATTGGGTCTTCGTTGCTGAGTGCGGGCTTTCCCTAGTTGCGGCGAGCAGGCTTCTCATTGCGGTGGCTTCTCTTTGCTGCGGAGCACGGGCTCTAGGCGCGCGGGCTTCAGTAGTTGTGGCTCGTGAGCTCTACAGCTCAGGCTCAGTAGTTGTGGCACATGGGCTTAGTTGCTCCGTGGCATGTGGGATCTTCCTGGACCAGGGATCAAACCTGTGTCCCCTGCATTAGCAGGCAGATTCCTAACCACTGTGCCACCAGGGAAGTCCCCTGGATTGTATACTTTTAAAATCATGTATGTATTTATTTGGCTGCGCCGGGTCTTAGTAGTGGCACGCAGGATCTTCGTTGCCGTGTGCAAGACCGAGTTCACTAACCAGGGATCCAACCCAGGCCCCCTGCATTGGGAGTGTGGAGTCTTAACCACTGGACCACTAGAGAAGTCCCTGGATTGTATACTTTAACAGGTAAATTTTATGATGTGTGAATTACATCTCATAAAGCTGTTATTAAAAAACTAAAAACATTTATGCAGACATATCAATTAAAGGAATTTTCAAAATGTCAATACAGCAGCCAACATGTTATTTTGTCCAGGTTAAAATACTTTGGAAAATCTCCAGGCCAGTTAATTTAATTTAATTTTTTTTTTTTTTTTGTGGTACGCGGGCCTCTCACTGTTGTGGCCTCTCCCGCTGCGGAGCACAGGCTCCGGATGCGCAGGCTCAGCGGCCGTGGCTCACGGGCCCAGCTGCTCCGCGGCATGCGGGATCCTCCCAGACCGGGGCATGAACCTGTGTCCCCTGCATCGGCAGGCGGACTCTCAACCACTGCACCACCAGGGAAGCCCTCATTTTTGTTTTTGTTGTTGTTGTTGTTTTTGTTTCCCTGGTCTTTCTCCCCCTTCCCTGTGAGTTCTGTAGGATGATGGTTCCTTCCCAGTTTTCTCCTTTGTCTAGAACTGCACCCAGAGGTGTGTTCTCAGCAAACAGCATGTGCTCCTCTTTCCCCTCCTCCATGCGTTCTGAAGAGGGCAGAGGTCAGAGGGCGGTGCTGGCCTATAAGGTCTGATGCTCACCTCCGTCTGCAGGCCTGACCATGTGGCCCACTGCTCCTTTTTGTAGAGATTACATCACATGGTCTCAGCCTTCAAGGAACTCACATTCAGGGACTTCCCTGGTGGCGCAGTGGTTAAGAATCCGCCTGCCAACGCAGGAGACAGTTTGATCCCTGGTTGGGGAAGATCGCACATGCTGTGGAGCAACTAAGCTTGTGCACCACAACTACTGAGGCCATGTGCTACAACTACTGAAGCACGCACACCTAGAGCCTGTGCTCCACAAGAGAAGCCACCGCAATGAGAAGCCCGAGCACCGCAACGAAGAGTAGCCCCGCTCGCCACAACTAGAGAAAGCCCATGCGCAGCAACGAGGACTCAACGTAGCCAAAAAAAAAAAAAAAATACAAAAAACCAAACAAAAAGCCTTATATTCAGAGGCATGTAAAATCTGAATGATAACGTGCATTTGAGGACACAGGACTGAAGGCAGGGTGGATGCGAGACGTAGTTTTCAATGTGTATCCTTTTGTACTGTTCTTACCATGTGTTACGGATGGAAGTGTGTACACCCAAAATTCATATGTTGAAGTCCTGACCCCTGCTACACCTCAGAATGGGACTGTATTTGGAGACAACACTTTTAAAGAGGTAATTAAGGTTAAATGACATCATATGGTTGGGCCCTAACCCAATATTACTGGCGTCCTTATGAGGAAAGGAAGGGACACCAGGGATGCGATCCCACAGGGAAGGGGCCGTTTGAGGACAGAGCAGGAAGGCGGCCACCTGCAAGTCAAGGGAGAAATCTCACCAGAAACCAAACTTCCAAGCACCTTGACCTTGGACTTCCAGCCCCAAAACCATGAGAAAAAAATTTATGTTGGTTAAGCTGAAACCGCACAACTCAGATTGTGACTTGAACCCATGGGCCGGGACTCAAACCTGGCCAGAACCCAGATTGGGACCTGAACCCACTGTCTTTTCATTGAGATCGCACACCTGGCCCCAGGACTTAATGAAGCTCAGGTTCTTTATGTTTCACTGCAGAAAGAATTCAGTGAGAGACAAAGTGATAGGGAAGAAGTGGATTTCTTTAGAGAGAGGCACATGCCAGAGACAGAATGCGGTCTGTCTCAGAAGGCGAGAGTCCCTGAAATATGGGGTGGTTAGTTTTTATGGGCTGGGTAATTTTATAGGCTAGTGAGTGGGGGGATTATTCCAACTATTTCGGGGAAGGGGTGGGATTTCCGGGAATTGGGCCACCGCCCACTTTCTGGCCTTTTATGGTCAGCCTCAGAACGGTCATGGCACCTGTGGGTGTGTCATTTAGCTAACGTATAATATTAGAGTGAGCGCACGCACGGCGAGGCTCATAATCTACTGGAAGTCGAACCTTCCGCCATCTTGGACCTAGTTGGTTCTAACCAGTTTTTGCTGTATCCTCAAGGGCTATGTCATTGTTTTAGAGGTTGTGTTCTGACCCCTTCGCTCCTGTTTCAAAGCCACCCGTCTGTGGTATCTTGTTATGGCAGCCCTAGCAAAGCAGTACACTTTGTATGTTTTTTCGATCTTTGTTTATCCCATAAGAATAATTACGGTAATACAAAGGAACTTGCAATCTAATTCAAAAACACAATGCTATAGACTGAATGTTTCTGTTGCCCCCCACCCCCCTGTTCATATGTTGACACCTATTCCCCAATGTGTTGCTTTTAGGAGGTGGGGCTTTTGGGAGGTGAGCAGGTCATGAAGGTAGAGCCCTCATGAATGGGATTAGTGACCTTACAAAAGAGACCCCAGGAAACCCCCTTGCTCTTTCTGCCAAGTGAGAACACAGTGAAAAGACTGCCATCCACGAAGCAGGACTCCAATCCTCCGAATCTGTAGGCATCATCATCTTGGACTGCCCAGCCTCCAGAGCTGTGAGAAATATGTTTCTGTTGTTAATTCGCCACCCAGTCTATGGTATTTTTGTTAGAGCAGCCCGAACAGACTGAGATACACAAAAAGATAATGAATGAACGAAATGAGGAAATACATTGTCAGTTAGCAGGTGAGTGGATGGAGGAATAGCCATCCCCTTCTCCTGCCCTCAAGCTCTCCCTCCTCCACAGGCCTTCCTCAGCCAGGCCTCCTGGCTCTGTCCACTCTGTGCTTTCCTCTCCCCGTCCTGCCTTTCAAAGTCCCAGCTCCAGGGGCACCTGCTTGGGGAAAAGCTTTTCCTACCAACCAGAGCATAATTTTGTTTTCCTCTAGACTCTAAGAGAAGTCGCTGCCTCCAAGCTTCATTTTGAAAAAGATTTTGTCTTAGTCCCATTTATTTTGTCATGTCTGTGAAGACTGGGCCCACCCTATGAGTCTAGAAGGCTCTCCCTGGAAATACTTGTTTTTGGTTGACTGAGTCTAGCAGTTACCTCCAATCAGAAGACCAAAGAAGATAAAACCCCATCAGTTCCATCTACTTAGTTGCTTTTAAAAGAAATGTCTTGATTTTTTTAAGTATGGGTTTGAAGGGCTCGTTCCAGGAATAGGAATTTTATTTTTTATCTATTTATTTTTCCCATATTAAATTTTAATAGATATTGCCAAATTGGTCTCCAAAGTGACGTCATCCATTTGTAATCTCACCAGCTATGTATGAGAGGACCTATATCCCTACACTTGACGTTGACACATGTGAATGTTTGCCAATCTGATGGGAATAAACATGTCAAGTTAATTTGCGTTTCACTTTTTTACTAATAAGTTGAGCGTCTTTTAACATGTGTCTTAATCCTTTATAATTTCAGAAGAGGAGCTTTTAAAATGTTTCTACAGGTTTCATTTTAGTCTTTGCTATAGTATAATTTTCCAAAAGGTAACATCATTACTCTCATGCAAATATAAAATGAAAATGTCAAAGATTTAGTCAACTCAGTTAATGAGGGAACAATTAAGACGTTGTGACTAATCAGATGCTACAAGCATTTGCCAAACTCGGGCTATATCGGCAATTTAATACATTGCTAGTTTGGATACAGAACTGGATAATGTCCAACAGGGCCATAAGCCTTTCAAAGGCTTTGGGGTTGTCTGTTCCATGGGAGAGAAATTAATTTGCATTTCCACTAGAGAAAAATCTACAAGTTAACCTCTGTTCCTATGGACTTATAAAACAAGGAAATGCCAAGGCTAGTGTGCTGAAAAGGAACCCCTGGTAATCTCTTTGGCTCATTTCCAAGCATCTAAAACAATGCCCAGTCCCTTGGGATAGGGTTTGGGTGCACTAACCTAAGAAATGGGAATCAGTGCTGCCAGAAGTGCTTCCTTGGAGTTGCTAGGTGACAGGGAGGAATCTGTGGCTTTTGGTTGCCTATCTTCCCACGTTCTCAGCAATGGAAATAGATCATTTAAGGTTGGCTATTTGTCTTGGTAAACTGAGGAAATTATTGGCTTCAGCCATCAGGAATTAAATTAATCATTCCTATCTCTAAAGGTGATTTTCCTAAATTCATTCTACCCGTTCTCTAACTCCTGCTCATTCCTTAAAATTTAAAAAAACCTATATTTAACAGAATACATAATTTTATAAGACATATCTTTCTTTAAACTTATAACAACATCCCCCTATGCTCCATCCCCCCCACCCGTCATGGCTACTCCCCAGAGACAACCTCTTTCAACTCTTTTTGCACTTTCCTCTGCTATTTACATCCCTATTTTTAAATAATAGGCTTATACTGCTAATTCTTTATTTTTAATGTATATATTATCAATTCCCTTCCTATCATGAAAGATGAGAAGTTTTTCTACCCTTCCCTTTCCACGAAACTCAACACTGGCCCCACATCCTCCCACCACAGCCATATTATATTTCATTAAAATCAACACTCAGTGATAATGTTATTTTGATTAAATTAATACTGAAGTATAATATAAGCATGTTATTTTAATATATAATCAAGCATATATTAATCATATATATTATATATTATTATATACAATAATATAAGTATGTTATTTTAATTAATCACAGCCAAGCCATAATTATATATGATTACATCTCTCTCTTTGTAAAACTTAATCCCCCTTGTGTTAAACATTTCTTCATTTTAAAAATTAGCCTAAGGGGAAAAGGGGGGGTGGGAGGAATTGGGAGATTGGGATTGGCACATATACACTATTGATACTATGTATAACATAGATAACTAATGAGAACCTGCTGTATAGCACAGGGAACTCTACCTAACACACCATGATGACCTAAGTGGGAAGGAAATCCAATAAAAAGGGGATATATGTATATGTATAGCTGATTCATTTTACTGCACAGTAGAAACTAACACAACATTGTAAAGCAACTATACTCCAAAAAAAATTAACTTTAAAAAATTGGCTTAGTTTTCTAGGTGTTCAATGTAAATTCTTTCTCAAACCCTCTGTCAGAGCCATCAAGCTCCTCTCAACCCAGTTCCTTTCAATCAAATGATGGTCCTTAGCTTCTTAAGTGTCCTGCTGCCTCGGGCTGCCTGCACCATGCAGGACTGCTGTGCTGGGACCACCTTGACCCTTGTCCGGAGAGTTCCCTTTGACTCCCCTCTCTTGAGTTTTCTACTTCCTGGCTCCCATTTCCTCCCTCTTTTCACAATTTTCAGTATTTCCTGATCAAGTATATGTGGCAAGCAAAGCTTTTGAAATATTTGAGCTTGTCTTTACTGGATTAACACACTATACTGGATTCATAGTTTGGCTGGGTATAATATTCCTAGTCTAAGATCATTCTCTCAGATTTCTGAAGGTCTTGTTCCACTGTCTGCCAGCTTCCAGTGTTGTGGTTGAGGAGTGTAATGTTGCTCTGATTCCTCCTCTTTTGTTTGTGATCTGTTTCTCCTCCTTGGAAGGTTTTAGGGTCTTATTTTTACCCTGGGTCCTCTGAAATAGCAGGATGATGTGCTTCAGCAAAGGTCTTTTTTTGCTTGTGGGGCTATACCCTTTAAATGGAATCCTTAAATTTTAGCTTTCATTGAAAGTGGGGCCTTGTTAACATCAATAGTGGTGATGAAGTGAAAGAGGGGGATTCGAAATGTAATCTAGTGAGTACCAATCAGAAATCATGCCAGGATAAGAGGAGGACCCCTACTCTTATTGGTCCAGTGGTGGATGAATATGCAAAGAAAACATTTTTAAGCCAAATCATGGGGACTCAGCAAGAACAGTATAATTTGTACCTTGGGAGGATTCTAGTTTACAGAGATTCTTCTAATTTATCAAAATCCTCTTTCTACTAAGAAGCTTATTCTTGAAATAGAAGGCAGAGTATGTATCAGATGTAGATCAGCAATCTTTCAGAGCTCATTAGAGTGTTTCAAGGCTTTGTCCTTTGATTTAATACTATTGTGGTGTAAATGAAAGGACCATCTATTTTGTGGGGGTTATTAGTATAGGTTCTCTGCCTCATGAAGAAATGAAACAAACCAGTTGCAAAGTAGGGAAAGAATCTGGAACAGGACATGGCTCCTTTGTACATTTCCTAACTGTGTAATTTTCATTGGCACACGTGCAGACTCACAAGCACTGCCATTTGATACAATGTCCCCGATTATAACTTTTTTTTGAAATGCAAAAAACGCTAAGAACATAAGATTTACTTTGCCCTCCCTCCCTAGTTCTCCTGTCTCTTTTGGCCTCATTCTTGTGCCTTAGTTTTCCAGGGAGAAGAGTCTGATCTGGTTGAGGCTGCATAGTCCCTACGAGGGGAATTTCTAAGGAGATGGACGTGAACTGTATTTGGTTGGACTCTTTCCAAACATGTTCACATTCTTTATGTAAGTACAGACATAGAGGGGAAAATGCAAGCAGAGGTTAGATGAACTGTCCTAGAGTCTAGAAGGGGATGCCAGGACCCTCCCGCTGCACCAGTCCCTGAAGAGGGTGCTTTTAATGGCTACATTCTTTTATTTTTTTTAAACTGCTGCTTTTATTTTATGTTATTTATTTATTTATTTTTTTGGCCGTGCAGCGCAGCATGAGGGATCTTAGTTCCCCGACCAGGGATCGAACCCAAGCCCCCTGCAGTGGAAGCATGGAGTCTTAACCCCTGGACCGCCAGTGAAGTAGTGATGGCTGTATTCTAACTAAGCCACAGATCCATAGAGTCCTGTGATCCTCGGAGGGCAGACAGTGGTTGTAGTGTTGGCAGTAACTTACCTTGAAAAAATATATATACATGTATATTTTAATCCTCACTCTAGATACAGCATCAGACACCCTAATGCTAAGCACAGATACACACTCCAGGGGTGGCTAGGGAGCATATAATCAAATGCCCACACTCCAGCTGTCTTTCTTTCTAATCCACAACAGAGAATTTGTTAACTGGTCCAATGGGTGTTAGAAAAGTGATTTTATTGTTGACATTCGTTTCGTTTGAGAGAGAGGTGGGCTAAAATTTAGCAAGCCCTTCACCTCTCATCCCTGGAACGGTATCTAAGGCTTGAACTGAATGGTCCTATGTCCAACTTCTGACTCAGAGGATTCTGGTTGACTGATGCCAACCAGGGAATTACTTCTGGGACATGGTTGTGGTTTTGTCTTGACATTAACATATAATGCCAGGTGCGGTGAGACCTGAGACTTAGGGAGCTTAAAAAACACAGTGTAGGGGCTTCCCTGGTGGCGCAGTGGTTAAGAATCCGCCTGCCAATGCGGGGTACACGGGTTCGAGCTCTGGTCCGGGAAGATCCCACATGCCGCGGAGCAACTAAGCCCGTGGGCCACAATGACTGAGCCTGCGCTCTAGAGCCCGCGAGCCACAACTACTGAGCCCATGTGCCACAACTACTGAAGCCAGCGCGCCTAGAACCTGTGCTCTGCAACAACAGAAGCCACCGCAATGAGAAGCCCACGCACCGCAATGAAGAGTAGCCCTCACTCGCCACAACTAGAGAAAGCCCGCGCACAGCAACGAAGACCCAACACAGCCAAAAAATCTCAGGAAAAAAAAAAAACAACCCAAAACAAGGTGTAGGACTATATTGGGCTTTCTTTTTATGTTCAATACATGTTTGCGTTTGGTCTGTGACTTGCTTCCATTCAAACAAATTACCTTTTGTGAAGTGTGTGGGGCTGGGGGTGGGGTGGGGGGACCCTCAGCCCTGACTTATCTCAAACCAGTGGTGGGTACTGACATTTACCAAAAAAGAATCTACCAGTTACGTATGACCACACTGACTAAGGTCTGTTTTCAATAGTGGTTCATGTGGTTAGGTCATGATTTGTGACTTACTAACCTCCTTTCCTGGATTTAAAAGTGAAAAATGAGTCCAGTGGCCTCTGCTGTTCTATGCTGCCCTGTGCTTGAGAGAATGTCTTCACCACCTGAAAGCACCTTCAGAACTGCCGGCAGAGAAAAGAGATGTCGCACGTGTGGCCAGGGCCAGGGTGGGATTAACCCAGAGGTGATTATAACAGTTGCCATTTGGAGGATGTACGTGGGGCAAGCCCTGTGGTAGGTGTGAGACTTAGCTTACCTTATTTAGGCCTTGTAACATCTCAGTGAGACGTGCATATTCCAATCAAGAAATGGAAACCGTAAGAGGTTAAGGAACTTACCTGTGGTCTCATGGCTGGGAAATGGGGAAGCAGAATTTGGAATCCAGGTCTGCCTTCTTTGAAGCCCATGGAACGCGGGTGATGGATCTAATCTTCATCGAAAGTAATGGTAAGGAAAAAAAGTGATGTTACTCTTCTATGAATCAGACTGAAATCAACTAAGTGCACATTAACGGAGAAAGTGTTAGTTTGTGATTCAGAAAAGCCTAGGAACAAATGCTGGTTCTGCCACCTACCAGATGCGTGCTATTAGCAAGTACTAAAGTTTTCTATGGGCCTGAGTTTCCTCATCTGTAAAGTGGGACTCATTTTACTTTCTTTTCAAATGTATTGTGAAAAATGAGTGACATTGGAAATACAGCAAGCACTGTACTTAATGCATAGCGGTCCTCCTGTGTTCTTTCTCCCTTGGGGGAATGTCCCCTTGGTAAGGTATGGAGGCAGATATTAAATTCATTCATCTTTGCATCCCAGGAATTTCAGACAGCGCTAGCCTGTTGAACATTCTCGCTGAATGTTCTTTGACTTAACTGATCTAGAACGTATTCTGTGACTGACTGTGAGCAGGGCTTTGAGCCCACGGGGCAGAAGGCAGTGTTATAGGAATATGCGGACAAGCACAGGGGGGCTTTCACTGCATGTTAAGATCAAATGGGCAGTCAGGAGTGGAAATACAATCCATGCCCTAAAGGACAGGGCCACCCTTCACAGGATTCCTGATCTAAGAGGAAACAAAGTCGCGATTTGGAGAAGTCATAAAGCTAATATGTGAGCCGACAGTCAAGTCAAATAGGAGGACCGGAAGTACTGTTCAAAAGAAAACCAGGGGCTTCCCTGGTGGCGCAGTGGTTGAGAGTCCGCCTGCCGATGCAGGGGACGCGGGTTCGTGCCCCGGTCCGGGAAGATACAACATGCCGCGGAGCGGCTGGGCCCGTGAGCCATGGCCGCTGAGCCTGCGCGTCCGGAGCCTGTGCCCCACAACGGGAGAGGCCACAACAGTGAGAGGCCCGCGTACCGCAAAAAAAAAAAAAAAAAAAAGAAAACCAGTAATTTCACAAACATATATTGTTTAGGATTAAAAATTTTAAACTATTACATTTAGTATCTAATTGGAAACTAATGGAGGGTTATAGATAACAAAACTGACAATTTTATTAAGAATTAAATAGCATGGTTGTGAACAGAAACCAAACATGTTCTCTTAGGATTTCCTCAGTGCTTCAGGTCTAAGTCCTGAAATATTAAGTTTTTCATTTCCAATTCCTCTTTCGTTTTCAGTTTTTATCCATTGCATGTGTGAAGGGAAGATCAAGGGGCAAGAGAGGAGGTGAGAAGGAAACTGACATGGCAGTCTTGGCAGGGACATAGGAGTCAGGGCTGGGGGTCTAGAGAGGATTCCCAGCCCAGAGCCAACCCCAAGTAGAAGCAATGATGACATAGACGGACTTGTACATGCAGCTTCCCTCCACTCCCGGAGAAGAGGCTTTTAGTGTTTCTTAACAAACCTGTAGCCAATTTGGTCAGCCACCTGACAAAACCCTAGCTCTAACCGTAACCTGACCCTAAATCTAAGCAAATCGTGGTGATGAAGTTTTGATGAGTGGCGTGCTTTCATTTCATTTTTTTTTTTTTTTGCGGTACGCGGGCCTCTCACTGTTGTGGCCTCTCCCGTTGCGGAGCACAGGCTCCGGACGCGCAGGCTCAGCGGCCATGGCTCACGGGCCCAGCCGCTCCGCGGCACGTGGGATCTTCCCGGACCGGGGCACGAACCTGCGTCCCCTGCATCAGCAGGCGGACTCTCAACCACTGCACCACCAGAGAAGCCCGCGTGCTTTCATTTCTTAATGCCCATCATTGCACAGTAGGGCACGCTTCTGTGCCGGTGTCCCCATGTTTTGTCAGATGGCCAGTCAGAGCGTAGCAGACGGCCACTGGGGTTTGGATGCTCTCAGAGCAGAGACATGTGTCAGAGACCAGGCCTGCATCTACAGATATGCTTTGCCAAGGGTGTTAGACTAAGGGACTAGCATCTTTTCTTAAGGCCAGGCAGTATATTTAGTGGGGTGTTTGTATCCTGTGTAGGGGAGCAAAAGTATCTTTGAAGTTCCTCTTGTCTTAACTTCTCTTTCCACTTTCCATATTTCTACTATAGGGAAATAATTTCAGCATCTAGCAATCACATCCCCCTTCTTCTCATTGCTAAAGTATAATTTTCAAAAAGTTAAAAGCATACCTCTTATTGCAAACATAAAACAAACACAGACCAACAATTTTATTCAACTCATTAATTAATGATGAAACCAGTAAGATGTTAAGACTAGTTCAAAGGAGAATTTGAAATAGGTACAGACGCAGATATTAGTGAAGAATGCTGAAGTGAATTTGCTAACATGCAAAACTGATTAATATCCTAGAGGGGGTATCTCTACGGACCGAAGTTTATTTGCATTGCTTTGGACAAGAATTGTTTGTATTACTATCCATTTTCTACATCTTTTTTTTTTTTTTTTTTTTTTGCGGTACGCGGGCCTCTCACTGTTGTGCCCTCTCCCGTTGCGGAGCACAGGCTCCGGACGCACAGGCTCAGCGGCCATGGCTCACGGGCCCAGCCGCTCCGCAGCATGTGGGATCTTCCGGGACTGGGGCACAAACCCGTGTCCCCTGCATTGGCAGGCGGACTCTCAACCACTGCGCCACCAGGGAAGCCCTACACGTTATCTTTTAAAGTGTACAATTCAGTGGTTTTCAGTATCTTCACAATGTTAGGCCAGCATCACCCCATTTTCCAAAACATTTTCATCACTCCAAAGGAAACCCTGTACCCATAAAGCAGTTACTCTTAATTTCTCCCATTCATTCCTCCCCTCAGCCCATAGCAGCCACTAATCTACTTTCCATTTCTATGGATTTGCCTATTCCGGACATTTCATATAAATGGAATCATATAATACGTGCTTCTTCATGTCTGGTTTCCGTTTGGTATAGTGGGTTTCAAGATTCATCCATGTTGCATTGAGGCATATACCAGTACTTCATTCATGGCTGAATAATACTCTGTTGTTTGGATATAACGGATGTTGTGTACCTATTCATCAGTTGTTGGACATTTGGGTTGTTGCCACTTTTTAACTATTACGAGTAATGTTGCTATGAACCTTCACGTAAATTTTTGTGTGAACATAGGTTTTCTTTCTTTTTTAAAAATTATTTATTTATTTATTTATTGGCTGCGTTGGGTCTTAGTGGGCTCTTTGTTGTGGTGCGCAGGCTTCTCTCTAGTTGTGGTGTGTGGGCTCCAGAGCACGGGCTCAGTAGTTGTGGCGTGCGGGATTAGTAACACCCCGTGGCGTGTGGGATCTTAGTTCCCCAACCAGGGATTGAACTGGCGTCCCCTGCATTGCAAGATGGATTCTTAACTACTGGACCACCCAGGGAATCCAGAACATAGGTCTTCAATGTTTTCATTCTCTTGGGTATATATACCTAGGAGTAGAATTGCTGGGTCAATAGTAACTTCATGTTTAACTTTCTGAGGAACTTTCAAACTGTTTCTCAAAGTGGCTACACCATTTACATTTCCAACAGCAATGTATGACAGTTCCAGTGTCACCAACGCTTGTTAGTGTCCATGTTTTTTCTTCTTCTAATTACAGCCACCCTCGTGAGTGCAATGCGGTATCTCACTGTAGCTTTGACGTGCATTTCCCTGATGGCTAATGATGGTGAGCATCTTTTCATGTGCTTATTGTCTATTTGCATATCTTCTTGGGAGAAATCTCTGGCTATTTTCTTTTAATATTCCAGTTCACCAATGCACTTTGTGTGATTTACTGTTATACCTATGTGTGGAGTTCTCAGTTTCAGGTATTGTATTGTTCCATTCTAGGATTTCTATTTGACTTCTGTGTGTGTGTGTGTGTGTGTGTGTGTACACACACACACACACACACACACATATATATATATATCTCCACTTCTTTGCTGAAATTCTCTATATTTTCATTGCAATTCTTGAACTTATTATTTACATATATTCTACTCTGTATCTGGTAACTCCAATATCTGGCTATTTCATGAATTTGTTACTAACAGGTTTTGTTCTTTTCTCTTGATTTTTAGTCATGTGGTCTTGTTTCCTCTTATGCCTGGTAATGTATTGATGCTGAATATGGAGTATGAAAGACCATGGAAAAAAGTGAGTCTTTGGATGGTGTTATCATCTATTGGGAGAATTTACTTTTGCTCCTGGTGGGTCATTAAGGTTGGGGGAAGCATTTGAATCAGGCATTGGGATGCTTGTGGGCTTGGCAGGTCTAGGCTTTGTGAAGGCTTGTCTTCTTCTGGGTCTTCTCTACTCTGAGGAAGTAACGCTTTGGGGATCCTAACTCCAGTTTTTATCTCTCTGGCCCTGTAAATGTCCAGAAGGTGTGCTTGGTTTCTTAGTCGCTGAGCTGCCACTTGGAATCTGCAAATACTTAGAGGGGAAGAACTTGATCATATGTCTGGCTCACCTCCTCAGATTCTTGTCACCTCAAGTCCTTGCTGCCACAGTAGTTCTCTCATGACTTGAAGAAACAGATTTAAAAACAATACTTTGTCCAGCTTTTATGGTGGTTTTCGGCAGGAGGATTGGTCTTTAACTGCCATTACTAGAAGAAGTTTCCCACATTTCTCAATGTCTTGATGAAGATGCATGTTGTGGTTGTAGGGTGGTGGTCTTGATGGCCAGGGGTATGGTATGCTTGTGGGGTGTTGGTTGAGTAGGTTGCATATAATATATCAACTCAAACATTCTAATCTCCTAAGCCTTCAAACCCTTTCCTTAGTCTACAATATGCCAGGGAAGTTTTAGCATCTCATCCTCATTGAATTTAGGCCATTATTAAATCCAGGCTTCAATAAACCAAGGAATCAAACCTTAGAGCCACTCAGATGTGCTGAATATAACACATTACATGAGGAGTCCCGAGTGAGTGTATGTACGTTTGTAAATCTTGCTGATTCCAACCTTACATGTCATCCCTCTTGGTGTAACACTGTAGATTCCATTCCCATACATGACCCTCAGCTTCCTCTCAATACACATGGGCAAGATATTCCAACTTCCTTGGTGTATAATCTATCTCCACCTCGTCCCCAGCAGACCTTGTGGTTTTCTTCTGGGCTCAGCTGGGAGTTTATTCTTGCTATGGGCCCGGAGTCAATGAGGTGCAGTGTGGGCAGGTTTTGAGAACGGGCATCCAGATGGGAGACAAAGGCCCCAGGTGAAAGGTCTTCTTGTGAGTGATTGCTAATTTCCTTAAACAGGGGAAGAGGGGCTGCTTCTGTAGGCAAGGGAGGCTTGGGGTTCAGGAGCTCAGCTTTTTAAAACAATAATATATTAGTATTGTTTGTTCAGCATCTCTAGAATCTACAATTATGTTTTTTATTTGCATTTATGAAGCTCTATTTTGAGTCTTCCCCCCCTCCCTCTTTCTTTCTCTTTCTATTGATCAGTCTTTCTAGAGAGCGTATTAATTTTTCAATATCCAACTTTTGGGTTTATCTGTTTTCTCTATTATTTATTTATTTATTTAGGCTGCACCGGGTCTTAGTTGCAGCATGTTGGATCTTCATTGAGGCATGTGGGATCTTTGTTGCAGCATGCAGGATCTTTACTTGTGGCATGTGGGATCTTTTAGTTGCGGCATGAGGACTACTTAGTTGCGTCATGTGAACTCTTAGTTGCGGCATGCACGCGGGATCTAGTTCCCTGACCAGGGATCGAACCCAGGCCCCCTGCATTGGGAGTGCAGAATCTTACCCACTGGACCACCATGGAAGTCCCTCTATTACACATTTGTTTTGATAAATTTTGTTGATAATGTTTTGGATAATTTTGTCAATATATGTTCTAATTCTGTTGTTCCCTGTCTCCTCTTCATTTCTTTGAGTTTCTGCATTCAACTTTTTAAAAAATTCAGATATAATTGACATAAAACGCTGTGTAAGCTTATGGTGGACAACATACTGATCTGATACATTTATACTGCAATATGGTGGCCATTGTAGCGTTAGCTAACACCTCTATGGCATCACATAATTATCACTTTGTCTGTGTCCACCCAAATATTCCCATCACAATCTATGGTCCTGCTCCTTCGTGGTCAATGTCCTAATCTTAGCAAGAGAATTTGCTGAGGTTGAACACTTAAACTTTGCAGTAAAGGGAAAAGAATCTGAAAGAGAATGGACATAACTATCTATCTGAATCACTGTGCTGTACACCTGAAACTAATACAATATCGTAAATCAACTATACTTCAGTAAACCACCCCCCCCCCAACTTTGCAACAACTTTGTAACCTGAACAATTATATTTAGGATCTGAGGATGACCCCTGTGTGTCCTGCAGCTGTACCCTATAAAGAATTCTCTGAATGTCACCATATCTGTATATTGAGATTGAAATTTAAAACTTCATGCTTATTTAAAAAAAAAACTCTTCAGGGCAGTCAGAAACAGCCATCTCACTCTACACTCTTTGTAATTATCATCATTATCATAGCAATCAGTGTAACAGCAGCAACGGCCCTCCACGCCTTGTCCCCTATCTGCCCGTCACACTACCACCAGGGCTCGCTTGAGTAATCCTGTGGCCGCTGTGTCGCAGATTAGCACACCCCTTTTGCTCCCAATGCGTGCACAAATATGTGAGTAGCCCAGCCAGAATTCCATATTGAGGAACTGTGTGTGCTGGGGGCCTTCCTGGCGTCAGTCAAGGTCCTGGCAGGAAACAGAACCCAACTCAAGAGACCTGCTACTGAGCAGGCATGGGCAAGATTAGGAAGCCACCTGTATGAGTTTGCTAGGGCTGCCATAACAAAGTGCCACGAAGTACGTGGCTTAACAACAGACGTTGTCTCACACTTCTGGAAATCCGAGATCAAGGTTGGTTCCTTCTGAGGGAAGGATCTGTTCCAGGCCTCTCTCCTAGCTTCTGGTAGTTCTTTGGCTTGTGATAGTCTAACTCCAATCTTCACATGTAATCTTCACATGCTGTTCTCCCTTTGTGCCTGTCTGTGTCCAAATTTCCCATTTTATAAGGACACCAGTCATACTGGATTAGGGTCCACCCTAACGAGCTCATTGTAACTTAATTACACCTTCAATGACCCCATTTCCAAATAAGGTCACATTCTGAGATACTAGGGATTAGGGCTTCAACGTATGAGTGTTTTGGGGGACACCCCTAACACCAACCTTGAGTGCCCAGAGATGAGTGACAGTGGGAAGCTGTTACCACCTGTGCTGGATACTCTCCACTGGCCCCTCCAGTTCCCCTCTCCAACCTTCACCTTGCCCTGTGCCCAGGAGCCCGATCTCTACAGACAGCATCGCCTGGGCTCCCTTGCCTTTTGGCTTCTATTTGACTTGGCTAATGGGCACAGGCAGGAGCCTCGTGGGTGGGAGGAGAGAGAGGTCAGTGCACCATACCCCACAGGACCCTTCCCATCCTCTCCCAGCTGCTTTCATAGATCACTTTCCGTGATTTAATGTCATATAGTTTATATTTACTATTTGGCAGATGTTAGGAGCTTAATAATGTTTAAAATATGGGTGAGTGTATATGTGGATTGTTGCACTTCCAAGAACTTCTGTACACTTAGTAATAATAGCTGACATTTATTATGTGTGTTCTAAGCACTTGAATATATTATACACTGGATAGTACCTATAAAGGAGGTGCTATGATTATCCCAATTTTAGAGCTGAGTAGACTGAGACTCCCTGAGTTTCCTATCTTGCCCAAGGTCAAGGTTGCACAGTGAACTAGTAGCAGGAATGGGATTTGATCTAGGGCAGTCTGTCCCTAGAGGTATGCCCTAAACCACAAAGACATATGTGCTGATCTGCTCACTAGACCTGCCCTCCCGACTTGACCTCGCGCCAAACACGTTCATTTTCCAAGCCCCAGTCAAACCACGGCTGTTCTGCGGGGTCTTCTCAGTCCCCTCCCAGAGGAACTGACCCTTCATTCTGTGCACCCCACAGAATGGGTGTCCCCAGCATGACACCCACGACACTTTGTGCCTGCTTTCCTACCTGAGTCCTTCAGGGCAGGGAACCCTGTTCCACTCATGTCCGCAGTTCCAGGGCCTGGCAGCGCATCTGACCGTCGGGGGTGGGTGCCGGCAACTATTCCTGGAAGGAATATTTTCTAGTCACCCCTGCCCACCCTGAGCGCTCTGCGGCACCCAAGTCCCCCTGAGAACAGCTGACTCCCTCCCTCAGTTGTGCTCAGGGGATATTTGTCCATGGCCTGCACTTCTGGACCACAGCTGCCCCTGCCCCCTGGGTGGGCGGTCCCGTTTGTCCTGGGCACAGGGCTCTTACCTGGCTTCTCACATACTGGGTCAGATATGGGTTTCTGATCCTCTACAAACAGATTCCTTGGCCTCCAGTGAAGCAGTTCTACTCAGTTCCCAGGAATCTTGTGAGAGCTTTACCTCAGTTTTGTCCTAATTAAGTCACATGTTGTCAGGGGTCCCTTTGTCAAAACCCGAGGGTCATGTTGGAGTTTCTTTCCCTCTCTTTCTAGGATGTTGGATTTAACTGCTTCCTTGAGGAGACGCCTCGGAGTCCCCCTCAGCTGTTCAAGGCCAGCGTCCATGTGTCTATTTCTACCACGCTTTGAGGAAATACTTTTAAAGCCCTACCTGCATATTCGCTATAGCTTTTCTTTACTATCACCTACTCCATACTTCCCAGCTTTTCAATTCTCTGAGAACCAGCGTGCCTGGTTTCGTTCCTGGGTAGGGGACCTGCAGGGGAGCCCTAATATCGGCATCTTCTGTGCTCACGAGGGGCGTCCGGTGTTGAGTTTGGTGTGAACCTTGCCGCAGGGTCCTACAACATCGCCGCTTCTTCAGCAGCTCCGAGGGATCCCTCGTGAGATCACGGAAAACGTACGCTCAGCGTTTAAAAAATTCGGAAAATAATTTTTAGCTTTTAACGCTGTTTTTTGGTTATTTGTAAAAACGTTTCTTGTTATTTTAAGTGCCGTGTTATTCCAAACACACGTTGGTTTCCTGGGGTGCATTCTGTCCCCCCTAAGATAAATGCCCTAGCTCGGCAAACTGCAGCTGGGACAACAAGATGTCTTTTTCACCATCGCCTCCTCTTCCTCCTGCTGCTGTCCGGGCTGTCTCCCCGCAGGGGCGTTGGAGAGAAGAGGGGCCGCGGCGCCCCCCGCGAGCGTAGGGGGAGAGGCGGGGAGCCCGGCAGCCGGGATTGGACTTCCTCCCTCCACTCCGGAACTGCGCTGGAGCCGCCGGGACTCGGAAACCCTGGCGGCGCCGCAGGAGCCGGCGGGGTGGGCGGGGCGCGGCCGGTGGGCGGGGAGAAGCGACCGTGGGCGGGGCCGGGGCGGGGCCTGCGCGCTGGCTGCGCGGGCCGCGAGGGGCGAGCTGCGCCCGCCGCGCTCCCCGGACTCACGAGCGCAGGGCGCCGGCTGGCTGCGCTCCCCTCCGCCGCCGCCGCCTCCTCCTCCTCCCGAGTGGGCTCGGCCCGGCGGCCAGGGCGATGTGAGCCGGGGCCCGCGGGCGCGGCCGGACCTCCGCGATGTGGCTCAAGCCCGAGGAGGTGTTGCTGAAGAACGCCTTGAAGCTCTGGGTGACTCAGAAGAGCAGCTGCTACTTCATCCTGCAGCGGCGCCGTGGCCACGGCGAGGGGGGCGGCCGGCTCACGGGTAAGGGGCGCGCCGGGGCGGGTGGGCGCAACGGCCGGGCCCGGACCTCGCTCCCCGCCAGGCCCGCGGCCCCAGTCCGGGGCTGCGGCGCAGGTGGCGGTTTTGTGGGAGACGCCGGGCCGGCCCTGCTTCGGGCTTGTTTTCCTTTCTCCTGCCTCTCTCCTGCAAGCTCCCGTCGAGGTGGTGGCAGAAGGGACTTGCGGGCTCGTGCATTTTCCCGGGCGGGGCAGGTGCCTTCGCCGCCTGGCCCGGTGACCGCCCGGAGGCCAGGCTTGGCTCGGGAAGCGAAGGAGAGACGCCGGCTGGAGCGAGGGCCGCCCGGGGAGGAGCGGGGCCGTCGTGCGGGGCCAGGTGACAGCGGGTGCGCCCCGGCCATCTGGACGCGCCCGAGGCTCCAGGTGGTGTCGCGGCTGGGGACACACGGCCGGCCCACGGTGGGGCGCAGCTCGGGAGGCTCTGGCAATCCGGGACTGTCGGGCGGGTGAACGGGGCGGGCCGGGCGGGCCTGGGACGGTCTCCACGCCCGGAGGAGGAACGCAGGTGGTACGAATCACGAGCTCGTGATCTTAATAGCAGAACTGAGCAGGTCAGTTCCCCGCCCCCATCCCTTCACTTTCCTCCTAGGAATGAAAGGAGGAAAAAAACTCAGGCTTGTAAAATTTATTTTTTAAAAAAAACATTTTTTTCCTCTAAAAGTTATGGTCCAAAACTCCTTGAAAATCAGGCCTTTGGATAACTTGCATTAGCTGCGACACCTGTTTAAAAGGTCAACAGAGGAACAATATGAGGCTTTTCCAGTTGTATCTAGGGAAGCTATATGGAATTTCAGATTTTGGAGTCTGAAATAAGAGGGACTTTAGATCTTCCCATTTTGTCCCTCCTTATGCCAAGGAGGAGACCAGGGCGGGGGAGAGGGCAGTCAAGGGGACGAGCTTGGATCCCTGGGCCCATTGTTGGTGACTGCTGCCTGTTTATTCTGGGGGAGGCCCTCCTGGAGTAAAGGCTACTGGGAAATGCGATTCATACGTCCTGAAAGGGCAGAACCAGGGCATTACCCTTCCCACACTTTAGGCCGGGGAGGCCGGAAAGCAGGCAGTTGGATTCGGTAGGGAGGGTAGACTTCACTGAGCCTCAAGGAGTCAGCCGGAGTTGGTGGGATTTCTGGATGGAAGGGGCAGTGGGGTGACCTGTGGTCGTGGTGGGCAGCAGGTGGGCCTGCTCTGCGAGCTCTGTGAAGCTCTGAGTGGGGGAGTTAGTGTAGGAGGTTGGGTGGGCCTCCTGGGCCCCTGGGCAGCACAGTGACACTTAGTGCCTGGGTTCTCGGGAAACGGAGGCTGGTGGCGCCCTGTGGGGCTCATCAGAGGCGAAGAGGCCAGAGGAGGGGTTCATCTCCCCAGTCCTTTGAAGGCTGTGTATCTTAATCATTGGTGCGTTAAACACAGCACCTGGGCTATAAATGGTCTCCTTTAGTAGAGGGTGAGGACAGGGCTTGAAGATTTGTGACACAGCAAACATAGGAACGTCGGTCCAGCAAACGTTCATTGACTTAGTTCGGCGCACACTGACTGTGGGATGCTCCTCCTGTGGCTACTTTGGGAAGGACTTCAGGTTATTCACCATCCAGCAGGGGAGGTGGGTCCAGACCTGGAGGGCAAAGCCTCAGATCCCGTGCCTGATGGAGGTTCAGGATGCCTTCCCTGCTGGAGAGCCTGCTTTGAAGTCCAGTCTGTCTGAGATGAACTCAAAATGATGCTCTCACTCCTGCTGCATTCCAAAATCAAGCAGGGCTGTAGCACCTGTGCCTTTGGGCTTTACTTTGGTTTGGGTTTGCTGTGAGTATGCACAATTTTCTTATTCTTTATTTATTTTTTTAATTTATTTTTTGGCTGTGTTGGGTCTTCGTTGCTGTGCCCAGGCTTTCTCTAGTTGCGGTGAACGGGGGCTTCTCCTTGCAGTGGCTTCTCTTGTTGCGGAGCACGGGCTCTAGGCACATGCGCTCAGTAGTTGTGGCTCGCGGGCTCTAGAGCGCAGTCTCAGTAGTGGTGGCGCACGGGCTTAATTGCTCCACGGCATGTGGGATCTTCCCGGACCAGGACTTGAACCTGTGTCCCCTGCATTGGCAGGCTGATTCTTAACCACTGCACCACCAGGGAAGCCCCCAATTTTCTTATTCTTGAAGGCAGTAAGATTGGCCAAAAAAGGGAGGAAAATTCCCCACAAAAAGACCCCTGGCACTTTGCTTTATTTCTTGGAGACTCAGAACCTCCTGGTGATTGTGAAAGGGTGGCATCCCCTACGGCAGCTGAACACTCCGCCTTTGGACATTTAGCCGGGGAGCCAGTGGCTGTACCAGTTAGGCAACCCTGTTACCACATCCTCCGATGGCTGGTCTTACTGGGGCTCTTACGAATGTTGTAAAATCAAAACACGTGACACAGAGGCCAGCTCCATGTTGGTGGCGGTTGTCAGAAAACATAGAATTCTAATTCGTCAGATATTTAGCAATTTATTTCAAAGATTTAAAGCTTAAACTGAGTTTATCTCTGAAATCAATGGGTGTGCATTCTGACTGGTTTTAGGCTTTTCTTTGGAGAGAAGCGAGTAGAGGATGATTAAGAGGGCTGGAGATAAAATGTAAAGGAGCAGTAAAAGGAAGTGTCTCTTCTTGTATTGCGATGCTGAGTTTGAGATTAGGTAGTAGGGGCTTAAAAATGGGAGGTCTCCATTGGTGTTTAAAGTAATCTGACATGTTGAAAACTTGCCCACCCTCAGAAATAGAAGACTTTGTTTCATTGGAGGATTGTAGTTCGTCCTCCTGCTTACACACACACACACACACTCCCTATACACATCTCCAGGTTTATTTTCTCCACAGCCCTTTCTAATATACAAAATATTTATTTTGTTCATTGTTTCCCTTACTAAATTGTCTGGTCCATGAGGGCAGGTATTTTACCTGTGATGGTGCCTAGCCCTGCGTATATGCTCAGTTAACATTTGTAGGATGAATAGATGGTTGAGTCCATGCATGAATGATGGAGCCTACTTTTTTTTTTCTCAAAAGTTGGTTGGGTGTGGAGGCCCAGCTTTCAGACTGAGCTGATCACATGGGCCAGGAAACATGCCCTCTCTCTCCTCGGCTTCCTGTGTACCTGCAGGCTGACCCACCCAAAAGCTGGAGAGAGTGGGTGGGAATTGAAACCTCCTGTCTATTTTTGTAGCTTCTCCTTTGAGGGCAAAGGAGCGGGGCACCAGCCTCTCAGGTGGCTTCAATTACCAGCCCCAGGGACCCGCTTCGAGAAGGAGATCCTGGGCTGGGGAGGGGGCAGGTGGTGGTGGAAGGCAGTGACCTTCGCTTCCAGTGTGAACATGGTGTGGCTGAACACAGTATTGTAAGATGTTTCCACAACTCCCCTGACACAGTGATTTTTGCTGCCCTGGAAGGGAGGAAGTGAAGTTATACAGTGTTCCCTTGGATACGGTCTCCAGCCTGCGGGAATATTTCTTATAAAAGTGCAGCTCTGGGAGAACAGAGTGGGAGCAATTAGCCTTTGGGAGGTGGTGGGCAGAAGGACACCCAGCATCACTGCCCACCCCCACCCCCCGCCCCCAGGGGTCTCTGATGCACTTAAAATGAGCAGCATGAATGAAACTTTAAAGACCGATGGGCTTCCCTGGTGGTGCAGTGGTTAAGAATCCGCCTGCCAATGCAGGGGACACAGGTTCGGGCCCTGGTCCAGGAAGATCTCACCTGCGCAGAGCAACTAAGCCTGTGCGCCACAACTACTGAGCCTGCGCTCTAGAGCCCGCGAGCCGTGTGCACCACAAATACTGAAGCCCACGCGCCTAGAGCCCGTGCTCCGCAACAAGAGAAGCCACTGCAGTGAGAAGCCCCCGCTCACCACAACTAGAGAAAGCCCATGCACAGCAACGAAGACCCAATGCAGCTAAAAATAAATTAACAACAACAACAACAAAAATAAAGACCGAATATCACCACCCAGATGTGCCCCTCTGAAGGATTTTATTTATTTTTCAGTGTTTTATTACGCACATTCCTGTATAATCTTGCAGTTCTTTCCCCAAAGAGGCTGGCAGTTTAAAAGTTATAATTTGAATCATATATTGATGTTTTCTACTTTTCAGAGTGTTTCTCTTTGGCCCCTGTTCCTGTCACCGCATTTGTAACAGTTATGGGGTAACCGATTTCCTAACGGGGTCAAGGGAGGAAGTATGGAGTGGGAGTGGAAAATATGGGCTTTGGAGTCAAGATAAGTTTGTTGGGTACAGATCTGGGCCAGTTTATTTGGCTTCTTTGAGCCTTCGTTATAACTCTGCCTTAAGGCACGAACAAAAACTAACTTTAGAGTGTTAGAAGCTGTTTTCCACCATGGCTACCCCATCTTACTTTCCCATCAGCAATGCACAAGGCTTCCGATTATAATAAGGGTTAGAATGAAAATAAACAACATACATGAAGGGCTTAGTTGTGCTTGTCACCTGGTAGGTTTGAAGAAAAGCAAAGCAAAGTAACATTTAAAAAAACCGAAGAACAAGAGCGCTTCTTAGAACAGAAGTGTCGTAAAATAGTTTGCATAGTAGTGAAGGATGTAAGCGACGTTTATCTATTAGCGCAGGATTTACTAAGTGTAATTAGAAGATTAAATATTTAAATAGCAATTTGTGCCAGCAGGATTTGGATACAGGGGGTCTTTGACCACATTAAATCCTAGTAAATAAAGGGAACTGAGTGTGAGTGGCCGGCTGTACCCAGGGTGAATCGTCTCCTGCCTTGGGAACAGTGTCCCCGTGACTGGGGGAGTTTCATCTAGGGATTCCCGTGGGGCTCCCAGAGCTTGCTCAGAATGACTCTGTGCCATGGCTGGAATGGTGAAGCCCAGCACCAGTGTGGCCTTTCATGTAGCCCGCCTGACGTCAGCTGAGTCCTGCTCAGGTAGCTGAGGTTGGTGGTGGATTTCGTCCCCGCCACCAGCAAAACCCCTTTGGCTCAACAGGGCGGCCGTTGCATTGTGCAGACTCCCCACATATTGGCTCTAGAGTCTTCCATACTTCGGTCTTGTTTTCCAGAAGCACAACAAGGAAGAAATCACAAACAGCAGAAGTACTTTGATTCCAGGAGCATAAATCAGAAGGTTTATATAAGTAAAGTTACTGGTGTTATCTCTAAGGGCTGATAAGCCATTAACAAAAGCCTTGGGGTTCCCAACAGATGCATTTAATGAGAACATAATAAGGGCCATGCATTTGTAATTAGATAATCAAACAAGGCCTGGGCTGTGTCACTCCAGGAAATAATATGAGGTACAAATGTGTGGGTAGTTTCAGCCTAATTGGGGCTCTTTAGGAAGAGCTGGAAATGATTGGGAGGCTTGGAACATTTAAAGAATTCATCTACTTGAGCCATATTCTGGCAGCATTGGATCAAGGAGGGATTTATTTAAAATGAAAGTAGTAAATCTGATCATATTTCCAGCACAGGTTTTTTTCCCCCTTATTTTGTAAAGCTTTAGTCAATTGCATTCAAAAGCAGCCCTGAACATATTTTCACGGCTCCTGGGGTCTCGCGTGAGCTACCCCTGCACCACCTCTAAGGCTCTTTCTCCTCTGCCTTCTGCTCTCGAGCAAAGACCCTCCAGTGTCGGTCACTTTCCTCTCCTGGGCCTTCACGGGCTGTTCCCTCTGCCTGGGGTGCTCACACCTCCCCTTCCCGTCTCAGCCTAAGCTTCCGTGCTTGGACATGGACCCCGCTGCCCCCATCCTCTTGTCCCACCCTCTACTTTTCCTTTATAACACTGACCACTGTTGGTTGTGATGTGGCTCTTTGTGGCTTTATCTGTTTCGAGCAAACCAGACCTTGAGCTCCAGAAGGGAGGTCCCAGGTCTGCGTCCCTCCCCACTGTGCCGCCTGCGCTGGAATCCTTGCTGTCACTGTGGCTGGAGCGCTGTTGATATGTATTTAGTGAATACACGGACGCCCACGTAGAATTGATAGCTGTGAGCCTTTGAGGTGGAGAAGTGTTTCGTATGATCCTGAAAATGGAAGTTACGAAGAAAACAGGAATAAATAATACAGAGGGTTGTTATTGCCATTTCACACACCCGCCCTATGTGCTTGTAAGGATTAGTGGTTGTTTGTCAGCTGCGCCAGCCCAGCTGTTAGAACTCCCTGTTGGTAACCTTTATGGAAATGATCCTGTACAGACCCAGAATGATTTTCCCAGCACATCACCAGCCAACTTACACAGCTCTACGAATCTGAGTCATTAATATTCTTGAACATTTGGTGGGTGTGTTGTAACCATTAGATTTTATTATTTTTCTGCTTCCTTTTTTTTTTTAACTTTAAAAAAAGGGAAAGAGAAATCAACAACAAAATAAACAGCCCCCAGTAAGGTCTCCTTAGGAAAAAGTACTGTGTGATTGGTTTTATTCTGAATAAATACTTACTAGTAGAGAATGGATATTCAAATATAATGGGATGATAGTTTGCCTGAAGTTTTAAATTATGAAATCTCGTGGGCATTAACATCCTGAATTATGTGTTAATACTCCCTTGCTTTTATTTATAGTTTTTTTTTAAATTTTTTAAAATTTTTTATTTTTTTTGCTGTACGTGGGCCTCTCACTGTTGTGGCCTCTCCCGTTGCGGAGCACAGGCTCCGGACGCGCAGGCTCAGCGGCCATGGCTCACGGGCCCAGCCGCTCCGCGGCATGTGGGATCCTCCCGGACCAGGGTACGAACCCGTGTCCCCTGCATCGGCAGGCGGACTCTCAACCACTGCGCCACCAGGGAAGCCCTATTTATAGTTTTGACACATTTATATGTATCCCTAATCAACACATTGTTTAGTTTTGTATGTTTTTTTCTTAAACTCTTTACAAGGGGATCACACTTTATGTATTTTTTCCGAAGCTTATTTTTCTGCCCCCCTCCCCCATTATAGTTCCAGTTTTATATGTATAATTATGTTTCTCTAACATTGAACCATGCTGATGCATGTAACCATGTTTATTTCTTTTCATTGCTGGGTAGTGACCCATTGAATGAATATACCATTGTTGATTGATTTATTCGTTCATTCTCCTGTCAGTTGATATTTGGGTTTCTAGTTGCTGTTGTTTTGCTATTACAAATAGTGCTGCTGTGAACATGGTCAGAGATGTTACTTTTGGCCAATCTAGTAGGTATTAAAATAGTATTTGAGAACCAGCGAGATGGTGTTTCCCTCATAGGGATAAGAATCTTTTTATATGTTTATTAAGTATTTGTTTTGCCTTTTGAGAAAGGTTTGTGTCTTTTTCTTATCTTAGGAGCTGTGTGTGTGTCTTTGTATGTGTGCATGCATGTGTGTCTATGTGTTCTGTATTCTTTTTCTATTATATGTATTGAAAAATCTCACTCCATGCTTGGGCTTTGTATTTTTGTTGTGGGTCTTTTTCTTTTTTTTTTTTTTTTGCGGTACGCGGGCCTCTCACGGTTGTGGCCTCCCCCGTTGCGGAGCACAGGCTCCGGGCGCGCAGGCTCAGCGGCCATGGCTCACGGGCCCAGCTGCTCCGCGGCATGTGGGATCTTCCCGGACCGGGGCACTAACCCGTGTCCCCTGCATCGGCAGGCGGACCCTCAGCCACTGCGCCACCAGGGAAGCCCTGTTGTGGGTCTTTTAAAGGACCAAATTCTTAATTTTCATGCAGCCAGATGTACCATTCTTGTCCTCTAATAGTTTGTGCTTTTTGTTACTTGTTTAAGAAGAAATCTGTAGAAGGGAATCTCTGTGATGATGGTGAAGGGAGAGCCTTAAATGAGAGTCTGGTCCTCAGTCCAGATAGGAGCAGGGCGGAGGATCCAGGACAACTCCTAGGAGAAGAGAAACTGATAGAGCAGGGATACGCCTGCACTCGCACGTGTTGGAGGAACATGCGCTCACCAGGGGAGAGCTTGTGGATGAATTCTTGACACATAGAAAGCTGAATGAGCCAGGAATTCCAGGACAGTTGTCAGCTCCAGGGAACATAAAAAGCTGTGTAGGTTAGGAAAGGTTTCATCCTTTCACTACAAAGCTCAGCTTGCACTAATGTTTACATCCTTACAATAATGTAAATATCGACTCTGGGTCTAACCCAGGCTGTTGCCTAATTGAGGAGTGAGTGGCAGGTGGGGTTGCTGAGTGAACGGGGGGATACATCCTCCACTTCTGGAAGTTGCCAGCCGATGCCCGTATGGAAAATTGAAGAAGTAGTCGTACCAGCATGTTCCCGGAGAAGTGCAGGTAAATGGGGAAAAAAACTAGTAAAGAGCTGGGAGTGGTTGCCCTCGGGGAGCCGGGAAGTGGGAGCAGGAAGGGGCTGCTGGGTTTCTCATGGGCCTTGTCCAGTTAGATGCTCCTTTCCATGCACATGTAAACTGGATAAAATACAGAATGCAAACTTTGGGAGAGCTTGGCATTTTTTCTGGGTAACGGGAATCCCGTGGGTAACGGGGTCAGGAGAGGCATTGAAGCAGTCGTATTAGTGCCTCATGGCCGTGATTCCTGAACTGCCCTGCTTCACATATTTGTCCTCTCAGTAAACTATATTTAGCCTTCAAAGTGTCTCAAATATGTGGGGTATGTCAGTTTCACCTATTTTCAGAAATGCATCTACTCTAACCACAGGTACTTTTATTTGAAATTAAAATATATTCTGGGTGATTGTTTTCCTCCAGAGAAGAAATCATACATTATAATACATTTATAATTTTTGTCCCTTTCCTGTAGGTAGGGTACTATAACTGGATCCCATTCCTTCTGGGGTCTCAGTTCCTTAACCTGCAAAACAGTGATAATATAACAACAACAGCAGTTTTTGCTTTGTGGAAGTGTTTATATTTCCAACTGTTATATTTTATAGACACGTTGGCAAAATCCACTTAATTATTTGTATGTAAAGAAGAAGAAAAAGCCCAAAGAATATTGCATCCAACAATGCTGGCATTTTTGTTCTCATGAAGCGTATGGTCTGGAGGGGGGCAAGGTGCTTGTGGTTGGTGGGGGGCAGTATTAAACCATGAAATACAGAATTATCAATGGTGGTAAGTATAGGGGGTGTGAGAGGGAATAACACGGAAGCTAATTTAGCTTGAGGTGTCAGGGAGCATTTCTCTGAGGACCTGTGATCTCAGCTGAGACCTGCAGGGTGTATAGGATGGTGCTAGCCTGCTGCAGAGTGAGAGAAAGAGCCTTCTGCGTGGAAGAAACAGCATGTGCAAAAGCCCTGTGGCCTCTGAGAGCCTGCTTTGGATAAGTTAGCTTTGACGGGCTGTGAGCTGTCCAGTAAGGCCTGGACAGAGGAGGAAACCACAGAGGGGGGTGAGGAGTGGCTGGGGAGGGGAGCAAATCAGCAGAGTGGATTTTTCTAGAAGGCAAGAGAAGAGTGTATTTAAGAAGGAGGGAGGGAAGAGGGATCATCTCTGCAACGTCATGTGGAACAGGCTTGTAAGACGTTGGCAGCCTCAGCGAGAGCAGTTTGGGTGCCGGTTGGCGTGGCGTAGGGGTGGGCTGGAGGCTGCTGGTGGGTGGTGAGGAAGTAGGGACCGCGTGTGGGTACAGCTTGGTCAAGGTGGAGTTTGGTTGGTTTTTGTTGTTGTCACTGTTACAAATATATTATTTGTCAACAGAGTGTCTGCTGAATGATGGATCTGTAGGTATTGTGGGCTTGCGGAAGGGCAGCTGGGCCTCGAGATGGGCAGTGGGTAGAATTTGAAGAGGTCAAGGAAGTAGGTAAGGCATCCAGGGGAGGGAGACCTCAGGAGCATTTCCCAAGGAATTTTGTTTTGGAAATGAGGTTATGTGCTCAGGACTGAACAACAACAACAAAAACGCCTCAAAGGATCTGTAACTGACGACCAAGAGAATTTAACTAATTTCGATGGAACCCAAGGATGCTGGCTTAGCCCTGGACAGTGATTGCTTCACCTGGCAAAAGAAACCCTTTGAGGAGACCGTGGCAACTTACAAAATTGAGTAACGTTACTTGTTTGGCATTTGGTGCCACGCCCCTTGTACCCTCTTGTTGGGGGTAAGTGCTGGTGGGAATCTGATCTGGCTTCACTAAGTGTTTTGACCAGACTTTATTTCTCAGATTCATAAAGCTAAATAGTCTTTTGTTGTAAATCATGTTATCAGGATTCAAAAAATAGAATTTATTGCTAGATGGAAAATGCAGATTATTTCAGTGAACTACAAAGGCTCCCCAGGAAGTTTGGCTGCCCTGAGTGATTGAGTCCATCTAACAGGGTTCTGAATTGTGGCCCAATGATGGGATGTAGGAATGTTTTCATGAGGAAATTTGGTAACATTTTAAAAATGGGATGGGCCTAGTGATGCAAGGTGTGGAAGGAACCTCTGGAGTTTCTCACTTGAGAAGCAGTATTTACATGACAGAAACTCTTCGTTTAAAAAAAAAAAAAAGGCAGAAAAGGTTAGTGCCCCTTAGAGATTAGATATTTCATCTGCTACAGGAGCAGAGAGCCAAGGTGGGTTCTGAGTTTCTGTTATGTTGCTGTTTTGCTGTTATAATTAAAAACAAATGTAAAATGTAAGCAAGGCCTTAAGATTACTTTCAGAATAGATAGCTCATGATCTTGCATCTGTCAAGGATTCAGTCACAGCAAGGATTTGGCTGGAGAGACTAGATTTGGGTAAACCCAGTGTAACAAAACAGTGTGTGTGTGTGTGTGTGTGTGTGTGTGTGTGTGTGTGTGTGTGTGTGTGTGTGTGTGTGTGTGTGTGTACATACGTGTGCCTGTGTTTTTCATCCGCATATAATAGAGCTGTCTCTCAGTGTGGGGATTAGGTTCCGAAATCAACATGAAGGACAGAAATTGCTTGCGGTTAAACTTACCCTGAAACCAGCAGCGTCACCTGTCTTGGTAATCTGCTCCTGGTACCGGGAGTTTCTGCGAGGTGGAGGCCTCAGTGGAGCTGGGAGATTCCAGCCCCCCTGGGGCTCACACCAGCGCATGTGTTCCTGGAGTTGTGGGCTGTCCAGGTGAATTTATTGTCCCCTCTGTGTTTTGGTCCACGTTTTGCCTCTCACTGTTTTTTTTTTTTTTTTTTTGCGGTTGAATTTGGTAAATTAGAGTGAGATGCGTGTCTGCTGTACCACCACTTGCTGGTTGAAGTCAAGTTCCTGAGCCAGCTCCGTGGCCAGGTGAGGCTGATAAGAGATGGCGCTGCAGCGTAGTGTATTAACCTGGGAGTTGCTGTTAGGTGAGGTTGATGGTGGTGTGTCCGAGGGCTACAGTTCTGAAGTCTGATGCTCAGGTGGCTTTGCTGTGAAAAGGTCTGCATTAAGCGGGTGTTGTTTTGTCTTTCAGTCTCTTGCTTGTCTTCATTTATCCAAATAAAACATTGAGATTTGAGGAGGAGAGAGGTTGGAAAGCCTCTTGTAGAACTGCAAGGTTTTCTTTGATGGGATGTGTGTCCCACTGTAAGAGCTGCTTTCCTTTTTTGGTTTTTAACTTTCTGCATGACCTGGAAGGCTGGATTTGAGCACTGTATATTAAGAGCCAAAAGTTAGGTTAGAGTCATATAATGGTAAGCGTGTTTACTTTTTTTGAATTAAAATCTACAGAAACCCACACTGTAGGCCTGAAATCCTACTAAGACTCAAGACCATAGGCTCCATAGGTGAGCATCCCTTTATAGCAGAAAGATCATTAGAAAGTCTGTGCGGGGGTGGGGGTGGGGGTGGGGGAGGGAAGACGGGAAGACAGGAGGGGGAGACAGAAGGAGAGGGAGGGAGAACCTCAGAGAGAGACTTAAATGGCTGATGTGCTCACACGAAAAGAGATCCTAATCGCAGAAGCTTTGGGAAGACGTGCTCTAATATGCTACATGTATAATATTGTGATATGCATTCCTGAAAAGTTTTATTTAGAATCAGACTTGTATAAATTAGACAGTTTCCCCATTACTTAAGCCTCAGAGAGATCTCCATTTTAAGAACAGAGTAAATTATTAAAGATGTATAGAAAAATCTATAAATTTGAATCAGATTGTAGTATTTCAGATGTCAGAATATTTTTATTACAAGCTAAAAACAACTTCTTGGATCAAAACTGTCAAAAACAAAAAAAGGGAGATGGGGACTTCTGTCTTTAAAACATCAACCCTAAAAGACAAAGGAGGGCTGTGGATTAAAGGAAACTGAGCAGTACATGATAACTAAATGTGATACCCAGCCCTAGAGAGGGTCCTGGGCTGGAGGGGAAAATGCTCTAATGGGTGTTTGTTATTGGGTAACATAACACAACCGGAATACAAAGAGTAGATAAAAGCATAGCATGTGTTAAATTGAGTGACCTTGGCAACTAGGCTATTGTGTTAAGAGAATATCCGTATTCAATATCGTATCACATCACATCACATCATACCATAGCACGTCACATTATGTCATCCAGCATAGCGCACCATATCACATCATATTGGTCATCGCATATCATATCTCATGAGAAAAAGAGAGGGTGTTAGAGCAGACGGGGTGAGCTGTTAACAGTTGGTGAATCTGTTTCTAGGCAAAGGGTATATGGGTGTTCTTGGTCCTATTTTAATTCCTGAAGCTTCTCCTTAAGCTTGCAGTTACTTCCAAATAAAAAGTTAAATAAACAAATACGTTTAAGTGTCAGCCCGGAAGTACTCGTCCACTTTGATTGAGGTATTTTGAGCCTGCAATAACAAAATATAAAGTAGAACTTAAAAAGAACCTTTATTTAGGAAATTTCTGCGGGAAAAATAACTTTGTTGTGGTGCGAACTAACCACCCTCTGCTTTTCTCATTGAAACAACCATTTTTGTACACTGGCTTCTAGAGTTCAGGTTTCTTGGGGTCCCGGTTGCCGGGTGCAGCAGGACAGGTGGTCGGGATTCCGCACCACCCGAAGCTTGAAGTGACTTTGACACAGGACTTTTTAATATCGTGTGTCCGTGTTTCAGTGTTAGGTCAGGCCTTGGTTGTGGTCAGTAAACAGTTGAATTTTAAGAGCGTGAAGCTCTTGGAAAACAAGTTCATTGACTAGGTATTTACTGGGCTTCTGGGTGCCGAGCTCTCTTCCAGGTGGTGAACATGACAAAGTCCTGCCCTCATGGAATGTACTCCACTCTTGTAATTAATCTAGAGCAGCTCTACTCCAGTGATTACTTAGTCTAGCAATTAACCTAGAACGACTCTGCTCTCGTGACTACTCTAGCAATCAATCTAGAACGACTCTGCTCTCGTGATTACTTTCTTATTCTAGTAATTAACCTAGGACTGGAATTCTCAAGTGTGCACGCAAATCCCTTTGCATATGTCAGCCTGGGCGTCATTTTAAACTTACTTCATGAAGACGTTTTGTGATGTTTCTACCACACCGTGAGAGGTTGGCTTCTGTGGCCTTTGCCCTTAAAAACGGAAATATTTAGTCCAGGCAGTTAGGGCCTTTGAACCAAATCTTTGAGGTTCTTGCCTGCTTTGGGCACATTATTCATAAGCTCTGTGTTGGGGCCAAAAGACTTGAAGTTTCTCCTGCCGCCTTGAAGTCTTTCTGCCTCCTTCTCATCACTGGGGACCGGCAGGTGGAGGACCTACTGTGAGCACAGCTGGCCCGGGGTTCCGCCCTGGGCCTCGGGTGCGGGTGTGTCTGGGGGCCCAGCCCTCCTGCGCTCTGTGAAGTGTTGACACAGTTGGCTTCCCTGGGTGCTTCCGGGTGCCCCGGTCCCTCTCCCTTTTGTGAATCAGCTCCGCAACCTTCCGTAGGTGACTGGGATGAAATGGACTCATTTTCCTATTTAAAAATAACCTCCGGGCTTCCCTGGTGGCGCAGTGGTTAAGAATCCTCCTGCCAATGCTGGGGACACGGATTCGAGCCCTGGTCCGGGAAGATCCCACATGCCGCGGAGCAACTAAGCCCGTGCACCGCAACTACTGAGCCTGCGCTGTAGAGCCCTTGAGCCACAACTGCTGCAGCCTGCGCGCCTAGAGCCCGTGCTCTGCAACAAGAGAAGCCACCGCAATGAGAAGCCTGCACACCACAACAAAGAGTAGCCCCCGCTCGCCGCCACTAGAGAAACCCGTGCGCAGCAACGAAGACCCAATGCAGCCAAAAAAAAATAGAAAAAGCTAAAAATATAATAATAATAAAATAAGAATAACCTCCGCAGCTGTGGGTTCAAGTCTTCCCATCACGAGGACGACCTTATCTCTCTGCTGGGACACCTGCTGGTCGGACCCGGAGGGTCACAGGGGGGCGATGGTGGGATGGGATTTCGGAGACCACCGGCCCGCATTCCTTTACTACAGATCAGGAGCTGTCTGATCCGAGGCAGAGATGCTCTGGCTCTGTTGTCACTTGACTGAGTTTAGCCCTTTCTAGAAAGATTAGGTGGCCCCTGAGACTCAGTTCCCACCTTCCCCCAGCTCAGCTCCTCCAGACCTGCTCTCCTCCTCTTGGGCTGGGCTGGTGTCTCTCAAGACCCTCGCTTTGCTTTGTTCTTTTAAAAATGGTTTAAGTAACAGAATTAAAAAAAAAAAAAATTGTGGTAGAATATGCGTAACATAAAGCTTTCCATTGCAGTGATTCTTAAGTGTACAGTTAAGTGGCCTTAAGGACATTCACATTGTTGTGCAACCGTCACCACTGTGTGGCTCTGGAATTTTCTTCTTCCCAGACTGAAACTCTGTCCCCATTAACACTGACTCCCATTCCCCCTCCCCCAGCCCCTGGCACCAGCATTCTGCTTTCTGTCTGTACGAATCCGACTTTTCTAGTTCCCTCATGTAAGTGAAACCATGCAGTATTTGTCTTTTCGTGACTGGCTAATTTCACTGAGCATAATGTCCTCAGGGTTCATCCACATTGCAGCCTGTGTCAGTTTCCTTCCCTTTGAAGGCTGAATAATATTCCATTGGGTGTACAGACCACGTCCCGCTTACCTGTTCATCCATCGAAGGACACTAAGCTGCTTCTGCCTTTTGCCTGTCGTGAATAATTCTGCTGGGAACATAGGTGTGCAAATATTTGTTCAAGTCCCTGCTTTTAGTTCTGGGTGTATACCCAGCAGTGGAATTGCTGGGTCATATGGTAATTCCATATTTAATTTTTGGAAGAGACACGATTTTTGCATCTGATTCTCTGTCTCTCTGGGCCTCTGTGGACTTGACTATATGGCTGGACCATACTCAGTTTCCTGGGGTCCCCAGCTTCCTGAGCACCCTCAGCCTGGTTTTAGAGACCCTCGCTTCTCTTCGCGTTAAGGTTGAGGGGAGAACTGAAGAGAACTGAAGCTAGTTTAGAGGAACATGGCAGTGCCTTGAGGAAGAAGAATTAGAATTTGACTTCGGGACATCTTCACGTTTATTGTTTGATTGTTTGTTTTGGATTTCATGTACTTTTGTGTTTTATAACTAAGCCATAGAGAGGAACAGTTAAATAGTTAAATAGTTAAAGTTAATTTGGTTTTGATGGTTTGTTCTAATATGTCCTCAATTACATCTATATCTCATTTCCTTCATCATTGTTGGCAAAAAGAATAGGACTATGAGGAGGTAGGAAAGGAAAGAAGTCTTGTTCTTATTCCTTGTATGACCCTGGGCCTTAGTTTAGTCTTCTGTAAAATGGGCTAATGCTACCTACCTAACACAGCTTGTTGTAATTATAATAGTAATTGGGGAAAAATGCATCTGAAGTACTAGGACAGTGCTTGACAGCCACTGGGCTGTCAGTATTAGTCTGTCCTCCCCTGCTTGTTATCGTGGAATAACTGGAAGCTGTATGTGGGGGGTGTGGTGGTCGTCAACTTTTTTTTTTGAAGTATAGTTGATTTACAGCATTATGTGAGTTTCGGGTGTACAGCAAAGTGATTCAGTTTTTATATATTTTTATATTTTTGTGTGTATATATATATATTTTATTTTTTTTTTTTTTGCGGTATGCAGGCCTCTCACTGTTGTGGCCTCTCCCGTTGCGGAGCACAGGCTCTGGACGCACAGGCTCAGCGGCCATGGCTCACGGGCCCAGCCGCTCCGCAGCATGTGGGATCTTCCCGGACCGGGACACGAACCCGTGTCCCCTGCATCGGCAGGCGGACTCTCAACCACCGCGCCACCAGGGAAGCCTGTGATGAGAACTTCTAAGATCTACTCTCTTTGCAGCTTTCAAACATGCAATACAGTCTTATTAACTGTAGTCACCAGGACTTATTAACTGTAGTCACATCCCCAGGACTTATTTATTCTATAACAGGAAGTGTGAACCTTTGACCCCCTTCACCTATTTCACCCCTTGCCCCCCACACCCTGCCTAGTCTTCTCCTGACTGCAGAGTTTTTTCTTTTCTACAAAATCAAGTCCGTTCTCTGTAGTTGGTGGACATATCCCCTGGGGGGGGGGGGCGGTGTGAAGTAAGCTGAGAATTTCTGGCATTTCAAGCTCTGCTGCTTTGGGGCCAGCAGGGGTGGGGGTGGGGGGATCCAGAATTTCCTGTTAGCAGCTTGGGTGCCAGGTTTCTGGCTCTAGCCCAGAATTCCAAATACCTGTGAAGAGTTAACCCCTGGGCACGTGTCCCTGGGGCTGGCCACATGTAGCAAGGGAATGGGGGAGTCCTTCCCAGCAGGGAGGGGAGAGAAAGAAAAGGGATGGGGAGAAGGTAGAAGGGGTTGTGGATATAATTTTCACCTGCTCAGAAGGAGCGTGAAGCTGTCTTCGAGGAATTGGACAGGGGTGCTCTCTCGCTCTGCCCACTTCAAGACTTGGCCGTTGTCTGCAGTTGCCCTCGTCTGTCTGTATTACTTAACGGTTATCAGTCTTCATTTTCTCCAAGGAAGAACAGCAGCTGGTAATGCCTTTTTCTTCCCATCTTCCTATTTAAAAAAAAAAAAATTGCTTATTAGCTCGGTAATAATACTGCAGTATTTTTGTGTACTGTATTGCACTTTTCAGCGACTTTACCTCATTGAACGTGTACATAAAGATTTGTCCAGGCCGCTTGACATCCTCAGGTTGCAAACTGAAGTGGGTGTGGCCATCTGATCTGCCCAGCTATTGGTAGCAGAGCCCTGGCACCTTGTCTTTTCTTTTTATGAAGCTGATTAGTCAGCAACACTTGAGAAGTATTTATGGAAAGTCCGTATGTGCCCAGCGGAGATGCTGTGTTAGAGAATTCTTACCTTCAAGGCATTATGACCTAATAGGGTCTTAAGGGGAAGAGGATGGAATTCCAGTCTGTTACCTGTAATTAATGTAGTTATTTATGTAATGTAATTAAGGCCAGTAATTAAAATGTCTGATGAGTGGAGGAAGAGCTATGAATTCATAGTTTGGGGATGTCTCTGAATTGAATACTCTAGTACTGGTTCTCTTCCCTGGTATTAGGGAAAGGGGACAGTTTTTAAACAATGGGTTTAGATACCCTTAAACCTCTGGGCTGTCCATCATGAAAGCTTCTATAGCTTATCTCTGCAAGCCATTTCACACTATTATTAGGGTAAAGACAGGAAACATTGCCTAACATGACTTATTTCTAATCCTTTTTTCCTCATTTTTAAAATTGAAGTATAGTTGATTTGCAATATTTCAGGTATACAGTAAAGTGATTCAGTTATATTCTTTTTCAGATTCTTTTCCATTATAGTTTATTACAAGATAGTGAGTATAGTTCCCTGTGCTATACAGTAGGACCTGGCTGTTTATCTAGACTTATTTCTAATCTTGAGGGCTTGTGGTTTGGGCGGTTGATCTCTGGAAGTAAAGGCATGGGCCGACCCAGGACTTTCTTTGCAACAGAAATAAGGATTTTTAAAATAAATGAAATTGGAATAGATTAGCATCTACCAGGATGTATGGAAAGAAAACTTCTGGAAGGAAGCTTCGTTTCTGTTCTTTTTTGAATGTCTGTGTGTATATTTCCTCAAGTTCCTGACTTCGCAAGTGTTTAATAAATCTGTCAAAACGGTCGTGTTCAGGTCTGGATGCAAAGGACACGGGAAATGGAGTGTTTTCTACAGTGTCTCCTGAACGGCTGTCTTGACTACTCCTGGCAGGGAGCGGCTGTGAATAGCAGGTTCAGGAATGCGGGGCTGTGTTTTCAGAATCTGAACTCTGGCCCCGGGCGCCCGGCGTGGGGGGGCTCCGGAGGCGCTGGGTTGCCAACGGCACTTGTTGACAGGGAGAGATGCTGGCCAGAGGGGTGGTCGGAAGGCTTCTGGATTGTTGGATAATGAATGCATCTGTCATGGGAGAGTGCTTGTCTTTTAAATAGGCATAAAAATATCATTTGCTCAGAGGAAATGAATTCGCACACGCATGTCATGAACCTGTTCCTTGGTGATCTCGTATTGTTTGTCCATGAGACGGTTTGCAGATTGAGGGGCTTAGTTCTAAGGCACTCGAGACAAGGGCTCTGAGTCTGCTCACAAGCCCATTTGGGGGAGTATGTGTCCTGTCCTGCTGCTGTGGGGAAGCTGTAGCATGTCTCCAAGGACTTGGAAGAGGACTCTTGCCCACTCAGCCCTTCGTGACGCTCTGGATCCGCCCCCCCTCCCCGCCCCTCCTGCCACCAGGCTTCCTCAGTAATAATCTGCGAGTACTCCTGGCAGCTGGTAGGTCTAGGCTGTGTACCAAAAAAGGGACCATGTCCTCAAGAAGGTTGGGGGAAAAATGTTACATTGAGGCTGGGCTTCAAATTCAGTCTTGCCTTTGGTGAGTTCTCTTGGGGAATAACCCTAGCTCACCTCCTATCCACCGATCACTTAAATCCCTGGCCAAATCTATTCACTCACTTGCGCCAACCTAATATATATCAAATTAACATGAAGTTTTTCCTTAAATTTGAAGAGTTGTTTTTTAATGTAGTTTTGGATTTGGGGAATAGAAATATGGTAGTTTTTTACCTCGGTTAGCCTGCAAACAACCCTTCTAGGACTCTCTAGAAATTGTTTTTAGGAAATCTGAAAGCATTTCTCATAGAGCCTTGAAATAGCAAATGAACTTTCCTTAGACACACAGCACTTACAAGCTGGTATTTAGGTAACGATGAAAATACTTTTAAAAATGTGTGTAAAGAAAGGAAGAAGGTTTGAATCGTACTGCTCTTCTGGGAGATTGCTTTGCAGAGAATCCTCCCCTGCTTCTCTCCTGCTGTTTCTGGCAGCTTCGGAAGGTACGTTTGTCAGGTTCTAGAAGGAGAGGGGGCCTTGGCTGTGGAGGGGAAGGTTTTCTCTGGCTTGTGGAGGGCTTAACACTTCAGGGCTAACTCCGCGAGCACCTGGCCGAACCTGAACAACGAGCTGTCTGTTAAGCCAGTGAACCCTCCTCTCCTTTATAAGGTAGAGTGGCAGCGGGGACGGTATAATAATACCACACGGGAAGGGCAATGTGTTCTCTCTCAGGAACAGGGGTTAGAATCACAGCATGAAAAGCAGCTCAGCACCACAGAGCTGTCACAGATTGTTACAGGACAGATTGAGACCGAGGGACGTAACTTACCAGGCTTTTGCATGCTTGAGAGAACCCCGTCCAGAGCACCGGCTCCCCAGCATCTTTGGGGTCATGCAGACTTTGGACACGGCTGGAACGTAGCTGACCACATCAGACCCGGGGACAGCCGGATCCCTGTTTTAGGGTCACACACTGTTGGCTCGCGTGCCCTTTGTACCTTGTGTCAGTCTTTGACTCTTCTGTTCTTGTTTTATGGCTTCTTAAGGCCTTGACCTCATGTGTTTTGGTGGACACAGGTGCTGCCTTGACATTCTCCTGTGCCCCTCAACCTTTTTTTCCTTTTTTAGCTGCACCGTGTGGCATGTGGGATCTTAGTTCCCCAACCGGGGATCCGAACCCACGTCCCCTGCAATGGAAGCGTGGAATCCTAACCACTGGACCTCCAGGGAAGTCCCCCTACCCTTTTATTTGTAGCCATAACTACGCAGGTCGCATTGCTGCATGACCTGCTCGGCCTGATGCCTTGTCTGACAAATGCCACCATATAAGTATGTGTACATTCCTGGCTGTAGCAAAACACATTACACACTGACCAGTGTTCAGACCCGCTGGGAAGGGCTTGTGACAGGCTGGTGTGACAACACACTGGCTGAAAACACAGGTGGACCCATCTTCGCAATTTGGGGGTACTGTTTTATTTAAATACTGATTTTAAAGCCTTGAACAATTAGAATCTTGAGTGGTCTGGAAGCTCATCTTCGTTCCACGAGCGATTATGTAATACACTATCACAAGAGCTGGCTCTCCTTGGAAGGAAAATGTCATAAAACAGTCAGTAGAGTCGTATTAAAAAGACCATTTCCCGTCATGATTTAGTTCTGTAAATTAGAAAACAAAACACTAGAAACATTTCTTTTGTAATGATGCTTTCTCCCATGATCTTATAAATCAATGCTAATGGTAGAAAATTGGAAAAAGAGAGGAAAAAGAAGAAACAGCTCTTAATCCCACAGTTAACCTTTTTGTATTGATTTTCCAGCTTTATCTGTGAATTTTGTTGATATTATCGAGTTCACAGTGTATATGCAGGTTTGTATCTTGGTTTTCACTTAACGGAATGACAGCATTGGAAGATGTGCCACCCATGCATTTTGTGGGTTTGTGTCATGATTTGCAGCCTCTCGCCTGAGTCCTGCATTGGCACCTACCTCCTGTGCGTGCCCCTGATGTGCCGCCTCACCCCCCAGGCTGCCTGGGGACCCCGACACAGTGGCGTCATGTCAGCGTCGGCATTGAAGAACATTTCAGAGCCCTAGCTCAGGCTTGTCTGTGAATGGGTGAGACCCTCGTGTTTTGGACGAGGATCTTGGGACAGGAGAGGTGTTCTGTGCCACTGCCTGCATCTCGGCTTTCCCTGACACTTAGGGTTAGATTGTGCCAACCTGTTAAAACAACGACTTGCTCACCGTCATCCAGTTAGAGAGAAAGACCCAGCCTATGGCTGCGTTGGGTCTTCGTTGCTACCGGCGGGCTTTCTCTAGTTGCGGTGAACGGGGGCCACTCTTCGTCGCGCTGCGCGGGCTTCTCAGCGTGGTGGCTTCTCTTGTTGCGGAGCACGGGCTCTAGGCATGTGGGCTTCAGTAGTTGTGGCACGCGGGCTCAGTAGTTGTGGTGCATGGCCTTAGTTGCTCCATGGCATGTGGGATCCTCCTGGACCAGGGCTCGAACCTGTGTCCCCTGCATTGGCAGGTGGATTCTTAACCACTGCGCCACCAGGGCAGCCTCTGCTAAAGGCATTGAATGCATGGGCACCTCTTCCCTGAGTTTGCTTTTTGCTGGATTTAGATTATTGACAAGTCAGGGCGATGGGTGAAATAAATAACGTTAACAACTAGTCAGTAAAGATTAGTTATGAAGTCCGTTTTGGGTCCAGAAAGATCGTTGGGTGCGATGGTCGGTCTGCTGTGGGAGCTTGCAGAGGCCCTGTTGTTGCACGTTTGAAGCCGTCCTACTTTCTGTGCGGATGTGCAGGGACTGCCAGGAAGTCTCCCTAGTTGGGCAGTGTATTCGTTTCCTAGAGCTGTTGTAACAAAGACCCGCAAACCGAGTTGCTTAAAAGAACAACAGTTCTGGGGTCTAGAAGTCCAAGATCAAGAGGTTAGCGGGCCAGGCTCCCTGACCCTTCTAAGGGAATCCTTTCTTGCCTCTTCCTCACTTCTGGTGGTGGCTGGAAATCTTTGGGCTCCCTTGCAGCTGCGTCGCTCCATTCACTGCCTTCATCGTCATAAGGTCTTCTCCCTCTGTGTCTGTCTTCACGTGGCCGTCTTCTCACAGGGTCACCAGTCAGAGTAGATTAGGGGCACCTACCCTATACCAGTATAACCTCATTTTAACTAATAATTACACCTGCAATGACCCTATTTTAATAAGGTCACACCCTAAAGTACTTCATCTTTTTTGGGGGGGATACACAAAACAGATGTGTGGTCCAGGTGCTCTGTACACGTTTCAACATCCATGCAGACCTTATTGGACAGGACGCTAAGGCCCACAGCTAACACAGGACAGAGTCAGGATTTGAACCCAGGACTTTGTGAGTCTGGAACAACATACGACTTCCCTGATTTAGACTGACTGTTGGTTCTTTGGGGTATCCTGTGGAATGGAGTCCATACGTCTTCTGGGCCTTCTCAGGGCATTGGAGACATTACGCAGCTCTAAGTACTAAGGTACCACTTTCCTGCCCTCCTTGCCTTTCTGAATGAAATAGGTACCACCCATTTAATAGAAGAAAACGTGGAAACAAGACGTTCGTTTGATTTGTTGAGGTGGTAGGATTGAGTGGGTTTCAGGATTGTGTTTATTTTTATTTTTTAGATGTTTTTAAAAGTTCTTTTTTTTTTGCGGAACGCGGGCCTCTCACTGTCGTGGCCTCTCCCATTGAGGAGCACAGGCTCTGGACGCGCAGGCTCAGCGGCCATGGCTCACAGGCCCAGCCACTCCGTGGCACGTGGGATCTTCCTGGACCGGGGCACAAACCCGCGTCCCCTGCGTTGGCAGGCGGACTCTCAACTACTGCGCCACCAGGGAAGCCCTAAAAGTTCTTTTTGAAAAAAATTATTTATTTATTTGTGGCTGTTTTCGGTCTTCACTGCTGTGCGTGGGCTTTCTCTTGTTGCAGAGAGCAGGGGCTACTCTTTGTTGCAGTGCGTGGACTTCTCATTGCGGTGGCTTCTCTTGTTGTGGAGCACGGGCTCTAGGTGTGCAGGCTTCAGTAGTTGTGGCACATGGGCTCAGTAGTTGTGGCTCACGGCCTCTAGAGCGCGGGCTCAGTAGTTGTGGCTCACGGCCTCTAGAGCGCAGGCTCAGGAGTTGTGGCGCACGGGCTTAGTAGCTCCGCGGCATGTGGGATCTTCCCAGACCAGGGCTTGAACCCCTGGATTGGCAGGCGGATTCTTAACCACTGCGCCACCAGGCAAGCCCGGATTGTGTTTATTTTTATTTCCATTTCCATTCTCATTACTTTAACAACTTAAACTTTCTTGAATGTATAAAGAGAGCTTTTTAGAGCTTGGCTAACCCACACCCTGCTGAAAGTTGCTTGTCTCTTGGGGTCCTCGTATGTCATCAGCCTTACGTGACATGGACTTGACCCGGTTTCTGCTGGGTAGTGGCCTCTGCAGCATAAAAGCGCTCAGAACGGAAGGGCCCCCGGCCGTGAGATGGCCTGCCTCCATGCTTACTGCTGGGCGTGCATCTGCAGAGTAAATGTCAGAGCGTTTTGCCAGCAAGTGCCCTGCACTGGCTTGTTGTCGGGACCCAGAGCCTCGAAGGCTGCGGTGACTTCGGCAATGGCAGACTTCGAACAGGCAGATTTCAAGATCAGAATTCCCAGCGGAAAACTCCTTGGAATAAAGAGACGTCCGTGAGTCTGAGGACGTCAGTTGCTCCTGCTAAGTCTCCCCCATTCTGACTTATTAGTTTGATTTTTTTCTGATTACTGGCTCCAAGTTTGCCTTTCCCACAGGGTCTCTGCCCATGCCTGTGGGCAGATGTGCATCTTGGGTCCAGAAAGAAAGATTTTCTAAAGACAGGTGAGGGAACCCCCGTTCCCATGATGTATGATGGCCTTAGAGCGGGGGCCAAGCCGCTGTCTTAACCCTCTCTCCCTTTCCTCCTGTTTCTGCCACAGAACCACTTATGACCCACACATGGCTGAGCCTGGTCCACGGCTTTCTCAGGACCTGAAGACGCTGGTTACAGACCAGGTCTGCAACAGTGTCACCCTAGGGGAAGGCCGACCATGGGTGATGGGGGTAAATCCATTTCTTTATTTCCTTGGGGAAGGAGTATATTCTCCTAAGCCCCCTGCTCTCTCCTCCTGTGTTCTGCTTTCCTGAATTAATGGTTCATTAACCTGAATCTGTAGGACCCTAGAGAATGGAAGGCTTGGCATTTCTGAGTACACGTTGAGGGCAGGCAAAACAAAAAACAGAAAACGAGAAAACCTACTTAATCCCTGCGATAAATTTAGTTACCGAAACGCTGCTTATCTTCTGCTTTAGCGCAAGATAAGATTAGTGGAGTTCTGTAACAGAGCCTGCGAGTCACTGAAAGGGGGTGACAGATGGCCGGCTTTGAGTAATCAGATTTCAAGATCAGAATCCACAGAGAACAAAACTCCAGCTACTTGTGGCATATGGAGACAGTGTCCCCCAAGTGAGCTTAAAGAACCGTGTTCTCTGATTTGATTTTATTCAAAGGACTCATTCAGCAGATGTTTCTTAAGGGCACGAGAGGCGCCAGGTGCGCCAGGTGTTGGGAGCTGACGCAGGGTGTCTGCCCCGCCCCCTTATATCCCCTTAAACATGCACTTAGAGTAAGAGGGCTCCTGGGGGTTGTAACCATCCAACACTTAGTTGTAGCGAATCAGCTATAATTTGATGCCTGAAAAGACTCTGTTATGGTCAAGGACACAGGTGTCAAAATGAAAGTCAGAAGTAAGTATGGGCTTGATTGCGAAGGTCACAAGGGGTTGTGGAAGACAGTTGTTGCAAACACCGATGTGCTACGCTTGACCTCTCTTGGTCCACACGCCTGCACCCTTCACTTCCCAGCTGAATGGAACCTGCTGTGGCCTCACGGGCTGCAGTTTACAAACACGGACAACACTGGCATATAGTAGGCGGTCAATAAAAGTGTGTTTTAAAAATTGTGCACGAGCTGCTGTATCGGTAAGCCTGATGAAACAGGCGGACTCATCCCTTTTAAAGACTTGTTTGCTGTTTTACAGGCTCCCCTGGGGCAGCCGGGTGGGAGTGGGGGTCGGGTGGGAGTTGGGGGCTGTGTTTACAACGTGAGGCGCTGGAATCCACCGGGTACTGTCTTTTACTTTGAACTTGAGCCGATGGAACTGTCTTGCTCCACTGACCTTTTGGACCCTCCTCTTGATTTCCATTTTGCAAAGGAGGCACTGTTGCTTTATCTTATTTATTTCTCTGTGCTCCTTGCCTGCAGCTAAGCTCCCTTTCCTGCCTTTAATTATGTACAGGGCCATTAAGCAAAAGTGAAGTTTGTGAGGTGCAGGTCATCTCGTGGTTGTAGCAGCTCCAGGTGCTGGCAGGCTGTACTTACGATTAGATTTGGCTGGTAAAACTGGTTTGTGCAGCACCTAGAAGTCTTGTTGAGCAAGTTGACCTGCCTTTCTGCAACCGTCTCCCAGCATGAAAGGAGACTTCTTTGCGTTTCAGGTTCAGTCGTTGTTTTTTTTTAACTTCCAAGCCGCGATATCCCCAGTGTGGGAACTTGATCGTCTAAATCTGTGCCTAGTTAGAAACGACTCCATGAGGACATATACCAAGGGCTATTGTCAGGTGGCAAGATGTGAGATAAGTTTAATTTTCTCCGTTGTGCTTTTCTGTGTTTCCCCAAATTTCTACAGCAAAAATGTGTTCATTTCTTAACCAAGAAAATCAAAACGAAAAAACAGACTGCGTTAGGAGGACAAATGGAGACTGGGTCTTATTTTTTCAGGGAAGATTTTTGGAAAAGCTGTTCTTTATAAACTTTGTGTGATTTGGGGGATACAGGTGATACCTGTTGGGCTTATTAACCGTGTGACATCAAAAATGATAAATTATTCCATCTCAAATGGGAAGTCTCCCCCCTGGCGTTCCAGTGGTTAGGACTCTGTGCTTCCACTGAAGGGGATGTGGGTTCGATCCGATCCCTGGTCAGGGAACTAAGATCCCGCCCGCATGCCTAGAGGTGTGGCCAAAAAAAAAAAAAAAAAAGGAAAGTCTCCTTTCACAACCTGTAGGTACCACATGCATCAGGCCATTAAAATACTTGACCCAAGACAGTTTCTCACAGAATTGAGAGATCAGAAATGTTTTGCCAAGGGTTTTGGTTGTTTTGAAGTAGCAGAAACCGGCAAGGGAATACAGCCTCTTCTGTATTTGATTGCAACACGGTCAGTATGATGTAATTTTGCGACTTGTTTTTGTAGGCTTCATGGGTTAGAGATGGTCTAGTCTTCAGGGGTTAGGAGATCTTCATAGGTTAGGGAATATAAGGAAGGAAAGTCCAGGATTAAAATGGGTGACCGTGCCTTAAAAAAGAAGGAGATCCAACCGTTTGCGACAACATGGATAAACCTTGAGGACATTATGCTAAGTGAAACAAGCCAGTTACAGAAGGACTCATACCACATAATACCACATATGTGATGAATCTAAAATCATCAAACTCAGAGAAGCAGAGAGTGGAATGGTGGTTGCCGGGGCTGGGGGGAGGGGAAAATGGGGAGATGTTAGTCAAAGGGCACAAAGTTTTGGTTATGCAAGGTGAATACGTCCTAGAGGTCTACCGCACAGCATGTAACAGCCATAGTTAACAATACTGTATACTTAAACATTTGTTAAGAGGGTAGATCTTAAATGTTCTTATCACATTATAGATATACATATTAATAAAAGGCCGAGAGGAAACTTTTAGAGGTGATGGACAATGTTTATGGCATAGATTATGGTGATGGTTTCATGGGTGTATGCTTATCTCCAAAACCCTTAAGTTGTATATGTTAATTATGTAGGACTTTTTGTATGTTAAAAAAAAGAGTGTGACAGTGAGGTTTCTGGATAGAGCCAAGCAGAATGGCAAGGGTGGATTAGCATGGGGGTGGACCCATCAGGCGGGTGAGTGGGCAGTTCTGGAGCAGTCAGGCCACATTTCATAGAGGTTCATTTCATAGTCTGTATCCAGGGAAGAGCTCTGGGCGCCCCTGGATTGTGCTGGGCTTGGCGGTGGAGGTGGACCAAGTATCCATCCCTGTCTGCCCCAGATGCTCTGGCGGCTGGTGTTTCATTTGACGACTGTATCAGATCTTAAAGCCAAGCCCTTTGTTGAGTCTTGGTTTTCCTTCTTTCGTGGTATCCCTTGCCTTTCATTTCATATCTTTGAATCATCTCTGTTCTACAAGAATTGAGTGCTCTTGCTATACATAAGCATCATACCGGAAGACCAGGTAAATGGACGACCAAGTGGATAGACATTCTGGGCAATTTTCAGAAGAGCGTTTCGTCATACCCACAGGAACACGTGTCTGTAAGGCAGGGCAGCCCCTGTTTTGGAACTGGCTGTCACGATGGCGTTTCAGTGCAGGATTCTTGCTGTCACATATTTTGAGTATTTCGTCACCCTGCTTGGAGGTTCACGATGGCAGGATCCGTACGTTAAGTGTGAGCCAAAGCAGACGGCTTGGTCCCCATCCAAGGGTTATTTATGGAGCTTCTAGAAGGACGTGCCAGGGTTCAGCAGCGTGGACATTTATGTTCAGATGCATTTATGATTAGTCAGTTGGGGGATGGGGTTAGGAAAAGTTTTTGTACTTACTTAGGAGCCCAACTGCAGAAATTTCTGACCATTAGAATTTTCACAGTTTAAAGAAAATTGTAGAAAACACATAACATAAAATCGACCGCCTTAACTGTTTTTAAGTGTACAGTTCAGTGGTGTTAAGTACATTCACATTGTTATGCAACCCTCACCACTGCCCATCTCTAGAGCTCTTTGCATCTTAGAAAACTGAAACTCTGTACCCAGTAAAGAATTTTCACAGTTTTGGACTGAAGACAAAAAAAAAAAATCTCTCCTTTAATTCCAGCGTGAACAGGACAGCCAGTCTGGCAGTGCGAGTCCCCCTGGCTGATCAGAGCTAGCAGCTGTACGCTCTGTCTGCTGTCTCTTGGTTTCCTGAGAAACCAGGGGTCATTGTGTGGCTGTCCTTGTTCCCATGTATCTGGGACACAGTGAGCAGGTGAGGGCTGGATGGCTGCCTCTCCTGTTCTCGAGAACGGGGCTGGAATCCTTCTCTCTCCCTTTTTCTTTTTTTGTTATTTTTAATTTATTTTTTGGCCACGTAATATGCCATGTGGGATCTTAGTTCCCCCACCAGGGATCGAACCCAGGCTCCCTGCAGTGGAAGTGAGGAGTCCTAACCCCTGGACCACCAGGGACGTCCCTGGAATCCCTCTCTTGCGAGGCCCTTGGAGCCCTCGTCTCTGGACCGTCACTTGCTCATGGGCCCGTGTTGTGGACTCGGCATGCTCGTCCTGCCGCTGTGATGGGCACGTGACTGCCCATGTTACCCACTGCGTGACTGGTTACCCTGTGGCTTTGCCCACCAAGCTGCTGCGTTCTCTGAAAATAGCACAGGCAGCTCCTGGTTTGGTGGAGAGGTGTGGGACTCCTAAGGGAATCCCACGAAAAGATATATCGAATTCTATCAAATTCTTCGTGAAAAGGAACTCGCAATTTAGTAATTCGGGTTATGAATTTTATGTATTTTGAATAGGGGAACTGTCAACATTCTCATGTTGAGAATGCAAATACCCTAACCTTTATCTTCTCTTTTTGATAGTCAGTAGAAAGGACTTCATGTGATCCTTTTTGGTTATTTGTTACTTTTCACAACTAAAAGTTTTCGCATTTATTCTGGTCCTTTATTTGCTTTTCCCCCTGAGCCTCCAAAACAGAGACAACAGCCGAACCACACAGCCCTGACGTGAAGACAGAGATGTAGCCCAAACTGGCTTCCCCGATGGGGTTTATGATGCTGAGCTGGTGCCCTGTGATTGCACTGTCACACTGATGCCTGTGAGCTGTGATGAGCAGGCCTTTACTGGAGAAGCAGAAGTTTTTGTCATGAGGCTGCATAGGTATACTGTTTCCAAGCCCAAGGCCATTAGGAGGACCTGCTTTCTTTAATGCAGGAGGGAAAAAAAAAGACTTCAGGCTTTCTGGTTTACTGACTTCCATTAAAATGCTTTTCGTGGGGGATGGGTGTTGCTGGTTTTCAAAATGGGTTTCCTTACACTCTGGTGCTATTACTGTTAAGACTGGAGAACTGTCACTGCTGCCCGTGGTGAGTTTCCAGGCCCAGCATAGAGGTTATAAGAGCCAGGAGGCAGTGGTGTTAGCGCAAGTTTGTGTATCCAACGCACAGAGGGCCCAAACATACCAAAATGTCAGAGTTTGGAGCAGAGAAAGGTTTATTGCAGGGCCGTGCAAGGAGATGGGTGGCTCACGCCCTGAAAAGCCCCGACCTACCTGAAGGGTTTCTGCCAAGCATTTTTAAAAGCCAGGTGAGGGAGGGGTGTCACAGGGTGTGTGATCAGCTCGTGCACATTCTCCGGCCGATGTTGGGTAACTGGGTGGAGTCACAGGGGTTCACATTGTCAGTCTTTAGGCTCCAGGAGGCCTGGGGCTGTGTGCTCAGGGTCATCAAGTAGTTAACATCTCCCATTTGGTGGGGAGGTGGGTTTCACATCTGCAAAACAGCTTAGGAAATGTGCATCAAATGCTGTTATCTAGGTACTTCAGAGAGGAGCTGAAGCAGAGGATATGGGGGCGGGGGGCCTGTCCCGGGAAGGCCCCATAGGGTCCCGCTCGGTTACAGTGGGAAGGCTTCTTCTAGCATCCTCGCTTGTTCCCAGGTCAGTAGCTGTCATTTCATCTTAAATTTGGTTCCATCCACACGCATGAAATGCAGCCAGGATGAAAGAATTACAGCTTTCTCTCTTAGGAGCAAATTATTCCTAGGTCCCTCTTCGGGGCCCTAATTATAAAACATGTCACTCGACAGCTATCTCAGCCTGAGTTGTTATTCTAATCGGTTAAAAATAGGAGTGTTGCGCTCCCGGGGCACCAGGAGGGTTTCCCTGGAGCGCCAGACAAGCCATATGGAGCAGCCTCGGAAGGGAAACCAGAAAACTCCACGCCCGCTGCCCTGCCTTTGGGGGGCTGTTTCTGGAGGAACAGGGACAGCTCTGCGTTCAGTGTGAATGCAGGTAGAGGTGCAGCTTTGTGGGTGACGGTGCATTTCTGTGAGGATTTTGTGACGATTCATGAGAAAACAGACACAGTACTGTACAACTTCCCTGTATATAGTTTTTTAATGAGCCTGCGCCTGGCTAATAGATATTGCGTAAAAGACGTCCACATGAGTTCTCTTCAGCTTCTTTATAAAAGGGCAGAATCAACAGGGCTGTGTACCCTGCCGTTAGGAGCCGCGCCTAAACATTGCCCCATATATCTGCTCTATTTATGGGTGTGTGTTTTTGTCTTTGACCCATTTGAAATTTGCAGACATTTTACTCTATTTTCTAATAACTTTGAAGGATTTCTTTGCCATGTTAACCTCTTTATTGCACCTGTGCAACAACAGGAGTTGAAGGATAATTTTCTCTTCCGGAGTTTTCACTTCTCACTTTGGTGTTCCTGCTGAGAACTCTCGCTGCCCTTCCTCCCAGCTTTGCATCTTCTCTGCGGTCCTGGCCTCTTGTCTCCTTATTTCTTTTGTCTCTGTGCTTCTTTTGGTTCCGCCCTGAGTGCTCTGGCTTACCCCTCCCCTCCCCCATTCAGTGCCCCTGCCCCCTCCTGGGGTTCCTGCAGGAGAGTTTGCATTTGCACAGACAGGGGGGTCACCCCCCCGCCCCACACACTTGTCTGCAGGTGGGCACTGACTGGGCTGACTCTCCTTGTCCTTTTCTTTCTAATAAGCTTTATTTTTAGAACAGTTTTAGGTTTAGAGAAAAATTGGGAAGATAGTAGAGAGAGTTCTCATCTACCCTCACCCAGTGTGTCCTATTATGGACATGTTAGTATGTTAGTAAGGAAATACATGTACTACCCTTGCAATTAACCAACTGATACTGATCAGTTACCGTGATAGGCATAATAATGACTGAAACCTGGGACTGTGTTAGGTTACACGGCAAAGGGGGTTAAGAGCACAGGTGGAATTACGGTTGCTCATCAGTGGACCTTAAACCAGGGAGATTATCCAGGTGGGTGCAATGGAATCACAAGGGTTGTTAAAGCTGGAAGAGGGACTCTGAAGAGAGGACCAGAGAGGTGGCAGCGTGGGGAACTCATCCTGGTGTTTCTGGCTTTAGATGAGAGCAGGGGCCATGAGCCACGTAAAGGGAGTGGTTTCTTAAAGCTGGACGAGGCAGGCAAATGGACTCTCACCCAGAGCCTCCAGGAAGGAGCGCGTGTGTTGACACCTTGATTAACGCTCAGTGAGATCCGTATCAGACTTCTGATCTACAGAACCGTGAGATAATACGTTTGTTTTATGTTAAGCTACTATGTGGTAACTTGTCACAGCAGCAGTAGAACACTAATATGATTATTAACCAAAGTCCATCTTTTGTTCAGATTTCCTTGGTCTTTTTCTGCTCCAGAATCCCATTCAGGATACTATGTTAACCTTTAGTTGTCATTTGGGCTGTGACAGTTTCTCAGACTTGCCTTGTTTTGAAATGACCATGACAGTTTTGAGGAGTACTGGCCAGGTATTTTGTAGAATGTTCCTTAATTGGAATTTGAAGTTTTCCTCATGATTAGAGTGGGGTTAAGGGTGTTTGGGAGGAAGAACAGGGATAAAATGCTACTCTTATTGCATCATATCAAGAGTGCATGCTGTTAGCGTGATTTATGACATGTTGACCTTGATCACCTGGCCAAGGTAGTGCTTGTCAGGTTTCTCCACTGAAAAGTTATACTCCCTCCACTTCCCGTACTGTGGGACTTTTTTGGGGTTTTTTTTGGAGCACTTTCTTATGTTTCAGCCACTACAAGATGCTCCAGGATCATCTTGTATATTTCCTGCTCCAGTCCTGGAATCAGCCATTTTTCCAAAGAGCACTAATCCCCTTTTTCTGGAGGTTGGTATTAGAAACCAAGATCTGGGTGCTGGGTGTGCTCATGGCGTCTGGGCCCTCTCAGCTGACAGAGAAAGGAATTATATATATTACCCTTGTATATATACACATCAGTAAGTGTCTCTATATGTAGCCATTTGTATCTATAGTAAACTAAACATCAGTTTATACCTGTGCCTTTGACTCTGATTCATTACTGTATAGATTATTCTTCCCTATCTGTAAACTCCCACTCCAGTTAGGAGCCTGGCTTACACCTTCCATCATCCTTTTTCTTATTTGCTCATTTCTAGTATACCAGACTCCATGGAGTACAGAACTTATGTATGTTCCTTTGGCCTTACTTCCTAAAGACTGTTCATTTCCAAAGTTACTTAAATCAACACCGTTTCCCTTTACCGCCTTTGCTCCCTTGTTTCATACATTTGTAATACAGTTAGATTTGTTTTGGTCATATTCTGCATTCACTCGGGAACCCCCGGACCTCCTAAATGATTTTTTTCCCCCAAAATTTGCAGACATTAAGTTTCACTCTTTATGCTGGAAACATCTGTGGATTTTGACAAAGCCATAGTGTCATGTATACACAATTACAGTATCATACAGAGCAGTTTCATCACCCTAAAATTCCCCTATGTTTGCCTAATTCAGCTTCTTCTTGGCAATCGCTGATTTTTCTACCCTTGCTGTAGTTTTCCCTTTTCATTTTGCCAGAATGGTTGGAATCATACAGAATGCAGTCTTTTCAGGAGGGCTTCTTTCACTTAGCAATATGCATTTAAGTTCTCTCTCTCTTCCATTTTCATGGCTTGATAGTTTGCTGCTTTTTATCACTGAATAATACTCCATTGAATAATGTACCACAGTTTGATTATCCATTCACCTGTTGAAGGACAGCTTGGTTGCCTCCAGCTTGGGGCAGTTATGAATACAGCTTCTATAAATATTTGTATGCAGGTTTTGGTGTGGACATGAATTTTCAAAACAGTTGGATGAATACTTAAGAGTGTGATTTCTGGATGGTGTAAGACTATATGTTTAGCTCAGCAAGAACTACCAAACTGTCTTCCACAGTGGCTGTACCATCAGCATTCCCATCAGCAATGAATGAGCTCCTGTTGCTGGCATCCTTGTCAGCACTTGGTATGTGATTCCTTTTGGGTTAATATTTGAAAGGTGGAAGGTCGATGTCTTAGGTTAATTAATTTTTTCCATATGGATGTCCAATTATTCCAGAACCATTTGTTGAAAAGACTATCCTTCACTGAAAAGCTTTGCTCCTTTGTCAAAGATCAGTTGACTGTATTTGTAGGATATGTTTCTGAGATATGATCTGATTCTTTTCCATTAACCTGTGTATCCTATTGCCAATACCACATTGTCTTGATTACTGTAGCTTTGTAGTTAAGTCTTGAAATTGTATAGCATGAGTCCTCCAACTTTCTTCTTCTTCAGTATTGTTATTGGCTCTTCTAGGTCTTTGCCTTTTCAAGTAAACTTTATAATCGATTTGTCAATATCTACAAAGTAGCTTGCCAGGATTTTTATTGTATTGCACTGAATCTGTAGATCAGGTTGGGATGAATTGACATCTTGACAGTATTGAATCTTTCAATCCATGAACGTGGACTATCTCTCCATGTGTTTAGGTCTTCTTTGAATTCTTGCATCGAGTTTTGTAGTTTTCTGCATATAGATCCTGTGCATATTTTGTTAGATTTCTACCTAATAAAAACACCTTTTGCTATTGTCAGTGGTATTTACATTTTTAAAATTCCAGTTGTTCATTGCTGGTATTTAGGAAAGCACTTGTCATATTAACCTTCTGTCCTGCAGCCTTTCTATATTTGCTTATTCTGTAAGTTTTTGTTTGTTTGTCTGTTTATTGATTCTTTGGGGTTTTTCTATAAAAACAAGCATGTCATCTGTGAGCAAAGATAGTTTCATTTCTTCCTTCCCTATCTGTATACCTTTTATTTACTCTTCTTGTCTTATTACAGTAGCTACAACTTTTAGTATGATGTTGAGTAGGAGTAGTGAGAGGAGACATCCTTGCCTCGTTCCTCACCTTTGCAGGAAAGCATCCAGTTTCTCACCATTATGATGTTAGTTGTATTGTAGATACTCCTTATCACACGAAAGAGGTTCTTGATTCCTAGTTTGCCCAAAGATGGTTGGTTTGATTTTAACCGTGAATGGATGTTGGATTTTTGTGAAATCTTTTTCTGCATCGATTGTTATGATCATATGATTTTTCTTCTTTAGTTGGTTGACGTGGTGTATTACACTGATTGATTTGCAAATGTTGAACCAGCCTTGTATACCTGGATTAAGTCCCACTTGTTTACGGCACCTAATTCTCTTCATACATTGTTGGATTTGATTTGCTAATTTTTTTTGAGGATTTTTGCATGGGAGATTCTGGTCTGTAGTTTTCCTTTATTGTAAAATCTTTATCTGGTTTTGGTATTAGGATAATGCTGGCCTCAGAGAATGAGGTGGGGAGCGTTCCCTCTGCTTTTGTTTTTTTGAAAGAGATTGTGAAGGATTATTATCACGTCTTCCTTAACATTTAGTAGATTCACCAGTGAAACCATCTGGACCTGGTATTTACTTTTATTGGGCAGGTTTTAAATTATTGATTCAATTTCTTTAATAAATATAGGCCTATTCAAATGATTTAGTTCTCTTTGTGTGAGTTTTGATAACTTGTGTCTTTCAAGGAATTGGTACATTTCATGTAAGTTGTCAGATTTGTGAGTATAGAGCTGTTCATGGTATTCCTTTAGTATCCTTTTAATATCAAAGGGACCAGTGGTGACAACCTCTTTCATTTCTGATATTGGGAATTTGTATTGATATCTTCCCTCCTTTTTCCTTCCTTAGACCAGCTAGAGGCTTATCACTTTTATTGATCTTTTCAAAGAATCAGATTTTGGCTTTATTGATTTTTTGCTGTTGTTTTTTTATTTTGAATTTTGTTGTTTTTTTTTGCTCAATTTTTATTATTTTCTTCTGCTTTCTTTAGGATCATGTTGCTCTTCTTTCTGTAGTTTCCTAAAGGAGGAGCTTAGATGATTGATTTTCAGTTTTTTCCTCATTTCTAATTTATGCATTTACTGCTATAAATTTCTCTCTAAGCACTGCTTTTGCTACATTGTACATTTTTTTCTAAGTTGTGTTTTCATTTTTATTTAGTTCAAATATTTGAAAGCGTAAGACCTCTTCTTTGACCCATGTGTTATTTGCAAGTGTGTTTAATCTCCATATATTCGGGGATTTTCCAGCTATCTTTCTGTTACTGATTTCTAGTTTAATTCCACTGTAATTTGAGAATGCACTTTATGTGATTTTATATTCTGTTTAAATTTGTCAAGGTATGTTTTATGGCCCAGACTATGTTCTACCTTGGTGAATATTCCATGCAAGCTTGAAGAACGTGTATTCTATTGTGGTTGAATGGAATGTTCTATCCATGTCATTTAGATCCAGTTGATGGATCCTTACTGAGTTTCTACCTGCTTGATCTATCAGTTACTGCAAGGCGGGTATTGAAATCCCCAACTATAGTAGTATATTAATCTATTTCTCCTTACAGTTCTATCAGTTTTTGCTACATGTATTTTGATGCTCTGTTAGATGCACACAAGGATTGCTACGTCTTCTTGCACAGTTTACCCCTTTATCATTATGTAATGCCCCCCTTTATTTTGCTTGTTCTGAAGTCTACTCTGTCTGAAAATTAATATAGCTACTCCATCTTTCTTTTCATTAATGTTAGCATGGTATATCTTTCTCCATTTCTTTTTTTTTTTTTTTTTTTTTTTTGCGGTACGCGGGCCTCTCACTGTTGCTGCCCCTCTCCCGTTGCGGAGCACAGGCTCCGGACGCGCAGGCTCAGCGGCCATGGCTCACGGGCCCAGCCGCTCTGCGGCATGTGGGATCCTTCCAGACGGGGCACGAACCCGTGTCCCCTGCGTCGGCAGGCTGACTCTCAACCACTGCGCCACCAGGGAAGCCCTCCATTTCTTTACTGTGTCTCCCCCTCCTCCCCCAGTCCCTTTTCCTTTAATCTGACTCTTAATAAAGTGGGTTTCTTGGGGACAGCATACAACTGAGATTTAAAAAATTTTTTTTAATCCAGTCTGAAATCTCAGTCTTTTCATAGTGTGTTCAGACCATTCACATTGAAAGTGATCATAATATACAGTTGACCCTTGAACAGTGCAGGGGTTAGGGGTCCCGACCCTCTATGCAGTTAGAAATCTGTGTATAACTTATAGCTAGCGCTCCAAATACCATGATTCCTCCGGGTCTGTGGTTCCTCCCTATCCGTGGATTCGACCAACCAGGGAGTCAACAACCGTGGATCGTGTAGCACTGTAGTATGTACTATTGAAAAATATTCATGTGTTATGTGGACCTGTGCAGTTCACATCTGTGTTGTTCAAGGGTGAACTGTAGTTGGATTAATATCCACCATATTTGTTTTCATTACATTAAAAGAAGTCTCTGCCTTGTTTGGTTTCAATGGAATATTTTATGATTCCATTTTCTCTCCTCTTAGGATATCAGTTATACTTCTTTAAAAAAATTTTGTAGGAGTTGCCCTAGAGTTTGCAATATACATTTCAAACTAATCTAAGTCTGCCTTCAAATAACACTGTCTTATAACTGTGTTTTCAAATCTTCCCTCTGATCCTTTGACATTGCTGCTATTCACTTCTTCCATGTGCTGTGATCACCCAGTGCATTTTCACTATTATTACTTTAACAGTTATCTTTTAGATCAGTTACAAATAAGAAAAAGAGAATATTTTAGTTTGCTTTTTTTTTCTTCTCCAGCACACCACTTGCTTTCTTTATGAAGGCCTTAGTTCTGACATATCATTTTTATTTCTCTCTGAAGAACTTCTTTTAACATTTATTACCGGTTTGGTCTGCTGGAAATGTATTCTTTCAGTTTTTGTTTGCTTAAAAAATTCTTTATTTCTCCTTTACTTTTGATGAATAGTTTCACTGGATATAGAATTCTAGGCTGGTGTTTTTTTCTTTCAATGCTTTAAATATTTCATTCCACACTCTTGCTTGTATGGTTTTTAACAAGAAGTCTGCTGTAATTCTTCGTTCCTCTACGGGTAAGCTGCTTTTTCCATTCTGATTTTCCCTTTGTCTTTGGTTTCTGCAATTTGAATATGATATGCCTACACGTGTATTTTTTGGTATTTAACCTGTTAGATGTTGTCTGAGCTTCCTGTATTTGTAATTATCTTGGTGTCTGTAATTAGTTCTAGGAAATTCTCAGCCATTATAACTTTAAACAATTTTCTCTTTCTTCTTCTGGTATTCCGTTTATGTATATCTTAAACCTTTTAAAGTTGCTCCACAGTTCTTGGATGCTCTTTTTTGTCTTTTCATCTTTTTTTCCTCTTTGTATTTCAGTTTGGGAGATTTCTATTTACTTATCTTCAAGCTCATCTTGGCTGTGTCCAGTCTACTGATGAGCCCACCAAACACAGTCTTCATTCTTTTAGTGTGTTTTTGCTTTCTAGCATTTCTTTTTGACTAGTTCTTAGGGTCTCCATTTCTCTGCTACATTAGGTATCTGTTCTTGCATATTGTCTGCCTTTGCATTGGAGCCCTTAACCTATTAATCACAGTTATTTTAAATTCCTTGTGTGATAATTCCAAGATCTGTGCCATGTATGATGCCCATTCTGATGCTTGCAAGCTCTTCAGATCATGTTTTTTCTTGCCTTTCAGTATTCTTTGTTGAAAGCCAGACATGATGTGTCGGGTAGTAAGAACTGAAGAGTGGTTCTTTATTGTGAATTGTATGTTATTCTTACTATGACTTGGGCTGTGTTTAAGGTTTGCTGTAGGTGCCTATAGCTACAGCAGTAGGTGCCTCAGGTTTCAGGTTCCTCAGGTGTCCTGGTTTTGACCTCTTTTGTCTTTGGGCTCCTCCCCAGATGGGGTCTTGCTGTTCTTCCAGATGTCATCTGCTGTCTCACTAGAGCCTGTTGATATTGTGGTAATGTACAATTTTACCACCTGAAGTCTTCAAGGGGCACGAGCTCGCTGTATCCCCCTTTGGCTGGCAAAGCAATAAAGCTATTCTTTTCTACTTCACCCAAAACTCTGTCTCTGAGATTCGATTCAGCACCAGTGCACAGAGGCCAGGTTTTTGGCATCAGTACTAAGTAAAGTAGGTCAGAAAGAGAAAGACAAATACCATATGATGTCACTTACATGTGGAATCTGAATAAACATATCTACGTAACAGAAGCAAACTCATAGACATAGAGAACAGACTTGTGGTTGCCAAGGGGGAGGGTGGGACGGGGAGGACTGGCAGATGCAAACTAGTATATATAGGCTGGATAAACAACAGGGTCCTACTGTAAGCACAGGGAACTATACTCAGTATCCTGTGATAAACCATCATGGAAAAGAATATGAAAAAGAATATATTTTATATATATATATATATATATATACCGAATCACTTTGCTGTACAGCAGAAATTAACACAACATAATAAATCAACTATACTTCAGTAAAATTAAAAAAAAAAAAAAAAAGACTGCTTCTGCTCTGAGTTACTGGCCAGCCTGCCCACTTCCGTCTTTGGTTGCTCAGGGTTTTACCAAACGGAGCTCTGAGTTCTGGTGGGAGTGCCAGGTGTACATGTGTGGGGTGGGTGAGGGTCTTTAGTCCTTTTCTAGTCTCCGTCGGCCTCCTTATTACACCCCCTTTTTTGATAGGCAAACGTGTTTCATCAATCTTACACAAATGCAACCTTAACTCCACACTCTGCTCCCTTCCCCCCACCCGGCGTGTTTTATCAGAGCTCCCCTAAGCTGCTGCTTAGATTCTACATTAAAGCAGAGAGCTTTCAGGCCTCTCACTTTTCTGTAAGTCAGCAGCCAACCAGTAAGGAGGCAAAAATTGTGGGCAGCCTAAGGAATAGTTGCTCTAAAACCCACACACCCTTTCTCCCCTCTTCCCCTAAAGCCATTACGTGGGACAGATCGCGGTGAGTGTAGGGGTGGGGTGCGTGGACAGTCAGAGCCTGGATAGGATGAGGGGGGCATCTGCCAGGAAGGGGACAGTGGTAGCAACCAGTTTGTGTCGTATCCAGTTTTTCTCAAGGGTTGTGTCATTCTTTAAGGGTTGTGCCCTGCCCCCTTCCCTCCTGCCTCAAACCCGTTGGATAAAGTAGGAAAAGGTGAACCCAGACTGATAGGGCTGAAAGAATAAGTTGAAAAGTTAATGAGGAACAGAGTTTCAAAGTAATTCTCCACGGAGTGCTTGTTAATGACAAAGAGAAAGGAGACACCGCACAGACGGAAGCTTGGCAGACACCCTTCATCCACTGGTCAAAGGAGTGTTACCAGTAATGGGACAAAACAAAGTCTCCTGGCACCTGATAGGATGGGGTAAAAGGGATACAACACCACTTCTGTGACTCATTGCAAAGATGTATAACCTGAATCTAATTATGCTCTAATTATGATGAAGCATCAGACAAAACCAAACTATGGGACATTCTGCAGAAACTTGTGGCCCTTCCTCAGGGCCTGTTACGTAAGAATTAGAGGGTCTTAATCCTCTCAACCGTCTTGAGTTCTAGGCAGTAGAAGATGGGGCAGGAGCAGGTGTTGTCATTTTTTCCCTCTGCTGTCGATTCATGGTGCTTTTCATGACAACAGGATGGTAAACTTTTGTGTTGTGTGCTTCATGGTGTGTGAAGGACTTCGATATGTTTTCTTTTTTTTTCTTTTTTTTTTTTGCGGTACGCCGGCCTCTCACTGTTGTGGCCTCTCCCGTTGCGGAGCACAGGCTCCGGATGCGCAGGCCCAGTGGCCATGGCTCACGGGCCCAGCCGCTCCGCGGCATGTGGGATCTTCCCGGACCGGGACACAAACCCGTGTCCCCTGCATCGGCAGGCAGACTCTCAACCACTGCGCCACCAGGGAAGCCCTCTTTTTTTTTTTTTAATATTAATTTTATTTATTTATTTGGCTGTGCCAGGTCTTTGTTGTAGCAGGCAGGCTCCTTAGTTGCGGCATGCAGACTCTTAGTTGCAGCATGCATGCGGGATCTAGTTCCCTGACCAGGGATGGAACCTGGGCCCCCTGCACTGGGAACGTGGAGTCTTAGCCACTGCACCATCTGGGAAGTCCCTCAGTATGTTTTCTTATTTGCTTCTCACAGTTCCCTGCTGGATTAGTCTTCCACCTTTGCGATGATGATATAATAATAATAATAATAATAAAGGGCAACATTTAGGTAATACTTCTCATGGCCAGGTGATAGTCTGAGCCCTCTGAATGCTGCATACATTAACTGGTTTAATTCTCACAGTTACCTTGTGAGGAAGATACACTGTGGTTAGTCTATTTTACAAATGGGGAAACTGGGGCACAGAGAAGTTAAACACCTTGCCCAAGGTCACACAGCTGGAAGGTAGTGGAGCCACAATTCAAGTAAGGCCGTCAGCCTCTGGATCCCTAGCCTTTATTTACTGCATGCTGTGGCCTCCTGTACCGTGCCACTGGGGGAACCAAAGACTCAGCTTGCTTGGGTGGCTTGTCGGGGGCCCCTTGTTCACTCACTCATTGATTCTGCAAATCTGCGCTGAGTGGCCGCAAATGCCGGCCTCTGTTCCAGATGCTCTGAAACGGGACAAGGCAGCTAGATCTCCGGGCTTCGCGAGCTGGACACCAGGCCTGCTGCCCGGGGTCGAGCCTAGAGGCAGGACACGTGCGCGGGGAGCGGGTGGCTGCACGTGGGCTGCTGGCCTGTCTGTTCCTGTGCTCACGCGTGTGTTGTCCTCTCGTCTCTTGAAGGTCGCCTGGTGGGTGCCCTGGACGCGGTGCTGGATTCCAACGCCCGGGTCGCTCCGTTTCGAATTCTGCTCCAGGTCCCCGGCTCCCAGGTGTATTCTCCCATAGCATGTGGTGAGTTACTGAGTGGATCGGACGTTTACTGGGCCGTGGCCACGGGTGAGTTTTGTTCCAGGTGGAGTGTTCCCCACCTTGAGGTCTGGGCATGAGTATCTGCATGGTCGTGACGCTAGAAGGTAACTCCTTCTAGAACCTCATCTGCTGCCATGAGCTCTTTGTTCTTCCTTTCTTTTTTTGTTTTTCTTTTCCAACCATTGGAAGCGTGTAGAGGCTCTAAGCTTGGGCATCCAGGCTTTTGAGTGGCGTGTTGGTCCAGGGGGCTGTGAATCCAGCTGTTTTCTTCATCTTGTGTCTGACATAACACACGAGTCCGGGGCGTGTGCATATACCGTAACAGGGCAGGGGAGGCGTCTGGGGCTGGGTCTGTCTTATGCCAGCCTTCACCCTTGTTCCACGTGTGCACTGAATCACTGGACTGCTGAGCCCTACGGGAATTTAGAAATCACCTTCGCATCCTCTCCAGCTGAGCTTCAGTTCCTCCTGCATGCACTGTCCAATACTCCGCCTCGTCACTCCAGCTCCTCTGGGGCTGGGAATCGTTGCACCCTGAGAAGCCACTTCTATTAAAAAACAAAACCGGGGCTTCTCTGGTGGCGCAGTGGTTGAGAGTCCGCCTGCCGATGCAGGGGACACGGGTTCGTGCCCCGGTCCGGGAGGATCCCACATGCCGCGGAGCAAGTAAGCCCGTGCACCACAACGACTGAGCCTGAGCACTAGAGCCCGTGAGCCACAGCTACTGAGCCTGCATGACACAACTACTGAAGCCTGTACGCCTAGAGTCTGTCCTCTGCAACAAGAGAAGCCACTGCAGTGAGAAGCCCGCGTGCCGCAGTTAGAGAAAGCCTGCGCGCAGCAACGAAGACCCAATGCAGCCAAAAATAAATAAATAAAATAAATAAAATAATGTATATTAAAAAAAAAACCCAAGATGTGTCTTTTTAATTACACAAGTACTAAATGTTCATCCTTCAGAAATTAGAAAATAGGTAAGAAAGGAGGAGAAAGAAATCACCTATAACCTTTTATCTGGTGCTAATCAGTCTTGTGTCTGCGTGTGTGCCTCTCCACAGAGGTTTCTAGTTGTGTTTTTTTCCTCTTAACATTTTACTAATTACCATAAACTTTCATTGTCACCTCACATTCTTGAACAACATTGGATGAATTTTTTTTTTTTCCTGGAAAAAATACAGGAAAGTTTAAAGAAGAAAATTGTCATCCATATCCACCATTACTAACAGCTGTTCACATCTTGGCATGTTTTTCCAGTCTGTTTTTTTTTTTTGAACAAATCATTCTCTATTTGCATTAAGTGATGAAATGATGCACGCTCAATATAATCAGTTAATACTGGAAAGTACAGATAAGAAAATATATCTTGCCCCTCATCCTAGGCACCCAAGGGGACCTCCAGTGACACTGGGGTCACATCATCCAGACAACTTTTTTTTTTTTTCTTTGTTTTTTTTTGGCCACACTGCGTGGCTTGGGGATATTAGTTCCCTGACCAGGGATTACACCTGGGACCACGGCAGTGAAAGCGTTGAGTCCTAACCACTGGACCGCCGGAGAATTCCCAACACAACTTTTTAATGCATTTAGACGAGTCCGGGGATAGTTATGAAGAAGGATAGACGTGCTTTATAAAAATGCAGCTTGTCTGACAGTGCTAGTTTATGATAAAAATATTGTTTTTAGTGGATTTCAATAAAAGGAAAGATGCTGAAGTGAAACGAAAGAACTGTTAAACTTCAAATAAACCCCGAGCACTTACTTTCTAAAAGGTTCATTTAAGGTCAAGGGGAGAGATGTTTAAAAGCATGACAAGGTCAGAATTGTGGCTTTTGAAGACAGTGTTTCCGTTCTGGCAATGTTCATTGACTCCCCTCCTGAAGGACAGGGATGTCAGCGTTCTCATCCCTCCCCTGCTTCCCCAGGCTCTCATTTTTTATTTTTTCTAACATCTTTATTGGAGTATAATTGCTTTACAATAGTGTGTTAGTTTCTGCTTTATAACAAAATGAATCAGCTATATGTATACTTATATCCCCATATCCCCTCCCTCTTGTATCTCCCTCCCACCCTCCCTATCTCTCCCCTCTAGGTGGTCACAAAGCACCGAGCTGATCTCCCTGTGCTATGCCGCTGCTTCCCACTAGCTACCTATTTTACATTTGGTGGTGTATATATGTCCATTAGGCTCTCATTTTTAAAAGTCTTACTATTCATTGTACGTGGTAATTTCCATTCTCTTCTGTAACCACACTTTCCACCATTATTTGGCTCAGTTCTCTATGTAAATTGATTTAGTGCTTCCATCAGGTACAGCTTTCCCAGCACAGAGTCTTTTATTTTGGTTCCTGTCTTAATTGGCTATATTCCTGTTTTCTTCTCCTAATAACATCTCACATTTGCAAGTGTTTGTGCCTTGCTTTTGAACTCGAATGACACCTTGGCTGGGTCTGATGGGCTCTGGCCAGACTGTGGAGCTTGGTGGCCATCACTTCGGGGTCTTTCAGTATTTAAGTGGCAAAGGGAGAAATCTCAGTCTGGTCTGATTCCTGCCTCCGCCATTGTGGGTGATGTGCTTTTTGTGGGGATAACTGTTTTTTATCACTGAAGTTCAGTAGCATTAGTCCCTTTAGGAACTTGGTTATAACCTGTTACTCCCTTGAGCATATACCATGTTACATTTTTCTGCAACTCCACGTGCTCCTCCAGGACACAGATTGATTTCTCTTTTTTTTATTTTTGGCTGCGTTGGGTCTTCATTGCTGTGCATGGGCTTTCTCTAATTGCGGCGAGCGGGGGCTTCTCTTCTTTGCGGTGCGTGGGCTTCTCATTGCGGTGGCTTCTCTTGTTGCGGAGCATGGGCTTTAGGCACGCGGGCTTCAGTAGTTGTGGCACGTGGGCTCTGTAGTGGCTCACGGGCTCTAGAGCCTAGGCTCAGTAGTTGTGGCGCACGGGCTTAGTTGCTCCGCGGCATGTGGGATCTTCCCAGACCAGAGCTCGAACCCGTGTCCTCTGCATTGGCAGGCGGATTCTTAACCACTGCGCCACCAGGGAAGCCCCAGATTGATTTCTTTAATCATTTAAGGAAACGTTCTTTTTGTTTGTTTTTTATTTGTTTTTTTTTTGTTTGTTTTGTTTTTTGCGGTACATGGGCCTCTCACTGTCGTGGCCTCTCTTACTGCGGAGCACAGGCTCCAGACGCGCAGGCTCAGTAGTTGTGGCTCATGGGCCCAGTTGCTCCGCAGCATGTGGGATCCTCCCAGACCAGGGCTCAAACCCGTGTCCCCTGCGTTAGCAGGCAGATTCTCAACCACTGCTCCCCAGGGAAGCCCAATATGGTGTTTTTTTAAATTAAGGCATGTACATTGTTTGTTATTTAGTTTTTCATCTCCTCATGTTTTCTATTACTTAAATAGGTCTTCTTTTAAAATTAATTATCTATTTTATACATATTAGTGTATATATATATGTCAATTGGCATATTGACATATATATATGTCAATCCCATCTCCCAATTCATCCCCCGCTTCCCCCGCTTGTAGAGAACATGTAGATGTTCTCTACATCTGTGTCTCTATTTCTGCCTTGCAAACAGTTTAATCTGTACCATTTTTCTAGATTCCACATGTATGCATTAACACACGATATTTGTTTTTCTATTTCTGACTTACTTCACTCTGTATGACAGTCTCTAGGTCCATCCATGTCTCTGCAAATAACCCACTTTCGTTCCTTTTTATGGCTGAGTAATAATCGTGTATATGTACCACATCTTCTTTGTCCATTCATCTGTTGATGGGCATTTAGGTTGCTTCCATGACCTGGCTGTTGTAAATAGTGCTGCAATGAACATTGGGGTGCATGTATCTTTTTGAATTATGGTTTTCTCAGGGTATATGCCTAGTAGTGGGATTGCTGGGTCATATGGTAATTCTGTTTTTAGTTTTTTAAGGAACCTCCATACTGTTCTCCATAGTGGCTGTATCACTTAACATTCCCACCAACAGTGCAAGAGGGTTCCCTTTTCTCCACACCCTCTCCAGCATTTGTTGTTTGTAGATTTTCTGAAGATGCCCATTCTGACTGGTGTGAGGTGATACCTCACCGTAGTTTTGATTTGCATTTCTCTAATAATTAGCGATGTTGAGCAGCTTTTCATGTGCTTCGTGGCCACCTGTATGTTTTCTTTGGAGAAATGTCTATTTAGGTTTTCTGCTCACTTTTTGATTGGGTTGTTTGTTTTTTTTAATATTGAGCTGCATGAGCTGTTTATATATTTTGGAGATTAATCCTTTGTCTGCTAATTCATTTGCAAATATTTTCTCCCATTCTGAGGGTTGTCATTTCATCTTGTTTATAGTTTCGTTTGCTGTGCAAATGCTTTTAAGTTTCATTAGGTCCCATTTGTTTATTTTTGTTTCTATTTCCATTACTCTAGGAGGTGAGTCAAAAAAGGTCTTGCTGTGATTTATGTCAAAGAGTGTTCTCCCTATATTTTCCTCTAAGAGTTTTATAGTATTTCATCTTACATTTAGGTCTTTAATCCACTTTTTTTTTTGGTAATAAACTTATTTATTTATTTTGGCTGCGTTGGGTCTTTGCTGCTGCACATGGGCTTTCTTTAGTTACGGCGAGCGGAGGCCACTCTTCATTGCATTGCACAGGCTTCTCATTGCGGTGGCTTCTCTTGTTGTGGAGCATGGGCTCTAGGCATGTGGGCTTCAGTAGTTGTGACACACAGGCTCAGTAGCTGTGGCTCGTGGGCTCTAGAGCACAGACTCAGTAGTTGTGGTGCATGGGCTTAGTTACTCCGTGGCATGTGGGATCTTCCCGGACCAGGGCTCAAACCCATGTCCCCTGCATTGGCAGGCAGATTCTTAACCACTGCGCCCCCCGGGAAGTCCCTAGATCTTTAATCCATTTTGAGTTTATTTTTGTGTATGGTGTTAGGGAGTGTTCTAATTTCATTCTTTTACATGTAGCTGTCCTGTTTTCCCAGCACCACTTATTGAAGAGACTGTCTTTTCTCCATTTTATATCCTTGCCTCCTTTGTGATAGATTAGTTGACCATAGGTGCATGGGTTTATCTCTGGGCTTTCTATCCTGTTCCACTGATCTATATTTCTGTTGTAGTATTATTTCTGTAGTATTATTTCTATTATATTTCTGTTGTAGGCTTTGTAGTATAGTCTGAAGTCAGGGAGTCTGATTCCTCCAGCTCCCTTTCTTTCCCTCAAGATTGCTTTGGCTATTTGGGGTCTTTTGTGTCTCTATACAAATTTTAAGATTTTTTTGTTCTAGTTCTGTAAAAAATGCCATTGGTAATTTGATAGGGATTGCACTGAATCTGTAGGTTGCTTTGGGTAGTATAGTCATTTTCACCGTATTGATTTTTCTAATCCAAGAACATGGTATATCTCTCCATCTGTTCATGTCATCGTTGAGTTCTTTTATCAGTGTCTTATAGTTTTCTGAGTACAGGTCTTTTACCTCCTTAGGTAGGTTTATTCCTAGGTATTTTATTCTTTTTGTTGTAGTGGGGAATGGGATTGTTTCCTTAATTTCTCTTTCAGATTTTTCATTGTTCGTGTATAGCAATGCAAGAGATTTCTGTGCATTAATTTTGTATCCTGCAACTTTACCAAATTCATTGATTAGCTCTAGTAGTTTTCTGGTGGCATCTTTAGGATTCTCTATGTATAGTATCATGTCATCTGCAAACAGTGACAGTTTTACTTCTTCTTTTCCAATTTGTATTCCTTTTATTTTTCTTCTCTGATTGCCGTGGCTGGGACTTCCAAAGCTATGTTGAATAATAGTGGTGAGAGTGGACATCCTTGTCTTGTTCCTGATCTTAGAGGAAATGCTTTCAGTTTTTCACCATTGATAATGATGTTTGCTGTGGGTTTGTCATGTATGGCCTTTATTATGTCGAGGTAGGCTCCCTCTATGCCCATATTCTGGAGAGTTTTTATCATAAATGGGTGTTGAATTTTGTCAAAAGCTTTTTCTGCATCTGTTGAGATGATCATATGGTTTTTATCCTTCAGTTGGGTAATATGGTGTATCACATTGATTGATTTGCATATATTGAAGAATCCTTGCATCCCAGGGATAAATCCCACTTGATCATGGTGTATGATCCTTTTAATGTGTTGTTGGATTCTGTTTGCTAGTATTTTGTTGAAGATTTTTACATCTATATTCATCAGTGATATTGGTCTGTAATTTTCTTTTTTTGTAGTATCTTTGTCTGGTTTGGTATCAGGGTGATGGTGGCCTCATAGAATGAGTTTGGGAGTGTTCCTTCCTCTGCAATTTTTTGGAAGGGTTTGAGAAGGATGGGTGTTAGCTTTTCTCTAAATGTTTGATAGAATTCACCTGTGAAGCCATCTGGTCCTGGACCTTTGTTTGTTGGAAGCGTTTTAATCACAGTTTCAGTTTCATTACTTGTGATTGGTCTGTTCATATTTTCTGTTTCTTCCTGGTTCAGTCTTGGAAGGTGATACATTTCTAAGCATTTGTCCATTGCTTCCAGGTTGTCCATTTTATTGGCATAGAGTTGCTTGTAGTAGTCTCTTACGATGCTTTGTATTTCTGCAGTGTCTGTTGTAACTTCTCCTTTTTCATTTCTAATTTTATTGATTTGAGTCCTCTCCCTCTTTTTGTTGATGAGTCTGGCTAAAGGTTTATCAATTTTGTTTATCCTTTCAAAGAACCAGCTTTTAGTTTTATTGATCTTTACTATTATTTCTTTGTTTCTATTTCATTTATTTCTGCTCTGATCTTTATGATATCTTTCCTTCTACTAACTTTAGGTTTTGTTTGTTCTTCTTTTTCTAGTTCCTTTAGGTCTAAGGTTAGATTGTTTGAGATTTTTCTTGTTTCTTGAGGTAGGATTGTATTGCTATAAACTTCCTTCTTAGAATTGCTTTTGCTGCATCCCATAGGTTTTGGATCATAGTATTTTCTTTGTCATTTGTCTCCTGGTATTTTCTGTTTTCCTCTTTGATTTCTTCAGTGATCTCTTGGTTATTTAGTAACATATTGTTTAGCCTCCGTGTGTTTGCGTTTTTTACGTTTTTTCCCCTGTAATTGATTTCTAATCTCATAGCTTTGTGGTCGGGAAAGATGCTTGATATGATTTCAGTTTTCTTAAATTTACTGAGGCTTGATTTGTGACCCAAGATGTGATCTATCCTGGAGAATGTTCTATGTGCACTTGAGAAGAAATCTGCTGTTTTCGGATGGAATGTCCTGTAAATATCAATTAAATCTATCTGGTCTGTTGTGTCATTTAAAGCTTGTGTTTCCTTATTAATTTTCTGTCTGGTTGATCTGTCCGTTGGTGTAAGTGAGGTGTTAAAATCCCTTTCTATTATTACGTTACTGTCGATTTTCTCTTTTATAGCTGTACCATTTGCCTTATATATTGAGGTGTTCCTGTGTTGGGTGCATATATATTTATAATTGTTATATCTTCTTCTTGGATTGATCTCTTGATCATTATGTAGTGTTCTTCCTTTTCTCTTGTAACATTCTTTATTTTAAAGTCTATTTTATCTGATATGAGTATTGCTGCTCCAGCTTTCTTTTGATTTCCATTTGCATGGAATATCTTTTTCCATCCCCTCACTTTCAGTCTGAATGTGTCCCTAGGTCTGAAGTGGGTCTCTTGTAGACAGCATATATATGGGTCTTGTTTTTGTATCCATTCAGCGAGCCTTTGTCTTTTGGTTGGAGCACTTAATCCATTTACATTTAAGGTAATTATTGATATGTATGTTCCTATTACCATTTTCTTAATTGTCTTGGGTTTGTTTTTGTAGGTCCTTTTCTTCTCTTGTGTTTCCCACTTAGAGAAGTTCCTTTAGCATTTGTTGTAGAGCTGGTTTGGTGGTGCTGAATTCTCTTAGCTTTTGCTTGTCTGTAAAGCTTTTGATTTCTCCATTGAATCTGAATGAGGTCCTTGCCGGGTAGAGTCATCTTGGTTGTAGATTCTTCCCTTTCATCACTTTAAATATATCGTACCTCTCCCTTCTGGCTTGTAGAGTTTCTGCTGAGAAATCAGCTGTTAACCCTATGGGAGTTCCCTTGTATGTTATTTGTTGTTTTTCCCTTGTTGCTTTTAATAACTTTTCTTTGTCTTTAATTTTTGTCAGTTTGATTACTATGTGTCTCGGCGTGTTTCTCCTTGGGTTTATCCTGCCTGGTACTCTCTGCACTTCCTTCACTTGGGTGGCTATTTCCTTTTCCATGTTAGGGACGTCTTCAACTATAATCTCTTCAAATATTTTCTCAGGTCCTTTCCCTCTCTCTTCTCCTTCCAGGACCCCTGTAATGCGAATGTTCGTGCATTTAATGTCGTCCCAGAGCTCTCTTAGGCTGTCTTCATTTCTTTTTTCTTTATTTTGTTCCACGGCAGTGATTTCCACCATTCTGTTTTCCAGGTCACGTATCCGTTCTTCTGCCTCAGTTATTCTGCTATTGATTCCTTCTAGTGTCGTTTTCATTTCAGTTACTGCATTGGTCATCTCTGTTTGTTTGTTCTTTAATTCTTCTAGGTCTTTGTTAAACATTTCTTGCATCTTCTCGATCTTTGCCTCCATTCTTTTTCTGAGGTCCTGGTTCATCTTCACTATCATTATTCTGAATTCTTTTTCTGGAAGGTTGCCTATCTCCACTTCATTTAGTTGTTTTTCTGGTGTTTTATCTTGTTCCTTCATCCGGTACATAATCCTCTGTCTTTTCATTTTGTTTATCTTTCTGTGCATGTGGTTTTGCTTCCACAGGCTGCAGAATTGTAGTTCTTCTTGCTTCTGCTGTCTGTCCTCTGGTGGATGAGGCTATCTAAGAGGCTTGTGCAAGCTTCCTGCTGGGAGGGACTGGTGGTGGGTAGAGCTGGGTGTTGCTCTGGTGGGCAGAGCTCAGTAAAACTTTAATAGGCTTGTCTGCTGATGGGTGGGGCTGAGTTCCCTCCCTGTTGGTTGTTTGGCCTGAGGTGACCCAGCACTGGAGCCTACCCAGCTCTTTGGTGGGGCTAATGGCGACTCGGGGAGGGCTCACACCAAGAAGTACTTCCCAGAACTTCTGCTGCCAGTGTCCTTGTCCCCGCAGTGAGCCACAGCCGCCCCCCCCTCGCCTCTGCAGGAGACCCTCCAACACTAGCAGGTAGGTCGGGTTCAGTCTCCTATGGCATCACTGCTCCCTCCCCCTGGGTCCTGATGTGTACAGTACTTTGTGTGTGCCCTCCAGGAGTGGAGTCTCTGTTTCCCCCAGTCCTGTCGAAGTCCTGTAGTCAAATCCCACTAGCCTTCAAAGTCTGATTCTCTGGGAATTCCTCCTCCCGTTGCTGGACCCCCAGGTTGGGAAGCCTGACGTGGGGCTGAGAACCTTCCCTCCACTGGGTGGACTTCTGTGGTATAAGTGTTCTCCAGTTTGTGAGTCACCCACCTAGCGGTTGTGGGATTTGATTTTATCGTGATTGCGCCTCTCCTACCATCTCCCTGGGCTTCTCCTTTGTCTTTGGATGTGGCGTATCTTTTTTGGTGAGTTTCAGTGTCTTCGAGTTGATAATTGTTCAGCAGTTAGTTGTGATTACGGTGCTCTTGCAAGAGGGAGTGAGCACACGTCCTACTCTGCCATCTTGAACCAATATCCATTGTTTATTTAGACGTAATGCTATTGCACACTTAACAGACTATAGGATAGTGTAAACGTAACTTTTATAGGCCCCGGAAAATCAAAAAATTTTTCGACTCGCTTTACTGTGCTGTCTGCTTTATTGCAGTGCTCTGAGCCCAGCGCACCGCATCGCTGGGGTGTGCCTGTAATAAGGAATTGTTGCATCCAATGGATGTACATTTATACGACCTTTGATATGTATGTTTCCCAACTGCCGTCTGTAAAGGCTGCAGCAGCTTACGCTGAATCCCCACCACCCCTGGCAGTGTCGTTGTTCTCAGCAGATTTAATTCTTGGGCCATTCTTTCTGTTGAACCAAGATCTGCTTCCTTGAACCATAAAAAGAATGAAATAAAGCCACTTGCATCAACATGGATGGACCTAGAGATTATCATACTAAATGCAGTAAGCCATACAAAGGCAAATATATGATATTGCTTACATGTGGAATCTAAAAAAATGATACAGATGAACTTATTTACAAAACAGAAACAGACTCACAGACATAGAAAACAAACTTATGGTTACCAAGGGGGAAAGGGGGGTTGGGAGGGATAAATTGGGAGTTTGGGATTAACATATACACACTACTATATAGAAAATAGATAAGCTACAAGGACCTACTGTAATACACAGGGAACTACATTCAATATCTTGTAATAACCTATAAGGGAAAAGAATCTGAAAAGAATAGAGACATACATATATGTATAACTGGATCACTTTACTGTATACTTGAAATTAACACAACATTGTAAGTCAACTAGACTCCACTTAGAAAATAAATTAAAAAGATCTGCTTCCTTTGGTTTCCACTTGAGTAGGTGCTTGCCTTGGACGTGACCCATGGCAGGTCTGCAGATGCTTCATTTTCCTCTGTCCTTTTGCCCACAGAAGGTCCGAGTAGGCAGTTGTTCGTTCCAGTGCCTCTTTTCTTGGGTTAGGGAAGAGAGGACGGGAAAGGGATTTGTGACTCAGGCTTGTGGTATTGATTTAGGTACTTAGCCCTCTTCTGGGAGTCACTTGGGCATCTTGCACAGTGATATTGACTCACCACATTTAATATTTTATTGTGTCTTGAGCATTGAGAAAGGCTCCCTGCCCAGGGTTTTGCGTCTCAGATAAAGCACAAACAGGAGCTGTAGGAAAGCCCTGGGCGGCACCAGGACGTGGTAGGAACAGGAAGCGTGGCCCACGGGAATGATTTATATCTTCACTTGTCTCTGGCTGCTCACGCGGCAGTATGGGGAGAATTTCCATAACTTTTTCTATTTCTTTTTAAGCAGAGGTGGAAGAGCTGGGCAGATAATTTCGTGGGTGAACATGATTATTATTTGGCAACAGAGATCTGTGGGTGGCTGTGGTGGGAAGGAGAGAGAAGTTGCTATTACTAGTATTTTGTTAACTTACATGGATCAAAGAATCCCAAGGCTTTATAAAAGGGAAATATTAGTAGAGCTGAGTACTGGAAGGACTCAAGGGCCGGAACGGAGGAGGCTGTTTGAAGGTTTCCCTTTTATTTAAATGCTTACCTGCCTCATGAAAATCAAAGTTTTCTCAGAGTCGTGCTCACTACTGACCCTCCAGTGCCCAGGGCAGAGCCTGGAGTGTGGTCAGCTCAGTAAATAGCAGTGGGTGAATGAGGGGTAAAGTATGCAAGAGAAGGTCAAGGGCTCAGCAGTCAAGACTCCTGTTTGTAGGAAAGGGAAGGAAGGTGGTACGTGTAATCACAGATAAGACTTCATGGGCCCTTTCTGAGAAACCAGGGCCAGGGATAGCCCAGGGCTATTTGAGCCTGAGCTCTGTAACCAGCCACCACCACTGAACAGTAGAAGAACTTGCAAAACCGGGGTCTTGCTTGCTTTCTTTCTTTTTTTATTTTATTTTTTTGTTTTTTTTGTTTTTAACATCTTTATTGGGGTATAATTGCTTTACAATGGTGTGTTAGTTTCTGCTTTATAACAAAGTGAATCAGTTATACATATACATATGTTCCCATATCTCTTCCCTCTTGCGTCTCCCTCCCTCCCACCCCTCCAGGCGGTCACAAAGCACCGAGCCTTACTTGCTTTCTTTAAAAAAAAAATAAAATAAAATTTTTTTTATTGTGGTAAAATATAAGATTGACCAGCTTAACCATTTTTTTCTTTCTTTTTCTTTTCCATTACGGTTTACTATAGGATATTGAATATAAGTCCCTGTGTTATACAGTAGAACCTTGTTGTCTATCTGCTAATCCCAGACTCCTGATCCATCCCTCCTCTACCCTCCTCACCCTTGGCAACCACAAGTCTGCTCGCTGTGTCTGTGAGTCTGCTTCTGTTTTGTAAATAAGTTCATTTTTATCATTTTGTTAGACTCCACATACAAGCACTATATGATATTTGTCTTTCTCTGGCTTACCTCACTTAGTATGATAATCTCTAGGTCCATCCATGTTGCTGCAAATGGCACTATTGCAAATTTTTTTTATGGCTGAGTAAGATTCCATTGTATAAATATACCACATCTTTATCCATTCATCTGTCGATGGACACTTAGGTTGCTTCCATGTCTTGGCTGCTGTGAATAGTCCAGCTTAACCATTTTTAAGTGTACAGTTCAGAGGCATTAAGCACGTTCACACTGTTGTGCTATATCGCCACCATCCATCTCTAGAATTTTCACCTTCACACGTGGAAACTCTGTACCCGTTAAACACTAACTCCCCATTCCTCCCTTCCCCAGACCCTGAAAACCACTCTCTGCTTCCTGTCTCTCTGACCTTGATGACCTTAAGAGCCTCCTGTAAGTGGAATCTTGCAGTGTTCGCCCTCTTGCGGCTGGCTTATCTCACTTAGCATAATGTCCTCAAGGTTCATCCATGTCAGAAGCTGGAGACAAATTAGGAAATAATATGCAAATGATTAAAAAGTTCAAAAAAAAAAAGATTCATCCATGTCATGGCGTGTGTCAGAATTTCTTTCCTTTTAAGGCTGAATAATGTGTGTCTGCTTTCTTTTTGAAATCAGATAGGCAGTGATTGGTGCACGGGTAGGAACCAAGTGCACGGTGTGTAGAACCAGGAAAGGAGACTCCTGGGAGGCAGCCCCTAGTCAGGGACAGGAGGGGAGGGGAAAATAGCAGGGAGAGGGGATCAGGGACGGGGCTCCAGCCTGCAGGGGGCTCGGCCTTTGACCGAGTTGACACCTAGGCTGCAAAGAGCTCTTTGGGGCCCTGGAGGAACAGGACGCTGTCGCCGTTTCTCTGTGTCTGGTGGCCTCAGCTGTGCTTTGGCCTGCAGTCGAGTCCAGGCTGTGCCACGCTGCGAGTTACTGATGTGTTATTTCGTGTTCCTATTGGTAGGGGATTCTCACAGCTATTGCTCTGTTATCCACACATACATTTTATTCTTGACCGTGGCCCCAAACAGTGAGCTAGTTGTTTTTTCTTTGCCTGCTTTTAGGGAGCAGCGAATACTGAGGCAAGACTCTGGATTATCTGCCTGGACTATTGCAGGAGTTGAATTCATCATGCAGTAATTTGAGTCCTTGTCATGTCAGTTCATTGAGATGGGGGGTGGGCTGTCTTTTCTGGTTACAGACAGAGGACTTGCCGTGCTTAGAGGCAACCAGGGTGGTGTCCTGCAAAGAACGTGGCCAAGAGAGCAGAAGCTTCAGGAGAAGATCAATAAATCTTTTTTTTTTAAAGAAGCATATATATATATATATATATATATATTTTAAATAAATTTATTTATTTATTTTTGGCTGCATTGGGTCTTTGTTGCTGTGCGCGGCCTTTCTCTGGTTGCGGTGAGCGGCGGTTACTCTTCTGCACCACCAGGGAAGCCCAAGCTCATAACATCTTTATCCAGGTGGCCTTTTAATAATGCTCATGTCCTTATGGCCTGCGTTTGGACTCCAGAGTCATTTTGCCCGGCTAGTTTTGTGACTGTTTATGACAGTGTCATGCAAGGTTTTAGTGTTCCTAGCAAGGTCTGTCCCTGGTCTTGAGTGAAATGAGGGAGAGCAGGAGAACAGAAAAAAAAAAAAAAAAAAGGAGCCAAATGGTAGCAGGTGAGAGTGATGCCGTGACAGCCCTCCCCGGCAGCGGAGTGTGGATTTCCTGCGGACCAGGGGGAGATACAGCCTGGATGGGCAGAAGCACATCTGCATCTTGGGAGCAGGTATGTGTGTAGTTCGAATAAAACTTTGTTAATATTTTAGATTTGGAAAATGAAAAAACATGATTTTGAAATTTCAAGGGTCGCCGAAGGAAGCTGCGATAGTTTTGCTAACAACGTGTGGGATATGTTTCTTAAAAAGTGAGAATCACAGGAGTTATGCTTTCCAGTTTAAAAAATCCCTTCCTCTCCTGTACTTTCCTTGTCTGAGCCTCTCAGCAATGTGTAAGTAATTATTGGCCCTGGAGAGGGAAGAAGCAACGTACAGGTTCCTCATGACTTGCCAGGGGCACATCTTGCGTCAGGGGGACCTCCCTGGTGGCCCAGGTGAGGGTTCTTACAGAACGTTCTGTCAGACTGTTCTTTCTGCTGTGTCATCCCTTATCTCTGTCCTTGACCGTGGCGGGTGCTTCAGTTTCTTGTTTTCTGCATCACTGTTTGCTTTGTCTTTGGAGAGAGAGTTTTCTTACGGGAGGAAATGTTCCAGGGCGGATCAGATTATTGTCTTGGTGACCTTTGTGCCAGGGCAGCAAAGGAAGTACCAGCCAGATCCTTTTTCAAGAACAGAACTTGCTGTGCACTTCAGGGAAAGTCTGGGAGGCAGCCCTGCAGGAGGAAAGTTAGAACGTCTTTGTGAGCACTTCCTAAGGTCACGCAGTATGAGTTGCTTGGGATTCGTTGGAACAACACTGGCTGGCATTTTCTATGTGGATTTACACTTGGAAGTTATGGAGGGGGACCGTGGTTGACGTTTCTTTTCTATTAGGATGTTTCCATCACCAGGGTCTGAACTGTTTTCAATAAAGTAATTTTTCAATAATTAAACTCACTGAAGGTGTTCTTGCACTAGCGATGGTGCTTATAGTTACTTAAAAAGCAGGCAAGTGCTGAGTCTAACTTTCATACTTAGTGAATTTGAAGGTCAAAAGTCATTTTTGTAAAATGCTTTTAAACTGGGGAGATCGTTGAAGACCCCAAGGTCTGAGTTTTCTCTGTTGCAGTAGTCCCTTTTCTGAAACATAGAGAAATAGCAAATCACTGTGTTGTGTGGTAGGAACTAACAGTGTTGTAGGTCAGTTGTACTTCAAAAACAAACAGACTCATAGAAAAAGAGACCAGATTTGTGGTTATCGAAGGTGGGGGGAGGTGGAGAGGAGAGGGAATTGGATGAAGGGGGTCAAAAAGTACAAACTTCCGGTTATAAGATAAATAACTACTAGGGATGTAACGTACAACGTGATAAATATAATTAACATTACTGTATGTTACATATGAAATATATATGAAATATCATTATATATGATAATATATGAAATGTATATAAAAATATATAAATAGATGAAAGTTTTTAAGACAGTAAATCGTGAGTTCTCATTAAAAGGAAAAAAATTTTTTTCTATTTCTTTAATTTTGTGTCTGTGTGAGATGAAGGATGTTCGCTAAACTCATTGTGATAATCCTTTCATGACGTATGTAAGTCAAATCATTATTGCTGTGCACCTTAAGTTTATACAGTGCTTTGTGTCAGTTATATCTCAATAAAACGGGGAGGAAAAAAATCGCCCCTTTTCTCCCTCTTGTAATAATCCTTTTGCATAAAGTCTCTCCTTACCTTACAAATCCCGATTTGTTTTTTTTCATTTGACATGCTTCAGAATAAATGTGACCTAAACAAAAACATAAAGTTTGAAAGCTGGGAATCAAACTTTTCTCTAGTATCTTACGGGTTGCCTCACCTCTGCACAGAGCATGGCTTCTTTGACAAAAGAAACCATCTGGAGGGGATCTTAGCAAACATCCGGTTCCGTCCCTTCCATTTTAGAAGATGAGAGTGACTAACGCAGCTGGGTTTCAGAACAGTGACTTTTTACTGATTGACTCCTTAGCCGTCAGTGGATGAAGGCAGAGCGTCAGAGTGCAAGCGTCCTGACTCACGTGGTGTCCAGAGCCCTCCTTCCCTGCTGGACTTGCGGGTGTGGGTGTGTCCTCATCCTCAGGTCATGCTGACTTCCATGACTGAAACTGTCGCCGTCCCTCACTTCTCTGACATCTGCTAGAACCTTGCATGCTTGAGTGGCCCTGGGCTGGGGAGTGATCTGTGTTTAAAAAATAAGAAGAAGGAGGGCTTCCCTGGTGGCGCAGTGGTTGAGAGTCCGCCTGCCGATGCAGGGGACATGGGTTCGTGCCCTGGTCCGGGAAGATCCCACATGCCGCGGAGCGGCTGGGCCCGTGAGCCATGGCCGCTGAGCCTGCGCGTCCGGAGCCTGTGCTCCGCAATGGGAGAGGCCACAACAGTGAGAGGTCCGCGTACCGCAAAAAAAAAAAAAAACAACAAAACTAAAAATAAGGAAATTCAGGGAGTGTGAAATTCTCTGCCCCATGTTCTTATCCTGCTTTCACTTCTGACTTTACAACATGTTCACATAGGTGGAGGTTAATTATCCAGGTTTATGCCTTTTTAAAAAAATCGAAGTATAGTTGATTTACAGGGATTCGGGTGTACAGCAGAGTAATTCAGTTAATACATATATATATATATTCTTTTTCAGATTCTTTTCCATTATAGGTTATTACAAGATATTGAATATAGTTCCCTGTGCTGTACAGTAGGTCCTTGTTGCTTATCTGTTTTATACATAGTAGTGTGTATCTACTAATCCCAAATTCCTAATTTACCTCCCCCCCCCGCCCCGTTCCCCTTTTGGTAACTGTAAGTTTGTTTTCTATGTCTGTGAGTCTGTTTCTGTTTTGTAAATAAGTTCATTTGTATCATTTTTTTAGATTCCACATATAAGTGTTAGCATAGGATATTTGTCTTTCTCTGACTTACTTCACTTAGAATGATAATCTCTAGATCCACCCATGCTGCTGCAAATGGTATCATTTCATTCTTTTTTATGGCTGAGTAGTATTCCATCATGTATACACACCACATCTTCTTTATCCATTCATCTGTTGATGGACGCTTAGAGTGTTTCCATGTCCTGGCTGTTGTAAGTAGTGCTGCTGTGAACATAGGGGTGCATGTATCTTTTTGGATTATGGTTTTCTCTGGATATATGCCCAGGAGTGGGATTGCTGGGTCGTATGGTAGTTCTTTTAGTTTTTTAAGGAACCTCTATACTGTTTTCCATAGTGGCTGCACCAATTTACATTTCCGCCAACAATGTAGGACGGTTCCCTTTTTTCCACACTCTCTCCAGCATTATTATTTGTAGACTTTTTGATGATGGCCATTCTGACCAGTGTGAGGTGGTACCTCGTTGTAGTTTTCATTTGCATTTCTCTAATAGTTGGCAATGGTGAGCGTCTTTTCATGTGCCTGTTGGCCTTCTGTATGTCTTCTTTGGAGAAATGTCTATTTAAGTATTCTGCCATGCCTTTTCCGTTCAGAACATTAAAACATTTTTTTCACTATGAAGATTTTCAAACGTACCTCAAAGTAGTGAGGACGGTGTAATGAAATCCTCCTGGGTCCTTACGCAGGTACGCTAGGATCAAGGTTTTGCCCACCTTGCTTTATCTCTTACTCTGAGTCTTTTTTCCCCCACTAATGTATTTTAAAGCAAATCCTAGAAATTATGATATTTCGCCCCTACATATTTTAGTGAACATCTCTGAATCCAGGGCCATTCTTTGTCACTGCAGTAGCGTCATTAAACTGCTAGAGGTAACCGGACTCCTTGCTGTCACTTGCACTTGGTGCAGACATGGGCTTCTGGCTTCTTCAAGATCCTTCATGGATCTGGCTGTTTTCATCCACGTTCAACCAGAAACACACCACTCATTTGATTGTGTGTGGCTTATGTCTTTTTTAGTCAAGAAAGTCTCCATCCTTCCACTCCCACCCTACTGTTTTCCCCCAAGTCATTGACTTGGTGAAGAAACCGGGTCAGTTTTTATGCAGAATGTCCCACTGGTACACTTGTCTGTTTCCTTCCTCAAGGTATCATCTCACCCATTACTTGGTTCCTCATATTTCCTGAAAACTGGACAGTAATGACAAAGGTTCAGTTGAATCCAGGTTTGTAAAGAAGAATACTGAACAGGTGGTTGGCCTATATCCTGCCTGGGGGTCATGTATCCTCTGGTGTCTGACTCTTAGTGATGCTTATATTAGTTGATAAGCTCAGGTGACAGCTTCCATTGCATTCTCCCCCTGTCAACCTTTCATCTAATGGTTTTACCCATTTCGATATTGCCTGAATGATTTTTCTCTACATACTGCAAAGTGGTGATTTTCTAATTTGATAAGTACTTTCACAGCTGTCACCTTGAGCTTGTCTGTAAAGAACTTTACCTTATCACCTAGGGCTGTCTGGTCACCCTGAGAACATTTAGGAAAGGGAGGGAAAGAATGCTCACTTTTGCCTTTTAGTTGCCTGTGGTTTATGTAAGTAGTTGGTGCCCTGGTTGTCTGCAGTGGTGACAAGTGAGTTATTTTTGGTCTTGTTTTAGTTTTCTTTTCTCTTTTCCTTCCTCCCTCCCTTTTCAGTATCATTTCAAAGTCCCTGTTCCCCACTCCCAACACTTTATTATGAAATTTTCCAAACATGCAGAGAAGGTGAAAGGATTGTACAGTGAACACTCTAAGCCCGGGGTGTTTATACGTTCACTGTGTTTCAGTTAATTGCTGTCCTTTTTGATACTCAGGTCATGCCACCTTCTGCCTACAAGAATCCCTCCCTGTGCCTTCTGTGACTTTGTCTCACTTTCATTCATCTTTGAGTGATTCCTTGCTCTCGGCCAAAAAGATGTTAAGTGCTCATCTTGTGCACTTCCTACCTCCTATCTGGAATCAGCCATTCCTCCAAGTAGCCCTGGTTCCTTTGTGTGGGTCGTGGTATTTAGGGACCACAGTCTGGGGTGTGGGGTTGCTCATTGTTACTGGGCTGTCATTGCCTCTAAGCCTCTTCCAATAGGTATGAGCTAAGAAGTATGTGAAAGAAAAGAAAAAAGAGGTATGAAAAAGAAAAATAAATCATGAGTTCATACTTAGCTTTCTAATTCGGCTGTAAAACTACGTAGTTATAATTTAACTTTGATATTATATTTGTTTATCTCCTCTTATTCACTGACAATCTTGGTTTCTAACAATATTCACATAATTGTTCTCTATTGTACATGCACGCAAACATATTGTCTCTAAATAATATCAATACTGCTATTAAGAGTAAGAGTAGTGGACTTCCCTGCTGGTCCAGTGGTTAACACGCTGTGCTTCCAATGCAGGGGGGCTTGGGTTCGATCCCTGGTTGGGGAACTAAGGTCCCCCATGATGTGTGGTGCAGCCAAAAGATTAAACAAAAAATGATCTAAAAAAAGAATGAGTAGTGAAAGAGAGTAAAGTTTTTGCAGCTCTATTTGGCCTTAGAATATATTTAGCTATGGAGGTATAGTCAAAACACTGTTTAAAACAGTTATTTTCTCTTTGTAATTATGTTGGTAATTATTTTAATAACCTAATAAAGTTAATTTTTAACTGTTAAGGATATTTTTTCCCTTATTGATTTGACTCAAAAAATACAAAACACTTTCATGATTCATCAAATTTATAAAATCTATAAAAACAAAATATTTGTAGAGAAGCCATCCTTCCCCCCCACGCCCACTTTCTTTTTCACAAAGGTCACATATATTCTGCTCTATGCCTTGCCTTTTTTATGTATCATCATATCCTGGAAATCATTCCACATCAGAGAGGAGAGGTATTCTTCCTCCTCCTTTTTTTCTTTCTCCCGCTCTTTCGTTTTTTTTCTTTCATTGCCTAGAAGTACCATAGTTTATTTAACCTATTCTATACTGATGGGTATTTCTGTTGTTTTCAGACTTTACCATGACAAAAATGCCCCAATGAATAACCTGGTAGATTCCTAGAAGTGGGATTGTTGCATCAAAGTGTTAATTAGATATTATTAAATTCCCTTCTCTCCATTGGCATTGTATTATTTTTTAAAGTTCCAATCAGCAATGGATGAAAATGCCTGTTTTCCCAGACTTGTCATCAGACCTATTGTCAAATTTTTGGATTTTTGCCAACCTGATAGGTAAGACATGGTGTATTTCCATAGTTTTAATTTGCATTCCTTTTGTTTTGAGGAAGTTGAACATCTTTCATGTTTAAGGACCATCTTCAGAAACTCTTTATTCCCATCATTTGCCTAGTTTTTTATTGGGTGCTTCTTTTTTCTCCTCAATTTTTAGGTGCTGTCTGTATATTAGGAATTTTAGCCCTTTATTTGAGGTGTGAAATTACAAAATCTTTCCCCAGTTTGTCATGTAGTGGGATTTAGCATGCCTCTCTTTTATACTTTGTGATTTTGAGTTATGGTTGGAAGGTTTTCTCATTCCTGAGTTACTCAGGAATCCACTCATGTTTTCTTCAATTACTTGTAAATTAATTTTCTTTCAGTACTTTAAAACTGTTGTCCCCTGTCTTCTGGCTTGCATCGTTTCTGATAGGAAGTCTACTATCATTCTTATCTTTGTTCCACTGTAAATATTGTGTTTTTTTTCCTTCTTTATCACTGGTTTTCAGTAGTTTGCTTGTGGTGTGATTTTCTGTAATTTTCTTTAAAGGTTTTTCCACTTGGTCTTCGTTGAGAATCTTGAATCTGTGGGTTTATAGTGTTCATCAAACTTGAAAACAATTTCAACCATTATTTCTTCAAAAAAAATTTTTCTGTTCTCACTTTGGTAGCACATATACTTAAACAACATTTTTTGTCTGCTCTCTGGTTCCCCTACCCTGCTTTTCCTGGGACCTCAGTTACACAGATTTCAAGCTGCTTGTTATTGTCCCGCAGTTCACTGATGCTCTGTCCTTTCTGTTTTGTTCATCCTGTTTCTTCTGTTTTTCATTTCAGAGTTTTTGTCGCTATCAAGTGCCCTTTTCTCTGCAATGTCCAATTTCCTTTTAATCGTATCAGTACATTTTTGATTTCAGACACTGTTTTTCATCCCTAAAAGTTTGATTTGGAATTTTTTTAATGTCCTCCATTTAGTTCCTCACCATCCTCTTGCTTTCCTCCACTTTTTGAACACATGGAGTATATTTGTAACAGCTGTTGTATGTCTTTGTCTTTTTACCTGCTTCATATCTGATTCTGTTTCTATTGATTGATTTTTGTTTTGTTTACGTAGGTCAAACTTTCCTACCTCTCTGCTGCCATCCCTGCTTCTATTTCTGAGAAGTGTTTCTGATGGCACTAGAACAAGGACATTTTAATGACTATTTCAATTATAAATTAAAAATCTATTTTACTTTCAGCGTCAAGGAAGTTGAGTTTGTTTTTCACTTACCGCAAATAATTTTAGGGACTCATTCTAATTTGAAGGCAAAAAAGGATAAATTATGTAAAAAGAAAGGTTTAGAACTTATTTTCTTAAGCTGTATAGTGAGAAGTATACACAGGTTTTAAAAAAAGAGCATCATGATGTGATGTTGATATTCAACTTTTACATGTTCCTGTAAAGATACTGCTTCAGACAATATAGATTAGATGTTAGAGTATCCACTTGAAGAATGCGAGATTTCTGAAAATTAAAGCTTTGGTCCAACCCTTTCCCCTGTCATTTGTAATTTTTACTAGATTCTTTGCCTCAGTGTTTCTCTGTGTCGGACGAGTGTTGAGTGGAATTTAGGAATGACACTGCCTTGACTGTTAAACTTTTAATTAGTCCTTTTGTGGTCTGTGTGGCTTTTAGTCCAGGCATTTAGACAGAAGCCTTTTAGTGTTTGGACAGTAGAGAAACGTTGACTATTGCAAAGGAACAGATCTGAAGGATGCACATGCAATGCCCATGTCATTGTAAAGTAGGATCTAGGTATCTGGAGAAGATACTTAATTCAATTGGATATTTACTATGCAGAAAGAAACAGTTGCTTTTTAAAACTGAAGCTGGGATCAAGTTACGTATGACTGTTTTCCGTGCAGAAGCTGTAAGTATAGACAATGAGATGCTTGTTTTATTTCCTGAAAATACCTCTGGGGCAAACCTAAGATAATAAATACTGTGTGTGAGTTTCAAAGTGACTCAGCTGTTGGGAGCTACCCCCCGCCCCACCCTACTCCCCAGGCTCCAGTCTCCACCGTGCGTTACAGAAAGAGCCAGAAGAACAGGCCTCACGGTAGGCTCTTGTCTGCACTTTAGATTTCTCACCTAGGAGGTGGAAATAACAATACCTATCTTGTGATGCTTTTCATGAAGATGAACAAGGTTAAGTGTACAACATACCTAACAAGATGCCTGGCTTCAGAAAGTGTCCTGTGCCTGCACCTCTGGCAGTTCTTTCTTAGACCATCAAGTTGGTTATTTATAAATCCAGCAGTGTGGTTTGTCTTGTGGTCATAACTGATGTTTCTAATACTGTATTTTAGTCTTGCATTGCCATTTACAGATTTGATTTTTGACTTCTTGTGTGGGTAATGTGTAAGATCCACCGAACTTGAATTTTCTTAGAAAAGAGAGAAGTCTTTTTCAGCAAAAATTAGGGGCCTTAATGAAACAAAGTATCGATGTAATTTTGCTAATTGGACTTCTGTTACAATCCACGGTAAGCCTGTACATTTTGGTTTTAGAAAGCTGTATTAACCTGCTAGGGCTGCCTTAACAAAGTACAGCAGACTAGATGGCTTAAAGAACAGAAATTTATCTTCTCACAGTTCTGGAGTCTGGAAGTCTAAGATCAAGGTGCCAGCAGGGTTGGTTTCTCCTGAGGCCTCTCTCCTTGGTGTGCAGACGGCTGCCCTCTTGCTGGGTCCTCACACGATGCATCCCTGGTGTTTCTTCCTCTTCTTACAGGGACACCAGTCCTTATAATGATCCCTGCCCCATGACCTAATTTAACCTTAGTTACTTCCTTAGAGGCCCTAATCTTCAAATATGGTCACGTTGGGGGTTAGGGCTTCATCATACGAATTTGGGGGGACCCAACTCAGGCCATAACAGTTCTCCTCCATCTTGGCTTTGGAACGCCCACAGCAGAAGCAGTGGGAATATTGCTGTAGTGTTGAGGCAATGTGTAGCCTTTTTATCATTCTGTCCCTTCAATGGATGACAAATTCTCACTTTCTTATTTTCTCCTCTTTACATTTTTCACCACTTATATGTCTGTAATGTGGCTTTCAAACATTTTGACCGTGACCCACAGACAGAAATATATTTGAGTGTGTGCATAATTCTAACAAATATTTCATGAGTCAGTCATTGCCCTTATAAAGAGGCATGTATTTTCTAAATATTTCATTTTTTAAAAAACAGCTGTTTCCTGGTGGGCTACTTCATGTAGCTGAGAAACATGGCTGCCATGTGGGTTCAGAGCTTCAGTGTGTCATATATGTTACGTGACTTTCCTTTCTAGTCCTTTGAGTCATTGGTGTGCAGTCTGCTTGCCCTGATTCACGGTATTTTTGAAGCCCATCATAAGACTTCCCTGCAGAGGAAATTATAGTTCGGAAAATTTCCCTGCCATTTGGCAACTTTCGTAGGAAGTAGAAGACAGTCGAGTGGGAAAGTTCCATCACGGTGATTGTCTTTGCTGGGAGAGGCACACAGCCGTGTCAGATTCAGGACAGGGTGACGGGTTTCATTACAACCTCCCCTAACTGCGGCTCAGTGATCAATTTTACACGTGTGTTGATCTTCTCTCTCAAGGTGTGAGCTTACTTTTGTTCTAGAATGGTTTTCCCCTATTTTAAGGCTCCTCCCCAGGAGGTAGAAGAATTTCTTAAAGGATAAAAGTCAAGTTTTTGGATGACGTGACCTCAGGTCTTAATTCCACATGATATACTGTGGTGGGGCTCGGTTGGAATTTTATTCACAGCGTCTGTAGTTAGCAGGTGGAGAAGACACACGTGGTTTCACAGCTAACTGTTGGCCCTATGAGCTTAGGAACAGGATCAATGAAAAGCTGTCTCATGTCATCCAGGAAGACACCCTCAGGAAAATGTGATGGCGGGGAGAGTGCGTGCTCTACGGGCAAGCACAAAGTAGCTTTTTAGTGTCAAGCCCTAGGAACTACTGGACTGAACTACTGGACTGGATTATGTAAGTGTTACTTGAAAATTGAAATGCAGCTTCTATGGGAGGACCCCAGGGCACTTCAAGGTCATAGAGAATGAGCTCACACCCTGGTTTGCCTTTTACTCGATACAAGTGACCTTGGAGATGTATCTGAGGCCCCCTTCCTCACTCAGCCTTCATTTCACATCAGTGAGACCACGCCTGGGACAGAAAGGTCACAGAGTGAGTCCTGTCCCCTCTCTGTTCCTCCCCAGTCCTCCAAGTCTTTTTTTTTTTTTTTTTGGTAAATTAGGAAGTATATGAAAACATGGCAAAAGATTGAAGGCCAGTACAGATATTCTTTTTTCCATGTATTCCTTGCCCTTTTTTTTTAAAAAAAATTCTGACCAGTTGGTTTTATTATGATGCATAATAAAGGATAATGATCTATGGATGGGGGAGGGATAAATTAGGAGTTTGGGATTAACATATACACACTACTATATATAAAATAGATAATCAACAAGGGCCTACTGTACAGCACAGGGAACTCTACTAAATAGTCTGTATAACCTATATGAGAAAAGAATCTGAAAAAGAATGGATATATGTATATGTATAACTGAATCCCTTTGCTGTATACCTGAAACTAACACAACATTGTAAATCAACTATACTCCAATATAAAATAAAAGTTAAATTAAAAAAAAAAAGATCTAGAGAGAGGAAACCTTAAAGTGCCAGAGAAGAGCAGAGAGCTGCCCACCCCAAGGAGCCTGTGCAAATTTATTGGCTTCAGTGGTCCAGAGACTCTCTCCTGAGATGAATCGTGTGATGTGCTGTCCCTCCACCCACCCTGCAAAGAAACCATTGCTGACCAACGAGATTTAGGGGGCGTCCTGGTGACTGACACTTATGTAGCTGCCACCCGAGGACACTGAACGTGCAAGGAGAATTAAGCCAGAGGCAGGTAAATTAGATGCCCACCTCAGTGCTGAATGTGAGGAGCAGACGGTGTGAGTCCTCAGTTCAGGGGGACATTGTTTGGAAACTTCGAGAGAGCCCTGCTGTGGAGCCTGGAAACTTGTGGTGTGAGGCTGTTGTTTCAAAATGATCTCTCCCTCCCATAAGAGGGGTAGGGAGCCTGAAGGGCCAGGGGCTTCCTGAGCCTGCAGGGGCCTCCTAGGTGGATGGGAAGTAGATAGAGTTCGTGGCCACTTACCCCAAGTGGGTTGCGTCTTGGGTTTATGATCCCAAAAGAGCAAGACGGGAGGTAGGACTCATGGAGAGCTGGGTAGGGTCACTGGTTGTTGTGGACTGAATGGTGTCCCCCTCAACTCCCCAAATTCAAATGTTGAAGCCCTCACCCCCAGTGTGGTGGTATTTGGAGGTGGGACCTTGGGGAGGTGATTAGGTTCAGATGAGGTCATGAGGGTGGGGCCACCCTGATGGGATTAGTGCCCTTATCAGAAGGACGAGAAGTCTGCTCTAGTGATGACCAAAGGACATTGCTTTGGCAATGCCATGCCTAAAAATGGGAGAATACAGGGAAATAAATACCATTGGTTTAAACTCTCATTTTTCCTTATGAGGAAAAATGAGAGTTCTCTTAGATTCTTCTTTTTACTCCTTCCCAAAGTGCCCATCAGAACAATAGTCCTAGTACGGATGTTCTCCATACTCACCCCAAATCCACAGGTCCAAGGTGAGTTCTCTGGCATTTCTATGTGGAGGGTATTTATAAGGTCCTCACATACGTTCACACTCTGGGGAGAGCAATGCTGCGGGTAACAGAGAGAGAGAAAGCTCAGAGGTAGCATAATGCATGTCTGGCTTCTCCGTAAGTGGTACATGACTCTGTTGGTCGTTATGCCTCTCGCGTTGGCTAGATTATTCTGCACTGTTGCTTGTCTGCCAGCCCTTTGAGGTTAGAGTATCTTCGGCTTCCCACTTGGGAAACCCGGCCCTCCTAGCCAGGCGTTCACCTGTTTCCACACTAGACATACCCAATGTACACATGCCTCTTCTTGTGCAGGACCGTGCTTGCTTCAAGTCATGGACTTGATCAAACCTCTGTCCCACCACTTGGAGCTGGCACAGTCCCCGTGCCAAGGTGCCCACGTCCAGTGGGGAGGTCTAGGAGGAAATAATGACAACTAAGATGTCTAAGCTTTTTGGTAACAATGTTGCTTAATGCTTCACTAATAGGTTGGTTGTGTTTTTAGTTGCCTTTGAAAGAAATTAACTTACTAGGTACGATTTAATGTTTCTGTGGTTTTGTTTTAACATGTACAATAAAACCTCTTTTTATATCTGTTTTAAGGGATTTTTTAATAAAAGATATGAGGTACAGATTGATAAACCTGGAAGTGTCCTAGTGGCAATGCCCTTGGGCCACTGGCAGAGCCATCTCAAGAGGTCTTCTCTCTGTGAACTTGGGCTGAGGTCCCTTTTGAGGGACCCTCATTCTTACAGGGTAAATTCTGTGAGAATGTTCAGAATTGGTCACCCTGGGGCTTGTTTCCCCTGGAATGGCTGTATAATTATAGATGTTTCTGTCACTTGAGTGGAGGTGGTCAGAATTGCACATGTTAGTGAGACTGGTAGGACGCCCACAGAGAGGTCCCGGGGATGACTCGTCTGGTTGGCTGGCCCATCCGTGTGGCAGAGGGATGGGTGTTCCCAAACCCCAATGCTGCGGTGACTGGGACCAGGGCCCCAGTGGAGGGTACCTGCCTTGTCAGCCAGCAAACTGGGATGTGAGAAGCCGGAACGTTTTAGTAACATAAATGCAGGACTCGTATTTGGAAAGTGAGTTCATATTCTAAGAATTGCTTTTGTCTCTTAATCTCTGTGTCTTTTTCTGTTCTAACCCAGGTGCCACGTTAGAGGAAATAAACCAGCACTGGGACTGGCTGGAGCAAAATCTCCTCCACACCTTGTCCGTCTTTGATAATAAAGATGACATTGCCAGTTTTGTCAAAGGGAAGGTGAAGGTAGGTCCCTGGACTGTGATGTCTCTCCCCGTTTCCCCATCTTTCTTATCACGTCCTTACAACCTTCTAGACGCTACAGCATTTTTCATCATTTTCTTTTCCCTTAACAGTGTTCTCCGTGATAATTGAACTGCTTGGCTTAATACCTAAAGCAAAATGAGTTTGACTTGTCATCAGTCAAATTTTGCAGAGTCGGTCTGACAAAATTCACCCGAAAAAAAAAAACCCAACAAAAACCTCATTCTCAGGCCTGAGGTTTCGTTACCCTTTACAGAAGTGAAGGTCCTTTTTTATCTCAGGGAAAAAAAAAATGCTAAGATTCGTGTTTTTGCACAGCAACAATGTTATTTGACCCCTGAAGCTAGTTACTCCCAACTTTTTTTTTTGCAGCTGTGACACCTTGTCCGTCTTTTATTTTGTTGGACCTAGCACTTGCCTCCTTCTGAAAGTGGATATTTATTCTTAAAATATGTTAAGTGAAGAATTAAAACAAAATAAGTTTTGAGAAAAGAGAGGACTATTTGGGGAGGTCTCTCTCCATACCTGCTGTGAGCTATGTCTTACGTTAACAGGTCTCACTGCAAAAGCATGATTGGTAACCGGTGCTTTAAAAACCCTCTCAGTGTTGTTCATCGTTGCTTGTTTCATCTTTATTTCTTCTAGGTCCTTGTTAAATGTTTCTTGCATTTTGTCCATTCTGTTTCCAAGATTTTGGATCATCCTTACTATCATTATTCTGAATTCTTTTTCAGGTAGACTGCCCAGAAACTAACACACCATTGTAAAGCAATTATACCCCAATAAAGATGTTAAAAAAATAAAATAAAATAAAATGTTTTATCAAAAAAAAAAAAACCCTCTCAGGCAGGGAGAGACGGTTTCTCATTCTAAATTTAACTGTCTTACTAAACACTTTAACACATTAGCCTGTAATACAGTTTTCATCCCAGAGTGTTGTTTTTTCTTCCCAAAAGTGTGCCTTTCCAGCACCTCATGTGCTTTGGCTTTTAGTAAAGGGTCTTAGAGTGAATTCTCAAATTTGAAAGGACAAAACAAGAGCACCTTTTTCATTTGGGGATTGGGGATACTTGTGGGATCAGGTAGAAGACCAGTCTTCTGAGTCCAGGTGGAATGACAGTGTTGTCTGGTGGGGATTAGCAGGTGGGCGCAAGCCCTGGCGGGTCTCGTCCATCTCATGTGTTACCACCACAGCCTGGTCCAACTTGGTTCCTTGGGTCAGGCTGCACTGGGGCTTAGCAACAGAAATACCCGGTTCACAGTTATTTTTCACGTTGACCCCTTTTCTTGGTCTCACATGGGTTGTGGTGGTTCTTTGATTTAGGTGTTTCTCCTCTTAGTTGGGAACGAGGAAATGCATTTCTGCTGCAGTGGCTTTTAGAAAGCTTCTGTAGGGGAGGGAAAACTTTTCCTTTACCCTCTTAGGTTCTGTGCCAGGGGCCTGGAAATTAAACTGACAGAAGACAGATTAATGAGAAAAACAGTTTATCAGCCTCTGCGGCCCACAGACAGGTAGGAGAAACTCTGTGATGAGTAACTCAAAGGGGTGCTTAGGACCTGGGGCTTGGGCAGCATCGTAACGAAGAACAGTGCATCTGTAGAGAAGTGAGGAGTCAGAGGAACAGGAGTGCGGCCTTTTAGGGCAGCAAACTGCCGGACACTGGGTACTGGAGTGAGACTGACTGCTCCAGTTGGGTTCATCCTGTAGGTTCCTGCCGGTGCCTCTGGAGTTGGTCAGAGTCCAGAGTTGTCTCTGGTGGTTCAGAGTCTAAGAGCTGCTCTCCTCTTTCTGGCACAGGACTGGGAGACACCTTTAGAAATGGGGATTTGTGTCCTGTTTTTAGGTAAATAGCGGGGGAGGGCAGAGAGCTTTTCTGGCATCTGCTGTTTGTCAAGTGTCTTTAGCTCAAAATAATTCTTATGCCAGAGTGGCATATTATGGGGTGGCGTATTCTGATCCCTTAACACTTCATGGTGAACATGCCTTCTATTTCCCAGGGAGGCTGCTGGCCTGGAGCAGGGGCCGGGGATTGAGGGGTCTGGCTGGTCGGAGGCTGGTCGAGCCTTTGGGGCCACCATGTGGTGTTGGTTCTCCCTTTGCCCTGGGCAGATTTGAAGGATCTGGGGATTGGGGCTTTCTTACTCAAAACCTGACCATCGACTGCTCTATGGAGGGTTTTTGTCTTTGTTTTGCGGTACGCGGGCCTCTCACTGTTGTGGCCTCTCCCGTTGCGGAGCACAGGCTCCGGACGCGCAGGCTCAGCGGCCATGGGTCACGGGCCCAGCCGCTCCGCGGCATGTGGGATCCTCCTGGACCGGGGCACGAACCCGTGTCCCCCGCATCGGCAGGCGGACTCTCAACCACTGCACCACCAGGAAAGGAATCCCTCTGCTTTGAGCTGTGCTGTAACCAGACCCAGCAGACAAGGAAGCCAGCAGTCTGTGTGGCCGCCCTTGTCTGGAGCCGTGACTGTTTGCTGTAGAGGCTTCTTAAAAAATCCCCTTCAGGGACTTCCCTGGCGGTCCAGTGGTTAAGACTGCGTGCTTCCAATGCAGGGGGTGTGAGTTAGATCCATGGTTGGGGAACTCAGATCCCACATGCTGTGTGGTGCAGTGAAAAAATGAGATAAAAATTAAAAAGAAAAAATCCCTTTCACGTTTCAAGGTGCAGAGTGTTTATTATATATTAGACACGCTTTAAAAAATACCTCTCAATTATAACATGTATATTTTATAATGTCTTGTTAAATAAAATTTGGAAAAGAAAGAAAAACATAATGAGGGAAATGCAAATACTTGAAATTTCAGATTGACTTTTAAAGTAATTTTAAATTACATTTTTATTTTAATGGTAATGCCCAGGATATTTTCTAAAACCGCTTGTGCAATGCAGGTTGGGCAGCAGTTCCCCCAAAAGTGGCCTTATCTTATTAGCCTTTTGTGAAACCACCCATACAAGAATAGAAAGGAAGGAAGGTGCTCATAAAAATAAATAAAAAGATAGAATTACAGTGTATTTTTAAAATCGAGTAGCATATGTAAGGCCTGAGGCCGGGGAGTTCTTGAAGAGAAGAAATTCTGGGTGGAAGAAAAATGTACAGTGAGCTCTCAGGAACGGGAATCAGAATTCTGATGCTGTCAGTGTGCTGTCACCCTTAGGATCAGGCCACAGCTTACATTCTAGGCACGTCCACCCCCTCGCCCCAGATTTAGAGAGGATCCTCACTATTGTTTGTCATCAACAAAACAATTGTAGATTCAGATTCTTCTTTCCCATCTTGCCTCCCCGTATACCGAGGTGCTCTGGAGGTATTGACAACCTCAGAAACCTCAGCCCTCCTGCCCCTTTTCTACGTTAGAAGACTAGAGGTGATATAGTGGTGGTGGAATGTATCAGGTGTCACACAGGCAGGCATTATTGGCTTTACACCCAATTTTTGAACCCAAGGAGGAAGACATTCGTGAGTTGTTTTTTTTTAAAGACCAATACTTATTTATTTATATACTTATTTTTATTGAAGTATAGTTCATTTAGAATGTTGTGTTAATTTCTGCTGTATGGCAAAATGATTCAGTTATATGTACATTTTTAAAAAATCTTCTTTTCCATTATGGCGTATCACGGATATTGAACATATAGTTCCCTGTGCTCTCCAGTAGGACCTTGTTGTTTATCCATCCTATATGTAATGGTTTTCATCTGCTAACCCCAAACTCCCACTCCATCCCTCTCCCACCCTCCTCCCCCTTGCCATCCCCCAGTCTGTTCTCTACGTCCATGATTCTGTTTCTGTTTCGTAGATGGGTTCATTTCTGTAAAAAGACCAACTTTTAAACTCCAGCTTGGGTGGTTCTTCAGGGTTGATGCATTGAGTTCACACACCCGGGACAGTCACTTGACTCTCTCTGACTCGTGTCTCTGGAGGCAGGAGCAGGGAGAGATTATAAAATAGTAACATGTTTGAGAACTGGAGCTTGGGAGTCAGAGATTTCCAAAGGCTGATGGCTGGAGAGCGGCCAAGAGAGAGACTGGTGCTGGGGTTCCCCCCCAGCTTGCTTTCTCCCCACGGGGACGTGTTTCTGGAGGGTGCACGGGGTCCTCATCCACCCTGTGGGTCTGTCTGAGCGGGGCCGGCTCCCCGGCTGCGCATGCGCGGTTGTCCTTGCCCGTCTCCTGACCCGGGGACCCTTCTCTCTGTGCGTCAGGCTCTGATCGCCGAGGAGACGAGCAGCAGGCTGGCCGAACAGGAGGAGGAGCCTGAGAAGTTCCGAGAGGCCCTGGTGAAGTTCGAGGCCAGGTTCAACTTCCCGGAGGCCGAGAAGCTGGTCACCTATTACTCGTGCTGCTGCTGGAAGGGCAGGGTGCCCCGTCAAGGCTGGCTCTATCTCAGCATCAACCACCTCTGCTTCTATTCCTTCTTCCTGGGCAAGGAGCGTAAGTGAGGGGCGATTGGGTCCCTCCCAGGTGGACCTGGCCCCTGGGATGCTCAGCGCTGGTCCCGAGACCACTCGTTACGTGACTAGTTAGACGACAAAAGATTTAAATTAAGTGGTTGAGACATAACAGGTCACACACGATTAATTTCCAGATGCCCTCTGCAGACAATCATAGTGTATTACATACACGACGACCACGAAGCAGGTTTGATTTTCTTTTTAAAATTTTTATTGGAGTGTAGTTGATTTACAATGTTGTGCTAGTTTCTGCTCTACAGCAAAGTGAATCAGTTATACATATACATATATCCCCTCCTTTTTAGATTCTTTTCCCATAGAGGTCATTGCAGAGTATTGAGTAGAGTTCCCTGTGCTATACAGTAGGTCCTTATTCGTTATCCATTTTATATATTGGAGTGTGTACATGTCAGTCCCAATCTAAGGAGGTTTGGTTTTGCGGGAGTTCATTTCTTGTCCTGCCTTAAGGATCCTTTCTGTGTAGCTCCCTTCATGCAAAAACCGTACGGAACGGTTTTTGCTATTATATTATCTATTGCTTTGAAAACAGTGTTGTAACTGATGGCCCAGGAGTTCTAAAGGAATGGGACAGGTTGTGCTTCTGAATCCAGGGGGGCCATTTAGAGAATTCCCAGGCCTGAAGGTCACGACTGCTCCTGGGAGACTAGCAGTTGTTCCTAGAAGAGGGTTCCTCACGTGGGACCCCCTGAGATCCAGGCAGGGATTCACTTCTCAATCATTTTTCCACCCACTGTCATCGTTCTGGGCAATGGGATTCCAGGCTGAAAAAGAGAAGCCACAGGATCAATTGTATACTGGAACATTCAAAGTCATTACCATTGAAACTTGTTCCCGTAACAAATATTGTTTCAAGGGCCCACGCAGGGTGGTGCATGTGCTGTATCTATATTTATATATTTAAGTATATATTGTTTTCTTCCTGCGTTTGTTTATATTTCACGTGGAACCAGTGTGCGGGGCTCCTCTTGCACTCTGCTGTGGCCAGCATCCTGCCCGTGGTCACGCCTTGTCTTTCCCTATGCCACCAGCCTGGAATCGGACACCCCAGTACGTGCCCCCTGTGTGCACAGCCTTCCTCACCCTTGGGATGTGCTCTTACCTAACCCTTGCCATCCTTGCTCTTCTGCTTTCTGAAATGCTTCTCAAAATGAACACCCTGTCTCTCCTGGCCTTCCCTATTCTTAGGCCCATTTGGGAACTCTCGTTCATCCTTTAAAATTCAGTTCACGTTTTTTCATCTCCAGGGAGCCTTCCCTGGTCCCCTTGTAATTTGTCCTCTATTTGCATCTGTTTTGGGTCCTGTCGGGTCCCTGGTTGCTTCTTTGTTTACATGTCTGTTATTCCTGTTTGAACGCGCTTCTGAAGTGCAGGGCTCTTCACAAAGTAGATGCTTAACGAGAGAAAGCTGATAGCATAGATGCAGTGTGTCGGTGTGTGTGAAAAGAACTATATAAAAGCAACTAGAGGTAGCTGAAGAAGCTTATTCTCATGCCTCATGTAGAAAAGTGGACTTTTAAATGATTAAAGCACTGAAAACATTATCGCAAAATAAATGGAGAGGCATGATAGAAATAAAAGCAGTTCAGCATTCCCATTTTCACTTGAAAAGGAAAATGAGTTATTTTCTGATATTTATCAGTCACCGTCACTAAACCTGATTTTGTTAAGTTGATAAAACTTGGAGAAAAGAAATGATTCCTAGTATTTGATAACATTTATCATTTTGACTTGTTACGTATGGCCCTCCCCATTTGCTCTGCATCAGCTCGCTAGCCTCATTACCACTGCCCTGGAAGCACTTCTGAGAACAGAATGCTAGTTTATAAACTGTGAGTTAGTACCATAGTACTTCAGTAAAAACTACTTGTGCTCTGTTTTCGAAGATTTGAGCAGCTGTCACTTGACATCATCTAAGTGTTAGGCCTGTGCCTCTAAACCAGATCATGGATCCTCTTTTGGCCTCTGTTTTTCATAGCTTATGCCATGAATGCTGCTACTGAAACCAGAATTTACGTGGATCAAGAAACATCTGCGTATTTTGCAAATATTGAAGTTTAACTATTTGGGGGAAAGTTTTCACGTTGTTAACTTGGTATGGCAGAATGATGTCCCTTGTATGTGTGCGGTAGCCCGCAACTTGGGAAGTTTTACTTAAATCTTTAAGATGATTGTTAGAATGGGGGGTTGGGTTCTAACGAACAGCTGTGAAGCAGTTCCTGTGTCTCCTCTTTCCTACTCTGGTTTGAAAGCTATTTGCATTTCAGCTGCGGGAAAAGCTTTGCACTGTTGCTGGTGCATTCAAGTTTGGGTTACATTTGAGGGTAAAATCTGTATTTGCCCTTTTTTCTTTTCTAGTTAAACTTGTAGTCCCTTGGGTTGACATCCAGAAGTTGGAGAGGACATCCAACGTCTTTCTGACGGATACCATCCGCATCACCACACAGAATAAGGAGCGGGACTTCTCCATGTTTCTGAACCTAGATGAGGTGTTCAAGATCATGGAGCAGCTGGCTGACGTGACACTCCGAAGGCTGCTGGATAATGAGGGCTTTGACCTGGACCCAGGTCTGCAGGAGCCCAGCCAGATCACCAAGAGGTAGGAACCTCCATACACAGGTGTCCCTAACCTCACAGGGGACCACAGCCCGTGTGCCACCTTCATGGACATGTGTTTTGGTTTTCTTTGTTTTTATAAGTATATTTTTGTTTTGTTCTGTTTTGTTTTTGCGGTACGCGGGCCTCTCACTGTTGTGGCCTCTCCCGTTGCGGAGCACAGGCTCCGGACGCGCAGGCTCAGCGGCCATGGCTCACGGGCCCAGCTGCTCCGCGGCATGTGGGATCTTCCCGGACCGGGGCACGAACCCGTGTCCCCTGCATCGGCAGGCGGACTCTCAACCACTGTGCCACCAGGGAAGCCCTATAAGTATATTTTTAAAACATATTTATTTATTTTGGCTGCGCTGGTCTTAGTTGTGGCATGTAGGATCTTTAGTTGAGGCATACGGACTTCTTAGTTAAGGCGTGCAAACTCTTAGTTGTGGCATGCGTGTGGGATCTAGTTCCCCAACCAGGGATCGAACCCAGGCCCCCTGCATTGGGAGCATGGAATCTTACCCACTGGACCACCAGGGAAGTTCCGGACATGTGCTTTGTTAACCTCATTGTATTAGTTTGAAATTTCCCTCGTGGCGTAATCCAGATTTTCCTATGTCGTTAATCATGACAGAGAGATAATAATTGGCAATGATGGTTATTCATTTCCTTTATGCAGTAGGCTTTGATTCCTGGATCCAATTTCCCCTTTTTTTCCAGAAAGTATTTCAAAATTGATTTTCATTAAAAAAAAAAAAAATTCTTCCAGGAAATTCCCTGGTGGTCCAGTGGTTAGGACTCCACGCTTTCACTGCCATGGCCCTGGGTTTGATCCCTGGTCGGGGAACGAAGATCCCACAAGCCGCGCAGTGTGGCCAAGCAAACCCAAACTTTCAGAAAATACAATACAGGTAGCCTCATGATAGAATTCTATTCAGCATGGGGCTTTATTAGTTCACATTAAGAAATGTTGTTTTTTCCATATCACATTACTTTGTAGAAGACTTTTTCAGGAGCACTGGATATATTTTTGGTACCAATTTGTCACAAGAAATGTGCCTTACTGATAGTAAGCCAGCATTCTTTGTTATTTGCCCCCCATTGATACTGGTCATGGGGACTTATGAGGTCGTTGCTTGAATTATTTGCCAATTTAAAGCAGTTCGATTTTATTACCTAAAATTCAAACTGTGGTGTTTGAGCTTGACTGTGATTTCTGGCTTCGTGGTTCACACTGGGTGACTGCAGAGTTGATGCCTTTGTAAAAGTTCACCTTTGCATCCTTTGAAAAACACTTTATCCATGAAGTGCTGCCCTGGCTGGATGTTTCTGATGTAGTTACAGAATCACCACTGCTATCTGCACACTACTTGTCATTAAAAAACTTTTTTTTGGTGGTAAAATACACATAACATAAAATTTGCCATCTTAACCATTTTTATTTTTTAAAAACTTTTTTAATTGAATGAAAGATTCTTTAAATTCTATAGTGCTTTACAATTTTCAGAAGCTTCACACACATGATTTCATATAATCCCACAATAACCCTTTTTTAAAATCCCTTACTTCTATATTGCCCCTCTCCCTATCCCTCTTCCCACTGGTAACCAGTAGTTTGTTCTCTGAGTCTGCTTCTTTTTTGTTTTATTCACTAGTTTGTTGTATTTTTTAGATTCCACATATAAGTGATATCATATGGTATTTGTCTTTCTCTGTCTGACTTAGCATAATGCCCTCTAAGCATCCTTGTTGCTGCAAATGGCAAAATTTCACTCTTTTATTTTCTATTTATTTATTTTTTACATCTTTATTGGAGTATAATTGCTTTACAATGGTGTGTTAGTTTCTGCTTTATAACAAAGTGAATCAGCAATACATGTACATATATCCCCATATCTCCTCCCTCTTGCGTCTCCCTCCCTCCCCATCCCACCCTTCTAGGTGGTCACAAAGCACCGAGCTGATCTCCCTGTGCTTTGAGGCTGCGTCCTACTAGCTATCTGTTTTTTTTTTTTTTCTTTTTTTTGCGGTACGCGGGCCTCTCACTGCTGTGGCCTCTCCCGTTGCGGAGCACAGGCTCCGGATGCGCAGGCTCAGCGGCCATGGCTCACAGGCCCAGCCGCTCCGCGGCATGTGGGATCTTCCCGGACCGGGGCACGAACCCGTGTCCCCTGCATCGGCAGGCGGACTCTCAACCACTGCGCCACCAGGGAAGCCCCTAGCTATCTGTTTTACATTTGGTAGTGTATATATGTCCATGCCACTCTCTCACTTCATCCCAGCTTCCCCTTCCTCCTCCCCGTGTCCTCAAGTCCATTCTCTATGTCTGCGTCTTTACTCTTGTCCTGCCCCTAGGTTCATCAGAACCATTTTTTTTTTTAGGTTCCATATATGTGTATTAGCATATGCTATTTGTTTTTCTCTGACTTACTTCACTCTGTATGACAGACTCTAGGTCCATCCACCTCACTACAAATAACTCACTTAGGTTGCTATTGTAAATAGAGCTGCAATGAACATTGTGGTACATGACTCTTAGGTTGCTATTGTAAATAGAGCTGCAATGAACATTGTGGTACATGACTCTTTTTCTTTTTAAACATTTTTATCGGAATATAATTGCTTTACAATGGTGTGTTAGTTTCTGCTTTATAGCAAAGTGAATCAGCTGTACATATACATATATCCCCATATCCCCTCCCTCTTGCGTCTCCCTCCCACCCTCCCTATCCCACACCTCTATGTGGTCACAAAGTACTGAGCTGATCTCCCTGTGCTATGCAGCTGCTCCCCACTAACTATTTTACATTTGGTAGTGTTTATATGTCCATGCCACACTCTCACTTCATCCCAGCTTACCCTTCCCACTCCGTGTGTCCTCAGTTCCCTTCTCTACGTCTGCATCTTTATTCCTGTTCTGCCCCGGGTTCTTCAGTACCTTTTTTTTTTTAGATTCCATATATATGTGTTAGCATATGGTATTTGTTTTTCTCTTTCTGACTTACTTCACTCTGTATGACAGACTCTAGGTCCATCCACCTCACTACAAATAACTCAATATCGTTTCTTTTTATGGCTAATATTCCATTGTATATATGTGCCACATCTTCTTTATCTGTTCATCTGTTGATGGACACTTAGGTTGTTTCCATGTCCTGGCTATTGTAAATAGAGCTACAATGAACATTGTAGTACATGACTCTTTTTGAACTATGGTTTTCTCAGGGTATATGCCTAGTAGTGGGATTGCTGGGTCCTATGGTAGTTCTATTTTTAGTTTTGTAAGGAACTTGCATACTGTTGTTCTCCATAGTGGCTGTATCAATTTACATTCCCACCAACAGTGCAAGAGTGTTCCCTTTTCTCCACACCCTCTCCAGCATTTATTGTTTGTAGATTTTTTGATGATGGCCATTCTGACCCATGTGAGGTGATACCTCATTGTAGTTTTGATTTGCATTTCTCCAATGATTAATGATGTTGAGCATTCTTTCATGTGTTTGTTGGCAATCTATATCTTCTCTGGAGAAATGTCTATTTAGGTTTTCTGCCCATTTTTGGATTGGGTTGTTTGCTTTTTTGAGATTGAGCTGCATGAGCTGCTTGTGTATTTTGGAGATTAATCCTTTGTTGGTTGCTTCGTTTGCAAATATTTTCTCCCATTCTGAGGGTTGTCTTTTCCTCTTGTTTATGGTTTCCTTTGCTGTGAAAAAGCTTTTAAGTTTCATTAGATCCCATTTGTTTATTTTTGTTTTTATTTCCATTCCTCTAGGAGGTGGGTCAGAAAGGATCTTGCTGTGATTTATGTCATAGAGGGTTCTGCCTATGTTTTCCTCTAAGAGTTTTATAGAGTCTGCTCTTATATTTAGGCCTTTAATCCACTTTGAGTTTATTTTTGTATACGGTGTTAGGGAGTGTTCTAATTTCATTCTTTTACATGTAGCTGTCCAGTTTTCCCAGCACCACTTAATGAAGAGGCTGTCTTTTCTCTAGTGTATATTCTTGCCTCCTTTATCAAAGATAAGGTGACCATATGTGCGTGGGTTTGTCTCTGACCTTTCTATCCTGTTCCATTGATCTATATTTCTGTTTTTGTGCCAGTACCATACTGTCTTGATTACTGTAGCTTTGTAGTGTAATCTGAAGTCCGGGATCCTGATTCCTCCAGCTCCATTTTTCTTTCTCAAGATTGCTTTGGCTATTCGGGGTCTTTTGTGTTTCCATACAAATTGTGAACTTTTTTGCTCTAGTTCTGTGAAAAATGCCAGTGGTAGTTTGATAGGGATTGCATTGAATCTGTAGATTGCTTTGGGTAGTATAGTCATTTTCACAACATTGATCCTTCCAATCCAAGAACATGGTATATCTCTCCATCTGTTTGTATCGTCTTTGATTTCTTTCATCAGTGTCTTACAGTTTTGTGCATACAGGTCTTTTGTCTCCTTAGGGAGGTTTATTCCTAGGTGTTTTGTTCTGTTTGTTGCAGTGATAAGTGGGAGTGTTTCCTTAATTTCTCTTTCATATTTTTCATTGTTAGTGTATAGGAATGCAAGACTTTTCTGTGCACTAATTTTATATCCTGCAACTTTACCAGATTCATTGATTAGCTCTGGTAGTTTTCTGGTAGCATCTTTAGAATTCTCTATGTATAGTATCATGTCATCTGCAAACAGTGACAGCTTTGCTTCTTCTTTTCCAATTTGGATTCCTTTTTTTTTCTTTTTCTTCTCTGATTTCTGTGCCTAAAACTTTCAAAACTGTGTTGAATAATAGTGGTGAGAATGGGCAACCTTGTCCTGTTCTTGATCTTAGAGGAAATGGTTTCAGTTTTTCACCATTGAGAACGATGTTGGCTGTGGGTTTGTCACAGACAACAGGTAGGTTCCCTCTATGCCTTCTTTCTGGAGAGTTTTTATCATAAATATGTGTTGAATTTTTGTGAAAGCTTTTTCTGCATCCATTGAGATGATCATATGGTTTTTATCCTTCAATTTGTTAATATGGTGTATCACATTGATTCATTTGTGTATATTGAAGAATCCTTGCATTCCTGGGATAAAGCCCACTTGATCATGGTATATGATCCTTTTAATGTGCTGTTGGATTCTGTTTGCTAGTATTTTGTTGAGGATTTTTTCATTTATGTTCATCAGTGATACTGGCCTGTAGTTTTCTTTTTCTGTGACATCTTTGTGTGGTTTGGTATCAGGGTGATGGTGGCCTCGTAGAATGAGTTCGGGAGGGTTCCTTCGTCTGCTATATTTTGGAGGAGTTTGAGAAGGATGGGTGTTAGCTCTTTAAATATTTGATAGAATTTGCCTGTGAAGCCATCTGGTCCTGGGCATTTGTTTGTTGGAAGATTTTTCGTTGCAGTTTCAATTTCAGTGCTTGTGATTGGTCTGTTTATATTTTGTTTCTTTCTGGTTCAGTCTCAGAAGGTTGTGCTTTCCTAAGAATTTGTCCATTTCTTCCAGGTTGTCCATTTTATTGGCATAGAGTTGCATGTAGTAATCTCTCATGATCCTTTGTATTTCTGCAGTGTCAGTTGTTACTTCTCCTTTTTCATTTCTGATTCTATTGATTTGAGTCTTTTCCCTTTTTTTCTTGGTGAGTCTGGCTAATGGTTTATCAATTTTGTTTATCTTCTCAAAGAACCAGCTTTTGGTTTTATTGATCTTTGCTGTTGGTTCCTTCATTTCTTTTTCATTTATTTCTGATCTGATCTTTATGATTTCTTTCCTTCTGCTAACTTTGGGGTTTTTTTGTTCTTCTTTCCCTAATTGCTTTAGTTGTAAGGTTAGGTTGTTTATTTGAGATGTTTCTTGTTTCTTGAGGTAGGATTGTATTGCTCTAAACTTCCCTCTTAGAACTGCTTTTGCTGCATCCCATAGGTTTTGGGTCGTCGTGTTTTCATTGTCATTTGTTTCTAGGTATTTTTTGATTTCCTCTTTGATTTCTTCAGTGATCCCTTGGTTATTAAGTAGTATTGTTTAGCCTCCATGTGTTTGTAGTTTTTACAGGTTTTTTTCCTGTAATTTATATCTAGTCTCATAGTGTTGTGGTCAGAAAAGATACTTGATATGATTTCAGTTTTCTTAAATTTACCAAGGCCTGATTTGTGACCCAAGATATGATCTATCCTGGAGAATGTTCCATGAGCACTTGAGAAGAAAGTGTATTCTGTTGGTTTTGGATGGAATGTCCTGTAAATATCAGTTAAGTCCATCTTGTTTAATATGTCATTTAAAGCTTGTGTTTCCTTATTTATTTTCAATTTGGATGATATGTCCATTGGTGAAAGTGGGGTGTTAATGTCCCCTACTATATTGTGTTACTGTCAGTTTCCCCTTTTATGGCTGTTAGCATTTGCCTTATGTATTGAGGTGCTCCTATGTTGGGTGCATAAATATTTGCAATTGTTATATCTACTTCTTGGATTGATCCCTTGATCATTATGCAGTGTTCTTCTGTGTCTCTTCTAATAGTCTTTATTTTAAAGTCTATTTTGTCTGATATGAGAATTGCTACTCCAGCTTCTTTATTTTGATTTCGATTTGCATGGAATATCTTTTTCCATCCCCTTACTTTCAGTTTGTATGTGTCCCTAGATCTGAAGTGGGTCTCTTGTAGACAGCATATATATGGGTCTTGTTTTTGTATCCATTCAGCCAGTCTGTGTCTTTTGGTGGGAGCATTTAATCCATTTATATTTAAGGTAATTATTGATATGTATGTTCCTATTACCATTTTCTTAATTGTTTTGTGTTTGTTTTTGTAGGTCTTTTCTCGTGTTTCCTGCCTAGAGAAGTTCCTTTAGAATTTGCTGTAAAGCTGGTTTGGTCGTGCTGAATTCTCTTAACTTTTGCTTGTCTGTAAAGGTTTCAGTTTCTACATCAAATCTGAATGAGATCCTTGTTGAGCAGAGTAATCTTGGTTGTAGGTTTTTCCCTTTCATCACTTTAAATATGTCCTGCCACTCCCTTCTGGCTTGCAGAGTTTCTGCTGAAAGATCAGCTGTTAACCTTATGGGGATTCCCTTGTATGTTATTTGTTGTTTTTCCCTTACTGCTTTTGATATTTTTTCTTTGTATTTAATTTTTGATAGTTTGATTAATATGTGTCTTGGCGTGTTTCTCCTTGGATTTATCCTGTATTGGACTCTCTGCGCTTCCTGGACTTGATTGACTATTTCTTTTCCCATGTTAGGGAAGTTTTTAACTATAATCTCTTCAAGTATTTTCTCAGACCCTTTCTTTTTCTCTTCCTCTTCTGGGACCCCTATAATTTGAATGTTGGTGCATTTAATATTGTTCCAGAGGTCTCTGAGAGTGTCCTCAATTCTTTTCATTCTTTTTTCTTTATTCTGTTCTGCAGTAGTTATTTCCACTATTTTATCTTCCAGGTCACTTATCTATTCTTCTCCCTCAGTTATTCTGCTATTGATTCCTTTTAGATAATTTTAAATTTCATTTATTGTGTTGTTCATCATTGTTTGTTTGCTCTTTAGTTCTTCTGGGTCCTTGTTAAACGTTTCTTGTATTTTCTCCTTCTGTTTCCAAGATTTTGGGTCATCTTTACTATCATTACTCTGAATTCTTTTTCCGGTAGACTGCCTATTTCCTCTTCATTTGTTTGGTCTCGTGGGTTTTTGCCTTGCTCCTTCATCTGCTGTGTATTTCTCTGTGTTCTCATTTTGTTTAACTTTCTGTGTTTGGGGTCTCCTTTTCGCAGGCTGCAGGTTCATAGTTCCCATTGTTTTTGGTGTCTGCCCCCAGTGGGTGAGGTTGGTTCAGTGGGTTGTGTAGGCTTCCTGGTGGAGGGGACTGGTGCCTGTGTTCTGGTGGATGAGGCTGTATCTTGTCTTTGTGGTGGGCAGGTCCACGTCTGGTGGTGTGTTTTGGGGTGTCTGTGAACTTAGTATGATTTTAGGCAGCCTCTCTGGTAATGGGTGGGGCTGTGTTCCTGTCTTGCTAGTTGTTTGGCATAGGGCGTCCAGCACTGTAGCTTGCTGGTCATTGTGTGGAGCTGGGTCTTAGTCTTGAGCTGGAGATCTCTAGGAGAGCTTTCGCCGATTGATATTACGTGGGGCTGGGAGGTCTCTGGTGGTCCAGTGTCCTGAACTTGGCTTTCCCACCTCAGAAGCTCAGGCCTGCAACCTGGCTGGAGCACAAAGACCGTGTCAGCCGCACGGCTAGTTCAGAGAACCGGGTGGTGAAATGGAGTGGACAGTCACACTGGAAGGAGAAGGCCCCCCAGGAGGAGGGTGGTGCTGCAGGTTCCCCTGTGGCCTGTGGCCTGTGCCGTGTGGAGAGCGAGCTGAAATTTCACTCTTTTAAATGGCTGAGCAATATTTCCTTGTGTACATACACCACATCTTTATCCACGCATCTGTTGATGGACACTTAGGTTGTTTCCGTATCTTGGAAATTGTAAATAACACTGCTATGAACATTGGGGTGCACGTATCTTTTCGAATTAGTGTTTCTGTTTTTTTTTTTCAGATATATACCCAGGAGTGGAATTGCTAGGTCATATGGTCCTTCTGTTTTTAGTGTTTTGAGGAATCTCCATACTGTTTTCCATATTGGCTGCACCAATATACATTCCCACTAACAGCGTAGGAGGGTAGGTATGAGGGTTCCCTTTTCTCCACACCCTCTCCAGCATTTATCATTTGTAGACTTTTTGATCATGGCCATTCTGACATGTGCGAGGTGATATCTCATGGTGGTTTTGATTTGCATTTTCCCAATGATTAGCAGTCATTTTTAAGCCTACGGTTTGGTGGTATTAAGTACATACATTCATGTTGTTATGTAACCATCAGCACCATCCATCTTTAGAGCTCTTATCTTTCAAAACTGAAACTCTGTCTGCATTAACACTAACTCCCCACTGCTTCCCCAGCCTCTGGCACCCACCCTGCTCCTTTCTGTCTCTTGGAATCTGCCTCCTCTAGTGAAATCCTACAGTATTTGTCTTTTTTTGTGCCTGGCCTACTTTGCTTAACCTGATGTCCTCAAGGTTCTCCCACGCTGTAGATTGTCAGAATCTCCCTCCTTTTTAAGACTGAATAATATTCCGATGTATGTTTATACTGCATTTTGCTTACCTGTGTATCCATCAGTGGACACTGTGTTCCTTCTACCTTTGGCTGTTGTGAATAATGGTGCTGTGAACGTGGGTGTGCAAATATCTCTTTAAGACTTTGCTTTCAGTTCTTTTGGTCACATGCCCAGAAGTAGCATTGCTGGACCATGTGGTATTTCTAGTTTAAGGTTTTAGGAACCACTAGTCATTAAAACTTTTTTTTTTTAATCATTCATCTATTTTACCATTCCTGTTTTTCCTTAAACATGTCTGCTGCCTTCTCTGAACATTTAGGGGAATGTGTGTCTCTCTAATGAGTGGTCTCTGAATGGCAGTGTCTAAGAGTTTTCATGCGTTCAGAAAGAATTCAAAGCCCCTTCCTGCTGTGTGTGTATATTTTAAATCGATCATGTATACAAGTGGAGTTTGGGGTAAAACGCCACTGAATTTCGCTTGGTTTTGCGTCATCTCTGTAATCTGAGAGTTCCTTTGTAGGGTGGGGCTGCTGCCCAGCACTCCCGTGAGCGGGGGCCCTGGGGCCAGCGCCGCCTTTGGTCTTACGACTCCCAGTGCCCAGCTCCTCCCTGTACCTCTGGCCCCAGGCTTCCCATCACTGTCTCTGGCTTCATCTCAGGGCCGGGAATGATCTCGGGTGCCCTTGGCCCGCAGTGGCTTGAAGCAGGCTTTCGGTTCCCAGCCAGAGATTGAAGTCAGGCCACGGCAGTGGGAGCGCTGAATCCTTGCCACTAGACCAGTGGCAAGGCCCTGGTCCTTCAGCTTTGCAGAAATGAATTCCCGCAAAGAGACGGAAAGTAGTGAAACAAGTGAAGTGTTTATTAGGAGGAAAAAGGGTACATGTGGCTCGACACACGGCTGGGCCCAGAGAGAGAGTCTTGCCCCCGTAGTAGTTTGAATCGCTTTTATAGGGCGTTTCTTCCAGGTTTCCTTTGGCCAGTCATCTTGCTTTGCTTGATTCTGAGTCCATATTTTGTTTATCTCAGGGTCCTCCCATCTGTGTGTACGCATCTCTTAGCCAAGGTGGATTCTAGCAAAGAGGCCTCTGGGTGGGTTGACACCACTCCCTTTTTGACTTCCAAAGAGCCTTTCTGCACATGTGTAGTCGGGAAGGTCTCCTTGACTGTGAGAATGAGGACTGTGTGGTCTCTTGAACTCTTATCTGGGCAGGGCTCAGCTCTTCTCTTGATCCTGCTAGCTTGCAGTATCTGTCCACAGGGGGCAACTCCAGCTGCTCAGCCTGGGGCCCAGCTCTTTCCTGCCTCAAGAAGACAACCCAGTACAAGGGAGCCACTCTTGCCCGTATTTCTTCAACTCCCTCTATATAGTTTGGTACCTCAGTGCTTTTAGTCCAGCTTACAACGACCTGTTAAAGATGAAGAAACCCATCTCCATTGTATAGTTTGTTAAAAGGGCTCATGGAAACTACCAGTTAGAGCTTGGACTTCTTTCAGCATGTTTGCACGTAGATGTGCAGGTGAGGGAATTGTAACCAGGTGGTGTTTGGAAGGGGAGGCCTGCTCGGAGCTGTTGTGTTCTGGTCAGTCCCCTGGGCTTTGGGATCTCAGGTGCTTCTTCACAAATTTCCTGATGTTCTAGCATGGCTGTACTTCCAGATGTGGCATTTTTAATTTGGGATAGAAATGAGGAAAGGAGAGGAAAGTGGAAGGTCTAGAGCACTTAAGACCCTTTGGGAAAAGTCATCCATTTTGGAAGAAAACTCAGCGGTGTTGGGACTCTTCCAGAAACAGGTGAATTCTACAAGGCTGTCCGCCCCGCCCCCCCCAAGCCCTGGAAACTTGTCGAGAGGGGAGGAGAGAAAGGGCAAAAAGGACCCCAGTGATGGCCAGTGGTGGAGCTGCCTGGCCCATGGGTGCCCGGGGCCCCAAGACGGATGGCAGAGTCCTGGTCCATGGCATGTTTTACTGGTCACGGCACTTTGAGTGACTTCCTCCACAAGTGAAAGGCGTGCCATTCCCGCTAGTTCCTGGCGGGTTCTCGCTTGAAGCTTTCTGTCCTGGAGACATTGGCCTGTGGACATAAACAGGTAATGACTCAGTCAACTTGACATCCTGCCAAGACAGCCCAGGTTGAACGTTGAGGAAAACAGTCTCTTCATGCTAAGGGTACAATCACAGGGTCTGGAATGCTCCTCCGGCCCCCTTTTGTTGGTGTATTTTTACTTCCCTTCCCAGATAACCGCTTTTTTAAAAAAAATAAATTTATTTATTTATTTATGGCTGCGTTGGGTCTTCGTTGCTGTGTGCAGGCTTTCTCTAGTTGCGGTGAGCCGGGGCTACTCTTCGTTGTGGTGCGTGGATTTCTCATTGCGGTGGCTTTTCTTGTTGTAGAGCACGGGCTCTAGGCACACGGGCTTTAGTAGTTGTGGCGCGCGGGCTTCAGTAGTTGTTGCACGCGGGCTCCGTAGTTGTGGCGCGCGGGCTCTAGAGTGCAGGCTCAGTAGTTGTGGCGCTTAGTTGCACTGTGGCATGTGGGTTCTTCCTAGACCAGGGATCGAACCTGTGTCCCCTGCATTGGCAGGCGGATTCTTAACCACTCTGCCACCAGGGAAGTCTCAGATAACTGCTTTTAAAAGGTGCCTTGGGGTCTGATTATGGATTAGTTATGCCTGCAGCTTGGTCGCTCCCCTGGGACTTAGGGGCACAGAGCAGACCGAGCTCAGACCTCCTGGGAGACCAGGGATGATGGTCCAGGGCATGCGCACCGCGGTCCAGCAGACACGTTAGTGCTGGCGGGACTCCCCAGAGGACGCCCTGGACCAGGGACCCTCCAGGTGCAGCTACAGGATCCAGGGGGGCAGGGGGACTGAGGCCGGGGAGGGGGTTTCCTGGAGGGAGACTGGAGGGAATGAGGGAGCAGATTGATTGGCCCTGATACTTCAACCAGGAAATATCGATTCTGAAGGTGTGAAGCATAGGGTGAGAAGAGTGTAGCCCACTATTTTAGGGGGGTGAGAAGGGAGAGGTGATGGGCTTCCCTGAGTCTAAATTAAATAACATCTTCATTGAAATTCATTTCGACGGGCTGAGAATGCTACAGGGAGACTCAAGGCAGTGCAGTAACTGGCCTCCATTTCCCACGCTGTCAGTGTCTAAAGGTGAACCGTGGTGGCCTTGGGGGCTGATGTCCTCAGTGGAAAGCCCTCCTCCCCGTCGCCTGGCTGACCCTTCACTCTCCGGACTGGCTTTTCAGACCCTCTGGGGCCTTTCCCACCCAGATCCACCCCTTTGTCTGCTCTTCTCCTTCCCTCTGGGAAGGCCCAGGCTTGCAGGGGTGATGTAGTTGACTTTGCATCCTGATTCTGGCTCAGAGTCCTCTCCAGGGGCTTCTGCAGTCCCAGAGCGCCCAGCCCGCGTTCCGGGGGGCAGTCTGCGCCCCGCTCCCTGCAGGGCCCTTGCTGCTCCGGGCTTGGTGGGGAGCGCTGGCTCTCTCTGGGACAGGACGGAGAGCGGAGGATGGCGGCAGGAGACTCTTCTCAGCTGGAAGAGCCTCATAGATGTCCAGGCCTGTTGAGTTCTGGTCTGTCAGGGCCCCAGGGGTGGATTTTCAAGGGAAAATGGGGGGACTGTGGAGCCAGCTGAGTCCTTCACACAGCTGCCCGTTGTCTGAGGGCCAGGCTGGCCTCCCGTCCCCTGAGGTCCTGGGCTGCCGTGTGCTCTGTGCAAGGTGCCGCGTGGCAACGGCTGCCGTCATTTCATTGGTGCTCGTGGGGCATCACAGGGGAAAGATGTTTTGAATAAACACACATTTGAGAAAGGCAGTGTTTTCCGTGCAGACTTGGGTGGGAAGGAGAAGCACGTGTCTGGCCTCTCTGCCTTGTTTCTACATTGCTGGTCCTTGGTAGTTCCCAGAGTTTGAAATGCACCAGCAGGCACATAACTGAGAGCCTCTGCAGTCTCTGTGTTTCTTCATGAGGCAGCCTGGATGCAGAGCCCTGAGTGTTCCAGAAAGGCAGGAGGCGGCTCCAGGGATGGGATGTCCTTGCAGCCTCCCCAGCCCGTCTCTTAGCCTGAGTTTGGGGAAGCATGGGGCCTTGAAGCAGCTGTAGGTCTGCAGACTCACATAGGTTTGTCTTTGTGGGATAAATGATGTGAGGGAGTGAGAGTTGGTGTGAGGCCTGACACAGTTCTTCTCCCAGAAAAGGTTATGAGGGGGGAGAGAGAGAGCCACACCTGTTTCTGATCCATCTTTACCTAATCCAGGAAAGAAAAATCTCATTCTAAGTTATGCAGAGAAACAAAAGAACTACCTACTGCTTAATTTCTCGGGTCTGAGGTCTTAGGACTGGAACCTGAAATTTAAAAAAGAAAATCTATTTATTTATTTATTTGGTTGCATTGGGTCTTAGTTGCGACAGGCCGGCTTCTTAGTTGCGGCACATGGGCTCCTTAGTTGTGGCATGCGAACTCTTAATTGCGGCACGCGTGTGGGATCTAGTTCCCGGACCAGGGATTGAACCCGGCTGCCTGCATTGGGAGTGCAGAGTCTTAACTGCTGCGCCACCAGGGAAGTGCCCTGAATTTTTAAAATGTGTGCGTATAGCCTAGAATTTTCTGCATAGTTGTCATGTCTGATTGCACATGTTAGTTTCGTCTTCGACAGCAAACTTGGTGTCCACTGCTCTGTATTCTGGTCAACCCACGTGGTTCCTGGTTCCTAAAACGGCATGTATCCAGGTTGGATGACTCGTGGCCCCTTCCCCTGCTGTTCTGTGGCCTGTGCCCACCGCCCCAGCGGTGAGCACCGTGGGCGGGCCGTGTCTCTGGGGCTGATGGCTTGGCTCACTCCATCATCGCAGGGCGCTTCCGCCGGGGCCACAAGCCTGGGATTGGCTGCCACTTTCTGAGGGTAAGGTCATGACCCGCGTCTGGTGGTCTGTATGGAGGAACGGTGGAGATATTTACTGAGCGTTGGAAGGTCCGAAGGGCCAGTTGTGACCAGTGGGCTTTGTTTCTATGCTGTTCAGAAAGAGGACATGATATATTTAGCGCCAAAATGACCACCCGCTGGGAAAGGGCCCTCAAGGCTGGCAGGGGTGCGGGGTTGGGGCTTGTGCTGGGCTTCCCCAGGGGCTTGTGGGTCCCCCATCTCTCAAGGTGTCGTGTTGTCATCTCAGCTACGTTAGAACGTTAAATATCACGTATAACTCATATTTCAAGGCGGGATTGGAAGAGAGCTTTCTAGTAGGGAGGAAGGAAGATAATTTAGGAAAGTCGTCGTCCCCCCCCCCACCCCGCTGCTGCTTTCCTTTCGGTAACTTGAGGTCACTGGGCTCTGGCTACGGAGTGTGGGAGAGACAGACCTCTACAGGGCAGGGAGAACAGCCCTGAAAGGAGGACAGACACCGCGCGTAGCTGCGCCGAGGCCGCAGAGAAGGGGGCTGAACCGAGCTGACGGCTGGCGCAGCAGGTGCACGGAACTGAAAAGATGGTTTTTAATCCGCCTCAGATAACTGAACACCTTAGTCTTAGTCTGAAGGCTTGGGCACGATGTAAATATACATGTAAGTCCCCTGACCCTCCCTGTAGCTCCGCCCAAGCTGCTGTGACCCGTGTTCCTTGCCCTGTTCTCACCTCGGCTCCAGCCGTCTCCCCAGGAGGCGGGGATGTGCTTCCAGAAGGAAGAGCCAGCGGCTGGGTTTGGCAGTGGTGCAGCCACATGTGTCAGATGTGTGCGGGTGAGAGCACTGGCCTCACTTCCACCGGAGCTGCATATACTCTGAGGACAAAGATGTAAGTTCTCCAGTCAATCGTGCTGGACGTAGGTCTGCTCTCAGGGGTCGGGGCTCACCTGGAGGGGCCTTGCCTCCCATTCTCCCAGAGCACGAACTTCTAGGGCAACCACGGCACAGTTTCCTGTGTTCTCCCAGCTCCTCTCTGGAAGATGCTCAGGCCACCCCCTCCTCCTCTTTTTTCTTAATGGTATTGAACACATTTGCTTATTTGTTGTATCTCTTTTTTTGGGGTGTCATATCTGTTCACGTCTTCTGTCCATTTAAAAAAAACTGAATTGTTTGCCCACTTTCTATTGAATCGTAAAAGATCTTGATATATTCTAGATACAAGTCCTTTTTCCAGATATGTCTTTTGACAATAGTGTTTTTTGTTTTTTTTTTCTGCAGTATGCGGGCCTCTCACTGTTGTGGCCTCTCCGTTTGCGGAGCACAGGCTCCGGACACACAGGCTCAGCGGCCATGGCTCACGGGCCCAGCCGCTCTGCGGCATGTGGGATCCTCCCGGACCGGGGCATGAACCCGCGTCCCATGCATCGGCAGGTGGACTCTCAACCACTGCGCCACCAGTGAAGCCCAGAAATTTAATTTTTGATGCAATTCAATTTTGAATTTTTTTGTTTGTGTTTCAGGTTCTACTGGGAAGTATTTGTGTAAACCAATTCACAAAGATTATCTTCCAGTTTTTCATATAGAAGTTTTTTTTTAAGCTAAAAGATAGGGGTTTTTTCTTAAGCTATTTATAGATTGAGTCAGAAGTTCTGAAGGTTTTTCTTTTTCTTCCTGCTTTATTGAGCTCTAAGTTGCAAATCAAAATGCATATATTTAAGTTAGAAACACGAAGATTTGATACTTGCATACACTGTGAAATAATTATCACAGTCAAGTTCTTTAACTCATCCGTCACCTCTCAGGCCCCCTTGGAAACAGCCATCCGCGTTGTAGCAGGTATTTAAGGAGCTGCAGTTTCGGAGCACTGTGACTGGGGCCACCTCGATCTGTGGAATTTGTATCATTTCTCTCTACGCCCAGAGGGCTTTCTGGACGTGTGCGTATCTTCTCTTTGTGAGCCTTGGAGAGTAAATTCCGTGGACTGCCGCATCTCTGTATGATGTCTCCTGGGAAGACACTTGCGCGAGGGTCTGAAATGAGGTCTGGGTTGGAAATGAGAGCTAGGGCGGAATAGGCATCTGTGTGGGAAGGAGGTGAGGTCCCATCTCAGGGGCTCCACGACCAGATTGTGTCTAAAAAGTCACTTGGGCCTCCGTGCGGAGTCCCGGGTGTGGAGTTCAATATCTTGCATTTACGCAACATTTGAAGATTTGTTCTTTTCCTAGAAGAAAATACCTTAATTTTTTTTTTAAGCTAATATGTGGTCAGGTGGAAAATTTAAGCAGAATCAGAGTGGAAAGGAGAAATCCCACTATGCGGAGATAGCCACTGTTAACATTTTAGGGAAAGTCTGTCTACGTGTCACTTTCTGCAAATTTTCTAGAATTTATGTAAATGGGATCATACCGTAGATGCTATTTCTAACCTGCTTTTTCTCTTTCACAATACTGTGGACATCATTTTATATTCACAGGGAGGGCTTCCCTGGTGGCGCAGTGGTTGAGTCCGCCTGCCGATGCAGGGGACGCGGGTTCGTGCCCCGGTCTGGGAGGATCCCACATGCCGCGGAGCGGCTGGGCCCGTGAGCCATGGCCGCTGAGACTGCGCGTCCGGAGACTGTGCTCCACAGAAGGAGAGGCCATGGCATTGCGAGGCCCACATACCGAAAAAAAAAAAAAAAAAAAAAAATATATATATATATTCACAGGGATCCCCTGAAGCAGAACGTTTAGGTGTTATTTCCATTTTACAGATGTCAGGATGAGACACCAAGTCTCATCCAGGGGTGCACAGTTGATAAGGAAGCTACAAGGTCATATTTTGACTCTGAGCGAAGTCTAATTCTATCAGATAAACCTGGAACGCTTATTTCATGTGACAAAGACAAGTTTTTACTTCTGTTCTTTGGAATTTTTCCTCCTAAAATTCTGGGTTATGACATAAATTCACTGGTATTTTTAAATGTTGTGATTTGGCTGCCTTGTTGCTTGATTGGGTTTGAGAGCCAAGATTCAGGGTATGGGGGGGTGCCCTGGGGAGGACCTTTCTGCATCCCCTTCTATGTCGGGTTGTGCCGAGGGGTTAAGAGTGTTTTGCTCCACAGTCTAGTGCGTTCAGTCACTGTTCCTGCCTCTCTCTCTCCCCTCCCTCCTTCGCCAGGGACCTGGAAGCCAGGGCACAGAACGAGTTCTTCCGGGCCTTCTTCAGGCTGCCGAGGCGGGAGAAGCTGCACGCCGTCCTGGACTGCTCCCTCTGGACCCCGTTCAGCCGCTGTCACACGGCCGGGCGGATGTTCGCCTCCGACAGTTACATCTGCTTTGCCAGCAAGGAAGCTGGCTGCTGCAAAGTTATCCTCCCGTTCCGAGAGGTAGACCTGTCTTCCTCCTGTCGGGGAGCCGTGGTTGCCGTGAGACGGGGCATTGGCGGGGATGGCTGCTCACGCTGCAAGGCTCTGCCACCGAGGATGGGCGGGGCTGGAGAGATGCACGGCCTGAATTGACCAGGGGCCTTTGCTTGTTCTGTTGTTGCCTGGCAACCTGAAATTTGCATAGACCTGAATGGTGAGAACAGGGCACCCTGGCCTCCGCAGTATTGATAAAGCTGTTATTATAAAGTACCTGCTTAGCAATGAAAGCTTTTCCAACAGCCCTTAGGGATGAATCCTTCCCTTTCACCCACAAAAGGGAAAAGAAAAAAAAGGGGACTTACAAAAAGCATCATCTTTTGAAAATAAATGTCAAATTGCTTGGTTTTTATACCCTCCTGGAACTTTAGGTAAAAATTTAGAAACATGCTTCCTTTCAACTGTAAAATTCTACAGTTCTGCTCTTGGAAATGGAGTCTGCTTCCACATCTGATGAGCTCAGTACTGTGGTTTCAGGGCATGTTGGCTGTGACAGGACCCACGGCTCTGTCACACGTCAAGACTTCCAGATTCTTGCTATTATAACATATGAACTAAGTACTGTTCAGAAAAACTCAATTTTTTCATTCATGTGATTGACCTCCATTTTTCTGCAGCAGGTGTCTTCATTTTACAAATATTCCTACTTACGAGTGGAGCAAGAAATCCTGGATTGCCTTATGTAGTTTTTTTTTAACTGTGGTAGCGTATACATAACGTTTACCATTTTAACCATTTTTAACTGTTAGAGTTCACTGGTACTAGGTACATTCACACTGTTGTGCAACCATCACGAGAATTTTTTCATCTTTCCGAACTGAAACACTATCCCCATTAAACAGTAGCTTCCTGTCCCCCTCCCCCAGCCCTGGGGACCCACCGCTCTGCTTTCTGTCTCTATGAATCTGACTCCTTTAGGCCCCTCGTATCAGTGAAATCCTACAGTATTTGCCCTTTTGTGATTGGCTTATGTCACTTAGCATAACGTCCTCAAGGTGAATCCAGACTGTAGCACCTGCGAGACTATCCATCCCTTTTAAGGCTGAATAACATTCCATTGGAGGCAGAGCCCACGTTTTGGCTCATCCAGCCAGGGGCACTGGAGCCACTCCCACTTCGTGCCGTGGTGCATATGCCGCATTCCATACTTTCTGACTTCGTACCGGTTCCTTATCGCAGTTACCGGGTTTTGCCTTCTCTCGGGATGTTTTCCGAATATGCAGTTAAACGCCTGCCCGTCTTCTCTCTTGCCGTGCCTCTGTGCGCGTGACTGTAACAGGTCGTGAGCATTGAGAAAATGGAGGACACGAGCCTGCTGCCGAACCCCATCATCGTCAGCGTCAGGAGCAAGATGGCCTTCCAGTTCATCGAGCTCACGGATCGCGACAGCCTGGTGGAGAGTCTGCTGGCGAGACTGAAGCAGGTGCACGCCGACCACCCCGTGCACTATGACACGACGCGGGATGAGGACCTGGTATGATCCTTGGAAACTGTGGGATCCCGTAAATTGAAAATCCCTTTTTTTCAGCACCTCGAGGCCAGGGGTCTCCAAAGGGGTGTGCACGTAACGATGATCCACTTGGGTACCAGAGAAATGTAAGCAATGATTGGGTCCGTGGAGCAGGCAGTGTGGTATCGTCTCTGACGGCGCTGGTGTCCTGAGTGGGTGTGGCAGGGCTGGAGGGTGGATGGGGACTCACCCACAGGTTGGAGGATGCCCAGAGCATGCCCCCCTGACAGGATACAGGGATAGATGGGGTATACCCATGTGTCAGAGGGATCGACAGGCCACCCCCTCAGAGGTTGGAGGGTTTGGTGGGGAATCAACCCACAGGTGAGTGGACACCCTCTTTACTGGTTAGAGAGGTCAGTGCCCCCGCCATCCCCCCGAGGTTGGAGGGGATGATGTTATTTGGGGGCGGATATAAGTTTTGCCGAAAGAGATGTTGCATTGTCGTTAAGATGGGACAGCTACAAATATAGACCCGGATCCGCTGGGACCCAGTCCCGAATTCTTTCACACCCGTCCCCCTTCTTTCTGGACCTCTTTTCATCCAAGTAGTGACAGGAGGAAGGGAGGGAACGTCTCTCAGTACCTGAGAGCAGTCTTCTCGAGATGGCCATCCTCGGTTCTGGAAGCTGAGGGCGCGATGGTGCTTCCCCAGCCCCACTGGGGCTGTGCCCTGTGTGCCGTGAGCAGCCTCGCCGGGAAGGCGCGTGTGGACCACGTACCTTGCCGAGGATCAGATCTCTTGGTTCTAGCGTTAGTCCGTTTTTCCCGGAAGTCCTAAACAGAGAGGCGTGTTTAAGTTTGTTAATAGGCTCCTGCATCCAAAGGCAAAACAAAGACTGTCTTATGATGAAGGCAGTGACTTCTCTCTCATTTTTTTTTTTTTCTCCCCATGCAGACTTCGTCTGTGTTTCATTCAACAAGCATGTGCGGTGACCACAGGTTTGGGCGTATTGAGATGGTGTCTTCTCAAAACAGCGAGGAAAGGGAGAAAGAGATGAGCCCGCAGCTGCACGCCGAGGCCCTGGTCGCCGGCTTCCGGCGGTCGGGCAGCCAGAGCCCCGACTCGAGACTGGTGGGTGATGCGGCGCCGCCCTCGCCACCACTGGGCGCAGGCGGAGGTGTCAGGGGCGTGGCTTCCCGCGGGCCCTGGAGGGTGGGCCTGGCGCGGCACAGGTTACCAGGCAACCTGGGGACACGTGATGCGCCCCCTTTGCCTCCCTCTTTTCCTCATTGGCAAAAAGGGGAAGTGGTCAGTGGTGCTGGTGGTCTGAGAGTGCGTCCCGGTGGGTGAAGGGTGTGGTGGGACGTCCGAGGGCCATGGCTCTCCCCACCTGCCCCTCGGGTGGCGTCCGTGCATGCCGTCCCTTGTGGGGCTTCCGGGTGCAGAGCAAGTCTGTCTCCTTTTACCCGGTGGTGTCTGTGTGGCTCTCTGGTGCAGTGTTTCTTTTTTGTACCTGGGCTGTCTTCTCGTTTTACTGAACTAAAAATACTTTTGCCACATTTATATAGTTTTCTCCTCTGTAGGGAGAGACTGAGGGCAATGCCTGTATGGTAAATAGACTAGGAATCATGCTCTGAGATGGTGCCCTGGCACGAGGGGTGCTGTGTCGGGACCATGAGTACCAGGGTGGCCGTGAACACGATTGCTGCCCCTTGGCCGCTTAATGGCTCGTGTATCATAGATCGTTAGCTTTTTTCATTCAGAACTGAGCCTTCTGATGTACTTTACAGAGATGCTCAATGAATGCTCGATGAAACACGTAAGAATATTGAGTGTATGCAACGTCGGTATTCTGTAAACTATTACTAGAGAATACAGATAATTAAAAGGATATATAAACATCTTGTTTAAAAGGCACTAGAAATTCCTGCCAGCTAGGAATTCTAAAGGATTTTAAAAATCCATAATTTTAAAGGATTTTCAGTCACCTAGAGACATTGTGTCTTTTTCATCTCTGCTAGTGAGAACAATGTAAGTTTTTTGGGTTGGCGGTTTTTCCCCTGGCTGTCAGGAAGTTCCAGGGAAATCACGAGAGCCCCTTGCTCCGCTTTGCCCTCTGAGCTGACCTGTCTCGGCAACTGGCTTGGTGTCAGTATCCGGAGAGGCTTCCCCACCCAGCCCTACCCCACCCTCCCATCTGCTTTGGGCGTTTTATCAATATTTGTGTCAGTGCTCCCACTGGGCCCTGAACCCCTGAAGGGCTGGTGCCCTTTACATGTCCTGTGCCTGGTGGAGGTTCATAGGTATCTGCTGAGCGAATTGCCTGTCACCGTTGGTCCCTCCGTCAGCAGAAGGAGCCTCTCCCTGTGACGGGCTGTGGAGGGTGCAGACGACCTTCTTTGTACATGCAGCATGTTTCCACTTGCAGCCCAGAGAACAGATCAAGATGAGACTCTGGAACGACCACTTCGTAGAGTACGGCAGGACCGTGTGCATGTTCCGTACGGAGAAGATCCGGAAGCTGGTGGCCATGGGGATCCCCGAGTCGTTACGTGGCAAACTCTGGCTCCTTTTCTCTGGTGAGCGTTTCTGGGGTCTCCAGGCCAACTTTTATTTCTGGAGCGGACACGGGACAAAGGCCCCGACCTGGGCAGTGTGTGTGTGCAGAGGGGTCCCCTCTGCCTGTGATGTGTCCGACCGGGGACCTCAGGACGTTCCCACGTTGGCTGTGATGTCCTGGGTCAGTGCAGGGTCTGGCCAAGGGATCGCGTCTCCTTTAGAAATGACTATGAGTCTCTTCGTTGTCCCCAGAATTCTGTTCAGGACGCCCTTGACGTGCAGCGTCTTTCTAGGACGTGAGTCCTGAAGTAGAGGAAACGAAAACATCTTCAGAAGGTGTTGAGTTGCGTGTGTTGTAGCGAATCCCTCAGTGCGCGCTTCCTCTTGCGCGCTTCCTCTTGCTCGCTCCTCTGTGGGGGGCACACAGCGTCCCCGCGAGGCAGAGCCGCAGGGCTTTCTCTCCCGCCTGCGTCCTCCTGCTGCACCGCTGGACCAGGGACTCTCCTGCTGCTGCTCTTGGGCATCTCTCATCAGGACACTCGCTGACGGAGGAGCTGAGACTGGGGCCGCGGTCCCCAGAGGCGTTCCGAGCAGGCATTTCTCTGTCAGCCGTTTGGTGCCACGCGGTGGAGCGGCTGGGGCCCTGCCAGCAGGAAGAGAAGGCCCTGTGGTCCAGGACAGTGTGACTGCTGACCCTTTCGGGGTGCTAGGGGTGGGGTGGCCAGGGCTCCGCCTGCCCCGGGGACCCTGCTGTGCTCTCCCGGAGGCTAGGCCTGGGGACCCGTCCTCCCTGCGCCCTGTCCCTGTTCCTCGGCCTCCTCCTTGGTCACCTCTCTCCTCCCTCTTCCCCGTCTCTCCCCGAAGTCGCCTAGCCCCTCTCCTCTGCTGCCCGAGAGGCCCAGACCCAGACCCGATGCTGGCTGGCTCCTGGGCGCTGGGGCTGCTGAGCGGGTGTCTACTGGTCCCTCTCCTCCCAGCGCTCACCTTGTTCCACAGGCCGAGTCTCCCCGCTGCCTCCCGGCCTGTCTCTCCCGCTGCCCACCAACAGCATGCCCGTGAAACCATTCCTCTGTCAGATGAGGGTATTTTTGTATTTAATAAAATAGAGGGGACTTACAGAAAGCATCCTCCCAGTATTTTTGTGTTTAATAAAAACAGTCCATATTCGTATGGAGCAGCAAGCAAAGAAAGTGACACGGCTCAAAATCCCACCACCTAAAGTACACACACACACACACACACACACACACACACACACACACACACACACACACACACACACACACACACACACACACACACACACACACACACACACACACACACACTTCGGTTACCAGGGAATACAACTTATTAAAAGCATAGTAATAAAGCTATTTCTAGTGTGAGCTCTTCCCCCCTCTCTATAAGGTTATTCTTAGCAAAGCCATGTTACTTCTTTTTTTCTCTTTTCTTCTTAGCAGAACTGAAGTTCCTTTTGGTTGTGTGTGGTCTCAAACTATTTTTTATGTCCCTCAGGTCGCAGGACCCCACTGAGGTCCTCTGACCGGACAGGCCCCTCCCCATGTGGACTCTCTCCTGGTAATCAGTCGCCCTTGAAACGTTACTTTTAAATCATCAGATGCTGTCACTGACCTTGCCTCGCATCCCGGTTACTATGGCAACCTGGTGGAGGAGTCCATGGGAAAGTGTTGCCTGGTGACAGAGGAGATAGAACGGGACCTGCATCGCTCCTTACCGGAGCACCCCGCCTTCCAAAACGAAACAGGGATCGCTGCTTTGAGGAGAGTCCTGACGGCTTATGCCCACCGGAACCCCAGAATCGGGTACTGCCAGGTGAGCTGTGCGCTGCGGGGTGGAGGTCATAGCCCCCATCCTGGGCTACCACCCAGGCCTCGGGTCTGTGTTTCAGCCGTCTGTACCGAGGACTGTCGTGTGGAGGGAATCAACCTCGTGTAGTCAGGCTGATGATGCAGAAGGAGCAACGTTACCCAGTGCCCAGGGAGAGCGTTGCACAGGCTGGGCCTCTGTCCACGGGAGGCTGTGCAGTCTTCACGGTCTCCGGGCCTCCACTGCAGGACGGTATCCATGAAGCTGCCGTGGGAGCTTTCTCCCTCCAGACCGTACAGAAGTTGTAGGGATTCTTTTTTAAATGCTATTTGGGGAGGAAAAAGCTGTTTGGGGTGGATCGCCTTCCTCCAGGATGCACGAGTGGAGGCAAGACACCCTCCGAGTGGTAAGCAAGCACAAAATAAAACCCCGGCACGAGGCTGGGTGAGAGAAGCTACTGACCCTTAAAAACAGAGGATTTTAAACTTTGTCTCCTGTGCATAAGCGAAATTAGTGGGTGAGTGTGTGTGTGTGTGTGTGTCTCTGTCCGAACATAGACACAGAGACAGCTGGGTGGGATCTGAGCCTGAGGCGTGCTCACAGCCCAATCCAGCATCACACCGTGGGCTCAGGGGTGGAGCAGTGGCTGGTCGCTCAGCCCGGTGTGTCTTGTGAGGCCACGGTGACACCGTGGTCATTCCGGCTCGGTGTCGCTGTGGGTGGGTACGCTGGGTCTCTCATCATGCAGTCTTGACTTCTGCGGATCACTTGGACTTGTGTGTTATTGAATGTCTCTGTGGCACTGTGTGGCCTCGTCAGTAACTGTCCCCTCCCCTGCGAACCCCCTGAGCAGTCCATGAACATCCTGACCTCCCTTCTGCTGCTATACGCCGAGGAGGAGGAAGCCTTCTGGTTGCTGGTTGCTGTGTGTGAGCGGATGCTGCCCGACTACTTCAACCATCGAGTCATTGGTAACTGCCTCCTTCCTCCCCCTCTGTACCCAGGGGTAGTGACCGAGCCAGGGCAGAGATGTTGATCACCAGTCCTGGTTATAAAGTCCCCTGTGCCACTCAGCTAGTCTCTGCACAAACACCGTTTTGACTCTTGAATTTGCAAAACTAACTAGTGTAATTCTCTGCACAGTTTTGGCAAAAGAGTGGAATGTGGCAACCTGATTGCTCTCTTGCCACAAACTCTTACAGGTTTTGGATAAAGAACAAACGAATTATGTGGATAACTGAACTTCAGGAAAGAAAAACCTAGGCGCAAAAAGCAAATCAAAAAGTGAAAACCAAAGAGATTTTTCACTGATGCTGAGGCCTGGAAAGGGAGGGGGTCTGCTCCTGGTACCCAGGGAGTTTGTACAGACAGGAGAGGAGGGGAGTAGAGCAATACTGGAGACCCTTGAGGGCCGACGTGAAGGGCAGAGGAGGAAAATGCCTCGCTTACAGCTTGATCGTAAGAAAGCACATTTATGGCTGCCTGGGCTCTGGGCAAACCTGTGTTTGACCCATCAGTGCTCAAGCACTTGAGCTGCTGTCCTTTGTGCGGTTGAGATTGGAATTTGCATCCTCTCTGTGGTCCAGCAACCTCCTTGTGGGGAAAAGGACATGAAAATTGCTCTGGCCTGGTGATACTCTTAGGGACACTTTTTAGTAATCCAGAATGAGAGATGGAGATGGCCTAAAATTAGGGCGGCAGCCATGGGAACAGAAACAAAAGAACCAATTCGAGATGGAATTTGGCAAAGGAGTGGATGTAGGGACAAGGCAGGAAGAAGATGCTTGAAGGCTGAAGTCTAAGGACCAAGGGAGTGCGATGACCACTCGGAGGAAGGTGGGGTGGGGCTTGGCTGGGAAGGAGGCGGCCTTTTGGTGACCTCTGACTGTCTTCCTCTGCCCCCTCCTGTGCCTGAGTGGTTAATTGGTTTCCTTCCCTTTTCACCTCATATCACGCGAGGTATTTAATGTTGTACAGAGCAGCAAGGAGTAACCAGAACCTCGCGGTCATTGGGAAGCATGTTGTCCAAGCCCTCATTGGGTGAGGAGTGTTGCTATGGGGCAGATGGTACTCAACAGTGATCAGTAGACCCTCCATGATAATGTGACCACCACCGCAATACAGGGTAGAACATTTGGAACATTTCCATAATCCACAAAGTTCCCTTCTGCCTCTTCCCTGCCACATGCAACGCTTGGTACTGACTTCTGTCACCACAGATGAACTTGGCCTATTTTTGAACTTGGAATAAACATAATAATAGAGAATGTTCTGGCTTCCTTCGCATAACACGACGTTGTTGGCGCGTCAGCAGTTCCTTTTCATTGCTGAGTAGTATTTCACTGTACATTCATACCAGTCACCTGTTGATAGACATTTGAGTTTCCAGTTTCTTCTATTATAAGTAGAGTTGCAATGAACATTCATGTATGAGTCTTTTTGGAATGTATATTGTCAGTTTTCTTTGTCTTTACCCAGGAGTAGAATTCCTGGGTCATAGTTAGATGAATGCTTAACTTTATAAGAAACTGTCAGTTTTCCAAAGTGGATGAAATGCCTTCATATTATCTCACACCAGCAATGTGTGAGAGTTCCAGTCGCTCTGCATCCCTGTTAGCACTTGGAATTTCTTTTTAATTTTAGCCATCCTAGTGGGTAAGAAATGGAATGTCCTGATGGTTTTAATTTGCATTTCTCTGATAATTGTTAATGACGTTGCACCTGTTTTTCTGTGCCTACTGGCCATTTATTTATCATCACTTTTGAAGTGTCCAAATTTTACCTCTTTTTAGAAAAAGATTTGGTCATTGATTTCTTACAACTAAGTTGCATCAGTTCTTTATTGTGATTATGAAACCTCTGTCAGGTATATGTATCGCAAATATTTTCTCCAAGTTTGAAGTTTGCATTTTCATTTCATTAATGGTCTCTTTTGAAGAACACCAGTTGTTAATCTTGGTGAAGTCCAATTTGTAATTTTTTTCTATGGTTAATGCTTTTGTGTCCTAAGAAATTTTGCCTTTTTCCTGTCTTCCCCACGCCATGCAGATATCCACTGGATTCGGCACTTTTTTTTTTTTTTTTTTTTGTCCATGTTGTGTGGCTTGCAGGATCTGAGTTCCCTGACCAGGGTTTGGACCCGGGCCCACAGCAGTGAAAGCGCCGAGTCCTAACCACTGGACCGCTAGGGAAGTCCCAATTCACAACTATTTTTTGAAAATACTGTCCTTTCCCCATAGAATTACCTTGGTCAAAACATCAAAAACCAGTGAACTAACTAAGTGTAAGTCCTTTTCTGGCCTCCAGTCCCGTTTCATCGTTGTGCGTATCTCAGAGTCGTTTTAATTTGGGGCTGACTTTGGAGGGAGTGACTCTCTCCCCCATCTCTGTGGCCTCCTTTCCCAGGGGCCCAGGTGGACCAATCGGTCTTCGAGGAGCTCATCAAGGAGCAGCTCCCTGAGCTGGCGGAGCACATGCACGACCTCTCGGCCCTGGCGTCCATCTCCCTCTCCTGGTTCCTGACGCTGTTCCTCAGCATCATGCCCCTGGAGAGTGCGGTGAACGTGGTCGACTGCTTCTTCTACGATGGCATCAAGGCCATCTTCCAGCTGGGGCTGGCCGTGCTGGAGGCCAACGCCGAGGACCTGTGCAGCAGCAAGGACGACAGCCAGGCCTTGATGGTCCTCAGCAGGTGGGGACCGCCTGGGGTGGAGGGGCAGCAGCGGGACTCCAGGAGCCAGGCGGCAGGTCCAGGCAGCCGGGCTGTCGCTGTGGGAGTTCTTCCACTCTACCACTTGTCACCCCATGTGCCCCCAGGGCCAGGCCATCAGGCAGCCCCGTCACCCGTGTGCGGTGAGGAGTCTGCCTTCCCTCGCTCCTGTCCGCCAAGTGAGAGGCAGGAGGGGCGAGGGTATCGGTGCCTTTCTCTGAGCAGGTTCAAGTGTCCTTAGTCGAGAGGGACTCATGGTGGCCTTGAACGGGGGCGGGCAGGCGGACACGGGAAAACGTGGGCCTCAGGCCGCCAGCTGGAGGATTTGGACATTTTGTGCATAGGGGATGGTGCGTTGTAGGGAAGGCAAAGTCCCGCAAAGCTGAGGACGGGAACCCGGGTCCCTTGGAGCTGAGGGCAAGTTGGATGACAAATGAAAAGCTCCTTTTCAGAATACTGTGGAAGCTTAAAATTGCAGTATGCACAGGATTTTGTATTTATGTCCCTGGAGAGTCACAGACCCTGGGAAACCTTCCCGTAGCGCCCAGGTCCACAAGTCTGGCTTCACGCACGTCTCTCGTTTTCTCTAAAATGAGTGTAGCAGTTGCTGCCTGGCACTCCTCCCACCGTTTGGAGGCAGACGAGCTGGTTTGACAGTTGCTGCCACGTGTCCAGGGGCCCCTGTGAAGGCAGGTGTCGCATGGTGCCCAGGGGAGGGTAAACCTGTGCTTTTCCGGTGGGTGGTGTGCCCAGGTTTCTGGATCACATCAAGAACGAGGATAGCCCTGGACCCCCGCTAGGCAGCCACCATGCCTTTTTCTCGGATGACCAGGAGCCCTGTCCTATGACCGACATTGCCGACCTGATCCGGGACTCCTACGAGGTACCTGGGCCCCATCCCTGCCCCACCCCAGCTCTCTTGGGAGATGGACTTCCAGGGAGGTTTTCCAGGCTACTTCTGTTTCCTGTATGGACGCATAAGGGATTCTGTGAGTGAGTGGACCCTTCCTTCCCTGCAGAAATTCGGAGACCAGTCTGTGGCTCAGATCGAGCACATGCGCTGCAAGCACAGGATCCGGGTCCTGCAGGGCCACGAAGACACCACAAAGCAGAATGTGGTGAGTAGAGGCCTCCTGGGAACCACTGCTCCTGGCGGCCAGGTGCTGACCTGGGCTGGGTGCCCTGCTGGTCTCCTAACAGGAGAAAGCCAGCTTTTTTTTTTTTTGCATTGAATTAACAACTTGACAGGGTGAGCTGGTGGAGAAAGAGCGTGGGTTTAGTTTGAGAGTCAGACAGATTGTGAGCAAACTAACTACTGTGAGCCTCAGTCTCCCCGATTGTAAAATGAGGATAATACTAACCACCGTGTGGGCTTAAATGAGGGACAGTATAGCGCATGCCCGGCACCGAGGGCCTGCAGTGTTGATGGCTGTGCAGGAGGAACTTCCTGCCCAAGCTGTAGCCTTGCTACTGTTTACTCCCATTAGGACTTACAATGCTTGTCCTGAGTTGCGGACGTGTGAATCAGAAAAGATGAGGATAAAAAGCCCTGAGAGAGCGGCCATAAAGTGATCTCTGTGATGGGAACAGACTCTGTCCCGGGAGGAGCTGGGCGCCTGGCGTCCACCCCAGCGGGACGCGCCCTCTCGGCCTCTGGTCCTCCCAGGGGCAGGCAGAGTTCACTCCATGACCGTTTGTTCTTTCCTCAAGCTGCGAGTCGTTATCCCCGAAGTCTCAGTCCTTCCAGAAGACCTAGAGGAACTCTACGATTTATTCAAGGTAGGAAAATCTGGGAGGATGAGGGAGTGACAGGCCCTGAGCCAGACCCCAGCTGATGTCATCGCCTGCCTGCGGGAGGGTGCAGAGGCTGGAGGGGTCGGCATGTGCCTGTTGGGTGGCAGCGAGGCTGGAGCGGCCCCCCGGCCAGCTCTGGCTTGGCCGTGCCTCCTGGGCCCGAGCACGGATGCTGTTGTGCTCGGCTGATAGGCCCTCGGTGCTGGGGACACGTCCTTCACTGCCCTAGGCCGAGTCCCCAGTCAGTAGTGGATTCAGGGACTTCCCTGGTGGGGCAGTGGTTAAGAATCCGCCTGCCAGTGCAGGGGACCTGGGTTCGATCCCTGGTCCGGGAAGATCCCACATGCTGCGGAGCAACTAAGCCTGTGAGCCACAACTACTGAGCCCACGTGCCACAACTACTGAAGCCCGTGTGCCTAGAGCCCGTGCTCCGTAACAAGAGAAGCCTGCGCACCACAATGAAGAGTAGCCCCCGCTCACCGCGACTAGAGAAAGCCCTTGCACAGCAACAAAGACCCAACGCAGCCAAAAATAAATAGATTTATTTAAAAAAATACAAAAAAAAATAGTGGATGCAACAGTGACCCTTATTGAAATTATCACCTCGTATACTTTTTTCTATTATTATTTTTTAAAATTGAAGTATAGTTGATTCACAATGTTGTGTTAGCTTCTGGTATACAGCACAGTGATTCAGTTATACGTATATATATTCTTTTCTTAAAAAATATTTATTTGTTCGGCTGTGGCTGGTCTTAGTTGCGGCACGCAGGATCTTTGTTGTTGCCGTGTGCGGGGTCTTCGTTACAGCATGCGGGATCTTTTTCATTTTTTAGTTGCCGCATGCGGGATCTTTAGTTGCGGCATGCACGTGGGATCTAGTTCCCTGAGCAGGGGATCGAACCGGGCCCCCTGCATGGGGAGCGTGGAGTCTTAGCCACTGGACCACCAGGGAAGTCCCATACGTATATTCTTCTTCATTATAGGTTTTTACAAGATATTGAATACAATTCCCTGTATCACCTCAAATACTTTTTAATCATAACCTCTCAGCCACATGACGTGTGTACATATTCTTGTGTTTGTGTGGCTGGTCTGCCTGCTACTTTATGTTCTGTTTTCCCCTGATGCTGTCATTAACACTTTTTCACATTGCCCTATGGTCTTACTCATTTTTAAATCATTTAAAACCTGTCATGTTGGTAATACTTACCATGCTAAACTGTATTTCGACTATTTGGATATTTAGGTGGAAGACTTGCTGAATTAAATCACCCTGCAAAGACCATTTTCAGGTGCCTTTTCTCTTGCTCGAAACAGTCAGTAAAAATGGGGAAGAGAGGCAGACAGTGGACCCACTCCCTACAGCCTGGCAGTGAAGCGGGGAGAAGACAGCCGCAGAAAGCAGGCCAGCCCGGAGGAGTCGGCCACCGGAGCTGTCCTGGTGGGGCCTCTGAGCCGCCAGCACTTCTGCACTCAAATGGCCGCGTGCTCAAGATAATCTTAAGCAGCACTTAGGTCTCCTGAGCAGAGCCGCAGATATTGTCTGACCCTTCCTGGGGCCGTCGTGTCACGTCTCCCTGTGGTCACTGACATGGTGGCTGGCTTAGTAGGTTCCCGGCACTCCTCACGCCTGGTCAGCAGGATGCGTGATGAGTCCTCAGGCTACGTCTCCTGTAAACATCACCGGGTTTCAAGTTTTATAGTTTCCTCTGTTGCATGAAGAGAAAATACGAAGCCAGAGGTGACTTAGTGTCCCACGCCGCCACCTCTCTTTGACTTTCAAGGAGGAAAAACAGGGAGTACTAGAAACACAAAAGCAGGTTAACAAACGTGTTGTTTAGCATAAAACATCTTTGATTTATTTAGGGCTAACTTCTCAATTTGAGAGAATAAGACGTCTCACATTTGAATTTGTATGACTTAAGAGACTGCCTTAAATTCATCATAAAAATAAGTTTCATTAAGTACTAACTGTATCATTAATCTTTCATACAAGGAGTATTTAAAGAAGACAGACAGCTATTTCCTGTGTCCTATTTCTATCTTTTCTGTGAACAATGTGGGTGAAATTTATTTTCGTATTTTTTTTTTTTTTTAGCTCTGCAGGCCTTTCATTTGTGTAGGACTAACTATGAATATAAACTTCAACTATAAATACAAGACCAATTTCAAAATGCACTTCCAAAAGAAATTCCAGGACAGTAGCGTCATCATCATGGTGTCTAATTCCGTCATACAGCCTGAGGTACCTCCTTTATGTGCCCAGAGCCATCCTCACCGCCACGGAACCCCCCTCAGGCTGTCCTCCCCCGCTCCCACTGCCCCCTTGCTGCTGACCTTCCCTGAATGCCCTTGGCTTTCATAATCTGGCCTCTTATATTTTAATGCTTCTTTAAGTACTGTGAGGTATAATGGTCCCTAGTTGGGTTTTACATGCATCTCTTCTTGTCTCTTGAATCAGAAATTCGTTTTCCCAAGGGAAAGGGCCACATAGAGATACCCTTACATTGTTGTATAAATATGTGATAGGGTCTTATTAAGGAGTCCATTCCTTAACTTCATTGCCTCCTTCCCGAAGCCTGGAACGTACAGGTGTGACCATTCTCTATGTCAGCAAGGAATAGCCTGCTCTGTCTTCTTTACGTACTCTTTCCTATTAAAGATGAACAGTGTGTACGTAATGAAATCTATTTTTATTCTGAATGGAAAGCAATCTTTCTTTTATGCCTTAATGCAGTTCTTTCTTTTCTTTCAGTTTTATTGAGGTATAATTGACCTACAGCACTAAGTTTAAGGTGTACAGCATAATGACTTACATGTATTGCGAAATGATGCGCAGTAAGTTAACATCCATCATGTCATAAATTTATAGATACGAAAAAAAAGAACAAAAATGATTTTTTTCTTGTGACGAGAACTTTTAGGATCTACTCTCTTAGCAGCTTTCAAATATACCGTACAGCAGTGATAACTATAGTTGTCGTGTTGTACATACATCCCAGGACTTATTTATCTTATAACTGGAGATTTGTACCTTTTGACCCCCTTAACCCCGTTCTATAACCCGCACCCACGGCCAGCCCCAGCCTCTGGTAACCACGAATCTGATCCTTTTCTATGACTGTGGGTTTGTTTGTTTGTTTGAATTTATTTTATTTTTGGCTGCGTTGGGTCTTTGTTGCTGCACACGGGCTTTCTCTAGTTGCAGCGAATGGGAGCTACTCTTTGTTGCAGTGCGCAGGCTTCTCATTGCGGTGGCTTCTCTTGTTGTGGAGCATGGGCTCTAGGCGTGTGGGCTTCAGTAGTTGTGGCACGCGGCTCAGTAGTTGTGGCTCGTGGGCTCTAGAGCACAGACTCAGTAGTTGTGGCACACAGGCTTAGTTGCTCTGCAGCATGTGAGTTCTTCCCGGACCAGGGCTCGAACCCGTGTCCTCTGCATTGGCAGGTGGATTCTTAACCACTGTGCCACCAGGGAAGCCCATGTTGCTATTTTTTTTTTTAGATTCCACATATGAGATCATATAGTATTTCTCTGACTTATTTCACTTACCGTAATGTCCTCGAGGTCCGTCCAGGTTATAAAGCAATGTTTTAAATTACGTAAATTTAGATTTGCGATGTCTGTCCCTTATCCTCTGAAATTGAAAACAGCTTCATTAGTCTTCTCTCTTCAAGTAAGATGGGAACAATATAATACACACTTGATGTCATTGACTACTTTTGGAAATACTCAGGACCTGAAACAGTGCCTGTGACATTTTTGTAGATTCAGTATGTACAGATCTTTTCTCGTTCTTTTTTAATGGCTGCAGGATTTGATGGTAGGGCTTAACCATACTTTATTAGCCATTCACCTGCTGAGGGACATTTATCTCATTTCCAGTTTTTTCTGCTTTATAAACAGTGCTGTATCAAGCATGCTTGTGCCTTTCTTGGGACACCTGTGCTGCCGTTTCTGTAGGATGGGTTCCTTAGGGATGCACAAACCAAGTTTTAGTCACTATTGCTAAAGCGTTTTAGATTTTTCAAATTTCAGTTCTACTGATGATGCCTAAGGGTGCTCATTTCCTATGTTCCCCACTCACCCAGCATTTAACATTATGGATCTTTTAAAATTTTACTAGTTGTGTAGAAAATTGCATTTCATTTTAACTTAACATTTGTTTACTCATTAGTGAGGTTGAGTACCCTTTCATAAGTTTATTGGCTAATCATATACTTTCTTGTATCATCTCTTCATATCCTTTGCCTGTTTTTATATTGACTTTTCTGTAGGATTCTGTGTAAACTGGTTGTACTAGTCCTTGGCCTTTATAACTGTTTTCTTCTGGGTAGGATTCTGAGGGCCTCTAGCATCACAGGGTGGCAGATATACACGCAAATTCACAGTGTGTCTTGGGTTTGAGGAATGGGAATTCATCAGACCTTTGTTTCACACTTGAACATTCTTATGATACTTTTCCTGATTCTGCAAAGGCTATTTAAGGAACATGGCTCCAGAGAATATGCAGTAAAATTATAGATGGCATTTTGGTTTCCATCCAAGGATAGGCACTTGGATATTATAGCATCTGTACTTGTTTCTGTGCCATCCTTATGGGCAGAGGGCATTGAAATCGTGAAGAACCCTGCAGTCATTGGGAACTATTTCAAGTGAGTTGAGATGTCCCAAGAGGTGATTTAGTACAGGTGTAAAAGAAACATTCTAAAGAGGCTAACCTGGTCCTAGGCGACAGGGCCAGTTTTGATTGCTTTAGTTTTCAGTCTATTCCCAAGACTTCAAATTGCCTTTGCTTTTTTTACCTTTACTTTTTTGAATTGTTAATATATTCATGTGGTTGAAAATTCAGAACATATAAAAAAGCTTGCTTCTCCATCTGGGTCCCTGCCCCCGTTTTCCATCCTCACAGGTTACCAGGGTAAATAGTTTCTTCTGTATCCTATAGATTTGTCTAGTACTTTCTGACTTTCAAATAATATGATTTAAGAAAAAATACCAGAATAAAAATTGTATGATTTCAATAATTAAAACTGTGGCAGGGGAGTTCCCTGGCGGTCCAGTGGTTAGGACTCTGCGCTCTCACTGCTGTGGGTCCAGGTTCAATTCCCTGGTCGGGGAACTAAGATCCCATAAGCTGTGCAGTGTGGCCAAAATTAAACAAAACAAAACTATGGCAGCTGAACTGTACATTTAAAAATTGTTAAAATGGTAAATTTTGTTATGTATATTCTGCTACAATGAAAAAAGAAACCTTAATAAAAAGGAAAAAGTTTTTGCTTGTTACTACAGGGTTACCTGTAACTACATTTCTGGTTGGAGTGGTGAGATTGTGAGTTAATTTTTTCATTTGTTTGTTTTATAATGTTGCTTATTCAATACTGAATTTTACGAGGCAAAGCAAGTCAGGAGAGAAGGCTGTGTTGGCTTTGGCCTTTACGTGTGCGGCCTCCCATGGGGGCCGCCGCCCCTCACAGACCCCTCTCGCTCCCCTGTTAGAGAGAACACATGATGAGCTGCTACTGGGAGCAGCCCAGGCCCGTGGCCCTGCGCCATGACCCCAGCAGGCCCTACGCGGAGCAGTACCGCATAGACGCCCGGCAGTTTGCACGCCTGTTTCAGCTCGTCTCGCCGTGGACCTGCGGGGCCCACACAGAAATCCTCGCTGAAAGGACTTTCAGGCTCCTGGATGAAAACATGGACCATCTGATCGAATTCAAAGCATTCGTGAGCTGTCTCGGTATGACTCTAGGGGTCTGTCCTGCAGTGAGTTCATTTGGGACGTGAGTCTGTGAACACAAGACAAGTAGACTGTCACGCAGGCACATCCACTCAGTGAAATGGGTTTGGGAGTCGCCTGCCGTGATTTGGGGATTTTAAAAGTCCCTCTGCAGGCTCCTCTCGTGACCACTTTTATGTTTCCTAAGCGGGTGGTGGGAGGGCAGCCCAGGCTCTCAACATACATGGTTGTTGACCTTGTTCTCCTGGGCACCCAGGGTGTGGTGGTGTCTTGTTAGGAATGTGTCCTGAGACACATTTTTTTAAAAAAAATAAATTTAAAATTGAAGTATAGTTGATTTACAATATCGTGTAAGCTTCAGGTGCACAGCACAGAGATTCAGTTATACATACATATGTGTGTGTGTTGTGTGTATATATATATATTCTTTTTCAGATTCTTTTCCCTTATAGGTTATTACACACTATTGAGTATAGTTCCTTGTCCTCTACAGTAGGTCCTTGTTGGTTGTCTATTTTATGCATAGTAGTGTGTATATGTTAATCCTAGCCTCCTAATTTATCCCTCCCCGCCCCCCCCCGCACATTCCTAACTCTTGCAGCTAAAATTAAAATCTTTCAGAAGGTATGAGGCCAGACAAAATTCCTGAGGTTATGTTGCCGCTCAGCAGTCACCAGTCACTACCCTTCACATTTTCCTTTCAGGTACACACTGTCTGGGTAGCAGTAGGTGAAGTGTCAGGTCAACAGACACTGACCTTACTACGTTCTCTCTACAGTGACTTTGTGTCCTGACACATGTACTTAAACCATTTGCATGTACTCAGTCTCTCTCTCTCTTTTTGGATTTTGCAGATATTATGTATAATGGAGAAATGAATGAGAAAATTAAACTGTTATATAGGCTTCATATCCCTCCAGGTAAGAAATTCCAAGTAGAAAAGTTAGGCTCTGTTCTGCCTTGACATAAATCAGCTTTGTGCATGACCTTGAGGTTCTTGTCTTTTTAAATTTATTTAGACTTGAGGCAACAGATGTTTCTAGTTCGGGGTGGCTGATGACAGATTTTGAGTACCACATTGTATGGCCTATGGCAGGGGTTCCCAGACTCGAGTGTACATCAGAGTCATCTGGATGGCTTGTTATAATACAGGATACCTGGCCCACCCCGGTTTCTAATCCGCTAGGTCCGAGGACCACACTTTGAGAACCACGGGCCTGTGGAATGTGGGGGAAGACAAACCCTGGTTGCCTTACAGATGGTTATCTTAGCTTACTGTTTTTTGAAAAATTGAGGTAAAATTGGTATTATACTAGTTTCAGGTGTAAAGCATGATAGTTCAGTCTTTGTATACACTACAAAGTGATCACCACAGTAAATCTGATTACCATTTGTCCCCATAAAATTGACCCCCTTCACCCATTTTGCCCCCCCCACCCCTTTCCCCTCTGGTAACCAACAGTCGATGGGTGTTGTTTTATTCATTTGTTTCATTTTTTTAGATTGCATATATGACTGAAATCATACAGTATTTGTTTTTCTCTGACTTATTTTGCTTAGCATAATGCCCTCAAGGTCCATCTGTATTGTTGCAAACGACAAGATTTCCTTCTTTTTCATGGCTGAGTAGTATTCCATTGTGTGTATGTATGTGTGTGTGCAACTTTACTGAATTCATTTATTCCAAGAATTTTTGGTGGAGCCTTTAAGGTTTGCTATATATATGGTATCTGACAGTTTTACTTCTTCCTTCCCTTTTATTTCTTTTTCTTGCCTAATTGTTTGGGCTAACACTTCCGATACCGTGTTGAATAAAAGTGGCAAGAGTAGGCATCCTTGTCTTGTTCCTGATCTTAGGGGAAAAGCTTTTAGCTTGTCACCATTGATTATAATGTTAGCTGTGAGTTTGTCATATGGCCTTTATTACGTTGAGGTATGGTCCCTAAATAACCACTTTGATGAGAGTTTTTAATCATAAGTGGATGTTGAATTTTGTCAAATGCTTTTTCTGCATCTGTTGAGACAGTTGTGTGTTTTTTATCCTTCATTTTGTTAATGTGGTGTATCATGTTGATTTGTGGATGCTGAACCATCCTTACATCCCTGTAATAAATCCCACTTGGTCATGGTATATAATCCATTTAATGTATTGTTGAATTAAATTTTTTAAAACCCTGCTTTAAATTTAAAAATTTAAAAATTCTGCTACTTTTGGATGGAATGTTTTGTATATATATGTGGTTTAAGGCTGATGCTTCATTATTGATTTTCTGTCTGGATGTTCTATCCATTAATGTAAGTGGGGTCTTAAAGTCCCCTACTAGTACTGTATTGCTGTCAATTTATCCCTTTAGGTCAGTTAATATTTGCTTTATTTATTTAGATGTGCTGCTCTTGGGTGTATAACTATTTACAAATGTTATATCTTCTTGTTGGGTTGATCCTTTTATCAATATGTAATGCTCTTCTTTGCCTTTTATTACAGTTTTTGTTTTAAAGTCTATTTTGCCCAATAAAAGTATAGCCACCCCAGATTTCTTTTTGCTTTCATTTGCAGGGACTGTCTTTTCCATCCCTTCACTTTCAGTTTGTGTCCTTTCATCTGAAGTGAGTCTCTTGTAGGCAAGCATGTAGATGAGTCTTGGTTTTTCATCTATTCCGCCACTCTGTCTTTTGATTGGAGAATTTAGTCTATTTACACTTAAAGTAATTATTGAGAGGTATACACTTATTGCTATTTTGTTAATTGTTTTTTGTAGTTCCTCTCGGCTCTTTTTCTCTTTTTTCGCTTCCCTTGTGGTTTGATGACATTCTTCAGTGTTATATTTGGATTCCTTTCTCATTATCTTTTGTGTAGGTTTTTGCTATGTAGTTAATCACAAGGTTCACTATATGACAGCCTATATATATAACAGTCTATTTTAAGTTGATAGCAACTTAAGTTTAAGTGTATTCTAAAAACTCTGTATTTTTATTCCCTCCCCCTACGTTTTGTTTTTGATGTGATATTTTACATATTTCTATTTTGTATATCCCTTAATCAAATCTGGTGTAGTTAATTGTACTATTGGATTGGCCAAAAAGTTCATTCAGGTTCTTCTGAAAGATGTTGCAGAAAACTCCAAACGAACTTTTTGGCCAACCCAATACTTTTGTCTTTTAACCTTTATATTAGCTTTGTAAGTGGTTGATCTAGCTTTACCTTTATATTGCCTTTATCAGTGACATTTTGACTTTCATGTTTTCTTGTTGCTAGCTAGGGGTTTTTCTTTTTGTCTTAAAGAAGTCCATTTAACATTCCTGTAAGGCTGGTTCAGTGGTGATAAACGCCTTTTGCTTGTTTGAAAACTCTTTTTATCTTTCCTTCAATTGTTTTCTTTTTTTAAAATTCATTTCAGTTGACATAGGACTATTCAAATGTTCTTTCCTTTGTATTTATTTATTTTTAATTTATTTTATTTATTTTTTGGCTGCATTGGGTCTTCGTTGCCATGCGTGGGCTTTCTCTAGTTGCGGCGAGTGGGGGCTACTCTTCATTGCGGTGCGCGGGCTTCTCATTGTGGTGGCTTCTCTTGTCACGGAGCATGGGCTCTAGGCACGCAAGCTTCAGTAGTTGTGGTGTGCGGGCTCAGTAGTTGTGGCTTGTGGGCTCTAGAGTGCAGGTGCAGTAGCTGCAACACGTGTTGCTCCGCGGCATGTGGGATCTTCCTGGACCAGTCTCAACCACTGTGCCACCAGGGAAGCCCAGTCTCCTTCAATTCTGATTAACCTTGCTGGGTAGAGTATTCTTGGTCGGAAGTTTTTCCTTTTAGCACTTTGAATGTATTGCGCCACTCCCTTCTGGCCTGCAGCTTCTGTTGAAAAATCAGCTGATAGTCTTATGGGGGTTCCATTGTGCATAACAAGTTGTTTTTTTCTTGCTGCTTTTAAGATTCTCTCTTTATCTGTAACTTTTATCATTTTAGTTATAGTGTGTCTTGGTGTGTGTCTCTTTGGGTTCATTGTATTTGGAACTCTCTGGGCTGTGGGAGAGTCCCATGGGACTGTAATTGTAAACTGTGCTGACCTCCAGACCAGGAGATCTGGAGGTGCTCCCCAGGCAACAGTTACAAAAATCATGACTTCAGATGAGTGTATAAGCCCCTTGGAAGGTACCAGAGAGCTGTGGTGAGGCTAAGAGAGGGTGCAAGGGTTATGCCTCCCTGCCTACATTCCAAGTGCGCCTCTGTAGCCTCTAGGTGTGTGGCAAATCTAAGCCCGTCCCTCAAGTTGAAGCCCTAGGACAAGTAAATGGGCCCTTTTGTGCAGGTGGGCTGGGGGTGTGTTCCAGTCTGTTGTCTGTGCAGTGCCCTGGGTGTGGTAGCCTGCCCAGAACCGTCTTTCTGATTGTTTCAGTCCTGTGGGGCCTCAGGACTCTTGCCCTCCCGGGCCAGGGGATCAAGGGATAGCCCCCGTGTGGACCACGTTCATCTGCTGGCTTTTGCAAGGCTGCAGGAGAGAGGGTTGAGTATGGGACACACCTGCAGCTTTAGTGATGCAGGTGAAGAGCCCTGGGGCGGGGCACTCTTGTGAGTTCAGTGACTGTGCGCCCACCTCCACTAGCAAGGTATAGGTAGAGTGAACAAAGGGGAAAATGGTGCTTCGTTCCCGAAGAAAGTCCCACCTGTCTCTGCCCCTCCAGCAGAAGCTTTAAGATTAGCAAATGGGGGGTGTCCCTGGTGGCGCAGTGGTTGGGAGTCCGTCTGCCGATGCAGGGGACACGGGTTCGTGCCCCAGTCCGGGAAGATCCCACATGCCGCGGAGCGGCTGTGCCCGTGAGCCATGGCCACTGAGCCTGCGCGTCCGGAGCCTGTGCTCCGCAACAGGAGAGGCCACAGCAGTGAGAGGCCCGCGTACCGCAAAAAAAAAAAAAAAAAAAAAAAATTAGCAAACGGGTCTCCTTCACATGCAGTCCAGGCACTACTTAAACTGCTGCCTCTGCGCTGGGTCCTAGGACCAGTGAGACCCTCAGTAGGAGTATCTCAGATCCCTACACTCCCCAGGTCCCTGGGACATAAGCTCCCCTTGGTTTCCAAAGCCAGACAGTTTGGGGGCCTCGTTTCCATTCATCTACTGATGGACATTTAGGTTACTTCCATGTCTTCTTGGCTATTGTAAATAGTGGTGCTATGAACATTGGGGTTGCATGTATCTTTTCGAATTATAATTTTTGTCTCTTCCAGATATATATGCCAAGGGTAGGACTGCTGGATCATGTGGTAACTCTAGTTTTAGGTTAAGGAACCTCCATAGTGACTCTAGCAATTTACATTCCCTTGCTTACCTGTATTTAATATTTGAATTATTTGAATTATATTATTATTATTATAATATTTGAATATTTGAATTTGAATTATTTAATATTTGAATTTTTGATGCAGTTAAAAAAAAAGTCTTAAGAACGCAGACAACCTAAGACCTCTATTTAAATGCATCAATTTGACAGGGCCATGAAGATCCACAATACATTTAGGCACTTTTCATTTAAATAGATTTGATTTTAACAAATATTTGTTTTCCACCCTCATGAATAACATTTTGATTAAAGGTGGAACAAACACACTCATGGGGAAAAAAGCTTAACTCACTAATTAGGAAGTATACTGAGGATTACAGGTTTGAATTTGTGTGCCCAAAGAGTGATGATGTCTTATTGCCCTGATGGGAGGTGGAAAACCAAACAAAGCACACCAGCCTCTGGCCTCAAACACCCGCCTTGTGCAGAGAGCGCTGGAACTCTGCAGGGTCAAACAGGAGACAGAGGGCTTTGTCAGGTCACTTACAAAGGTGATGCATCTCGGGAAGCAAAGAAGCCCTAAGCCCAAGGCCTCACAGTTTTTGAAGAGCTCAGTTCATTGGCCCCATGGTGACTACAACACTGTTTAGCAAATAGAAGAGAAATATTCCAGATGATTTGATACCAGATTAGGTGATGGAGGCATGAACAGTATTCTAGAAGATTACTGAATCAGGAGTTTTCACTGAAAATTGCTAAATCTGTAAGTACTGGTCATTTCACTCAGCTAATTACACTAATTGGACATCCAGAAGACCATTTCCTGGAAGAACATTAGATTCATTAGGAAGAAGCATCAAAACAAGCTACCAAGAATGACATATCAGAATCGGTAAATTAACACAAATGAATGAGGCATCGGAGGCTTCCTGTAAAGACAGCACACTGTGAGCGGAGCTGATAGACAGTTCTGCTCCTCCTGGAAACTCTGGGGTTCAGGAAATACGTTGCTGGACTTGCAGAGCAGCTCCCCAAAAGGTGTCCCTGCTGGTCTGGATCCACGTTAACTGACGTTCTTAAAATGCTGAATCTAATAAAGTTCGAACAAAGGTCAGCTTATCACAGGATCCAAAAATGATAGTTTACATCTAATAACTTAGGCAGTACTGATGTCAGCTACATCAGAAGTGATACCAGGCACATTTGATTTGGTGAAAGACAGCTTAGGCTAGATGAAAGTCTGTTCTTTGTATTGGGATCCTGAGTTGAAAATGTCACTTGAGGGTTTTGCAAAATATGACAAGTGTAGAATATAAACCTCCTGAGAAACGTTTTGTGAAATTAAAAGATTGCACTGAGCTTTTTAAAAGAGAAAAGCTAGGTGCTTAAGATCCCTAGTATCGTCCAAATTGTTAAGCCACTAAAATGGGATTTATGGTCCCAGCGTCCAGTACTTGTTGCAGCTCAGGTAACTTTCTTATAGTAGATATCTGAGACACAAGTTGGATACTTCGTTTGCTTTTCCTATCAATGACTTGGTTATACTGGAATTCCTAATTAATCCAAATGCAAGTCTGTTCCCTTAGAAATTGATTGCTGTTTCTAGCCTACATGGAGGGGTCGAAGGGGGGCACTCACTGTATGGCTTTTCCAAGAAGAAAATGTATTGGAAAATGGTATTATTTTGATGACTGTGGTGTCAACTGTGTGTGAAGGCCAAATTGTGTTGAAAGCAGTCTATGTACTCTTCTGCCAGAGAGAAGCAACTTTCAGTGGAACTGGCTTTTCCCCTCCACAAGCATCCCATTTAGAAAGTGCTGAGATAGCGATGATGACAGTGTTACAGGGAATGAGTATGCGCACCAACTAATGAAAGTGCTTGAAGCCGTAAGGAGGGTGTCGTGCTTGTGTCTGTTGAAGCGATGTACTTACCCACCAGTCACACAGACATGTGAGATCGGGAGCTTCGAGATAACCAAATACAGATCCTTCATCCAGTTTTAACACGTGCAGAATTTGAAGTGAGACACGGTGAAAGCTTTAATAGAACTGTCTCTCAATCCACTTATAGTCTTGAATTATGAATTACACATATATTGGAATGTAAAAATGTTACATTTATAAAAGCTCAAGTATCTCATTTTAAAAGGTTGAAAGTACATTTTTAAAGGTGGTATACACTCAGTGTTTACTGTTTTTCCTTATGCACTGTATCTTACATTTCTGATAGGAATAGATAGCAGCATGAGTGTTTTCCAGTGAGCGCCAAGACTCCACTGTCCCGTGTCCAGTCCGGATGCTGGTGCTTTCTGTGTGCAGGGACTGGAGAGAGGTTGGCTGGCCTTTCTGGCTCCTTGTCACTGTTGGCACTTGACCTGGCTCCTTTCTGGACACTCACCCACCCCTTGAATTAATTGTTCCTCTCTGTGCTCTCATGATATTTGTGTGTATTGGTTCTTCTGTTAGGGCATCTTCTTAGAGTGACTCGTGTACACATTTCTGTTTGATACGCTGAGCTCTTTGAGGATAGGGACCCAGTATCCGCTAGACATCCCAGCAGCTATTACTTGGGAAACCATTTCTATCGTGACTGCCCCACGTACCATCCAGGGTTTGTAATTTTCCTCCTATTCAGTTTGAGTGGATTCTCACATTTGTTTTGGGTAAAGTTGGAAAAAAACGACTCAATAACTTTGTTAAATTAAAAAAAAAAAAAAAAAAAAAAAAGGACCCAACAGAAAAAACAAAAAAAACCACCCCAAACAGCCTCCCACCTTCCAAACCCCAGGAACCTGCTTCCCAAGTAGGAAGGAGGGTAGATTAATCAAGGCTTTGGTGCCATCTTGTGGACATTTGTTGGATCACAACAGAATTTTGCCTTTGATTTATTCTCAGTGAATGGCTATTAAGTTTCAACCTTTTAAAAATGAGGATCCTTCATCTGCAATCCCTTTTATAATCCTGGTAACAGCTTTACTGATCTGTAATCCACACACCACACATTTCAAAGTGTACAGTCTAATGTTTTTTAGTATATCCCGTTACACAACCACCATTGCAATTTTAGAACATTTTCACACCAAAAAGCAAGCCTGTGCCCCTTAGCTCTTGTCCCCAATCCACACATTTCCCGCCCCTGCTTCCTGTCTGCAGATACGCCTATTCTGGACTTTTCATACCGTATGAAGTCATGCCGTACATGCCCTTTTGTGTCTCACTGCTTTCTCTTAGTATGTCTTCAGGTCTTGCCCGTCGTGTGGCATGTCGGTGCTTACTCTTTTTATTACAGCCGAAGTGATACCCCGGTGGGCATCCCCCAATTTATTCATTCATCACTTGATGAACATTTGGGTTTGTTTTCACTTTTTTGGCTCTTTGGAACTGCTGTGACCATTTGTGTACAGGTTCTGAGTGGATATGTTTTCATTTCCCTTTGATATATACCTAGGAGTGGAATTTCTAGGTAAAAATGGCAACTTTTTGACGATCCGCAAGACTTTTCCAAAATGGCTATACCATTTATATTCCCACCAGCAGTGTGTGAGGGTTCTGATGTAATTGTATTTTTGTATATTTCAAGACCACTCGTAATGGTAACATGCTGCTTTCAGTTAAGCTTTTTCTAATTTTTGTTAGAAGTTATGTAAGTATAGCAGTATGTGCTAATTACTGGAAAAAAATACCCTCAGTTTAAAGCAATTACTTGTTAATTCACCATCCAGAAATCTAAGTGTATTTATTTCTAGAATTCCATGTGTGCATATATATACTTATATTTAGTTTGACAAAATGGGATTTTACCACACATACACTTTTCTAGGTCAGTATCAGCAATGTCCTGTGAACCTGTGTATCATTACAACATCTATAGACATCTGGGAAAAGGCGTTACTGGTGTGTGATGTTTTCTTGAAGTACACAGGGTTCACAGACCCTGGGAAGACCCTGCGGCCATCAGGCTGGGGGCTCCTAGCTTCACCTTTAGTTTTCTTACCTTAAAAGCTAAATTACTCTGTCAGTTTTGGTTAAGACACAATTTCCTCAATTTAATTTTTAAAATTTTTTATTTTTTTTTTAAAAAGCACTCACTGAAAATGACCGAGACAGCCAGTCACCATTGAAGAATCCTCTGTTGTCGACGTCAAGACCCCTGGTTTTTGGCAAGTCCAATGGTACATACTTTTCATTATCTTCCGTCTGGCACACCACTGCAATGGTTAAGGGCAATGGATTTCACGGCTCTTCTTAGAAGCAGACTAATCTATTCCCTCCTGCCTGGGAGTTAACACCGAGACCACTGCTTTCAGAGGCCAGAAACCTTCCAAACTGCCTTCAACGCCACCACCACTTTATTCTCTTCATCTTTCAGGGCTCCTCTTGTAGCAAGAGGTAACTCAGCTACTATCATCTATTTGTGGCCACTTTCTGTAAAACAAGACTTCTGGTCTCTGCTTTTCAGTTTGTATATACGGCATTTGCTTAGTGGAATTCCTCATCCCCTCACCATTCCTTTCTACCTAGTTTCCTTTTGCTTTCATGGAATTTACTTAGACTAAAGTATATATTGTGTTTCCTTTGTCTCAAGGTGATACAGTTGATTATCAGAAACAGCTGAAGCAGATGATTAAAGATTTAGCCAAAGAGAAAGACAAAACTGAGAAGGAGTTGCCCAAAATGAGCCAGGTATGGACTGTATTCTGTGCAGAGGATTCACCATTGTGCCGAGTGACCGGTTCAGACGTAGGCTTTTAAATTCAGCTGCACCCCCTCCCCCGTTACCTCCAGAGCTATAATCAAAGAAAGACCTTATAACTTCTGGGAGCTGAACACTGTGATGTTTAAATGGGAAACATTTAAACTGTGATCCATTCAGCTGTCCAGACACCCAGAGCTCTTCAGGAGGCTGCCACACACTTCATTCTTTGAAGAGTTTTTATTTTTAATAAGAGAACTAAAAAAAAATTTGGCTGCACGTGGAATCTGGTTCCCTGACCAGGGATCGAACCTGGGCCCCCTGCATTGGGAGCGTGGAGTCTCTTCAGGGACCTCCTGCACTGGACCGCCAGGGGAGTCCCTGAAGTTTTTATATCAAATTCATTTACCAGGTTGTGATGCAGATTTATGCCCTAGAGCGATGGAAGCTATTTGGGGGGACGTGTTATCAGCATTCTTCATGTGATAGTGTACTCTTTCTGGTTTCCTGAAAATCACTGACTGCATATTATACTGTCCTGATAAGGCTTCAAGCTGAAAACGTCCCTTTATTATAGGACTCAAACCCCTTTAGCAGGGTTATTTTGTTTTGTTTTTTTCCCACAAAACAAAGAAGTGTTGCTCAACTCTGTTGAGTTGCTTTCAAATATTCTACTCTTTGGATATAAAGTCAGTTAAATCTCAGTGTTGTCAGTCATACCTCAGTTAACAATCATGGAGGTTTCTCCCAGGTCATTAAACACTAAATTAGTAGCTCAACCTTTTTCCTATTCCTGGAGTAACTGGGCAGCTAAGTTCCACCTGCGGTACCTCTATAACACAACATAAAGATTCTGTTTGGGCAGGAGTATGTGTGTAGCTTGACAAAGCATCAGGCATCACTGTTCTACTTCATTTAATGGCCTTTAGTTGCTGCTTGGCATTCCCAGCAGATTACCAAATCATAATCTCATTCAGTCTTAATATTCAGGCCGTTTCCAACCTTTTGCTATAATAAACCCTAGCCTAAACATCCTTATAAACAAATCTCTGTGCACAGCTTTTGAATACATTAGTTGTCTTGCTGGGTTAAAGGGTCTAACACTTCTGTATAGACAGCACAAGTCTACATGTGTGCTGAAATCCCCTGGACTATTAACGGTGTGTCTTCAGTATGATGGAAGGGCAGAGAATACCTCTTATTTTCTGCTTCAAAAAGTACCATGTGGTTTTTTTTTCAAAGAACTAGGTATTAAGTTTGAAAAAAGCCCACGATATGCTTCTATTCTTGTTACGCTACTACATGCAGACTTGTTTTTTCTCAATTCCAGAGAGAATTTATCCAGTTCTGTAAAACACTGTACAGTATGTTCCATGAAGATCCAGAAGAAAATGATTTGTATCAAGCCATCGCCACGGTAACCACTTTGCTGCTGCAGATCGGGGAAGTGGGGCAGCGGGGCAGCAGCTCTGGAAGCTGCTCCCAGGAAGCAGGGGAGGAGCCGCAGGCTCTGGTTCCTTCTCCTGAGCAGGACTCGGTGTTTGCCGACACCCACAATGGGAAGAGCCCCCGAGAGTCCCAGGCATTTCCTGAAGCCGCACAAGGGGACTGGACTGTCTCCCTTGAACATATTTTAGCTTCACTTCTGACTGAACAGTCACTAGTCAACTTTTTTGAAAAGCCACTGGACATTAAATCCAAACTTGAAAATGCCAAGATCAATCAGTACAGCCTCAAAACGTGTGAAATGAACCGCCAGTCACAGCCTGAACTCAAGCTGAGCAGCCCGTAGCAGGACAGCGGGTGGCAGAGACCAGTCTCCATACCAAAGCACAGGCCAGGTTTGTGGGCTGTCAGCCCATAAATCTAGGTTTGTCTAGTTCATCGTGAGTACACTTTACAAGCTGGGCTCTGGATAAGCAACCTGACAGCCACAGCTGTGGCGGGGGGGTGGGGGTGGGGAACTGATGCAACCCTCCAGCATTTCTGTCTATCCTTTAAGAGAATTCAGTTGGACACTGTCATTGCTAGAGAGTGTCTCACATCAGTTCCCTTGATGCTATGACTTGCAACTTCACTGTTACCAGATTTGCTGTAAAGGGCACTTCTGCTGTGATGCTAGTATTTTGTTCTCAGATGGAATATAAGAAAGTCAAATGTATGATACTAACCCAGAGAGGAGAAAAGCCCAAGCACTCATCCTTCACTTCACAGGGGCGTGATTGAGAATCAAGTTCACTTTCAAGATTTAAGAGCCACTATCTGTGCAATTGTATTTGGCTTTTTTGCACTAATTTCGTTTCAATGCTGGTAATTGAAACCATTTTAATATATTTGTTGTATTCACTTTGTGTCCTTCCAAAAAATGTGTACAAACCAAACCACGCTTTCAACGTTGGCCTCCAGGTTTTTTTAATAAGAAATTTTTGTATTGACTTGGTCTGTTTATATCTTTACTTATTTCAGTGTCTGAGGTCTGGACTGTGCCAGTGAATGGATAACCTGGAGATTCCTCTGCCCCACCATGTTCCCGGCGGATAGTACACTACACTGCAGGTAGCCCCCAACCCCACTACTGTCATCACCAGGGCTTCAAAAGGGGACCTCTTTCTGGCATTTTATTCGTATCAGTGGTACAAGCACTGATGAAATATGATCCCTGCAACACCCTGCTTTCAGGCTGAATTTAGCAACCTTTTAAGAAAGGTTACCCCTGAGCTTTTAACTCCACTTAAACCAGGACTAAAAACACCTCACGGGGCCACCACAAGTAAGTGAGCTAAAAAGGAACTGTACATACTTCATTAAAACTAAGATATCCAAAGTGCACCATTTTAGCATGTTAAAAGTGGCATTTAAGTTCTACATGCCAGTGCCTGGAAAAATGTTATCTTAGAATTCACAAAACACACCTGTAAAAGCATTAACATCATACCCCCAATGTCCCAACCACCTGAACAGCCATTACCAAGCCAGGGATGCATTTCAAAAGCACCTTAGAACACCTGCCTAGGCCCTGTGCAAATATTCAGAAACTCCAGGGAATGGGGAGAAGGGGCCCAGGCACAGTAGTTAGGAAACACTCTCCAAATGCTCCTGTAACTGGGAACTGCTTTCAAACAGACAAGCCTATTTTACCTGCAACTAGAAAAGGAAAATCAAGATGCGAAGGCAGCTCTGTAACTTTATTGGATAATCAGCAGTTAGTTCTCATCCACATTAACTGTCTGTAGATCTGCAAAAGAAGACAGCCCGTCACCTTTCACACCCCAAGAACCTTTTCTTCAAGGGTTTAGGTAAATGTTACTATTCCACGTGCCCTTTCACAACCCAGAAAACAGACCTATTCTGTATCCTTTTGCATTTTCCCACACCATGACACAATTTAAAAAAGGTTTACCGATTATGCCTGTAACATATCCCTACTGGAAGGATGCCAGGGATATAGGTGCACAGTATTTGAACAAATGAATTCAGGTTATAAAAAGGCTGAGGGCTTAAACAGCTTTGTGGGATGAAGTAGAACTTACTTTTGAAAGTGGTGACAGGTACATAGGTAACCAACGTATAGAGCTTGTTTGGTGAATCTTCATCTTCGTTCCGTTTTCTGGACAACCGCACACGGATACGGTATGGGACATTCCTGAAAAATAAGAGAACGCTGGTGTCAGGACGTACTAGTGTCAGTAGGCAGCCACCACTGCCACGCTGGGGCAGCACTGACCCTGCAGGCTATACCGAGCACGTGCAACTGTTGAAGGTTCAGCTCCCCGCCTCCCACACAACTCCTCCTCGGGGCTCGGCCAACCTCTCAGCAGCATCGCAGGCGACTGCATCCCCACCTTTTCTTAATCCAAGGACAGAAGGTGTCCTGAAACTTCTCTCGGCTCATGCCATACCACTCCTCCCCTATCTCAAGGGAGCTCACAGGCACCAATGCCAGCCTCCTGCAGGGCTGAATCTCAGGTCCCTGTCACCGCATGGGACTCCAATGTTAAGACACCCCCGCCCCCCCCACTCATCTTACACATCACCTAGTCCCTGCCAGCTCCACGCCCCGTGGCCGGTCCCACTTCCACCGTCCTCCACAGCAAAACCAGCCCCCTGCTTATAAGCAGGTCTTAACCTCGGCACTACTGATACTTGGGCTGGATACTTGCTTTTGCGTGTATTTGGATGGCCTGCCTTGTGCGCGGTACAATGTTTGGCCCGTGACCACCCCCCACTACTGACAACCAAAACACCCCCGTCCCCCAGGAACTCTGCTCCAGCGGCTTCCCAGTATACGTCCAGACAGAAATCCAAACTCTGTGCCACCACCTACAAGATCTGTCGCCTGCCTAACTCTCCATCCCCACTGTTCTCAAGCCGTACAACCTGCTCCACCTTCACCAACCTCTGTCCCCAAGTCACTGAAGTTTGTTCTCGCTTTGCGTGATGCTCTTACCTGACCCTCACACTGCTGGCTCCTACGTCATTTGGGTCTCAGGTCAAAGGGCTTCCCTGCAGATACTACCCCACTCTCTGAGTCAGTTATTTTCTTTATACCTCCATGTGCATTAGCTAGTGGAATTGTGAAGGTTCATCTTACAACACAGACAACTTGAGTACCTTATTCCTTTGGCCCAGACAGCTTTGTTGAGCCTGGTGTCAATGCGTACATCCGGGGTTCCCATCTCCTTCATGGCAAATTTCCGTATTTCTTTGAGTGCCCGAGGGGCACGCTTCTTGAAACCCCTGAGATTCAACCATAAGTAAATAAATCAATTAAGTACAAAATTAAATGAAATACACGCTATACCATGTCCTATTTTCATAAAGCAAATCTAAACTAAACCTTGAACAGGGCAGGAACAATTCTTTTCTCCACCACTATGTAATGCCCAGCAACTACTATAATACTTGGGACACAGAAGACACACAATCTACTTTCAGTCACATAGAACAAGGACTCTGTATACGACCCTTAAGAGATGCTAATATACACACTGGCCAACCCTTTCCTGATAAAACAAAAACACCCCCAAGGTCTAATAGCATCTGCCAGGGAGAGTATAATCTAAGAATGATGTTAGAATACGCATGAACATAAAGAACACAGAAGTAAATACCGTGTCCTCGGGTCACAATATTATTAAATTATTTGCCACATCTTAAGACATGGGATTTAACGGTTCATTATTAACTTGGTCTATGCTTAAAGAGCAGGGGCCTGAAATGTACCAATTCCCTCTCAAGAAACACGATGAGGGCAACAGTTAATGCTCCGGATCTCTCGGCATGTGTTAGGCACCATTAACCTGTTGTTTAGATGAGGATACGTAACTTCCTTTGAATTTCATGCTTTCAGTTAAATACAAAACGTGAAAAAGCCAAAGTTTACTACCGGCTGAAATGGTCAAGCATTTGGATAAGCAAAGGTTATTCCAAGGGGGGCAGAGACCGAAGCTTAAAGGCTGTCCTCCCCCGCCCCAGGACTGTGACTGTCACAGGAGCCATGTCAATTACCATGTCCCCCTTGCTCCCTTTGCTCTACCCCTCACCAGCCTCCTTGAATCCATCAAGCAAGGTCGCTTCGTTCACTTAAATATTTAACCACCTAGAAATAAAAGGCACTAGAGATAACAGCAGTAGGTTTAACAGACAAAAGCCTGTTTCCCACGTAGCTTTCGTAGTTGACACATGGAGTATGTCAGATGGTATCAAGCGCCACAGAGAAAAACAGACCAGGGAAAAGAGGGAGCATTAGGGAAGGAAGGGGGCTGCAGGTTTCAAGTAAGATGGCCACTGAGACACTGAAGTCCAGACCCAAAGATGATAAGGGCAACTATTTATCTACCTAATAGAAAAAGCATTACGGCAGGGAAAAAAGGTAAAACTAAACCCAAACTGTGAGCTTGAATCAGGTACTTGCCTGCTTTGATTAGGAAAGAAAGTGGCCAACCCATGTGGAATCATAGCAAGAACTTTGGCTTCTCATCTGAGTTAAGATGGGAAGCCAATGGGGGCCTTGAGAACAGCCCGGGTGTCTGGGGCTGGAAGAGGGAGCCAGGAGCTGGAGCCGCTGACTGCAACCATCAAGAGAACACTGGTGGGACCAGTGCGACCAGCCTGGGGAAGGCCAAGCCAAGAAGACACACTCACTTGCCGCGAAGGCCACAGGGAAATGGGAAGGTCGGGGGTGGAGATGGACGCTAGGAGTTTGGTGTGGGGCCATGTAAAATTTTTGAGATACCCATTTAAACACCCAAGTATACAGGTTAACAGCAGCTGGATACGCGAGACCCTAAAGCTAGCCGCTGTTACCAAGCATAGGTAGAGAGGGGCTGAGCCCTGGACTCAACGCTAAGAGGACGGGCTGTGAGTAACAACAGACTAGACTGGGGAGGGGCAGCAGCTGCGGAAGCACAAAAACCACCACTGTGGGATCTTTGGAAGTAAAGCGAAGAATGAATTGCTGCCCATCAAGTATGACCGAAGGTTTTAGTTCCGTGAGGTCTTCACTTAGGGCTCTTATGACAAAGCACAGAATGCCTGAAAAACCTGCCCACCCACAATGCCTCACACCCACTCTTCTAATGTCCGCTAACTGTGTGGCCTTTAAAACACCACCCCTTTCACCTTGTGACTTACTTTCCACCTGCAACTTTTCACCGTTTTGTATCTGGATGCTTGTCTAACTTCCCCTACTAAGTAAACTAGGAAGGCAGGCTCTCTGGTTCCCTGTTGAATACACAGAGCCCAAGACACAGTAAGTGCCTAATATGCTCCCCAAACGAATATACGCACGCCCCTCAAATTAAGGGGTGAGGGGAAGAGAACGTGGTTACCAGCAGCATCTATGCACAAAAAAGGCACGGGACTTTTGCCCCAAAAGCCTCGAGACCCCACGTACACGACACTCCTTGGCTCGCACACGGTCAACGCCTGGCCGGAAACGCCAGGCCCAACGCGGACGCTGCTGCACACTGAGCTCCCTCACAAAACGGGCTGTCCAGATACGAGACTGCCCGAGCAAGCGCAGGCAATTCTGCTCCACGGACTGGTGCCCGAATACAGTATTCTGCAGTGCAACACATGCTATCAAAAATACCCCAAGTAACAGTATTCAAGAAGAGGTTTGGTCTCCATCATCACTAGTAAGCACCATGTGCAGAAAAAACGGGAAGCCTCGCTAAGCTTGAGAACAGGGAACCACCAAACCCCAGGGACGAAAACCAAGAACCAGCACGTTCCAAATCGTTCCCAATATGCTTGCACCTCACGAATCCACAACCTCCAGGTGTCGCCGGCACAAACACGGCCCTATAACCCCACCGATACGCTCTTTTCCGGTCCCTCCAGCAGCTGCACTGGCGGCATTACAGCTTTACCGATGTTACTACGCAACTGTGGAGGTCAGCGAACTAAAGGAAGCCCATCGGAGTGTTCGTATTCTGGGCCGGGCACAGCTTTAGCTAACTGGTTACCTTTACTAAGGCCTAGACACATCGAAAAAGCTTGCTTCCCCTCATATACACATCTTTCATCCTTCAGGCCTGCCAAGGTGTAACTGCGAAACAGAGTGAAATGATTTTATCGTTACCGTATTTCTCCAAGTTGGCTCTCCCAGAAACCTAATCTGTCTAGGTATTAACCTCTGAGCATTACGCTTTAACCCCTGTAAGCCTTAAACAGGGTCCACGGAATACAGACGAGCTTTTGAAGAAATGCGTAATTTCTAGACCACACAGCATCCAGACGACTAGACTGACCCCAGGGACAACCAGACCGCCATCTCGGGAGCCCCCATCAGCAAGGCATAGACGACCGCAGGGGTACTCACACTCCGTGGATGCGCTTGTGAATGTTGATGGTGTATTCTCTGGTCACCACCTCGTTGATGGCGGACCGGCCCTTCTTCTTCTCGCCGCCCTTCTTTGCGGGAGCCATCTAAGCCCAGGCAACAACGAGGCTCAGAGCGAGTGGGACAAACCCAAGCCAAGTCCTCCCTCCCGGCCCGGCCTCACGCAGCCGCCCTCGGAGCAGGTCCGGCGAGGCCCCTGAAGCCCCAAGTCTGGACAAAGCCAAGCCGGCCACCCCGCGCAGCCCAAGCATCCGCGCCCCTTAGGTGCCCCCGCCCCGGAAACCCCTGCGGCCCGGGTTCCCCTAAGGTTGGCCACTCTCTCTCCCAGTCTCCGGGAGCCCTTAAATGCAGGGCAGATTCCCGTGCCGTCGGAACGCGGGGCCCCGTGCCGGGTCAAGAGAGAGCCCGCTGTCCTAGTCGACACAATCCGGGGCGAGGATGCCGCCGGATTCCTGCAGCCGGCACCGAGCGCACATACTCACCTTGCTCGTCCGGGGTTAGAAAGGAAGACCGGGAGGGATTGTGGGAGAAGGAAAGCAGGGTCGCAAATACAACTTCCGGGTCACCTGGAGGCGGGTGGAGGGGGCGGGTGAGAGGAGGGAAGAGGCGAGGCTGTGACGTAAGCGGCGCGCGCCGGGAGGGAAAATCTAGAGGGCCTCGGGCGCGGGACCTGGAGCGTCGCGCTCTCTGCGCCTGCTTCCTGCCGCGCGACCCCGCCTCCTGCGCGCGAACGAGTGTGGGAGGGACTTGCGCCTCCGGTCTTACTCTTGAGAGGAAACCGGACCTTGGTCCCCAGGTGGAGGAGGGCGTGGCGGGGAGGAAAGTCGCTCTTCTGTTATTCCCACTCGCTCAGTGATTCGGCCAGCGGTGTCTGACCCTGTGTTCCCGGCTGGAGGCCCGGAGATGACTGACGCGGCTGCCGCCCTGGAGGGGCTCCGGTCGGGCAGAGCGGGCTCGCGAGAAGGGCGTCCTCGCTGCCCGGACCGGGGAGCCTCTCGGGGTTGGGTGGGGGGCCGCGATCAGCCGCAGTGGGACCTGGGCTAGGGGCGAGGAGGGGGGTAGAGCAGAGGCCTGCACAAGAAGTGTTTCGAAATCAAAATCGCCAGTTTGTAACTGACTATATGAAGTGTCAATTTAGGAGACTGTTAGTAGTTGACAAAATCACCTTAGAAAGGGAGAGTAAAATACTATACAAGCTATTACATTGGAGAAATCAATATGATTTCATGACCTTAAAGAAATACCTGTTTTTCGCTCTATCACAACAAAATGGCCCAATAATAGCAATAGAAGCAGCACTTTTATCCAACACCTGATGTAAGATACGTACCTTGAGAATGAAAAGGGAGGAACCTGACGCCAGGAGGTCGAGTGTGAGTTGACAGACTACAGAGCCAAGTCCCGCGTCCCCAGGCCAAACCCACGGGTTCACAACTCTGGACCTTCAGTCTGCCGATCAGAAATTGCGTTCTCTTTTGGAGGGGGCGAGGGCATGATAAGATCCTTAAACCTAGGGAGGTGTAAAAACTTTACTGGGTGAGTTATTGAAACCCTAGAACGGTATGTTAAAACTGGAGCGCTGAGAAGGTGTGAGAATGAGCATGTTGTAAAATACAGACGCGTTGAATCTGTGATATTCACATTTTGCAACCAGTTTAGATGTAAAGATATATATATATATATATAGTTATATTTTGTGGATCCTTTTAGAACTTTTAAGAAAGCTTCTGTATCAGACTTGAGATTTTAATTCTTACAAGGGTTATCTGTAATCTCTTTTCATAATTGGGGAAATTTTGGGGGTAAATTCCTAAATATTGACTCATTTGTTGTTTAAGCAGCATGTGATTAATAAGGGAAATGTTGACTATTTAATGGTTAAAAGAATGCTAATCGATAAATTTATAAGATTAGTCAGTTGGACATTAAATGACTTACAGTTAGTGGTGACTATCTTTCCACGTACAAAATCCCCTCTGACAGAAAGGAATTTACCAGCATGGAGGATAAAGTTTTTCAGTTTATGTCGATGGGTGGGGTCGTGGCTCCACTGAAAGAGGTGGGGACTTCGGGAGGGGCAGATGGTTTTAAAGGAAGTTGAGTCACATACTGAATTAAATTCAGGACCTTTTAAGTGTGTATAAAGTGGTAACCCAATATTGGAGTATATATTTTAAGGCCTGTATTATTTCAGTGAATGTGCTGATGGGTTACCCTGCTTCTCCCATAACTGGACATTGGCTGGTTAGGGAATAATCCTAAAGGAAATTTTTTTTTCTTTCTGATGAGCTTTTTTCACCCGGAAAAATAAAGCTGCTTCACAGATACCATAAGGCTGTATATTTCAGCTATTTCGTCAACCATGTTATGCATACAGAAGTATGCTGTCGTTTGTACGATCGCACATAGGCATTGTATGAAATTCATACGTCTGTGTCCAAAAAGCCACATATGTCATGTCTCTGGAGGATCCAAATTAGTTATTTGTCTAGGTTATTAAGGGATGACTTTAAAACCTTCAGGCTTCACATAAAGTGAAGAGAGAAACTGAAGCAATTTTCTACCCAACACCCACATTTTACCAGATAATTTTGGCAAGAGTCCAACATGTCATGACTTAGAATGATCTCATAGTTGATCAGTTCACCGTGTTGCCTGTATAAACAAAAATTTTAAATTAATTTAATGGACGTTAGTTGCCATTAGAGACAGAAGATACTACATTTTAATTGAGTTAGTTTAAAATATTCTAAAACTTGGTGCATTCCAGAGTTCACATTTCAGTCACTTCTCAAGAGCCAAGACGTTATAGTTTTCCAGATAGAAAGGTCATGGCTTTTCTCGAAACAACAGGATTGCAAAACGGTCTTTTAATGAGCAAAATTAAATGAATCAAAAGCTAAGGGATTAAACTTCCCCTGATGTTATGTGGGTTTAAAGAATTATTACCCAATAAGAGTTTTCTGAGTTTATCCAGACTCTGAACATGTGTAAGGTTTAAGCAATACTAAATTAAATTAGTAGCGTGACGTACTCCACCCTTTTCTAATGGCTTCCAGCTAGAAAATCCTAGGAAAACAAATATGCTGTTTCCATTAAAAAAGTTGTTCTACTTAAAAGTGCAGATTCTGACAGCCAATTAAAATACAAATCCTTTTACAGAAAAATCAGATCTGTAAACCTTTGAATTTACAAAACAATTAAATTACAAAATAGGTAATCCAGTGTCACACAGACTTTTTGTTTTAAAACGAGGGTTCCTTTAAAGAGTAAATGATCCTAATATATGCCAAATATTTAGACTTACCTGTTTTCAGGAATATTGCAGTTGTGTGAATAATAAAACTCCTTTTGATGTATTCACCTGGCAGCCTCTGATGCCACTGAAAACTGATCCTGGCCAGAGAACGGAGAGGAGTTTCCCCTATTTTGCAGGGAAGCAGGTAGAAGCACAGAACTCCAGTGATGGAGCAAGGAAAGGAACTCAGTTCTCTCAGGCCAATGCTTGTAGAAAGGGCTCTGCTGAGCATGGCCATGTCAGTGATTCTCGATCACGGTGTGCCAGGGCACCCTCACTCCAGCGTGCTGAAGCCTCACGGGGAAGGGGGGGATTGTCTGCTATTGCTGTACCTCCCCCGTCCACATGACGTGGGCACACATCTCCCACACAGACACACAAACCCTGCGCAAGTGCTAGCAGGCAGAGCCCATGCAACTCCAGCCCAGGTGAGTTTAACTATGGGCTATGCCTGCTCTGGTGGATGACAGCTTGGCCACCTCCGTGGATTACCTGTGTCTCTAAGGTGGAGATGTTTCCAGGAGCTTTTTCTGGTTTTGTCACTTTGTTTTGCTGTCGTTTCTACAGTGAACTGTTGTTTCCTTCTGGCACAATCTCTCAATGAAGATCAGGGTCCCGACAGGCTGAAGCGCATGTTGAAGTCAAAGATCCTAAGGTCATCACCCGGCTTACTTGTTGCTGGTTCCCGCCTTTTCCGTATCTTTGATTATCCTTAAAAACATCTTGAAATTAAAAAAAAAGAAGTTTATTGATGAAAAGATGTATGCGTGCATCTAGAAAAAGGGACAGAAACCGCCTCCGAAGGAAATACAAATTTGTTAATTTATTACAAAATGTCCACTCACAGAAATACACAAGAAAACTTTTATCCTCTTATATTTGGGAAAGGAACTGGTGTCTCAGATACAAAATAATTTACACATAATCCATACAATTTTATTTTATATAGAAATAGGTCCTTATTACAACAGCTGTACAATTCACTACACATCATCTTATAATTACATAAAATCTTTTCTTTAGAAACATCTCAACATAACAAAACATACAAAAAAAGCAAAGTGCATTTTGAAAAGGAAAATCCACTCCTCGGTCTTATCAGGAAAGATATGTAGAAAGATGCAGCATTCTCATTCCAAGGGCCAGCACGTGATGGGGCTTCCTGGGGACCTGCCGCTCCACGGACCCGTCTGGCTGGTAAAACCTTCCCAGTCCTCAAGTCCTCAACGAGAATTCCAGAACGTCAGCTACGGGATTGTGCTTTGCTTTGAGTCCGCCTTCGTGGTTGTAATCGCCGAAGTAAACAGGAAACAGTCCAGTGTTATATTCGGGGGCAAAAAAAACACCCCAAACCAAACCAATCCAAACCAAACCCCACCGGAACGGTGTGGGGTGAAAAGCCTTATTCCATTAGGGTCAGGCCGGAGGGTGTGGTGCTGCAGCCCGGTGACTGACCACCAGCTTTGCCATCTGATTGGTGGGCTGTTTTTGTTACTGGGGTCTCCAAATGAAGTCATGAGAGGAGACAGTATTTTTAAGAAAGGAAGGTGCCTAAGTTATCTCCTTGTGCAGCTGTGCAAATTAAAACAGAAGCAATCATCTAGAAATAACGAAAAAAATCATCTCTTTATTCTCTCTCTTCAACAAATCCCTGACCCGGTGCTTCTCCAACGCAGAGGAAAGAGAGTCAAGAGAGCGCAGGCCAATGAGCACGTGCGCACGGGCGGCAGCGGTGGGAGTGACCGGCGCGCTCCAGGGGCGGGGGCAGGATGCAGCGAGATGAGCCGTCACTAAGGTGAACTAAGTGATGCACTCCCGTGCGGACCGCGGTCCCTTCCAGGTATGGCTGTAGACTGTGGCCGTAAAGTGCAGGGACAGGGAAACACGGCCAGTGTCCCTGCCCACTTCCACGGGCCGGCCGCTGTGCTCAGACGTTGTCACCATTCAGGAGCTCTGAAACGGATGCGGTGCGCACGAAAGCCGGGGTGTCCTTTAAACTCTTCTCCCCAACTCCCTGGCCATCCCCCCCCTCGACCGTCCATTGGTTAAAGCTGATGAGACCCAACTGAGGCGCCAGGGCACTACCGGGGTAGCTGCTGGAGGCCTGAGGACTCAGACAGGCTGCTGAGCCTTCGGGGAGGGCGCGAGGGTGCGGGAGGAGGGTAGCCCAGGGTCCCTGGCTGCTGCGAGTAGGTGGAGAGGCGGAGCGAGTCCTGCTGGTCACTGTGCAAAGAGGTTGGTGCCTGCACCTGGAAAGAAAGGAAATGGCTCTTTCTGCACTTCAGGGACTCCTCCCCTGAACGGCTGGGGCGGTGATGTGGTCAGAATAAAGACCCTCCTCCCGGCCGGGGCCTGGGGGAGCGCCAGGCCGGGAGAGACGAAGCCGAGGCTCTGCCAGAAGGGTGCGAATTCTGAAGCCCAGCTCCCTGCCAGCGCTAGGGGTTCCTCCTGGCCCAGCGGCCGGGCCTAGGCGGCCGGGGCACGGTTTCCTGAGCACGTGCTCCACGTCGCCTGTGCGTTTTGGGATGATGGAACCTGAGACCACACACACATAATGGATGGGGCAGCATCCGCGCCTGCGTGCCGTCTGCCTACTTTTCACCGGTGGCCCCTGATTCCAGAACTACTTCCAAGTACTATGACTGGCCGGTATCCACCAGGAAGCACCCTAATTTACAGCTCAGAACCTTCAACTGGTCAAACGTTAACTCTGGATCCTTCCATCTCACCTCCCACGGTCCCCATCCATGAAACCTCCTCTGCCAGGCAATCCGGTCTGCCCTGTTCCCCACGCCACCCAGGCATGGCTGCTCCCCCACCCTGGCTCAGGCTGCCTCACCTGCTGCAACACTGTCCCCTTCGCCCCCACTCAGCCGTCCCCGTCCCTTCTCCACCAGGGCCTCTCCCCGCACCACCCCCCCTTTTTTTGGCCAAGCCGGCAGCATGTCATGCGGGGATCTTAGTTCCCCGAGCAGGGACTGAACCTGTGCCCCGGGCAGTGGCAGCGCGGAGTCGTAACCACTGGACCGCCAGGCCACCTAGCCACAGCGCTCCACCCACACAGACCCAGGCCTGGGTGCCCTCTGCGATGTCCCCTGTCTCCCTGCGCTCAAGGCCCCTGAGCGCCCTTTGTACCCTGAGCCCTGCCAACGCGTCTGTCACTCCCGATGAAGGAATATATGGGCGGCCTCTAACTCGCCGCCAGACGCTCCCTGCCTTCTCACAGCCCATCGTTTCCCAGCCCAGATCCCTCGGGGGTCCTGTGGGCTGACGGGACAGGCAAAGCTGACGTCTTGAGTTGACTCCCACTAGGCCTGGAGTCAGGGAGATCTGAACACTATACCACAGTTGAGCAGCTCTGGAATTCAATTACATTCTAGACCTCAAGGAAGACTCTGCACCGCAGTCACCTTGCTCAGCCCCCTCTGGCTTTGAAGGGGCCCAAGCCGGGGGTGGGGTGCGGTTAGGGGCTGGAGACCCCACATGACAGGGTCGGGCTGGGGCAGGAAGGGGCACCCGGGCAGGTGCGGGAGGGAAGGCCAGAGCCCCAGCAGACACTTCTGTCCCATCTGAGCCCCCAGCCACTTGCTCTCCCCTCCTTCCTTCCAGTGTACGTGGCACTTGCTGGAAGTAAGAAGTGACCACAAGGAAACATGCCCCCCCATCTTCCTGGACAGCCCCAATTCCATACAACGTCATCTCATTCATTTAAAGGAAGTTTGATGAATCTTTAAACATGATTTAATTTTATATTTGTATGAGACTGCAATATAAACACACTAACAAGTCCAACACACATAGCAATCAGTGTCTGATTTTTGCTCTAAAAACTCCAGACACCATAATAAAAATTACTTTAAAAAAAAAGGACCTTTTTAGCACATAACCACATGAGGCATAAGAGCTGCTTCTAAATTTCTCACACTGTATATACGTAGACTTTACCAACTTTGAGCATTATAAACTTTAGAAACTACGAAGATTCAACTATGAATCTGTCTGGGGCTTATTTTGACACTGAGGACCAGAGCCCTACGGAAAGCCCGGGAGGGAGGGCCTGTCAGGCCTGGGCTGGGGGCTCGGCCCTGTCTCCCCCGCCCAGGTGCAGCCCGGCCCCACCTGCAGGAAGCACGGAGGCTGCTGCTGGGTCTGCGCGGGCTTCAGGGGCGACGGCTGGGAGGTGGGGAAGTGGGGGTGGAGCCCCATCAACAGGACAGGGGTCGAGGCGCTGCTGGTGGTGGTGTGCACGTCTGGGTTTGGACACGCGGCCTGGCTCTGTGGATACCTGTTTGGTGACACGTAAGAAAGACCTTTAAAAAAAAAAGCTATTGACATGACACCTAGAACATGGGCAACAAGAGGAAAAAGAGACAGACTGCACTTCATCACAAAGACCTGTGTGCGTCGCCCTATCCATGCAGGGAAAAGGCTGCTGGAAAATCCTTTGCAAATCATATATCTAACAAGAGATTGACATCCAGGCTATAAATACAATTCCTACAACTCAGCCATCACAACAAATGCAAACAACCTGATTAAAAAATGGGCAAAGGGCAGGAACAGACATCGCCGTAAAGAAAAGCTACAAATGGCCAATAAGCACGTGAAGAGATGTTCAATACCATTCGTCATTAGGGAAATGGAAATCAAAACCACAATGAGACACCACTTCACACCCATTACAATGCTATTATGAGAAAAACCAGAACGTAACAGTGTTGGCAAGGATGTGGAGAAACTGGAACCCTTGTGCACTGTTGGTGGGCGTGTAAAACGGTACAGCTGCTGTGCAAAACAGTACGAAGTTTCCTCAACAAGTTAAACTTAGCATTACCATCTGATCCAGCAATTCCACTTCTGGGTGTATGCCCCCCAAAAGTGAAAGTAGGGACTAAAACAGATATGTGTACATGCGTGATCACAGCAGCATTTTTTACAATAACCAAAAAGTGGAAGCAACCCAAGTGTCTGTCGATGGATGAAGGATAAACAAAACGTGGTCTATACAGACAGCGGACTATTACTCAGCCTTAGAAAGGAAGGAAATTCTGTCACATGCTACGACATGGGTGAGCCTTGAGGACGTTATACTGAGTGAAATAAGCCCATCACAAAATACAAATACTGTACGATTCCACTTAGATGCGGTACCTAGAGGAGACAAATTCATAGAGACAGAAGGCAGAAGGGCGGGTGCCAGGTGCTGGGGGAAGAGCGAATAGGGAATTAGGGTTTCATGGGGACAGAGCTTCAGTTGGAGATGATGAAAAAGTTCTTAAGATGCACAACATCTTAAGATGGTTGCACAACAATGTACATGTACTTAATGCCACTGAACTTACACTCAGAAATAGATAAAATGGGAAATTTCATGTTATGAAGAATATAGATATATATATATTTTTTAAAGAAAGAGTAGTTAATGAAAATGGTCCAATAACAAGGGGAAGGCTGTTTGGGAAAGCTCTGGAGGGGCCCAGACCAAGAACAGATATTTAAAGACACTACAGAGAAGTCCATTTAGCATTATATTTTTAGAAATGTTATATCGCTGTATGGGTCATTTAGTAACAGGCATTGGGGATTCCAAAATTCCCCTGAAGGGGCCTCTGTGTGTGGCAGGCAGACCCTGACCCGCCCTAGAAGATGGAGTGTTAGGTCATGTCTGGAAGAGAAGGTGGGGAAGGTGGGGACGGTATAAATAATTGGGTTGACCGAAAATGGCAGCTTTCCTCTAGAGTTCCCAGAGGAAAGAATATCCAGTTTTGCCTAGTTCACTGCATTTTAAGCATCTCTGGACAGCGACGTTTTTGTTTCCACTTATTTGGATCACTTGGAGAGGTCAGAAACCAAACCCAACATTCCCCGCACCCCCTGCCTGATTGAGAGCATCATCAGAGAATCTGAAGGTGGTTTCCCCGCAGTGCCCAGCCCCTGCCCGCCTCTACCATCATAGGGGTTTCACGGATGTAGGTACAGGCCCCAACCCTCAGAATACGCAGTAACCACCCGATGTAACTATTATTACTGGCTTAAGGAGGACACAGGAGGAAGGAAGCGGAGGGGACGGCCTCAGGGGATGGCTGCAAGGCCCCCGCATGGGGGTGCGGCAGGCCTCATCAGCTAGCACTGTCCCCGTGAACTTCTGACACAAGTTAAACCAGTGTTGTATACGACAATGGTGTCTGCTTCATCTCCAAGGGCTAGAAACTATTTTCCAGTAGCTTTTCAAGTATTCCCTCTGTCTTCAGTAACCTCTGTCCCTAATAATTCAACGGCAAAGCAAAGCTGCTTCTTCGGGTCCCGAGGGTTGCAAGCAAAGAGCCCGGGGGAGAAGAGAGAGAGAGAGAGAAGCATGCGTGTCTGGGAGGGCAGGAGAGTCCCACATCTGCAGGGGGTTCCAGCCCCCGGCACGGCACCGGAACCACAGAGCAGGCGAGCTGGGTGTGCCCTCGGGAAGGCGGGGAAGGCTCCATTTACCTGGGATGTTACCACTTAGACCTGCGAAGATCGGAAGGTGGTGACACACTTGACGTATAACTAATAGTTTCCTTTGGGTCCTGTTCTCGGCATGGGACGCCGACACAGTTTTCTCTCCCGCCACGGGGAATGGAGAAAGAAGAGCTGAGAAGAGTCCTTTCGAAGGGTGTTGGCACACCTGGACCCTGCCTGTGGTGCCAGACTCACAAGGGGTGCAGCTGGTCCAGGCAGGTGAAACCCCGGCAGCCTGAGACCGCTCGGTGTGGCTCCTCCTCCCCCCGCCCCCGGGCCACCTACCTGACTTGCCGTCCAGGCCTGCCGACCTCTGAGGGCCGCCTCGCGTCGCAGGGCCCGGGCATCATGGGCTGGATGGGCTGACTCAGCAGCAGCCTTCGAGCAGAGGAAGAGATAAACGGGCGGCTTCGATCAGTGCCCGCGCTGCAGGCCCACCGGCCGACCCAGCGCCTGCCCAGCCTGCCTGCGCCCTTTCTGGCTGACCCGGATCCCCACGGGGCCTGCTCCGTCCCCAGAGGGTCCTTGAGGCAGCAGGTCACTTCCTCTGGCCATCAAGACCCTCGCCCTGTCCTGCCGCTTCCTGAGCTGAGATCAGCTGCAGAGCCCTTAGAGCCTAACGGTCTGAACTTTGCCTCCATCTCCGGCAGAAAGAAGACCAGAAACGAACGGTATAAAACTACGTCTCAGTCATCTTTCCAACAAGGACAGGGTCCGCACCTGAGCTGCCGATCGTGGCTGAAGTCCGGGCTGGGCTGGCCCTGGCTGGCCTCCTGGGAGGCGGAAGCAGGCGTGGTCAGGCTCAGAGCCGGCGGGAGCACAGCAGAGGTGCTGCTGAACTGGGGCGTCAGGCTGTTCCCCTGCATCATCTGCGGGCTTCTCAATGGCTTTGGACCCTGGAGCAGCCATTGCGGTGAGAAAGGTAAACCTTCAAGTCAACTCGGGTATCACCTCCCCAGAACCTCTTTCACCCACTTTGGCCTTTGCACTCGCTTAGGACCCAATGACTATTGACTGAGCTGTTATGAACTTGTCTTTCCCGTTGGATTGTAAGCATCTCAAGGATTCTTTAAATCCTTTGGGGCAAGGACAGTGCCGGGCTTGCGGCAGACAAGCAACCAACGTGCATTGAATGGAACTAGGAACTACTTTCTGCTTCATAGATTCCACTCCCGACTCATGGATCTCCTTGCTGACTCTCTAAATCACCAGGCCCACCCCTGCCCCAGGGCCTTTGCACCTCCTCTACATGGAATGCTCTTCTTCTTGGTACCAGTATGCCTCCTTCTCTCACAGGCTCAGTTCTTCGCTCGCATATTACCTTCTCAGTGAACCTCCAGCCCCTCGCCCGCCTTCCCCAGCCGTCTCACATCACCAACTGTCACACTGTTAATTGTCACTTGTTTGTTTCTCTCTCCCCACTTGGATCAGAGATTTTTTTCCTTTTCTCTTTCGTTCACTGCCGCCCCTCAGTGCTCAGGACTTAGTGCCTGGCACGCATTTGTTGAGTGAAATTGTAAATGAATGAGGGAATGAGCCTGCATGTGCTTTTGCTTTTTGGGTTTTCCACTCTGTTTCACTGACACCATTAATATGATGGTACCACCATATTCTCAGAGCGTTTACAAAATCTTTGAACATGGTGTAAATCCTACCTCAGTTTTTTTCTTCTCCAGAATGTTCTTGGCTAGTCTCATCCATTAATTTTCCTGTTAACCTTTAGAACCCAAAGGCTGCATTTTAAAGTAAAACCCTTAAATCTGGGTGAAGATGGAGACACTCTCCTATACATAGACTTCTCCATATTTTATTGTACATCGATGTTTATGTCCCAGAACTCCTGCTAGACTAGAAACTCCCTGGGGTCAAGGACAGCTCTCATTTATCTTTGTTCCCCTGGGAGCCCAGCAGATGTCACTGAATCCATGTGAACATAAGAGGCTTCAGGAGAGGCTGTATCCCGCCTTCCAAGCTGTGCCCATCGGGAAACGAGGGCTCAGAACTTCTCGATTCCATTGGATTCAGTTCCATTGACTGATGGGTGACCCTGTCAGACTGCAAGGTCACTGGTGGCTTGTAGTAAGTGGTAATGGCTGTGAGGATGGGGATCAACAGGGAATCTGGGGGACCGGGAGAAGCTTGGTGGCCCTGGGGAAAGGGATGACGAACAGAAGTGGATAACTGTGCTCTCACACTGGTAATGGCTAAAACCAGCAGTCGGTGATGGGCACCAAGGACATGCATGTGGGGACGTGTGGCTTTCGGCATGCATGTCTGGGATGGCCATATCCACCTCCAGCCCAGCTCAGGATCAGAGCTGAAAGTTTCAGCTGCATGACACCTCTTCTTTTTTTTTTTTTTTCTAATAAAGTTGTTCCTTTTATTTATTTATTCCCCCTGCACCGCACGGTTTGCGCGATCTTAGTTCCCCGACCAGGGATCGAACCTGCACCCTCGGCAGTGAAAGTGCGAAAGCGTGGAGTACTAACCACTGGACTGCCAGGGAATTCCCTGCATGATACCTTTAAGGTATGTTAATATACTGATAAAACAGAGAAGGAAACCAATGGAACTTGGGGCTTCAAAGTGACAAAATAAAGAAAAGAAAAACCCCACCATCATCACCAGCTCCGGTCACAGGGGAGGTAGGTTCCTGGTCTGCTGGTGGCAAGGACTGAGTCTGGAGACAAGCATGTTTACCTGGGTTGATATCACACTCGAGTCTCTGAGCAGGTGCTGGCTTGTAACCTGGGCAGAGGCCACCTGCCCCAGAAGCTGAGGGCTGGCCACGAGCTGGGGCTGGGGGCCTGGGCCCGATCTCTGCTGGAGCTGCTGCTGAGCCCCGGGCCGCTGGGCACTGCTGAAGCTCAGGGATACGTCTGGCTGCTGCAGAAACATCTGGAAGCAGAAGCAAAGCGCTTTTTAGGCTGGGATCACAGTGCCTTCACAGGCCTGCACCTTCTTTGTATGGCCTGTCCCTGGCAAGATGGCACCTTTCTCACTCCCTCTGACCTGCCTGGGGAGGTTCACCCACTGGACTGAGTGCCTGGGATGCCACCAGAAGAGTGCACGGCCCGGAGAGGGGAAGTGGGTCAGACGGATGCTGACCCTGCCCTCAAGAAGGTTCCTGTTGAGCGACTGGGGTTCTAACAGTGTGAAAGATGCTGAGACCCAGATATGTCATTTGATATGCTTGTTTAGTCTGGGTTGGCTTATCCACTTCTTATTAGAAGGAAAAACATCTTGTGAATGGAGGGAATGATGCAATCACAGTGGCAGAGGAGGGTTGGCTGACCAGTGGTGTGGGGCGCATCGTCCCGGCAGTAGGACCTGTGCCTGGTCTTGAACCTCTGACCGTGACCATGGTCTGTACCCATCCTGCGATTAGCATCTTCCACCCCAGCTTCCAGCTGAGAGGGCAGATCTGCTCTGGTTAATTAGTTGCCTCTGCATTCCCAGGAAAGCAAATAAATCCAAAGGGTGACATAACATCAAGTCCATGTACTTTAAAATGATGATTAAGAATAGGTTTTGGGGCTTCCCTGGTGGCGCAGTGGTTGAGAGTCCGCCTGCCGATGCAGGGGACGCGGGTTCGTGCCCCGGTCCGGGAAGATCCCACATGCCGCAGAGCGGCTGGGCCCGTGAGCCATGGCCGCTGAGCCTGCGCGTCCGGAGCCTGTGCTCCGCAGCGGGAGAGGCCACAGCAGTGAGAGGCCCGTGTACCGCAAAAAAAAAAAAAAAAGAACACGTTTTACAATCACCATGCTAATCTCTATTTGTTACCTAAGATGTCTCAGACATTCAATAGGCTGCAATGTATCAGCCTGGTTGTTTTAATGGGAAAGGTTTAAGAGAATTTGATGAAGTTTATAAAGAGTGTTTAAGTGGTTCTGAGAACCTTGATACACCTCGTTTATAAGTTTGGCGTATTCAATTTAAAAGAATTCCTTAAGTGCCCAGAAAGATTTTACTTCTTAGGTTTATAAGTCTGCCTTGTTAGGTACATGAAATGTTTGAAAGGTTCAGATATATTAAATCTGTAAGTTAATGGCTTTGGTAGAGAATGTTGACTATTTACCATTTGTTAAATTTATAAACTGATTGAACGTGAACAAACACAAGTAAAAGCATTGCTATTTTCAGCCAAATCAGTAGATTTGGAAATAAAATATAATCTGTGAATTGACGCTAAAGGTTTAAGAAAAACAACTTCAGTAATTTCAATAATAATTTAAACCTAAGACCTGTAGCTCTTTTAACAAAAGCTCCTCTTGGGCATTAAAAACTGGTATTATCTGTATCAGATTCTTTTTTTTTTTTCATCTTTATTGGAGTGTAATTGCTTTACCAAGGTGTGCTAGTTTCTGCTGTATAACAAAGTGAATCAGCTACACATATACATATGTCCCCATATCCCTTCCCTTTTGCGTCTCCCTCCCACCCTCCCTATCCCACCCTTCTAGGCGGTCACAAAGCCCCGAGCTGATCTCCCTGTGCTATGCGGCTGCTTCCCACTAGCTATCTACTTCACGTTTGGTAGTGTATGTATGTCCGTGCCACCCTCTCACTTTGTCTGTATCAGATTCTTGACAAGCAGTGTTGCACTCCATTTTAGGCCCTTAGCTTTGACGGCTAAGGCTCTCTCCTTCAACCCCGATTCCTGTACTCTGTGTAGCATAACCTCATACCCAGTATGGAACTGACATGCCGACATTTCCTGAGTGACAGAGGGGTTTTGGAACAACAGATGTGAAATCACGCCAGGCAGACACTTAGTTAGTTCAAGCATCCGCTCCGTAGGGGGTGTCAAGTCATCTCCCAGAGACCCGAGCGAGGTTCCCATCTAGTGCCCTTCCTGCCACACCACCAGGTCTCCCTACTTTCCTTCATACCCCACCCCCACCAGAAAAGCCTGCAGTTTTGAATGAGGGCTCTTTGTCACTTTAGAAGTGAAGAAGAATGTTCTGGGTCTTCATCCTCTCAGATTCAACACCCAAACCTTTAGGATTAGTGCTTTACGCAATCTCAGCGACCTGGCTTGTTTAGAGCACGCAGGGTAATTTACACTTCAGCAAAAACCCAGTATTCAAACTAAATAACATGCATTTTTCTGGTGGGATACAATTTACCGTCTAATTAGAGTTCAAATAAATGCAACCTTTATGCACGACAGGCAGTATAATCTAGCTTAAATCGGACAGACTTTAGTTCAGATTCCAACCCCACTATGTACTAGTGGTATGACCTTGGGCCCTTTTCAAAACTTTTCGAAGTCACTGTTGGTTTCCTCACTAATAAAACAGTGACATTAACAGCACATAGCTCATAAAGATTGAATGGGACTTATGCTGAGGCATAGTACTAAGTGCTCAATAAACGTTAGCTAATAACAATAACACTAAAATAGAAAAGGAGCTCCTTTGCCTCTCTGGGCATATAAAAACGATCTGAGCAATGAGCAGAACAAATAAATGAATCAACAAACAGATTAAGCTTTTGCTCAAAGGGAAACTGTTTATGCTTGCGTTATGGCAGATTGCTTGGTCTGCTACTCTGTCCCACTGATGTATGCTCTCTGAGGGCAGAAACCCTGTCCTGTGTGTCTCTGTATCCCCACAGCACCTAATCAAGGGCCTGGTACATACTGGGTGTCTGCCAGATGGGTGGGTGGATGGATGGAAGGATGGAGGAGTGGGGGTGTGTGTGGGTGTATGGGTGTGTGGATGGATGGATGGATGGATGGTGGATGGATGGATGGTGAATGAATAGAGGGATGGAAGGAAAGGTGGAAGGATGGATTAAAGAACCAAAGACACCATTGTCACAGGTGTCTTTCTCGGTATTTCTTTCAACCGCCAGTAGAGGGCGCGAATGCTCTCTCAAAAATAAATTAAGAAGCGGCCTCCCACGGACGCAAGGGGTGACAACTTTTCAACAGAACAGCAATCTATGTAGCGCCCTTCATGACCCCATCTAGGTGCAAACACAACACCCTGAGAACCTCTCCCTCATAACCCAATCTTTTTTGGAAAAAAAATCATACTTAGCAAGCATCTCAGGCACACATAGTATAGTCTCAATGAAAGCTCCGAGCCAATGGACTAGGTAGGAAAGTCCGCTGAACTTGGGATAAAGGACTTGGGCGGGGGGGGGGGGGGGGGGGGGGGGGGGGGGGGGGAGGGGCGAGGGGGATTGCTACTGGGTACACATACCTGCCTCTGCTTTAGCGACAATAAAGGAGAATTTATAGCTTAAGAAGATGACTTCTTAACTAGGCTCTGGGGTCAGTTTTAGAGAAAGCACGAGAGAAACAGTTCCCTAATTCAAGTGGAAAAAGTCATTAGCGGAAAAACATACTTCTCATTTTCCAGAACAAACCAATCCTACGCTCACATATGGTTTGTCATTGTTCTTATATGCTTAGCTTTACAAATACTTATTATTACAAAACATTTCAGAAGTACAGAAGATAGATATTGTATAATGAAGTCCCACGTATCATCACTAGACTTCAGCAATTATCAACGTTTTGCTCTTAATCTATCCCCCCACTTTTCTCGGGGGGGAGGAGTGGAGTAATTTTTACTTGCTTATCCTTTATGCTTGACTCACGTATTTTTTTTTTTTAAACGTCACATTCTGGCTGAACATTTCAGAACGTATTTCTTTAAATCCTTAGACTTGCAAAAATACATGAAGAAAGAGTCCTTGAGGAATCGTTCTCTGGTTTGACTATCTGTGGATTTCCAAGTTCACTGGAAAATTCCACTGCAAAGATAAGGTCACAGGGAAGAAACCAGGAGAGGTAAACGCAGGAGGCTTGGTTTCCACGTCATCCCTTACAGAGCTCAGGTGCTAGACGTTGGGGGTCAACAAAATGCACTATCAGGACAAAGAAAAGCAATAACCCTTCATGTCAAGGAGTGAAAGAGATAGCTTTGTGTCCCGGTTATTTAAGAGTTCAGCTTTAAAGTTGAAAATAGAAAAGTTCGGGCTGTGAGGCGGCTGTTTATCCGCCTACCTTGCTTTCAGCAGCTTCTAACGCAAGGCCCCCTCCCTCTTAGTGTAAAAATTCCATTCAAGTAATTGGAGTCGGGAGTTCCAGCCATCGGACCCTGGATCAGTGAGAAAATAAGACTGCTGGGAACAAATAAGTAACAAGGGACTGACACCTTGATGACTCCATGCGTTTTCACCTAAATGCTGCAGTCTTGTCCCTAGGCAGTTTGGGGGTGTCGCTGAGGAGGTGGGTGGGGTGAGGGGCTGTGGGCCGGGAGCAGGGCTGTGGGCGGGGCTTGGTGCCCAGGGCTCTGCGCAGGCGCACCTGACTGGGCTCCCCTGCCTTGGGTGGGGGGAGGGGCCCCGCTGGACAGAGAAGGCTGCTTGGGTCCCTGAGCTTCTGGAGAGCCCGCCGGGAGCGCCTATCGGGGCCCAGGGAGGCAGGATGGCCGGCTGTAGGCGTCTCCAGGCTGCCTAACACCTCTGCACTATCCTGCGTTCATCTCCGGTCAGGGCTGTGCCCGTTGGGGTGTTATTGTGTCCACATGCAGGGCCGTGTGGATGCTGGGGCAGGGGGCAGCAGGGCCAGTGCTCCAGCTGTTTCCCCCAGGGGTGTCTTCTTCTTCCTTCTGTCTCCCCAAGTGGCTGCCAATGCTTACCTCTCTCAGGGCAGACTCCAAGGTTGGCGACATTTACAACCAAGGGCATGCACTTGGGAAGAAAAACAGTCCTGGACTAATTTAAGTGAAAATAATTTATCCTTGAAAGAGATCCAATATATAAGGTTTTTCCTCCAGAAAGAATCTCTCGAAAGGCTTCAAAGATGTGACATCTGGGGGTGGGGTGGGGTCACGGTTAAAAGCAGCCGCTCTCAGAGCATGCAGAATGATGCCCCAATCGCTATGCTGCAGTGGGGTGGCCCGGGGGTGCCAGGGTACTGACCTCCAGCTCCCACCTCCTTTGCCGCTCCCCGCAGGGTGCAGGGTGCACAGCACAGATCATTTCCCATATCTCCCTGCATTCATGCTTTGGATGAGAGGGAAGAGCAGACCTGCTTCCATCTCTCTGTCAGCAGCCTGCGCTGGGTGTTCAGAAAGTAGTTACACATGTGCTGGGAGTTTAAAACCCCATAGGAGGGAGGCCAGAGTCAGGGCAGGGCGACCAACCACCAAACACGTGAAAGAAAGCGCATGTGATGCAGGAAACATGTGCCCAACAGAGTGAGGAGTGAGTGAAGAGGATGTCATGTGAATTCCAGGTTTGGCCTGGAGCTGGGGATGGAGGAGGTGGGAATTCATTCTCGCACTTCATTGGTGGAGGTTTCAACTTGTTTAGGAGGCAGAGCTCAGTAAGGCAGCACAGAGGACTTTGGAGGAAGTCCTGCCTGCCCCTGCAAGGGTGGATGAGGACACATCACAGAGCGGGGGGGGGGGGGGGGGGGGGGGGGGAGGACAGAGCTCAGCGCACCACCGGCCCAGGAAGGGGCATCACCTGGACGCTGGAGTCCTGGACCAGGCAGAGCTGCTCCTGGATCTTGTGGAGCTCTTCCTGCTGCCACCGAATGTTGGCTTGCAGGATCCTCGTCCTCTGCTCCAGCTGGTCTTTGATGGTCTGGAACATGCTGAGCTGTGCTGAAAACTTGAAGGCGGGGTCAAAACACAGAACCCGATGAAAGAGTTATTTCAGCCTTGCAGACAGATGTTGCTGCTCATCTGAGCGGCCCTGCACACTTTCACTTCTGGCCCTTTACCCACCCTTTGCAGCATCTCTGACCCACTGCTGCAATGAGCGACCCACCTGAGGAGCTCACTGGGGAGCAGGGGTTCTGGCTGAGGGCTGGGTGGCCCACGGCCCCCTGCCCACCCCACCCCCAACCCCCCGTGAGCTTTTCTTAGGGAACCTGTAGGTCTCATTTATTGCACTGGAGTCTGGGAGGGCCACAGAATCGGGACATGATTTTGTAAGCAGTGCAGTGCTTACAAACTCATATTCTAAATTCGGTTAGACGGACACATGGTTTTGGAGAGGAATGTCAAAAGCAGGGCACGAGAATGTGCAACATCATGGATGGACGTGGAGGGCATTATGCTAAGTCAGTCAGTATTAGAGTCAGTTAGAGAAAGACAAATACTGTATGAGGTCATTTATATATGCAATCTAAAAAATAAAACGAACTAGTGATTACAGCAAAAAGGCAACAGACTCAGATATAGGGAACAAACTAGTGGTTACCAGTGGCGAGAGGAAAAAGGGGAGGGGCAAGACAGGAGTAGGGGATTAAGTGGTATAAGCTATCATAGTATAAAATAAAATAAGCTACAACGATATATTGTACAGCAAAGGCAATAGAGCCAATATTTTATAATAACTATAGAGTGTAACCTTTAAAAATTGTGAATCACTGTGTTGTACACCTGTAACTTATACAATATTGTTCAGCAACTATATCTCAAACAAAAGAAAAGCAAGGCATCAGAGAGCCCCCTTCCCTTTTATCTCTCATCTAGGGCATGACGATTTGCATGTGACAGCTTCACATGCAATTTTGGATCCTATCATTATCCTAAAACTGATGCTGGAGAGCAGGGCTCTTCTGGAACAATTCACAAACAAGCTTGGATTTTTTTTTTTTTTTGGCCACACCATGCGGCATGCGGGATCCTAGTTCCCTGACCAGGGGTTGAACCTGTGCCCCACTGCAGTGGAAGCATGGAGCCCCAACCACTGGACGGCCAGGGAATGCCCAAGCTTGGATTTGATGGTACTCTAAACCCTCCTGGGGCCATGGAAGCCTCATCGCCCTCCCTCACTTCCCCAGGCTCACTTGCAGGCTGTCCCTGCACTTCTTGGAAATCTGTGTGAAAAAGAGCTAAGGAGACAAACAGTACAATCGCCTTCTGTGCACCCCGGGGGTACCGCTGGTGGAGGTGACTGTGCACGAGCACTGACGTCTGCCGTGTGCAAGAGCCCAAGAGTCCCTTTCCTCCTGCCTCCTTCCTGGGATGGAGGCTGGCTTTAGGAAGATTTCCCAGGTGATCTCTGCCCTGTGTCCCCTGTCTGCCTTGACACAAGGTTCTTTCCTTGCAGGAAATGTGGAGGGGGGAGGTCATGAGACGGGAGGTGAAGCTGACGCTCCCTGGGCTGCCCGCCCTGCTCTGGGCAATCTGGGGCTGTCGGTGACTCCTGCTTACTGAGGAAAGTGAGTTTGCCAGGCTGACGCTTCTGTTCTTTAGTTTGTCCCCCACCACCACCCCCCCTTTTTTTTTTTTTTTACAGTGACTTAATCTGCATTCCCTCAATCTCTGTCTCCGACAACCTCCTGAGTCTGTTTCTTGCCCGTTGTCTTTTGCAAACACCTCCAGAGATTGTCTCTTTTCTTTTGCCCTTTGCCCTCCCATCCATGGAAACGCAGGGAGCCTGGGAGAGGTTAGAATACAGGCAGGATAAACCAGAGGATGGTTTTGGAGCAGCAGAATAATAAGAAAAAGAACCAGGAAGAATAATAGTGGCAAGTGCCACCACTTGTGGAGACCTACCCTTGCCAGGCCAGCAAAGCAGGACCCTGTACCTCCTTGCAACACGCCCACGCCACGCAGAGAGGTTGTGAGTGGCTCCAGGTCCACAGCAAGGTCGGGGGCGGCTGCAGTGTGAACCCAGAGTCTCAGGAGGTGGGAGAGGCCAAGAGACTTTGCCAATGACAGCTCCCCACCCCCCAATTCCACCCCAATCAGAGCGGCTTTGACCTCAGACTTCACTGAAAAATCCTGCTGCTAAACACGGGCTTAAAAATACCTACACCAGACTGTATCACAGAAGTCTCAGTCAGAATCTCACTCATCAAAGCACCAGCTGGGGGCTTCCCTGGTGGCGCAGTGGTTGGGAGTCCACCTGCCGATGCAGGGGACACGGGTTCGTGCCCTGGTCCGGGAAGATCCCACAAGCCGCGGAGCGGCTGGGCCCGTGAGCCATGGCCGCTGAGCCTGCGCGTCCGGAGCCTGTGCTCCACAACGGGAGAGGCCACGACAGCGAGAGGCCCGCGTACCGCAAAAAAAAACCAAAACACCAGCTGGGATTCTGAAAGAGAATTCGACTGAGAAAGAAAAGCTGTATCAGGTATTCAATTAAAATAACAAAAGACAAAAGCATCTGTGCTGGGTTCTACAAAGTCTGGAGACAGTTCAGGCTACGACATCCACATCCAGGGGTAGATGGCTCCCAAGGGAAACAGTGAGGGGGCCGGTGGTCGGCAAGGTGGCAGACCGAGCTGGAGTGTTAGTTACTCTATTTATTTATTCTTATTTTCCCAAGGCGTTCCAGGACACCCAAGCATGAGTCTCTTGTTATATTCTTGATTGTGGCCTTATTGATAAAGAGATCTCCCCTAACTTAGAGACACATTAGCAACACACTATGAAGCAAAATCATCACTTAGCCAGATGACTGTTTCCCAGATTTTGGATTTTTTTTTTCCCCTTTCCCTCGATAGGGTACCACAGTGATAACATCAGTGAGGGGAAAGAGAGAAAATTGTAGAATCTCGTTATTTCACGTGAGTAGGTATGAGAACTATCTGATTTGAAAGGCCAGCATCACACAAGAACGTCTTAAGGAATACGGTTACTGGTCATTGCAGCACTATATACAATAGCCAGGACGTGGAAGCAACCTTAATGTCCATCAACAGAGGAATGGATAAAGAAGATGTGGCACATATATACAATGGAATATTACTCAGCCATAAAAAGAAACGAAATTGAGTTATTTGTAGTGAGGTGGATGGACCTAGAGACTGTCATACAGAGTGAAGTAAGTCAGAAAGAGAAAAACAAATATCATATACTAACGCATATATGTGGAATCTAAAAATTGGTATAGATGATCTTACTTGCAAAGCAGGAATACAGACACAGACATAGAGCACAAACGTATGGATACCAAGGGGGAAGGGGGGTGTGGGATGAATTGGGAGATGGGGATTGACATATATACACGTATATATGTGTGTGTGTGTGTGTGTGTGTGTGTGTGTGTGTGTGTGTGTGTGTGTGTGTGTGTGTGTGTAGAGAGAGAGAGAGAGAAAGAGAGAGAGAGAGAGACATATATATATTGACAAATATACACATATATTGGTACTAAGTATAAAATAGATAACTAATGAGAACCTACTGTATGGCACAGGGAGCTCTACTCAATGCTCTGCGGTGACTTAAATGGGAAGGAAATCCAAAAAAAGAGGGGATATATGGATACGTATAGCTGATTCACTTTGCTGTACAGCACAGACTAACACAACATTGTAAAGCAACTGTACTCCAATAAAAAACTATGGTTATTATTAAGTATAACCTGCCTAAGAGACTAAGAACTGTTACTGTTAATTAAAATGAAGATCAATATATGAAAAACTAGAATTGCAAAGGGGCCTTTATCACACCATGACTTCTTACAGTGCAAGACCCACAAGATGAAGGGATTCTCACTTCATGGGCCTTTGGACTGAGGAAGTTACTCATTTCATACCAAATGCGCCTTGGAAATTCGAAGAGAAAAAAAATTCTTCTTTGTCTCTTTTTTCCTAATGAGGATGAATATAGATCATTTGCGTTAGTCACCTCTGGCTGGGTAGGTTTTATATCCTTACTTGAGCCTAACTCTGGCAAGGAGCACGTGCTAGCAGCATGTGTCTTTCTTATTCCAGGAAAACATGTGAGGCCACTGTTCGTGGCAAGGATGTAGGTTCTGAAAGAGTTTTCACCAGTGGTGACGGATTTGCACCAAGACAGACGTCCACACTTTGGCAAGTGTGTGGCCAGGGACACATCTTGGTGAACTGCCCCCCTGGGACCCCCTTGTGGCCAGAAAGGGGGCAGAGCTCAATATCTCGTAAAGGAATGGAAATCAGAGGTCTGACCGGTCAGCTCAACTGCCCTTGGACTTCCGTAGACAGAGTATTTTCTTATTGGTTCTATAGAAACACATGCCCTGCCCTGGCGGTTTCCCTTTTTTTTTTTTTTTTGCGGTACGCGGGCCTCTCACTGTTGTGGCCTCTCCCGTTGCGGAGCACAGGCTCCGGACGCGCAGGCTCAGCGGCCGTGGCTCACGGGCCCAGCCGCTCCGCGGCATGTGGGATCTTCCCGGACCGGGGCACGAACCTGTGTCCCCTGCATCGGCAGGCGTACTCCCAACCACTGCGCCACCAAGGAAGCCCGGTTTCTCTGTTTATATGCCCATCTCGCCCTTGAACTCCAAGTCCAAGAGCGAGGGCTGCGTCACAAGCATCCTTGCGTCCTTCACACTCACTTCCTGACTCACCCAAACAGTAACTCGCTGAATGTTGCTGCAACATAGAAGGAATTACTCAGGCAAGCCCCGATCCGTTATTTTAAAAACGTGGTATTTATAATACTGGACTCAGAGCTTTTAAATCCTTGCAAAGTCTTCCTGTAACATTTGGCTTCCTTCAGACCTTTTCTAAAATACCGTGACCGATTAGGAGTCGTGAAAAATGAGAGGAACACGGAAAAGTGGCCGAGAGATGAAGAAAGATCGCTAAAAGGATTGAGAAACAGACGCCAGAGAAGATCAGTGGGAGGACGGATGGAGATGAGGCCGGGGGAGGGGCAGCGTCCACAGCTCCACACGCCCCACCTGCACGTGGGGAGAAACAGTCCCGTCCGGGGGGCCTTGGTGTGGAGCCTGTAGGTCAGCACCAGTGCACCCGCACCCACACCCTCCAGAGGACCCCAGCATCCCGTCTCGGGGAAGTGCTGCCCCGAGTTTCCCCTGCCCTGAGTCCCAGACTCACCTGTGTCACGGGGGCAGGTGGGCTTTGCAAGATGGCCTGAGGCAGGAGCTGCTGTGTGACGTCACAGGACGCCGGGGCGGGCAGGGGGGCCTGGGGAAAGGAGAGGGGCCTTGCTGTCAAATGCAGCTTCTGGGCCGCTACAGAAAGGGCCGGGTGCCGTCCCTCAGCCAGCTGGGTTCTCTGGCCTCAGGGAGGCCCTTCTGCCCTAGAGTGGACGGCTTACTTCTGGAAGGCATATGTTCCCCGGGAAAGGTGGGGTCACAGGTTGCTGCCCTTGCAGGGCACAGAGTCAGCGGTGACACGCGGTTGGTGAAGGGTGGGGGGTACTGGGGGCACTCGGGCCCGATGCCTTCCATCACGGTGTGCTCTGCAGAGCCGCTGCCGCCGGCCGGAGCTGGGCATCTCCACCCCACCCTGCCTCGCCTCCTGTTCTAGGCTCCGTTCTTGGCGGATTTGGTCGCTCTTTTCCCAGATCAATACTTTCTTAGCGGTGCTGTCCAGCAGAAAGACAACACCTTGGCCCTCCTGCTCAACACTAATGCAGATGGACAGGCCCCTGCACGTCTCTACCCGCTGACCCGCCCAGGCAGCGAATGCGGCTGCAGTTTCGCCAGACTCTGCCTGCAATCTGGTGGAGAGAGTCCTGCAAGGTCAGCGGCGTCCCAGCCTCTGTGCCCTGATCGCTCAGGTGGGCAGAGGAGCAGGGGTGGGGTGGGACAACGTGTGGAAACAAGAAATGCAACCGTCAGCCTCACGAGGCTCTTGAGAGCTTTAAAAAGGAAAGAAAAAAGCTTCTTCTGAGGTTATCCCAAAGCTGCCCCAGGCCCTGGGGACTACAAAAAGCCGGAAAGCTGTCCCCAGAACAAGATCAGAAGCAGAGGCAGCAGGAGACCTGTTCTGAGTGAGAAGCCCAGGGACTGGCTCTGGCTCTCCCAGCTTTGTTCCCTTGCAGAGCTGGGACAGAACTGTCACCAACAGAGGCAGAGAGGGTTGCATGGACAGCCAACATCAGAAGAGCGGCCATCATAGCTCACAAGCTCATCAAAAGGTGGCTGGGGACAAAGAAGGCGGTCTTTGTCATGTTCTGCTTGAAAATGAAACATGTTGCCCAAGCTTTTCAGCAGGGTGGGCATAATTTCCATGGGGACAGCAAGAAGGAAGGGGACACTTCACTCCCATCTTGAAAAAGGTCAGCGAGGGATGAGTGGGAGGTACTTAGCCACTATGTGGATGTGGCCCCTAAAATCTGGGCACACCCTTCCCATTGAGAGCGAGGTCTGTGTCCCTCTCTGTGGGTGAGCTTGGGACTGCTTTGCCCGAGAGGGATGGCAGAGGTGACATTGTGGGACTTCTGTAGTACACGGGCCTCTCACTGTTGTGGCCTCTCCCGTTGTGGGGCACAGGCTCCGGACGCGCAGGCTCAGCGGCCATGGCTCACGGGCCCAGCCGCTCCGCGGCATGGGGGATCCTCCCGGACCGGGGCACAAACTCGTGTCCCCTGCATCGGCAGGCGGACTCTCAACCACTGCGCCACCAGGGAAGCCCTTGTGGGACTTCTAAGGCAAGGTCACAGAAAGCCACGCAGTTCCGCCTGGCTCTCATGGAAGTCCCTCTCCAGATATTTCCTCTTGGAACCCAGGAGCATGCCGGGAGGATGGCATGGAGAGGTCCACCAAGTCAATAGAGCATGCTCTGAGCTGGGCCCAGCCATCAGTCGGGGATGCAGACACATCAGGGGTGTGGACCTCCCGGCCCTGATCGGGGAGGCTTCCGACACCAGGCGGCAAAGAGGAGTCACTCCCACTGTGCCTTTTCTGACTTCCTGACCCAGAATCCATGAACGTGGAAAATGACTGTTGCTTTCTTTTTTTTCGTGTTTTTTAACTTATTTATTTTTAGCTGCATTGGGTCTTTGTTGCTGCGCGCGGGCTTTCTCTAGTTGCAGCGAGCAGGGACTAGTCTTCTTTGCGGTGCGCGGGCTTCTCATTGCGGTGGCTTCTCTTGTTGCGGAGCACGGGCTCTAGGCACACAGGCTTCAGTAGTTGCGGCACGCAGGCTCGGTAGTTGTGGCTCACGGGCTCTAGAACGCACGCTCAGTAGTTGTGGCGCACGGGCTTAGTTGCTCCGCGGCATGTGGGATCTTCCCAGACCAGGGCTCGAACCCGTGTCCCCTGCACTGGCAGGTGGATTCTTAACCACTGTGCCACCAGGGAAGCCCCATGACTGTTGCTTTATGCCACTGAGTTTGGTGTGGTTTGTTCCATGGTGATGGAGAACGGGAGTGTGGTAGGTACATCAGTGACCTTGCATCCAGCCAGCGTGCTTTCTAGGAGGCCATACGTTCCCTGATGTTCTGGAAAGGCCTGGCATATATGAGGGACACTGCCTGATATATGCAGGGGGACCTTCTTGTTGACATCAAGCTTCTCAGACATTTGCACTGGAGTGAAATGGGATCTAAAATAGGAGGGTCCTAATCACGTACCCCCAGAGGCTCTGGGGGTGTAACCCCAAATTTGAAGTTTTGAACTTTATCTTTAAAACTCTTTTGGATTTTGAATTCTATGGATATACATCCATGTTAATTTTGGAATAAAAATGTTTCAAATTTGCTCCCAATTAAACATCTTAACTTCCCACCCCCACTTGCCACCAGCAATCTCTAAGTACAGCTGGTTCTCCGCGAAGATGCAGCACGCGGTCCTGTGGCCCTGCAGGCCCCTGCAATGCCGTAGCACAGGCTGGGTGAGAAGTTTGGGGTCACTCACGTACCGGCATCGTGGCTGCCTGGCTGAGCCCTAGCACGGGGAGCTCTTGAGCCGATCTTGGCAAAGCCGTGGTGCCGGCCTCTGCCCTCAGCTTGCCTGGAGTAGCTGCAAGAAACACGTCACCTTTCAGACTTGCACACGCTTAACAGCTTTCTTATCAAAAGAGGGGAACAGGGACCACGGTGTGCATGCAACACGGGCCTGGTTGGAATCTGATAAAGGAAGCCCAGCGGAAGTGGAGGTGGTTTTGAGAACCACGGAGGCTCTGCCCGCCTCCAGCATCACCTGGGAGCAGGTGGATGACAGCAGAGCATCCACGAGCTCTATGTCCACCACATGGTCCAGCCAGCTGCCTGATCACACCCCTCACCGGGTCTGCACGTCGCCTGCTTTATGTCGGCTGCGTGTGCCAGTGGAGGAACCGGAGTGTGGAGCCGGGGCGGGGCGGGGGGTGGGGGGGGAAGAGACCAGCGGGATAGAAGGGAAGGCACGGCAACCGAATGGCAACTTCTGCTTCAGACCACGGACTGCCCTGCTTCTCCTCAAGTTCGGGGGTCCCTCGTGGGACTCTCTGTATACCCACCACCACCCCAGCCCAACAGGCGCCCACCCCTTCCCTCCGCGGTGTCACACTCACAGGTGGGTTCGGACACAGCCGTGCGCGAGGATTTGTGGGAACTTCTTGAGGACGCCGATGGTGAGTGGCTGGTGTTAAGGCCCGAGGTGCCCACGTCGAGTGCATTAAAGTGCTGCTGAGCTTCCAGGCTGGAGCCCTTGTGCTGAAACACACACACACAGGCACACACGCACGCACGCACGCACACAGGGTTCCACATTTCAGCATCGAGATCACGGCAATGAATTAGGTGACTTCAGTTGTTCTCTAAATATTTAGGAAACTTTGAAGGGTATGGAGAGAAATACTATAACGGTTTGGAGATAATTCCAAACACATTCGGGTGGACTATTTATACAAAGATGTAATCTAGCATCTTCGAGAGGCTGGTAGCCTGTAAGCAGTGTTTATTATACTTTCTCGCCTTGTAGTTTGATAGTTTAGATTTTCATAAGGGATTCGGCATTTTGTTTTTTCCTTAAAACTGTCACCTCATGCTCAGAATCTTGGCTTTCCCAGAAGCAGGCGGAGGGGCCGGGTCTAGACATAAGGTTGGTGGCGGTACTGGATTATTAATACTCCTATGAAACGAACGCCTTTGGACGCTTCTGGACACTATCTCCCCACTGCACTTCCTCTGCAACCTCAGGGTCCCCGAGTGGAGAACAGGCAAAGGGCCAATGGTCTCCAATTCTTGACCCCTGGATCCCAACTGATGCTGGGCCCCCCGGATGCCTCTGCCTTGAGCACAGAAGGGTGAGAAAGCAGCTGTGACTTTGCAACGCCGTCCTGCATTGGTGTAGGTGTCATAAGCCTAAGAAAACAGGGATTATAATGATGTTCAAGCTAAAGAAGGAACGTAATGCTTACTCTCCTGGGCTAGGCTTCTACCTGGTCTCAGAAGGATGATGAGATTCCTGGGCTGCTTGGCGTCTCCTGGTCTCAGTTCTTAAATCTCCGTGTGTGACGCTACATGGCTGTTCTATATTTTGAGTCGTGGCTCCAGTGAGGGTGGACACTGCGTGTGCCCGAGTGCGGCTGAAATGATTGCTACGAGACCTACGGGGCTTTGTGCAAAACAGAAGCGCAGGACGTGCCTGGGTTTGCGGTGCTAAGTGTTCATTTTGAGGTCCTGTTGCTTGGTCAGTGTCTCCCAGATCACACCCCTCAGAGTGGGGTCCCGTGGCCGTTGGCGAATTGTACGCTCCTGGTCAGCAGAGAAGTAGGTACAGGAAGTGAGAGCAGGAGCTGAGAAGCTTTTGTAGCCGTTTGATGTAGCCACATCCCATCCAAGCAGGGGAATTTGCATTTTAAAAAAGCCTGCGTCAGTGACAGGTTTGAAATTAAAAAACCAAATGGTCCCTTACCGCTGAGAGTTTGAAAAGCACGGTCCTGGAGCTTTTCCTTTAAAAGGGGCTTCTTAACCTGGCAGCCTGAGATTGTGTGCTTATACGTAAGTGCAGGTCGATGAGAAGTTCCGTTGGGCTCTAATATTCCCAAAGGATTGGAAACCTCAATAATCCATTTCCGACTGGACGATACACACTCGGCCCGATCTTCAGCTGTGGCGTATGGTGTGTCTAACACCTGCCTATTAACAGCTTAACTCCACCCCTGGACGTGATACACGATGCATGAATGGACAGAGCCGGGTAACACATCCATGAACGATGACAGGGGTGTCTCATCAGTGAGCTGGTTATGAATCACCGTACAACACGTCACCACGTAGCCCGCCAGCAGGGGAGGCTCAGCAAAGATGCGATTGCTGTCTGGTCTTGAAAGGGGATTTCTCCCTCTTCCCAACTGAGTTCTCAATGGATCAGAGATGCTTTTGTTGGACCACTGCTGCTGCGTCAGTTTCCGGCCAGAGACTGGATTCTAGGTCACGGGCAGGCTGGAACGTGAACCCTGTCTCATCAGTTCTACGAGGTCCTTTCCCTCTCACGTTTTGACATATCTGAAATTGGGATGTGTCCTTCGACTAATGATAAGAAATCCTGACTGCACAGATTGGCAGCATCTTCTCTTTCTCAGTCGAGATAAAATAATGGTAGACCTTACAACTGATGGCTTCTTAGCTTTGATGAAATACAACACTCCCTTTCTTGCTTTCTCTCTTTTTCTCCCAACATTTGTGTTTGCTTGAAGAATGACCTTTGAGAAAGAGCTCTCGTCTACTTCCAAGTTCCCTTCCAGGTGTCTGACACGCCAGGAGCAGAGACGGGGGCAGCCTGGCCAGAGGGTCCAGGGGGTTCAGGCTGGGCGAGGAAGGAGGTCTGGGCTTTGGGAAGAGAAATACCTCTCCAGCACCTCTCGGAGCTCCCTGATGCAAAGCTGGCTCCAACAAGGCTGTCAGCTCAGAGCCCCAGACACAGAAATGGGAAGTACCCTGCCAGTGAAGCCACGAGGGTGTGCGAGGGGCAGCGTGCTTGTGGGACGCTCTTTTGTAGGCAGAGTATCAGCCTTAGGCTAAGGGGAGGGCAGGGCACACAGACTATTCCCTGCCTCGATGGGATGACGGAGTAACCCCCAACTTTTCACCCGTGGGACACACACCAAGCGGACGTGCTACAGGCAGACCTCGTTTATCACGTTCCACTTTATCACGCTTCGCAGGGAGCACGATTTTGTACAAATGGAAGGTTTGTGGCAACCCTGCCTTGTCAGATGATACTTAGTACTTTTTCAGCAATGAAGTATGTTTAAATTAAGGTAGGTACAATTTAAAAAAACCTAATACCATTGCACACTTAATAGGCTACAGTAGAGTGTGAACAGATCTTTTATATGCACTGGGAAACCAAGAAAAAAATGCGTGTGACTCGCTTTATTGCGACCTTCGCTTTACTGCGGTGGTCTGGAACCCACAGCATCTCTGAGGTGTGCCTGCACGGCCATTCTCTAAGGCTGGCAAGTGCCCAGCCCTGCTCTGAGTCCAGAGGCTGTTTCTCGCACAGCTCTGTGAGTTCCCAGACTCGGTGGCTTGGGGTACGCTAGCTACATCCTCTGTGTGCTGCTGTCTCACCTGAAGAAGGACAGTAACAGTGCCCACCTCACAGGAACCTCACAAGGGGCAAATAGGCAAATACCCCAAAATTACATTGAACAGTACTGGGAACATAGCAAGAGCTCAATAAATACGACCCGCCATGTTTAGTATGACCGTTTGTATGATCACAACTCACGGAAGATTCTACTTAGCCACACTTTGCCTTTACCCTCTGCTGGGCATCAGAATACCTTTAGTGCCGAAGGGTGGACGGTCTCCAGAAGTGGGTCCTCCAGGGCCAGCTCTTGCCTTCTTTCCACCCGGACCTCCGCGTAACTGCTCAGGAAATCAAGAGACCACAGCTGGAGGGGGTATATTCCAGGACGACACCAGCGAAGAGGGCTAGTGTGACAGGTCCAGGTTCCCGGTGTGATACCCCTCCCAGAACAGCCACCGGCAAGGAGGTTAGCCCTGTTACTCGTCTGAGGATGGAGTTTCTTTCTGGGCCTTAATTCCACTGCAATCACTTCCACTGGGACATTCAGAATTATCTCCCTTTCCAGGATGTTTTTATTTCCTTCTCCTTTACTGATCTCTACCCTCAGCCCGAAACCCCCAAACATAATTGCCTTTAGAAACCTACTTTCCTCTACAGAATGAGCCTCAGCCTTCAAATAATTAGAAGACTTTCTTAAGACCTACTCAGTTTGGACTTTGCATAGGAGGAAGTGACACATAAGTTTTTTTTTTTAGTAATAACAGACTATGAAACTGCCGGAAGCTTTCTTTCGACCAAACCTAGAACTAACCAGACCCAGACTGTCGATTAGTCTATGGACCCACTTTTTGAATAGCGCGGGTAAATCAGTTCAACGTGGGGATGGCTGAGTGACTCAGCTGTGGCTTCTGCCTCGTGTGTGGAGACGCAGGCTGGGCGAGGGGTCTTGGGCCTATAGAATGCTTGTGACCTCGTTTACTCAATAGGTCACTCCCTACTTTCTCTGAAAATCTGGGATCTGGGAGATAGAAGATGCAGAGGAAGAACAGGGTCCAGGTCAGATCTGAGGAGGAAGGAGCTGATGATGTCCACCTCCCCTGGGGGCACGGGGGTCCTCTGGCAAAGGCCCAGGCGGAGAGGGGGGACTGGCCGTGGAATCAGAAACCACTGGCTGCTGACGTGCCCAGGGTAGGCTGGGAGGCCAGGGTCAGGTCCCTGAGAGTGGGTGCGCAATGTGATGATCACGGCCCCTGGCCAAGAAATACCTGTGTTTCTTATCTCTCCTCCTTCCCCACTTACTAAAGATGAGGGATTTACTTGTGCTTGTGTGTGTGTGTGTGTGTGTGTGTATGGTGTCTATCCATCCATTATCTATCTACCTACCTATATCCATCCATCCATCTATCATCATCTATTATCTATCCATCCATCATCTATTATCCATCCATCATCTATCCATCCATCCATCATCTATTATCCATCCATCATCTATCCATCCATCCATCATCTATTATCCATCCATCATCTATCCATCCATCCATCATCTATTATCCATCCATCATCTATCCATCCATCCATCATCTATTATCCATCCATCCATCTATCCACCCACCCATCATCTATTATCCATCCATCCATCTATCCATCCATCCATCATCTATTATCCATCCATCATCTATTATCCATCCATCATCTATCCATCCATCCATCTATCCACCCATCCATCATCTATTATCCATCCATCCATCTATCCATCCATCCATCATCTATTATCCATCTATTCACGTATCTATTATCCATCTATTCACGTATCTATTATCCATCTATTCACGTATCTATTATCTATCTACCTGTCTATCCATTATCTATCCATCTATCCATCCATCATCTATTATCCATCCATCCATCATCCATCCATCTATTATCTATCCACCCACCCATCATCTATTATCTATCCATGTATCTATTATCTACCTATCTATCCATCTATTATCCATCCATCCATCATCTGTTATCTATCCATCTATTATCTATGTATCTAGCCATCCATCCATCCATTATCTATTTATCTATTATCTATCCATCCATCTCTCCACCTACCTACCTACCCATTACCTGCTATCAATCATCCACCTCTTATGTACATGTATATAACACAGTAGGTATGTATATCTCCACCTATCATCTGTTATCTATCATCTATCTGTTATGTACATATACAAAATGCAGTCCTTCTTTCTTTGCTCTCCTCCAATGCTCTCCTCTAGACCAGTTTAAAACCGATTTATGTTCTTAAAATTTGTATAGTTGGGAAACCCCCAAATAGCACCTCTCCTTTACCTTTGGGAGGGACTGTGACCCGCACGGCCACGTCCAGGGAATCCCGGTGTGCTGCCTCCCTTGGAAGCCCCGCCCACCCACGCTGGGCTGGGGGTGCCCCCGAGGCCACAGGACCGCCAGGAACCCTCTCCCACTGGCAGCCTGGCTCTGGTACCAACCCTGCCTCGGTTGCCAGCAGGGGTTTTTTAAAGTGTTCAAAAAGGGGACTATGTCTCTGAGTTATTTAGAGGCAAAATTTTAATCTTCTTCTCCAAACAGCAACAAGGGAAGGCTGGGGGCCGGATGGAGATGAGGGGAAAATATGTAAGTAGGTCACTGAAGCAGTAACTTACTAAGGAACATCCTGGCCGCCTGGAAGAGCTCAATGAGGCTTTCAGAGGGGCCTGACGGGATGCTGGGAGGAAGCCTCAGCCCTGGGAGCACAGGGCTGGGTGTGGAGCCGGAAGGGATCTGAACTCTGCGGACTATCCTGTTCACTGCAGAGCACGGCCCAGGCCCCGCTGAAGAATTCAAGCCCGGAGCTCACTCCCCAGAAACGGGGTCCACTGAGGATGATGGGGCTCTGACGGAGCTGCCGCGGGCCTGGCCCACCCTCCCAGCCCCCTGCCCGCACCTGACCACTGAGTGCGTGCACACGATGAACTCGGGCTTGGAGTTCCACTGGTGGTAGGTGATGTAGTAGTGAGTCTGCAGCCAAATCCACTGCTGCCCTTTCGTCAGAAACCGGTAGCAACACGACTTCCCTTTGCCGAACTGCATCACTGTGAACAGAAGGTGGAGTCTGCATATCACCAACGTTAGGACGAAAATGGTCCTTTGGCCCCAAAGTTACTGTTAAAAACACCAGCTTTCAAAAAGACAGCGCCACACATTGGTCACTTCCCCAGTTGTGATGGATTTTAAGTCATTATCGAGGTCACGGTAAATGGTAACGAATATTCTGAAACGACGGAGGAATGATTCGTCTGCTTTCCCAAATGCTCAAAGGCTTAAGAGAGCCTTAAATCAGGGCAGATTCTCCAACTGGAATTTAATTAAAGAGAGGCCCTGGCTTTCCTGGGGCTCATCCTCCTGCTGCAGGTGGAGCCGTCTTTGGAGCTGCGGGAGCCCAGCGTGGGAAAGACAATTCAGACGCTGGGAGAACTAGACTGAAAACAGACATGCCAGCCAGCAGCCTCTGGACAGATCCTGCGGCTGCCAGTCTGCTGTGCATCCTCCTTCTACGCGGTTCTAAATAGAGAATCGGCCACAGGTGCCTTCCACCGCGGCTCCACCGTGCAGGGCTGCGTGGAGCCCCTACGGTTAAGTCTCTTCTGGCTTCCCTGGGGGCGCCCAGCACACACGGATGCTGCTGGTTTAAGCCTGGGCAGGGCAGAAAGCTGGGCCACGGGTCCCAGGAAGAGGAGCAGTTGGGCTTTATTTTTATTTATTTATTTGGTCGCACCAGGTCTTAGTTGCGGCAGGCGGGCTCCTTAGTTGCGGCATGGGAACTCTTAGTTGCGGCGTGCACGTGGGATCTAGTTCCCTGCCCAGGGATCGAACCCGGGTCCCCTACATTGGGAGCGTGGAGTCTTCTCCACTGCGCCACCAGGGAAGTCCCAGCAGTTGGGTTTTTTTTTTTTTTTTTACATCTTTATTGGAGTATAATTGCTTTACAATGGTGTGTTAGTTCCTGCTTTATAACAAAGTGAATCAGTTATACATATGTTCCCATATCTCCTCCCTCTTGCGTCTCCCTCCCACCCTCCCTATCGCACCCCTCTAGGTGGTGGCAAAGCACTGCGCTGATCTCCCCGTGCTATGCAGAGCCGATGGGTTTTATTGCCTCAGTGCCTGGAATTTAGCTCCTATTCATGCAAACGATCAAGAGAAAACCAACTAGGAGACAAGTGAAAAGGAGGCACTGAATCTACCAATAAAATAATATTTGCAATAAATTCTTTGAGCCTGAGACATGATTGTACCAACACATTGCTAAGGGGACAGCCAGAGACTCAGGTAGACAACTAAGTTACTCACAGGAAGATCCAACTGGATTATAAACTCAAGATGCCGTCAGCCTCTCCTCAACACAAAAGGAGGAGGGACTTTTTCGACTGCCTAAAATATACCCCAGAGTACTCAGAAAACACTTTCCTGATACTTCACAGGAATCATACTGTTTACTGTCTTCCAGGGGGTCTAGAAAAACCTCTTCAATGGACAGTTTGTCCTTATCAAAAACCTTTGTTCTGTTTCCTAGGAGACTAATATCTTGAGGTCATTTTAAAAGGCCTGATCATCATAATTGTTAATCAAACGTTCTAAAGCTTAAAAAAAAAGGAGGGAACTTCAAAAGGCGGGGCGGGTCAGGGTAGAGGCCCAACAAACTGAGAGTGTCTTGCCCGCTCCTTCAGACGCTAAAGGTAGTTCTACACCCAGGGTGGCCTTTCTCCCTTGGAAGAGTCAGAAGCGGCCAGCGGCTTGAAGTAGCCGTGCTTCTCACAGTTCACGGGCCCCCGGAGCGCTAGGGGATCCTGTTAAAACGGATGCTCTGATTCCATAGGCCTGGCGGCGGGGAACCTGAGGATCTATACGTCTAACAAACTCCTTCTGACACCCGCGCTCTGCTCGAGGACCACCTTTGAGAAGCAAGGGGTTAACGTGTTAAAGGTGAGGCTTATTAACACCTAGGAGCGGTTCCTGATGGAATTCACGCCTGTGCTCGAGTCAACGAGATTACGATGGGTCGGACAGACGGGCATCCTGCGAAATGCAGTGCTGGTGGTCAAGCCGTGTAGCAGGAACCGTAGGTCAGTATTACTACAAATGCTCCTACTCAAAGGTAGAACCTGGCGCCAAAAATACGGCTTTAAATGGTGAATTCTCGACCCCTCTTGCTAAGTGAGAACCCAGATGTGCTTGTGGTTTCCCCTCCGTCACACCATGAGCCTCGCCCCCCATCCCTCCGCCAGTGTGCTCCCCCGGTCTGTGGCACAGCGCCTTCCCTGACCCCGTCCCCCAGCGGGGTGAGGGACCCTCCCCTGAGCCCCTCGATACCCTGTGCACAGCCCCTTCCAGACACCAACATCCCGTCAAGTCACTGCTTTTCCATCAAACCTTCCTCCTGCAGGGCAGCAAGGGAATTCTGGTCATCTTTCTGTTGTGGGCCTCGCTCAGTATCTGACCTGTTGCTTGTGACCCACACATGTCTGCTGACTAAAGAAGAGTTAAGTGAATTCGGTATTTTGTCTTTGAAACGTTACTGCGTAACTTAGAAAAAAAACACGGACCAGCATCACCTTAGTTTCTTAAGATCAAAGAGCCTGCATATGTCAGGGGTGCTGGGAAGGGGCTGGAGGTGGAAGCAGACAGACCAAAGTCAATTCCGGGTGAACGCAAAACACGGGGGGATCCGGATAGGGACCTCCACCTACTCCTAGATCATCTCAGAGAAGACCAAGCCCTCCACCTCAGAAGAAACCAAGTACTAAGTTGACTTCCAAAGCCTAAGAGTCCTGCTGTCAGGGCTCCGGGGAGAGAGCAGGGGTTGGGGGAGGGCTTTGGCCGGGGCTGGTGTGAGGTACTCACGGTGCTGGTGGCACCTGGCCAGGAGTTCCAGATCGTCCACGTGGTAGTAGTCATAGCCCGAGGTTCCCAGAACTTCAAAAGGCAGGTATCCTATGATGGGAGGAGCTCTGCCGAGCACAGTGGGGGGTCATTCATCAGAGAGGAAGTACCGCAGGGCTTGCGTAATGATCAACTGGGGGCCTCATTTCCCGAGAATAAGAGCAGGAAAATAATTTTGCAATGGTCAAAGCCAGAGAGGCTGTGTTTTCCAAAGTGCTCAAAATTTTTTTGGCATTTAGATACTCAGTTCCCTTGGCCTGACCTGGCCCCGCTAATCATAAATGTGGTCACTACTGAATAATTAAAAACAGCTATAGCTTGGCTCAGCCCAACCTCAAAGTGTAATAGAAAATCAAAGGGTGGGAAGGGGAGATTTCTTGTTCTTAAACTGTGAAAAATGTCACGAAAGAAAGTAAGAAGATTGGGTTAAAGGGACAGAAGGGTGGTGAAAGAAATAAGATGAGAGTTTCCTTCCCATCTGGTCCTGCCTGATGGGAGCTGGAGAGGGTCCCGAGTCGGGTGGCGGGTGAGGGTATCCCGAAGATGTCCCAGGCTGCGATGCCTGGCTCTCCTGAGATGCTCTGACCCAAACCCAGGACATATCCTCAGAGGGGGCAAATGCAGTGGAGGGAAACCTCCTGCCCCCGGCTGGGAAGCACTTTCCCCACTGCCAGAGAGCCCTTCTTGCAGAGACCAGGCCTGACTTTCCTCCCCCAAGGAGAGCCTGGCTCATGGAAACAAGCCCTCGCAAAGCACCCAACCCAAATATGTTTTTCTTTTCACAAACCTGTGATCCAGAAATAAAAATTTCCATTCCAAGCTATGTCTTGAAGTGAATTCCTCTAAAGGTTTGTCAACGATGCACATTTCCTGTATTAAGAGGGAGAAAGCTATTACTCGGGGTGCCAGATGCTCCCCCCGCCGGTTAGTTCAAGAATGCGCGGTCGGCAACAGAAGTTAAAATCGTTTGGAGCAAGTCTCCAAGTTGTCTTGGACTGCAACTCCGCATCTGTAGCTAATTTTGGTATTAGATGATGCTAAATTTATTTCACAAGCTGCGGAAAAATACCTAAGAACCAAAATGTCACACCACTCCCTTCCTATTATCTAGACGTGTGGTAAACATGTGGAAAATGGCTTTTCATCTGAATTTGAATGACTGATTTAACTCAACATTCATGCAATGTTGAATCTGCAATGCTGAATTCATGCAATTCATGTTGAGTTCATGACGTTAAATTCTGATGCGAAAGCAATCACAGATGAGAGACCACAGGCCAGCCCTCGATTTGACTCAGTTTTTACCTCCACCTGCCCTGAGTGGTGTCAACATGGATGTGAAGGGTAGGGAGGCTTACAGAGTTCTAGAAGAGCATCTCTGCAGGATGACCAGCAATTCATGCTGCCTTCCAACAAAATGGCTCGCAGGCCACCAAAGTTCGGGGAAAGAGCTTGCGGGGCTGCCACCGTACAGAAATCAGACATTTAACGTTCTCAGAGTCGGTGACGAGCTCATCGAAATCTTATTCTTTCCCAGAAAGACAATGAATTACCCAGCACTCAGTGTGACTCAGTGGTACTCGCTCCGCATGATAAATCCTCTCCGGGTACTTGCCTTTAAGAATTGCGGTGTTGCCAGGCGAACGGTGGCAATGAAGCAGACCTCCTTTCCCAGGGGCATTCGGCAGGTCCTCGAAAGGGCGCTGTCAAAGCCGTTACAGGAGGGGCTGGGCGCTGGGCAGAGGGGAAGAGACACAGGTCAGCCCCGGCTGGTGCAGAGCCAAGCCCCACCGGGCACTAACTGAGAGGCCTCAGGTCCATCAACTGCCTCATTTTCACAACTCGGGGACCTAGGTGCTACTCTCATCCCCCCTGCACAGGAAACCGAGGCTCAGACGGGGAAGCAACTCGCACGAGGCCAAACAGAGCTGGAATTCGAGTGAGCAACACAGTGCTCTGCACCATCCCCATCCCCCCCCCCCCCCCCCCCCCCCCCCCCCCGCCACAGTCCTGCAGCCACGGCGGTTACTGTGCCGGGAAAAATTCTCTGCCACCTAAGCAGCCGGCCCCACGCTGCAGCAGGGCCTGGGTGCGCACGTCAGCCAGTGTCCTAAAGGATAAGCTGCATCGTCAGGCGGTGTTTCTGATACTGATGGGCTCAGGGGAAGTAGCAGGTCTTAACACACGGTGACCCCACCTCTGCCCCTGGCCCTGGAGCGGCCCACTTGGGATTCAAGGGCTTCTGTCCTGAAACCCCCCATCTACCCACCCCCAGGAGCCCATGCTGATGCAGCGGCTTCACTGAGGAGATGCACTCAGGACTCAGGGTGGCCCCAACAGGTATGCAGTGTCCACGAGAAAACTCCCTGCACAGGTGACAAAACCTGCTCGCTGTGTCTTATGCATTCTTACAAGTCCGGGAAGGTGTGACTTCCCTTATTCTACAAATGAGGATGCTGAGAGGTCCAGGAAGCTTGTGCATATTAACTGAGGTGACTCAGAGTGGAAATGATGCAGCCGGGCCTCCACCCAGGTCTTGGGACTCCCAAGAGGGGGCTCTTCTGGGCTCCTGCCTACCATGATGCTGAGACCAGGCCCCCAGAGACCTGGGAGCCGAATACCTGTCTTCATGGTGCCTGTGAAAAACTGCTTTACCTTCCAGGCCAGAGACAAATTCTGCTATTTTAGGTGGAGTTTGCTAGGTGGGAAGAAGAGCCCTGTTCAATATGAGAAAACTCACTGAATTCTCTCCAGATTCCCCAGAACCTTCTACATGATTGCCCCCATCCCAGGTCAGCTAATTCAGAAACTCGGGGTAAAGCCCAGGTACCCGCACTTTTCAAAGCCCCCCAGATTTACTAACGTGCAGCCAGGGTTGAGGATAATTATTCGAGATAAACTATACCACCTCTTTCTTTTTAAAATGTATTTGATTATATCTTGTACATTTCTGAACTTGTAGATTAAGAAAGAGTTACGTTTTCCAATCTGAGAACATAGGAAGCGTCAGAAAACTAACTGCGTTCTAAAATGAAATCTGAGCGACTCTCTTTGGATTTTGGCTTTCCGGGAATCCTTTGTTTTCCACGTTTACAGGTTTCTAAGTGATTCTATCTATAATGGGTCTTCTATCTATAATGGGTCTTCTATCTATAGTGGTCTTCTACTCACTAACATGAATAAATTCCTTTTACCAAACATAGTCTCTGAAGGCATTCACATAAATACTAATAAAGGTTTCCAAACATGAATATAAAGTGGGTAAAATAAAAAATCGTGGGCCTGAGAGAGTTTACATCTGTCCGTTGTTGGCCTCCACAATTTGTAGGGTGAGCCAAGGAAGTCATCAAGAGAAAGGAAAGTAAATCCACAAAAGGGAAGGGCCTGCAGATGTGAACATCTGCATAATAAAAAGACATTTAAAATTCCCCAGATCTGAAATATCCTCTCTGCTTGAATCTATCAGACATCTCCCGCCAGAAAACAACCTAATAAAATTCTCTTTCAGGATAGCAAGACCTTCCAAGTGAACATCTGAGGACTTCCCAGGCATTTAAGAGAAAGTCTCTTTAATCTGTCTCTAAACCATGAGCTGGTTTGATCCTTTCGGCTGCTAAATTCACGTGCTGTCAGTAAGCGCCTTCCCCGGCGATTTACAGCGAGGGGGACAAGGTTGGGAACACCGGCCTCCGACCACCTCTTCAAGGGGCAGAGCCTCAGATGGTGGAAATTAAGTGGGTGTTTTGCAGACCTTGCCATTGGCCTGGGTGTCTCCCAAGGTGGTTTTACCAGAGTCCTTTTATAACTTCGAAGGCTTTAGAGATGGAAATTTCCCAGGAGGGAAATTTCAAGATCGCCTGGAGTCTGCACTTGATAAGCCAGATCTGTTACAGAGGGGCCTGGAACTGAGCAAATTCCTTCTGAACAAACTTCTCCCACCACAAAACCTGAAGCAGATGAAGGCCTGATCAAAGGCGAATGTGAATCAAAGCTGAAAGCTGTAACAGAGGGCAAGGGGAAAACCTTGGGGGAAAACCAGGGGGAGGAGGACACTTTCAACCTTTGGCCAGTTGCACCTGAAATGACTTGTCCTCTCAGCAGAAGCCTTCTCACAAATTCTAGAGTCAACGAGAGCAGGCTGTGCCCCGGGACCTCCTGGTAATAGGGAATACTTAGAGTAACTTCTCTGGCACTTCTTATCCCGAGGTGGTTTAAAAACATTAATTAAGGATTTAATTAGTTGTTTCGATTTAAGTCATAGAAAAAAATAGATCTAATTACAACTGGCCTCCCTAGCCTCTCAGAAGGATTAACCACTCATTGCAGCACAGCCCCATCTTATCAGATCTCTGACTGCTTCCAGACTTTCCCTTTCCCCGCCACCCAACAGGCATGCGTGTGCACACGTGCGTGTGCGTGCACACACACACACACACTCACAACCAACAAAAGTGATGAATGCTTGCTATTGACACACTTCCCATCCCAGCCCCCCAGAGTTACTCAAAAGTGATCTGAGCACAATCTAGTGAATCATTACAGTGCGGCCTCACTGTTTTGTTTGAGGTGTATTATTCATAACAATATTTTACAACATTTATATCTTGTGTCATTATAAAACCCAATATACTATCAAAGATAAGTAATTTTGTGGTTATTTGCCATGTAAAAGGATCCAGTATGTGTTTGCATCCCATTAATACAAATAATGAAAAACTATCTGTTTTAATCTGTAATAAACTGATTTATCGTGCAGGGACTGCAAGACACTAGAGAGATATTTAATTGTTACCTCTGCCCTCCTCAAACACATATGAGGACACAATCCCCAGAATAAGTAGTTTACTTTGCATCAGATGTAAAGGAGACTCTGGGAGCCATAATTAGATTATTTCGAGGCAGACAGAGAGCCGTTATTCCCGACTGATCTAGTATGTTCTGGAATGGAGAAAACGTTCACCAAACTATACTTTTTAGTGATTTTCATGTTCTGTGTAGAGTGAATACATAGCTTTTATAGTATCCAAAAGAAGAAGCGACCTTGGCTTTCCCAAAACTAAAGAACTCGCCTTCCCCACGCGGGAACAGGGGCGAGGCGTCTGTCTCCAGCTCTGAGTGGGCGTCTTCCCCACAGCAGGCGTCCAACATGTGTTTATTGAACGATGCTCTCACGAGATGACCTTCCAGCTCACGGCTTAAAGCCTAGGTCGGGAAGAGACCTTCTGATCCTGGCCAGCAACCAATAAGCAGACCTTAAGATCCCAAGGTGGCTTCCCTTCCACAGCCCAGCCTGGTACTGCCGGTGGCTGGCGCGCAGTGGGAAGGTGGCCCACGGACACGGTTCTGGTTCCAGAGGCTCAGGCTGACTCACTGCCCCCTGATGCATTAACACCGGTCAGAAGGACGCCTGGGCAAGACGGGATGTGAACCAGCTGCAAAGCACTCCGTGGAAGACAGTCAAGCGCCCGTCGTGGGCCTCGTGCTTGGGGAGATGCAGGATGTTAAAAGGGTCTACGGGGTTACGGATTCCCTTCTTTACTCCCAGATCGTTCATCACTGAAGCCTCTGATTGCAGAGATCCCGAAAGAACTTTGCGTGGGCTGGCATTCTTGGGCCCAAACCAAGAGATCCCAGAGGTTCTCTGGAGGATAAGAAGGATGAGGTGTGTCTCACTTGGCATCCGGGGCTGGCTTCCAAGTCTGCCTGATGACAGAGGTGCGCTCCCACATCAGTCATGACGAGGAGATAAGGATACCATGGGGGCAGGGAGACCCCAGGGGGTATGAGGACGGGCTTCCAAAGGGATAGGAAAGATGGAGGGAGAGGCAGGGATGGTGACAGGGAAGGTCAGCCAACAGTACAAACTGGGAATAAATGGAGAAAGAGGTAACTTTTTCTCCTCAGCATCGGTTCAGCCATCAGGCCCACACAATGGAGTATTCTGATCAGAGATGGCCTGCTGATAAATTAGTCGCAACAGCTGTAGGAAAACACACTAACAGTCCACAAGGAGAGAGACAAATAGCTTTCTCTGCCCTTCTTGGAACAAACGAAAAACAAATCCGGTAGGTGTCTGGGAAGACGTGAAACAGTTGATGAGGAGGTTTGTAAAGGAAGAATGAAGTCCCTGAATTTCATTTGCGATAAATGTCCAAAATGTTCGGCATGGAGTGTTAGAATGTGGAGGGAAAAGTAATTTTCTGCACCTTCATGAGAAATCATCTCTAATTACGCACTCTTTCCAGACTCTCTTTCTCTCTCTTCACAGTATCCTTCCCCCGGTGTGTTGTGAAAAGCCAGCCGGGTGACTGGGCTCTTAGGAGAGTGGCAGCAAGATAATCCCGTGCAGTTTTTAGCCTGGGCCACCACCCATCTTGCTGGGGTAATACACGCTTCTTCTTTTCTTTCTGCCAGTTCTGTTTGGCATTCGGAAAAAACAATGTCGGAGAAAGGCTGAGAGCCACACGAGGGAGCTGGGGGTTTGCAATGTGCTGGACTGAAGAAAAAAAAAAAATCACCCTAATGGGAAAATACATGTCTTACTTGAATTTCTTCTTTGCCCTGGCATTCATCAATTAAAATGAGTATTCGTCGGGGCCAGCAGCTTGTGAGGGGATAAGATCTCCCCCAGACGGTTGGTCCACAGGGCCCGGCTACTGGATCCTCAGGAGACTGAACTTCCTACAGGCCCTCGTCCCCTCCTCCAAGTGGATATCTTGTGCACATTTTTATCACAATTATCGGACAACCCGGACAAAAGTTCCCTGCTCCCGGGCTGAAACAAGCAGGAAGATGGGGTTGATAAAGGTCTGACCGTTCCTCACCCCTCCATTTTAATAGATGCTCATGCAGAACGATGCCCTTGGGTAACAGTTTGTTCTTGACTGTGATCGTGATTCCTCTGCAATCTAATCCGGCAGCAATGACCGTTGCTGGAGAAGGACGCCGCGCATCCCCGTCTGGGTGGCAGGGACACTCTGCTTCTTACTCTCGGGGGCCTGGGACAGACAGATCAGACTTCCTTCCATGAAGCTGTCCTTCTGGGCGAAACTCACGTCCCCACTCCCAGTGAGGCCTGGTGGGCGTGCGGTTGGTTCCCTTCACTGAGACGTCTCAATTAGTTCAGCTCAGGAAAAAAAACCCAAAAACGCCAAAGCCGTAAAGTGAGGCAACCTACGGCAATCCCACAGGACATCAAGGTTGAAAGCTGGAAAGCGTCCGCTTCTGCCAGCATTTCAAATCTGGTTGCGTGGTTAGAGGTGAGTAGGTAAAGTGAGGGCAGGGAAACTTTTATCCTCTGGTGTGTGGTTTCTGGAAAGCCCAGAGCAGCATGTTTGCCGAGGGTGACCTACTTGGAAGCACACCAGCCACTTTTGAAATACTGCTTTCTGGATTTCAGTCAGATGCGCGCTTAAATCCAAGTCTTGGGGCAGAGGTCGGCTCACAGAGAGGACAGCCTGCTTCCAGACACCAAGTTCTTTGAGGAACGGGGACCTGCTTCTTAGGACCCCTTCAAGCTGCCCCTTCTTAGGACTGTTCATTATGCCTGTGAACATCATCTGGACGGTTCCTTCCCGATCAGACTGTAGGGCTGGGGCTACCTGACTTGGGTTGGGGGTGTATTTATTCGAAAGCTCAAAAAAAAAAAATCTGTTAGCAGACAAACATAGCCCCAAATAAAGTAATTTTGTTTCAACTCTATTCTGGAAACAGTGGGCGGAGCAGAGGTGGCCCAGGGGCTGCTCTGACCAGTGGTCCACCCCGGGGCTCCAGGCCACATGGCTGGGGTCAGAGCGGGCTTTTTTATGGGGACAGGATGAGACATGTGATTCCATATCCCAGCTTAGATTCCTACAGGAAGCTTCTCACAGAGCAGGACAGAAACTGTCCCGCAGTGAAACAATTCGAAGAAAACTACTTTCTCATCCCATTTCCTGACACGTACGTCTTCACACTGATGAAAAATCTAGCTTAAAGATGGGAAGTCCTGTCTGCCCTCCCGTCCCCTAGAACATCTGTGGCAAATGATGGAAGCCTAAGGAGTGACCAAGACGTAAGGATACAGATGTAGGGAAATTCCATTTTGCTCAAGTATTTAGGCAATGGTTGGTGCGTTTGTCCCAGTGCCCAGGAGTGTGTGTGGGGGGGAGACAAGGTGGCACAACGGATGGGTGAATCTGGAAACATCCAATTAGAGAGTTTAAGCCCGTCAACAAGGGCAAAGGCGCTTTGTCCTCCCCCGCCCCGGCCTCCCAGGGTCATAGGGCCAGATGGATCTGCGCAGGCGAAGCCGACGGCATCTTCATCTACGTGGTGTGAGCGCCTCCTCTCTGGCTCCGTCCCACCCTCTCTTCCCTGCCCTGCAGCCTACACACTTAGCTTGGGGCCTTTCAGCTTAAGGCCCAAGGGTTCCCGTGGATGTAAGTTTGGGGTAGCAGCCAGCACTTATCAGCCTGGGTTCCCATCTATCTATCAGATGGGTCGCTGAGATGAGCTCTAGGCCGGGAGAGGGTGTCAACGACAGTTCTGGGGGGGCTCCCGAGTGAGGGGCCTGGGAAAGACATCAGGAAGGGGGCCACTGGCCTCCCAGCACCCTGAGACCCCAGGTGGGAGGGGGTCAGTGGGGAGTGAATGGAGGCCAGGGGTCAACTTCTCTGACCACTCAGCACTGCTCCAGAGGCCTGCCAGTGCAGACAGTTCACAGGGCAACAGAAAGTAACACACTCCAGTTTACCCAGTGTTACGAAAGTGGATTTCATCTTCGCTTTGGATTTAGGGACAAGGAAGTGGTGGGAGCCCTCCAGGAAGCTGCTGCCCCTTCGCTGGAGTGTGCTCTGGGCTCAGCTAAGGCATGCTCCATCCTCAGCTCCCAGGGAAGGGCGTTATTTCCCCACAAGTCAGAAGTCTTTGGCCTGAACCCTGGATCTGCCCCCTTCCACCTGTGCATCCAGGGCTGAGGACTGAGCCTCAGTGTAGGTCAACCTGAGTCCATTGGGCACTTATTTATATGCCAGGCACAGACCGTGTGGGCCCAGGAAGGGGTGCAATGAGTCCACAGGTGAGTAAAGCTCCCCATCCTTTCCAATCCATTATCTCCTCTTGACAGGCATCAAACAAGAAGACATCAGACAACACTCCTCAAACTCATCAGCCCTACAGAAATGATAGGACTTTTCATGGTAATGGACCAAAGTAGGGTTTTCTGCATAGTTCTTTGAAGTATGAGCAGGTATTTTATGAAAATAAAACTGATTTGCAAGGCAGAAATAGAGACACAGATGTAGAGAACAAACGTATGGACACCAAGGGGGGAAAGCGGGGGTGGGTGGTGGTGGGATGAACTGGGAGATTGGGACTGACATGTATACACTAATATGTATAAAACGGATAACTAATAAGAACCTGCTGTATAAAAAATAGTCTTAAAAAAAAGAAAATAAAACTGATGTTCACGGTCATACTTTCTATCCTTTACCTACTGCTCCTTACCCTGTGCCTGCCTGGGACCTTGGGGAATCTGCACGCGGTGGCTCGTGTAATAATCATGTTTCTGGATTTGATGCTTTGACATCTGGGGCCGTGCTGACCCTAGAGGGACTGCTCCTCCCAGGGTCAGACAACTCCTAGAGATAGTAAACAACTCACTTCCAGTGTACGTTTCAGAGGCAAAACCAACCCATCCAGAGCTCACACCCCGCACCCTCCCCTCTATCAGGCTCTCACACTCTGAGCCACTATCCACCTGCCCTAATCCCCGCCACCCCCCCGACCCAGGGCCAGACAACCAGCGGCAGCCCTTACACCCGACAGCCTGCTGTCATTATTCAAACCAGCCAAACCCAAGCCTGCTTACTCTGCCTCGCCTGCTCTTTTCTGCAGAAACCATAATAGAGGCCTCTGCCCACGTTTCCTGAGCTCCCTCTGCTTTTGGCCTATCCTGGTGCCCACGTGTGTGGCCCTGCATGGCGTGCTGTGACCGTTTCTAGGGATCTGTAAGCATAAACCTCTTCCTTCATCACAGTCCTTTCCATGTCTGTGTGTCTTACCATATTTGATTTAAAACAAATCTAGGGTACTCTTAAAACAGCCTGGTACATGGGCGCAGGACACGTGATGTGCACAGGTACAGACATCATGGACCAACAGAATGCCAGGCGCCGGGGAGAGGCCTGGGTCTGCATCTAAATGTGTAATAGCCACCTCGATCTGTGGGAAGCAGCAAAGCCTGAGGTTAAGAGTATGAGTTCAGGGCTAGAACGGCTCTGAATCTGGGTCTCTCACATCCCACCTGTGCACTTGAGACTTAACCCTTTTATGAATCAATTTCCTCCTCTGTTAAGATGGAATGAGGTCTTATATGTGGAACCTAGAAAAATGGTACAGATGAACCGGTTTGCAGGGCAGAAATGGAGATACAGATGTAGAGAACAAATGTATGGACACCAAGGTCGGGAAAGCGGAGGGGCTGGGCGGCGTGGGATGAACTGGGAGATTGGGATTGAGATGTATACACTAATATGTATAAAATGGATAACTAGTAAGAACCTGCTGTATAAAAAAATAAATAAAATTCAAAAATTCAAAAAAATGGAATGATGCCATATATCTGGAGAAAACTATAATTTGAAAAGATACATGCACCCCAATGTTCATAGCAGCACTATTTACAATAGCCAGGACATGGAAGCAACGTCAATGTCCACTGACAGATGACTAGGTAACAAAGATGTGGTATATTTACACAATGGAATATTACTCAGCCATAAAAAAGAATGAAATAATGCCATTTGCAGCAACATGGATGGACCTAGAGATCTCATACTGAGTGAAGTAAGTCAAACAGAGAAAGACAAATATCACATGATATCACTTATATGTGGAATCTAAAAAAAAAAGATACAAATGAACTTATTTACAAAACAGAAACAGACTCACAGACATAGCAAACAAACTTATGGTTACCAAAGGAGAAAGGGGGGTGGGGGAGGGATAAATTAGGAGATCAGGATTAATAGATATACACTACTGTATGTAAAACAGATAACCAACCAGGACCTACTGTACAGCACAGAGAACTATACTCAATATTTTGTAATAACCTATAAGAGAAAAGAATCTGAAAAATATATATATTCATATATATACACATATATACATAAAACTGAATCACTATGCTGTACACCTGAAACTAACACAACATTGTAAATCAACTATACTTCCATTAAAGAAAAAGAAAAAAAGATGGGATGACGCCATTAGGACCATCTCATGAGATTGCTGCCAGGATTCAACGAGACAACCAGTGTCAGGACTGAGCCCAGGGCCTGGCACTGAGGAAACACTCCTAAAAGGTGAGCTGTTTTTATGATCCCATCATTCCACGTTTATTGAGAAATAAACCTACAGAATCAAATCTGAATGATTTCTTATGTTAAACCTTACTTTAGCGGCCAAAAATGGTTGCATGTTGGTGACTTCATAGGGTTCCATCTTAGAAACTCATCTGACTGACACTTTTGGCTGTTTTAATCCAAGTGAGAATTATAGTTCAGTTTGTCCACAGTTACATTTGGAGACTCTTGTCTCAAGAAAGCTCCCCTAACTTTGGTTTGTTCAGCAGGCTCTGCAAAGACACTCTGGTTTTAAACTCTTGGTTTTAAAACTTCCACTTTCAATGCCGTGTGTTTATAGCAGTAACAGTTCCCCCCACCAAAAAAAAAAAAAATCACACATAACTTCCACACATTCTTTCAGGCAAACAAACACTGTCTCAACTTGAAGAGAAAATAAAGCCTTGCTGGTTTAAAAAAAAAAAAAGTCTCAGGTATTCACAATGAAGCCTGCCTATTTCCTTGAAATCCTCTAAAACGTGATAAAAGACAAGACAGGAAGCTTCAAAGCGACGTCCAGTAGCATCGTAATGAGAGTCGTGGAAATGTACATTCCCAGGATAACGCTGCTCACCAGCCAATCACAACCCGGTACCCCTCATTAAGTGCGTGTGCTGTTGTCACGGAGACACGTGGGAGCAGCATCCCATAATTCCCACAGTCTCGGCACTCTGGGGACCCTTCCTTGCAGGCGACCAACTGGGATAGGCTGCTACCCCAGCAGCTGGCATTATGGCCACAGTACACATTTTAAGCAAATTCCAAACCACTGCTTATATTAATTCAAGGATAGAGGTGCCTGGCACCATGAGCAAGAGGAGTGTCATTAAAATTCCTATGGAATGCCATGTAGTGTTACAGTGGGGCAGTGTTTCTCAAAGTCCACGACCCTTTGCATCAGAACCCCTAGGTTGTTTTCCAACTGCTCAGTCCCAGCCGCGCCCTCAGGTGTGCTGAACTAGAATCTTCCAGGGACATCTGAGAATCTGCATGGTAACAGGCTGCCTCACCCAGGGAACCACAGCACCGGACTGGAACCACGTGGAGTTTTCCACGAGGTACCCCTTAGGTCAGTTTCTTTACTGAGTCGTGTGGTTCATCACACACGTGTCTCATGAGGTTCAGGAAAGCCTCTCAGGTGAGTCGGATTAGACACGGGCAGGTCTCGGCTTCATCCCGCTTTGCCCAGATTTAGGGGCCCCCTTGGGAAGGCTGACCTGCCACCACTCCCAACCACTCGGGCACCCCGAGCCCTAGGCGGGGAGCTTCCGCAAAGGGCCCCGAGTTGGCCAGGGAGCCCATCATCCAGGCATCAGCCCTGAACACGGGGCCTGGAGGATCGAGCTGTTCAGCAAATAGTTGGAGCCCCTTAAGCAGAGCATGTACATGCACGCAAATAACATACAACAGGGACCGTCATTAGGACTCAGTGCCGTTACTTCGGCTGCTTCTAATGGAAACTCTAGGACTCATCCGACGGGGGTAACAGACTGGACCGTGGGTCCAGAGTTAAACAACAGCAAGCGAAGCGCCGCGAGTCAGCTGCCAGCAGCCACTCCCTCGTGTCACCCACCGGCGCACCCCCTCCTTCCCGTGGCTCACCTTTCTGTATTTGTTTCCCTTTGCCATTTTTCCTCCTCCCCTCTTCTCTCTTTCTACCATTCCCTGTCAACACTTCCTTCTATTCCCCCTGCCCCATCTTTGCTATTTTATGAAATGTTAGAGCTTTCAAAGTTAGGTGTTTTGGGTTGGGTTTTGAGGACTGGCCACTCTGTGCCGGGCTCCCCAGTGGGGCTGCGTGTTGGGACTTGTGTTTCTGAATCTCTGGCATCAGGCCCGCATCCCCATTTTGCCTGGGTCAAAAGTAAAACGGATGGGCTTCCCTGGTGGCTCAGTGGTTGAGAGTCCGCAGGCCAATGCAGGGGACACGGGTTCGTGCCCCGGTCCGGGAAGATCCCACATGCCGCGGAGCGGCTGGGCCCGTGACCCATGGCCGTTGAGCCTGTGCTCCGCAACGGGAGAGCCCACAACGGTGAGAGGCCCGCGTACCGCAAAAAAAAAAAAAAAAAAAAAAAAAAGTAAAACGGAGTGTTTAAGTCTGCTTGAGAGTTGCAGTCTGGTCTTGGACAATTAGTTATCTGGGTAATTACAGAAAGCAAGATTTTACTGCCTGGTTTATGCTGCCTGATAATTCATCTAATGGAGATGGCTGGCTCCTCATAAAAGGACCATGTCCTGTGCATTAGGGCCAGACTTAGCAGAAGGTCCATGGACTAGACCTATGAAAACAGGCTCCCAGCAGTTCCGTAAAAAGGAGGATAAAAATGCAGAAGCCAGGGCTTCCCTGGTGGCGCAGTGGTTGAGAGTCCACCTGCCGATGCAGGGGACACGGGTTCATGCCCTGGTCCAGGAGGGTCCCACATGCCGCGGAGCGGCTGGGCCCGTGAGCCATGGCCGCTGAGCCTGCGCGTCCGGAGCCTGTGCTCTGCAACGGGAGAGCCCACAACGGTGAGAGGCCCGCGTACCGCAAAAAAAAAAAAAAAAAAAAATGCAGACGCCAAGGTTAGGGATCTTCATGTCACAATGAAACCCTGTTTGGCTGTTGTGTAGGCTGAGCCCGTTCTTTATTAACCGTAAGTTGTTTCTCACAGCATAGAACTATTCCATTAGCCTGAAAATAAATAAATGAATAAGGTGCCTCTCACTGGGACTTCATGTGCTGGCATAAACAGGTGGGGATGCGTGTTCTTCCCGAATGGGAGGTACCGTTTAGGAGCACAGAAAACACATCTTGGGAACACAGAAATCCAAATGCAAATATGGAAAGCACATATGCGCCCCTCCCTCCCGCCCCTACGTGCACGTTTGCATGAGAAAAGCCACTGCCCCAATCATACGACAATGAACGCTTACCGTTGTTGTAAGAGCGAAAATTTCCTACAAATTTTATGTATTCATAAGTTGGAAATTCCTTTGGGTTCAAGCTGCCTCTGAGAAGATGGCAATAAAATTCTAAGTCGTTGTCAGCTGGGCCATTAAAGGAAAAAAGGAGAAATGGAATGAGAGCTCTACAGTGATTCTAGACTAAACAAGCCGCATCTTGTGAAACTCACAGGGTTTGGTCAACACATGGCCGGGCTATTTCTCTCATTATGACTGACTTTCAGACATGATTTTATAACCTCTGCAACACACGTTTTTCCCCTCTGTAGTTTATAGATGTTTTGCATTCCATACTCGGACCCGATTAGTCTTAATTTGCTCACAGATGTCTGTGGCTGGTTCTGTCGGCCTTAATTAGTTCTGGTTGTTTTCATACTGTATATTAAAATAAAGCTGCTCAGAGCTGCTCTCCTTAATTTAATCTTTCCACTTTGCTCTGAAGGAAAATCAGATGTACAATGGGACACATTATTCACGGAAAACGGAGTAAGGCTTGAATAAGTACAAGGCACCTTTGCTACTGCCGTCAAAATACACGTTTCATTAGGTGACCGGACCAGCTTTCTATCCAGGTCGCCAATTTTGACAAAAACTTTAAAATTCCATAAAACCTGCAAATGTATATAAATAACCAGATGACAGCCTCAGAAGAGAATTTGGAGTTTTGACCTAATTATTCAGTTTTTAGTTGGTTACTTAGTATCATAAAGACAAATCTAGCCTCACAGCGTCCTCCAAAGTAAGAAGATTATTCACTTATTTTTGTACCGTTTATTACTAAAAGGTTCTCATGTGGGGGGGAAAAAGGGATCTCTTGTATTACATGCAAAACAAGCTATTATTCTTAAGCTCTGTGCTTTAAAATTTTCCGCATAAAAGTTCAACGTCTTCCATATTCCAAACTCCGGTTTTAGCTTTGAACTTAAAATATACCTCTACGGATCTTGGAAATGTTCTGAGTCACAAGGAAAATTATTTTTAAAATTAGTCCTCCCTTCTTAATTCATTCTAACCTCCTTTCAGAAGTGACATCCTCATCTTTCTATCTCGTAAAACCAGTGAAGTTCAACTTACATTTTAAGTGTTCTGGGGAGGGGGAGTCCGTCACAAGCATATGGGAAGAAAGCATTTTGTAGACTTCTGAGTGTTCTTGTTCTGGAAGGAAACGTAACAAATTCTGATCCGTGACATCCGACTGGAAAAGAAAAGAAAGAACCAAGGCACACATTCCACAAAGACGAAAAATAAAAAGCAAAGGCTGCAACTTCGTGACAATTCAGAACTGGTTTCTGAAATGAGAAGTTCCAGACCTGACTTTCCGTGAAGACGCTGGAATTTTGAATTGTAATCTAAAAGGGTTCACCTGTTCAAATGCAAACGTGCTCTTGCCCGTGGGCCTGAGAAGGAACTAAGACTCAAGCCAGACAAACACGCATCGGAGCCCCGTGTGCTGACAACACCCCCGTGTTCCGGCTGGGGCGGCGTGGCTGGCGGGGAGCCCCAGCTCGAGGCCAACCACGCACATGGAGGCCCCTGAAGAGCCCACGGGTTCCTTTTCCGACCTCTAGGCCAGCAAACGGCTGTTTACTTCTAAAGGTCTGTAATCAAAGGAATTGTACTTTTTTTCTGAGGACCTGGGCACCCGTGGACACAAAATAAATGCAATGGAGTCTAGACTCAGTGTTATCCAACAGAGCGGTCTGTGATGATGGAAATGGTCTGTAACCCGCACGGGCCGTCAGGGAAGCCACCAGCCACGTGGCTTCCGAGCACCTGAAACAGGGCTCGTGTGACTGGATTTTGTTTTTGTTTTTTTTTTTGCCGCACCGCACAGCTTGTAGGATTGTTAGTTCCCCCATCAGGGATTGAACCTGGGCCCCGACAGTGGAAGCACCGAGTCCTAACCACTGGACGGCCAGGGAAGTCCCTGAAGACAGAATTTTTAATTGTATTTAACTTTAATTATTTTAATTGAAATTTAAGTCACCACATGTGGCCGGTGGCCCCCATACTGGACGGTGCAAGTTGGAGATCACGGTGGGGAGAGAGGAGACAGCCGCTTCTCTATCCCTCAGTAAACTCACCCCCTCCGACAGCTTCAAACACCGTCTGTGCACACCCTTTCATGTGCACGCCAAGGCAACTCGCTCTTGGGTGTCCTGGCTTCACATCCCATCTGCCTCCCAGATGTACTTGGGGACCCCAGATCCACATACACCCCCAATGTCCTCATTATCTCCTCCCCCCGCTGTGTTCTCTGTCCCCATGTGTGGTGTTGTCAAGCGGTCACCTGCCCATACCCGACACCCAGCTGGTATCCTTGACCTCTCCCTGTCGTCCTCACATCCAAACAGGGTCTCAGTGCTGTGAGATTTTCCTTCCTCGAACTCCCTCAGATCCATTCACTCCTTTTCCTCTGGCCTCTACCCTAGTCCAGGCCATCATGTCCTCTGGGCAGTGAACTGGCCAAACTGGCCTTCCCACATCACCTTCCGTCTCTGTCCAATTTGCTATCTGCCAGCAGTCTCGTATCAGACCAAGTCACCACCTTGCCAACGAACACAACATTGTAAATGAACTCTACTCCAATATAAAATAAATATTTTAAAAAAACAAACTTCCGTGGGCTTCCAGCTGCTCCTGGGATGAAGCCTTAGCTCCCCAGTTCACTAGTCGGGCTCAGCAGAGCACAGCCTCCGCTCCCAGCCCGTCTCCAGCCCTCCAAACTGCCTTTCCTCCGGGCTGCTGGCTCTCCTCTTCCTCTGGGCCGCCCCTCAGGCTGCACCCTCAGGCTGGAGCATCCTGCACCCTCTGCTTGTGCTCAGGAACTCCCGCGCTGCCTTCAAGTCCTGGCCTTGAAGTCCCTTCCTCTGAGAAAGCAGCCCTGACAGCCCCTCACCCAGAACAGGACCACTGCCCCTGCTCCTCTGGCCGCTGCGCCCGTGTCATCTGTACCCACTGGGGAAGGGCACATCTGTGACCACGTAGTAAGCCCTGGGAGGGCCGGCGAGGCAGGTGAGAGCCAGCTCTGCCCTCCAAGCTGCACTCTGCTTGACGGGAAGATGACGAGGCTGTGAGGGTGACACGAGCTGCTTTGAGTCAGCGGCCGATACAAGGGCACACGGCAGATGCCAGGCGTGATGGGGGTTCATTAACCATGTAGGAAACAACTCCAGGCTTTCTTGTTCTTTCCCATGATAACGTGTGTCCCCTGCCTGCCTCTCCCCTGTATCCCTGACATCAGATGGTGCTTGGCCTTCAAGAAAAACATGTTGATGAACTGAAAGAACAACATGGCAAGTGCTGTGATGGAAGCAAGAACCAGGCGCCTGGAGAACTCTGAGCATGGGTGCAGAACCCAAAGTGACGGGGTAGGGGAGCCTCCCGGGGACGGTTCCCATGGGGAGGGATCCTTGCGGCGGGGGTGGTGGTGTCTGGGGACAAGGCGGTGTCCGCCAGGCAGCCCGGCTGCTCCAGGCAGGGGCACAGCCCACACAGAAGTGGGGATGGGGGTGAGGGTGGGAGCCCTGACAGCACAGTGGGTGGGGGAGGAGTGGGGAAGGGCAGTAGGGCTCGGGGCTAGCAGCCCACAGAGGAGTCAAGGCTGAGCTTGTGTGCCAGGGGACCCGCTGGGGCACGTGGAGGAGGAAGGTGGGCAGGACTGTGCTTGTATTTCGGACCCTCTAGTGGCCTGGGGAGGAAGGGGGCACAGGAGCCAGGCTAGAGGTGGTCGAAGTCTGAACAGGTCCGGGGAAGGGGAGACACAGAGGAAGGGGCCGCGTCCAGACGACTCAGCCAACACCACCATCCGACTGACACCGACTCAGGGCGCCGTGTGCCAGCCGCGGCTCCCGGCACCGGAGGGAAGCACGGCAAAGGGGGCAGGTCCCTCCCCTCCTGCGGCCACGGTTCCAGGACTGTAAGCATGTGCTCGGTGGCTGGGGAAGGGCAGGCAGGAGCGGAAGGAGGGGCTCTGGGGGTCCCCAGGCTCCCTGCTTGGAGGCCCCTGTTTGGATCTCTGTGGACAAATACTCCGCAATCCCCCCCCCCCCCACTAGCTGTGCTACCATTTTCTCATTCTGGCTTTTTCTCCAAGTTCCTTCTGATGTTCTTGACTTTATTTTAAGCCCAATCCCTTTAGTTTTTTAGAACATGACTAATGCTCACACATGACAGTACTCTCTCTTCTTAAAGACATTTCAGATACTTGAAAATGCTAACTCCGTCACCACATGGTCTCTTCTCGGAGGGCCAGTCAGAAGCCCACTTCCCTGATGGAGGGGGTGGCAGAGCGCAGGGTGGGGGGCCGCCTGGCCTCGCTGCTCCTGTGGGACACGGTTGGCAGGTCACAGGGCATCTCAGGTGACAAGTTCTGCACAGAATAAAGACGAACACTGGAGGGAGGCGGGGGTCATGAGGACTATGAATTGACACACGAGGAGGGCTGAGAACACCCTTGGCAAAGAACAAGCTCTTGCTATGCCTTTGCTATTATACTCCCATTAGGCCATTTCCCTGTGCTGGAAACCAACACGAACAATGAAATTGTGAGAATTTAAAGCCTAGCGCTTACAGGAGAGTAAATTATATCTGCAACTGAACTGTCCCTGGAATGCGCTGAGCTCTGTTTATTAAAATCATGGCAATTACAGAGACAAGGGAGGGAAGGCACCGTCCTCACAGCTGAATCACTGTATCAGGAACATCACTGACCTGCTGGAGGCGGGAGGTTCTCCATCCAAACTTGTTGCTATGCCCTTGGCTACTTTGTCAAGAATCTGGCCCTTTTCTGAGTTTTGCACTAGACGCCTGCTCTAAATCCCCACAACACTTCTCCTACCTTTTCTCCGGAGGCCCTGGGACAGCCTGGGGAGGATGTGAACAGACAGGAAGCATATTCCTCTCTCTGTCTTTTGAACCCACGGCACCGGTGCAGTCGCGTCAGCAAAGTTAAACGAGCCTGCACAGGAGTCCGCAGACTGGCCGGCTGAGCTGGAAGCGGGCTGTGTGGACGTCCAGTTCAGGACGTCCCCGAGGGGCCCCGGCAATTCTGACTGGAGATCTGTGTCGGCCACGATTAGAAGGGGGATCGGTGAGAAGCCTCATGTTGAGAAGAGGCAGGACTGGGCTCAGCAAGCAGAGAGGGCCCTGGGCTCCCGAACGACCGGGGCATGGGAGGCATACGTCATCTGCTTTGATTCAGTTTAGATTCAGAATCAAACTGACGGCCAAAGAGGGATGCTTTCCGAAGACAGTATAACGATAGCTTCGACCCGGGAGGAGTGAAGAATGAATTCAGGTAGAAGAAGGACCAACTCTAAAGACTCTCTCTGCTCATCAAAAGACCCTGAAGACAGGGAAAGGCAAACCACAGAGCGAGATCAGATATTTGCGGCACACAGACCTGTGGTATAAGCCCGGAAGGAAGGGTCAGCGTGATATGCTGCCTCGTCATTTGGCAAAATCGAGGGCCTTGACTGGACCAACCAGAGTTCTCCTCCCCACTGTAACGGCAAGCTCCTTCTTGCCACTGACAAGGTCCCCTGGCTAACAAGCCTCCTTACTGCTGGGGCTGCAGAGGACCAGACGCAGTTACTGTTCATCCTGCAAGTGGGTTTCAGCGCCCTGCCAGCCAATCACATCCTCTGTGGGAACCAGGGGGCACCCCACCCTCTTGCTACTACCACACCACCCCTGCTTGTTCACCCTGTTCCCAAGTGCAGCCCCCGTGCGTCCCTGCATGGCACGCGGTACGCTCCTCCCTGGGGCCGTAAGTACACGTGCTTAACACACCGTCAGTTAATACACCGTCTCACCTGTCCAGTATTGGCTGTTGTGTGTTTGGCCATCCCTGTCACCCTAGGGCAGAGTGACGAGGACGCGATTAAAACCATGCCCGACAGAGGACTAGCGTGGAAAGAACGCTTACAGATCATGACACAAAAGACGCAGACAATCCAGTAGGAAAATGGCAAAATACCTGAAAGAGCATTTCACAGAAAAAGGAAATCCAAACGGCCGACAAACTATGCAAAGACACTCAGCCACACCATCAGCTGGGAGAAAAGCAAATCGAGACTCCGTGAGATGCCTTCGCACAAAAACTGACAGTTCTGACAACACCAAGTTCTGGTGAAATGGACGAGCTGGAACTCCCCACCCCGCTGCTGGATGGTGGAGTGGTACCATCACCATGGAAACAACGCGGTATCACCTAGTAAGCGCGACGGGTTCCTACCCCGCAACCCAGCGATCTTACACACAGTCAGCTCTCTGGAGGATGCTTGCAGATGTGCATCAGGAAATACGTACAGACATCCACAGACACACCCTCTCAGAGTTCCACACTGGCCTGGGGGCAGGGATCGTAGCATGTGTCTACAGCAATGAGGACAAACCCACGACAGCGACTCTGGACGGTGTGAGACCACGAATCCCTTAGCAAAGCTGAGCGGAAGGAGAGTGCACCAGAGTACACGTCCTACAACTCTGTTTACATAAAGCTAAGCCAAAGGTCGTACTAAATTACAGGGATTAATGATGAACTAAAAGTTGGCAGAACTGCAGAGAGAAGCAAGGACACGATGATGGGGAAATGGTCATCTCTATGCGGAAGGGGGCGGTGTGATGGGAAAGGAGCAGACAGGAGCTTCTGCGGGCCTGGTCATGCTCTGTTTCATACCCTCGGTGACAGCTACATGTATGCTTGCGCTCACCTTATCGTTAGTTTTAAAATGGAAGCTACGTTTTATACACGGCTCTGCAGGTATGATACAGAAAGATCAAAAGGCACATAAAAATCAAACCAATCTAACTGGCAACCTGGACCCTTTGAACCTGTGATCAACCCTGAGCTGCAGCCACCCCTCCCTACTGGGGCCCCTCCTACACAGAGCATCCACCCAGGTCCGCCCTGACGTGAAGCCTCCGACAAGCTGACCTGGACCAGGTGGGTTCTCCCAGCAGGTGAGGACAGGTGGGTGACGGAGGGCAGAGGGATGCTTCCTGGAAGGCCCTGCGCAGCCAGGGACTTGCTGCTGCATTTCACCATGTCATAAGCCAGGCGCTCTGTCTTCCTCCTCTGTGACCTCTTCTCCCTGCTGTGACCCCTGCCCCAGGAACCTGGCCCACTGTCCCCTTTGACCTTGTACTTCCAGCCAGAGCTTCTACTTGGAGAAACAGCATTACACAGAGGTATTTTTTTGGTGAGTAGATTTCTCCAACTTTATAGTCACTCTGTGCCTTAGATTTTTTTGGGGGGGTGGGGGGAAGTTGTGTTATCCACGCCTGTATTTCTCACTCTGAGGCCCTGCCCACTTGTGCCAAGCTGTTTGCAACTGCTCTCCATGCAGGAGCCCCACTTGCAAACCCAGTCCCTCATTCAGTGAGCATTCGGGCACGTGGGTATCGGCTCGGGGCTGGGGACAGGGCTTGTGCCTGACGAGCGAAGTGTGATCCAGCTCCTTAGGCCAACATGGCGTTCATTAACAGATCGGAAAAGCAATCCGGGAAGTTAAATGTTCTAAAAAATCAACGTCCAAACAGGAAACACAGACCGTGCCCGCTGTGGGTGTCAACTGGCTCTGCCTCGGCCGTGCTCTTTCCCAATTACGTCCAAGGCGTGTGACGCCCGCCCCTTGGATCTCTGCCATCAGCACGCTCACCTGCCGGGCAGGTCTCTGCCTTGACCGCCTATGTTAATTCTGGATGCCAAAATGTACTGGCGTCACCACCACGGGTAAGTTGTGACTTTCCCTTAACATCATTTTCTGCTTTGAGCTATTTTCTTCTAGCTTTTCTCTGTCAAACTGGAAAAGCAAGCTCTAGGATCTTTCATCAGGACACTGCTGTACAAAAATCTATCGTGTGAATTTTGGAGTGTCTGAGTTTCTAGTGGCAGGAAGGATACACAGAGAGAGATACTGAGACTTTTGACAGACTTAGAAGAAGAAAGGAATTCTTGCTGCTCTTCCCCCCCCGCCCCCCCCAATCGCCAATGGTCCCCCAAACCCTGGCCACACGGGGTGCGGTGGGACCCAACGTCTGGCATGCCAGCCTGTGATGCCAACAGGGGGCGTCCTTGCTACTGTGAGGCCCTTGGCCTCCAGCGGGCTGTCTCTGCTGGCCATGCCTCGACTGACGGTTGCCTCTTCCACGAGACAGGACATTGCCTTCCGGGTCCTCACCCCACCTCTGCTCAACACCCACCCCACCAGAGAGAACTCAGCTTCACTGCCACATGCAGATGTCTGAGTGGTGGGTGAGCACCAAGTTCTGGGGTCAAAGTGTCCGAGTTCAGATCCCAGCCGCACCACGTGCTGACTGTGGGACCTCAGCTGCTCTGCGCCTCGGTCCGCTCATCTGTGAACAGGAGTAAATACCTATTTCCTAGAGTCATCATAAGGACCAATAAGTATAAGGAGAATGGACCTTCTAAGTGCTTTCACCACATTAATGCATAGAAGGGACTCTTCATAGTGCCTGGTACATAGTAAATGCTCAATAAATATTGGCTACCTTTTTATTAGTCTTTAATGGCTTAACAGATGAAATCTCTCAACAAAATTGCAAACCCTTAAGGTTTAAAGAATCTCATATGGATTTGCAATTGAAGCGACTGACAAGGGATTAATCTCCAAAATATACAAACAGCTCATGCAGCTCAATATCAAAAAAACAAACAACCCAATCAAAAAATGGGCGGAAGATCTAAACAGACAGTTCTCCAAAGAAGACATAGAGATGGCCAAGAGACACATGAAAAGATACTTAACATCACTAATTATTAGAGAAATGCAAATCAAAACTACAATGAGGTATCACCTCACACCAGTCAGAATGGCCATCATCAAAAAGTCTACAAATAATTAATGCTGGAGAGGGTGTGGAGAAAGAGGAACCCTCCTACACTGTTGGTGGGAATTTAAATTGATACAGCCACTGTGGAAAAGGGTATGGAGGCACCTTTAAAAATCTAAAAATAGAGCTACCACATGACCCAGCAATCCCACTCTTGGGTATACATCTGGAAAAATCTATAATTTGAAAAGATACATGCATCCCTAAGTTCATTGCCCCACTATCTACAATAGCCAACACCTGGAAACAATTTAAATGTCCATCAACAGAGGAATGGTTAAAGAAGATGTGGTATATATGCAATGCAACGCTACTCAGTCATAAAAAAGAATGAAATAATGCCATTTGCAGTGACATGGATGGACCCAGAGACTGTCATACTGACTGAAGTCTGACAGAGAAGACAAATATCATATGATATCACTTACATGTGGAGTCTAAAAAAATGGTACAAATGAACTTATCTACAAAACAGAAATAGAGTCACTGATGTAGAAGACAAACTTATGGTTACCAAGGGGGAAAGGGTGGGAGAGGGATAAATTGGGAGACTGGGATTGACATATACACACTACTATATATAAAACAGATAACTAATAAGAACCCGCTGTATAGCACAGGGAACTCTACTCAATACTCCCCGATGATCTGCATGGGGATAGAATCTAAAAGAGTGGATATATGTATACGTATAACTGATTCACTTTGCTGTATACCTGCAACTAACACAACATTGTAAATAACTATACTCCAATAGAAATTTATAAAAAAAAAAAAAAAGAACCTCATATGGGCCATTTGAATCACTGCATTGTCTGTGGACACGTCCTGGGCTTGTACTGAGAAATAAGCAAGTTTGAATTGAAGTGAACTAAACTGAAAGCAGAATTCCTAAATGGCAACCCAAGTCCTCAGCGTCAGAAAAGCACTAGGTAGAGTGGTGGCGCGTCTGGGCTCTGCGCTCAGTGGGCCTGGCCTCAGCCCTGCTCTGCTCCTTGCTGGCTGGGACACCTTGGTCTCATCCTCTGTCAAGTGGAGGTGACAGGGCAGCTGTGTGATGGGCACCAGGGAGGTTTCTTGTCCACCCACTAGCAGGGATACAGCGAATCCTAAGTAAAAAGGGAAGAAGATGACGGTTTGGGTAAAAGCTACAAGTAAGCAGGAGTTAGATGTGGAGATCGTCCGTCCTGGCCTCACCTCCGCTGGGGAGTGTGAGGGCTGACTCGGTGTGTGTCTGGGTCCACAGACAGGCACTTAATAAGCATTCAGATGGGTCGGGCATTGACAAATGAGAGTTGGGGTCATTTTCTTACTCTGGAAGGGCCATTTCTCTGGCCCTTCCAGAGTAAGAAAATAATTCATAAAGGTGATTCTAAGTTGCTCCAGAAATTCGAATCAGAGTCCCCAACTTACTAAGTTCGCTCTGCCACGTATGGCAACTGGGTCATCAGGTAATTCCAAGAGGAGAAATCAGAACACTGCAAATCCTGTTTCCCCAAACAGCTCTGGCCACACTCCCAGGCCATTCCGGGGTTGACATCTGTTTGCTTTTCATCAGAGCCTCGCACTGCTCGATCCCGTCCACTCAGTACAAAACCCAACCCCCTCCAAAGGAGCACCCCACCTCCTCAGATCAGCCCAGAGAAGCTGTGATCTGATGGGGTCTCATCACTACTCCAGCATGAGACGAAAATCAAGATGAAACTGCTTTCCCGACTCCTTAGGGCTGAGCAAGAACCAGCCTCTTCTGACAGCTCTCAGAGGAGAGAACCCCCAGCCTCGTGCACCCTGGAAATGGGCTGAACCACAAAGGGCAGATGGATTCAGAGTAATGCAAAGGTATCTGCCTTGCAACGTAAAAAATGCTTTTCTGGGCTACAACACACAGTGACCCACAAAGGAAAAACATGGACGGGGGTTTTGATCTACACACAGCATCGTCTGCAGCAGCAACGGGAGTGGGGAGTGGCTTCTGAGGAAAAGAATGATCCAGGACGATGTGGAATCCTGGGCCATCAGGGAAGCTGGGGTCGTCACCGCCGGCGGAGCGGGGGGTGAGCTGCCCACACAGCGAGGCCACAGCGCTCCCGGGCAGGTGCAGCTCGGGAGAGGCCACCACGGTCCTCCAGCACCACCCGGCCAGCGATTCCCTACGAGCAGGCCCCCAGGGCAGCTACCACCCTCCTCATGTGTCCTGGCCACGCATCCACCCACGTGTGGGAGTCAGGGGCGGGGGCTCAGCAGTTTGGCGGGGCTTTTTGGGAGGAGAGAGAAGAGAGGACGTTTTAGCCCAATCAGTCCCACAGGTGGGTACAAGCTTCCTTCCAGATCGGTCTCTGTGGGAATAAACGATGGTGTGGTGGGAAATGGAAGGCTGACCAGATGCCTCCGAGGGGCCCTCCAAGGTGGACCCTCCACCAGCCGGGTGCTGTTCTGTGAGTCAGAGCATCCTGACGGGGGGACCAGGGAGCCCGTGAGGCTCAGGCTGAGAGGAGAGAGTGTGATGGAAGATGGGAGGGGGGAGGGGGAGGGAGGGACGGAGGGGGAGGGAGGGAGGGAGGGGGAGGGAGGGAGGGGGTAGGGAGGGAGGGAGGGGGAGGGAGGGGAGGGAGGGAGGGGAGGGAGAGGGAGGGGGAGGAGGGGAGGTAGGGAGGGGGACGGAGGGAGGGAGGGGGAGGGGAGGGAGGGGAGGGGGAGGGAGGGGAGGGAGGGAGGGGAGGGAGGGGAGGGAGGGAGGGGAGGGAGGGGAGGGAGGGGGGAGGGAGGGGAGGGAGGGAGGGGAGGGAGGGGAGGGAGGTGGAGGGAGGGGGGGAGGGGGGAGGGAGGGGAGGGAGGGAGGGAGGGAGGTAGATGGGGGCGAGGGCCCGGGACCACACGGCACTCGCCCTTCTCCGTACCCCACCTGGCTCCCCGGGACACGATGGCAGAGCCTGCCCTCCTGCCCAGACCCTCCTTGCTTCTCAAGTCCTTCCTGGTCCAACAACATCTTCCCAGAGTATTTCACTCCCCCCTCCCACCATCATCCCTGGCACTGAACCCTTACCACCAGCAAGCGTTACAACCTACTGCATCTCAGTTACATCTCCAGCGACCCCCAAACCCCCTTCTGTCCCCAGCCGTCTGGTGCACATCCCTCCACCAGCTCTCAGGGGACCTTGTCTTTCTTTGCAGGTGTCTGTCAGCCTCCATAAAGGCTCTGAGCTCTGCTAACTGTGCTGTAGGCTCACGGCTCCTGGGCGGTTTCTGGGGCACTGGAGAGTGAGGACCTGCACCACAGCCCCCGTTCCAGGTCTTGCTTGTTCCAGGATGACACAGGCCTGCACCCGCCTCCCTCAGGAAGCCTCCGAGCTTGGCCTCGGCCCGGTAGAGGGCACTCCTTGACCCTCCTTACACACAGATTCCCGCACACCTGCAGCGCCCCGGCTCTGAGATCTGAATGGTCCTCCAGGAAAGAGGATCACACGTACTGGCAAAGGCCATCAGAACAGAAACTCACCGGTAAATGCCCAAGGAGAGGCGTGATGCTGTCAGAAACGTAGAGGATGCTGCCGTCCGTCGTAACAGCGATGATGAAGCCGTCTAATGCCTGCGGAAAACACAACAGGTGAAGGCTCCTCGGTCATGCTTTCACGGACGAGAGGGTCATCGAAGCCAAGGACCCCGGGTTAGGTTGCCAACTTTATTTCGTAACCCTTCAAATATTTTCACGACTAACCTCACAGCACATTTTTCTGTCTGGCACACAAGGCGGTTTCTTACACAGAATTTGTCTAGCCCAGGCAAACTGCTTGCAAAGCACAAAAAGGCTTGGTGAAAAACGGGACCTACTGGTTTCATGAAACAGAATTTAGCCATGGAAACTACCTAACTAGTTTTTTTTTTTAAATGTCTAATTAAGCTTAATCTTAAAAGTACAAAATGAAAAAAATCTAGAATGTGTTTCAAATAATCTGAAATAGCAATCCTATGACAGTTATAACAACTGCAATTTCAAACACCAAGGCCTGCATAACTTCACAATATAATCATCTCAAAACATGTGATCAAAAACTTTGGGCAGGAGTTTCTTTCATAAATCCTTTGAGGACAGCTACCACACTTTCGGCTTTGGGCATTTCTTCGTGTTCCACTTTAACGATCTCCAGAAGGATATCTCCACTACCACAGTTCTTTAGGAACATGAAACATTGAAACAAAGCATAATGATTCATTTCAGCCCGCCAGAGAAGTCTCTTCAAATTATCTGCGTCTTGTATGGCCTTTAGTTTAAAGTTCTCCAGGACTTGCCGAAAATGAAAAGGGTTACCTCCGTCAGCACCATTCAAAAAAGCCTGCATTCCATCCTCTCAAGACCAGTTGCTTCCTGCGCCGTGGAACTGAGGCTGGGAGCTACTAGCGTCGATGATCACGGACTTACGCCGCTTCTCCGTGGTGGCCATGCACAGAGACGTCATGGTGCCTTCGTGAATAAGGCCTTGGAGACTGGCCACACTCAGAAGCCTGAGAAGGTCTCTTTTTGCTTTTTCATCTGATTCTTTAACCTCAACAGGAGTATAACTCAGAGCAGCATGTAGCAGAAAGGTGAGCTTCTTCTGAAAGAGATGAGCCACCCTTTGGTGGCTCAGCATCCTCAAAACAGCTGCTCGGGTAGGACTGTATGCGGTTCTCCCCACCCCTTTCCTCACAGTTCCTGTTATTTTTCAGCCCTTGAATATGCTTGTCCAATTCAAGCCTGAAAAGCTCAAGTCCTTTTTCAGACCCTCCTAAAAGACAGACCGTATACTCAAGAGTTATGTTCGGAGTCCGTCGTCGCTGTTTAGGGAAGCAGTTTTTCTTGTGGAAAAGGCAGTAGTAACAACTGATGCTGTAACCTGGAGTTCTCAGCTCCACTCATGCAACACTACCCAGCCCTTCAAAGACTGCTCCCTTAGAAAGATGCTTAGCGATGAAACTGTGCGGCTCTGCCTCCACTTCAGAGGGTAGATTAGTATCCGCCAAGGAGAGGCTGAAATCATCACCGGAGGGAGTTTCTGCATCTGTGCCACGTGGGCTTCCACCATCACTGTCCGCTCGCTGCTGTGCCAACCTGCTTCCACGGTAGCTGCAGACACAGTAGCGGCTGCTGGGCAGTGGCTTGAGTCTCCGCTCTTCAGTGGGGCTGCCCTCCTCGCTGCTCTCTCGCTCCCCCCTCACCTCCATCCAGCGATTCCTGCAAGGAGGGGAGCATGGCGGCGGCCTGTGAACGGCCCTGTACCTAAGTAGTTTTAATGATAAGCGTACCTTTGGGCCGAATCAGAACCATCACGGTGACCCATTAAAAGCTGTCAGTGATATTTTACAGTCCTTGTCCTACCCCCAATATCACTCTGAGTTCACTGGTAAACATTTACTAAGATAGCAGACCTCACAGAGGTGTTAAAAAAACGAAAACCTGTGCCTGCTGGTTGGCGTAGACCTCTGCTTACATCCATTGCCATAGAAAGACCTCCTGAAGGAAGTGTCTGTAGAGAACGTTCACATGAATCCACCAAAGGGAAAGGTAAGGACCGATGGGGACGTGCTGTGTAACTCAACCAGACCCATGAGAACAGCTGTCCCTCGGTATCCGTGGGGGACTGGTCCCAGGACCCCTGCAGACACCAAAATCCACGAATGCTTAAGTCCCTAGAGTTGCCCCCATATCCGTGGGCTCTACGTTCTCAGATTCAACCAACCTCGGAGGCGGAACCCACAGACACGGAGGGCCAACTGTATTTCAAAATAACCGGAAAATTCATTTGTTGAGACGTTTTTACTGAGTGCCTGCTCTATGCTAGATGCACTGCTCTGGGTGCTCATGAGAGAAGAGATACAGGCCGTCCATGTTTTCTCACAGACTCACTGTTTTGTTTTCAGATTCCTTATCAGGGGCTCACGATGCTCTCATGAGACACACGAGAAAGGTGATTTCTAAAATTCAGACTCTTATTCAGCAGAGAATGGGGTCATCCTGGCAACTGGCTCTATGGGCACAGTGATGAGATGGAGGAGATTAAAAACAAAGTCCACCTCCCCAAAAACAAATTTTTGAGGACATAATACGCTCACGCAGACCATCCCTGTAAACTATCACTGTTGCCTCACTGACTGTATTGTTAAAATAGCATCTTCTGCAAATATAGGAATTTTTCCACTTTGGGGGAAAAAAACCCCAAACTGAAATATGTGCTTAGAAAGTTCTGGAAACATTTTGTATGCACTCAGCTATATCCTCCTAGGGTGTTCCTGAGCATCTGCACAGCCAAAGGGCACGGATTCCTTCAGGGTAGGAGGGTGTGGCCAAGTGCACGGCAGCAGTAAGCGGAAATAGTCCAGTAAGTGTGCAGAGAAGGGCACCCACCATCACCACGCACCAAAGTGGGAGTTCTCTTCACCAGGAAGATTAACATGTGGGTCACTTACTGTTGAACACTTACGTACTGCAGGATTTAAGACTGAAAAATATCTTAAAGCACATTTCTTAAGTGGACCTCATCCTCTTGGAATTCATCTGTGGTTTTCAACTGGGAGCAACTTTGCCCCCCTGGGGATATCTGGCAATGTCTGGAGACATTTTTGCTTGTCAGTTCTGGGGTGGGAGCTCCTGGTATCTAGCGGGTAGAGGCCAAGGATGCTTTGAAACCTCCCATCTACAACACACAGGATGTCCCTACAACGAAGAATTATCAGGTCCGAAATGCCAAGCGTGCTGAGCTGGAGAGATCCGGGATCAGATTTACGGCTCATGGTGAACACCGAGGTACATCCGAGTGAACTTTATTTCTTTTTCCCTTAAGTATTTTTCTAAATTAAAAAAAAAAATCATAGTAGCAGTGCTCCTGGAAGATGAATTTTTTTGAACCGGTGAAGGTACTGTTGATGACGTCAGCTGGACCATTTTAGGAAAAGTAGATTAGAATATCGGGAAAAGCAGGAACAACATAAATTCTCTTCTTGCACAAGGAGCCCATGCCCTCTTGAAGTTGTAAAGCAAGTGAGTGTTAAAAAGCTGAAGGTATTTATAGATGGAAGATAACGCCCATTGGCGTTTGCCATCAAATGCACAAGAATTACACCGAGTCACTGCTTTAAGAATGTTTGCGATGGTTGTGGAAGTCCCATCCGCAGCATTTGAGAGGGACTCGATAGAACGTGACTGAAAAGCAATGTGCCCCTCTTATTGCAATGGGGACTTTGGCAGGAGCTTCAGGAACGCCAGAGATGCCATAATGGCCCGAGTTTCATACCTGCCACACACCAGAAGGAAACGAAACCACCCCTTTCTGCCAATTCCTGGCTCTGATAGAATGTTTTTTGTCTTCTCTGGGACAACATCTGGGCAAGAAAAAAGATGGCTGTAGCTTTTCTGAACAAAATTCAGAAATACCACACACCTCCTAGTTGCCAGTCAGTAAGAGCTTTCCCTTTTTTGAGTTTACTTGTTCCAATGCTTATAGTCACCATCTTGGCCAGTTTACACTCAACCAGCTTGGCTGGTCTGCGACCAAGTCATTCTGTTCTTTCAAATTCCATAACTGTATGAATTCTCATGGAGTCTGGTTTGGGGCTCTTCTGGGAGAAGAGGGAAGAAGGAGGGATTCACATCCAGACGGCACCAGCAGTGCAGTTCCCTGGGGCCTGATGGGTTCTGTCCTGGGTTTCATCTTCATTTAGAAAGGAACCTCCTGGTTATGAAGACATGGCATCTGATTCCTCATGCTCCCTGAAATGGCTCTGAACAAAGGAGGGGGATATGCAGCTGGAATGGGACACACACTATGGAGAAGTTGCACCTTGGAAAACGAGAGCATCGTCCCGTGGGAACCATCATGGGGAAGGTACAGGAGGCTCCAGTCACCCATCACCTGGCCTGTGTCTACTGAGGGGCAAGAGGGTAGAAGAGGAGCCTAAAACAGTCAGAGAGAAGTCAAAAATTCTAGTCGGTGGGTTTCCCATATGCCTCAAAGATGCAATTCACCCAGAAGGTCCACTTGTTGTATAGGCTTAATTTTGGGGTCCAATTCACTCACCTAGCATGATTTCCTTTAGACTGGCTTTAGGGAGTCTACACTGGGAGCAGAGGAAAGTGCATATCCATACAAATCTAAAATCTTCTTTTTCTAGAAATTTCAGTCTCCTAAGTCTCAGTTCAGCCCCAATTTTTGTCTTTAAAATAAAGACTGTTATGAGAGGCAAAGAAGGACACTACATAATGATCAAGGAATCAATCCAAGAAGATATAACGATTGTAAACATATATGCACCCAACATAGGAGCACCTCAATACATAAAGCAAATGTTGACAGACAGAAAAGGAGAAATTGACAGTAACACAGTAGTAGCGGGGGACTTTAACACCTCACTTACATCAACAGATCATCCATACAGAAAATCAATAAGGAAACACAGGCCTTAAATGACATATTAGACCAGATGGACCTAATTGATATTTACAGAAGGACCTAATTGATATTTACAGAGTATTCCATCTGAAAGCAGGGAATACACATTCTTTTCAAGTGCACATGGAACATTCTCCAGGTCAGATCACATGCTGGGCCACAAAGCAAGCCTCGGTAAATTCAAGGAAACTGAAATCCTATCAAGCATCTTTTCTGACCATGACATTATGAGATTAGAAATCAGCTACAAGGAAAAAAAAAAACTGCAAAAAACACAAACGTGTTTTGGAGGCTAAACAATATGCTACTAAACAACCAATGGATCACTGAAAAAATCAAAGGGGAAATCAAAAAATACCTAAAGACAAATGAAAACACGATGATCTAAAACCTAGGGGATGCAGCAAAAGCAGTTCTAAGAGGGAAGTTTACAGCGATGCAAGCTTACCTCAGGAAACAAGAAAAATCTCAAATAAACAACCTAACCTTACACCTAAAGCAACTAGAGAAAGAACAAACAAGACCCCAAGTTAGCAGAAGGAAAGAAATCATAAAGATGAGAGCAGAAATAAATGAAACGGAGACTAAGAAAACAACAGAAAAGATAAATGAAAACTAAAAGCTGGTATTTTGAAAAGATAAACAAAATTGATAAGCCTTTAGCCAGACTCAGCAAGTAAAAAAGGGAGAGGGCCCAAATCAGTAAAATTAGAAATGAAAAAGGAGAAGTTACAACCAACACTACAGAAATACAAATGACCATAAGAGACTACTACAAGCAACTATTATACATTGTTAACCTTATAAAAGTCCTGTTCTCTCAAACACTTTTGATACCCTGAAACTCCTTGCGGGGGGGAAAAGTTGTGCTACAGACTTTTTAAGAGGGTTATATGCTAGAGGGTTATGTGTTTTAATTACTTTTCCCTAAGAATTAAAAGATAAAATGATTTCTGTGAAGTAGCATAATGATGCATTAATTCAACATGATATTTCACAAGCTCCTCTAAATTTAACATACTTAAAATGCATTGCTTCTGGAGAAAGTTCTGTATTTTCTTTAAATATAGTTCACATGCAGATTTAAGTATCTTTCATTTCATGCAAATGTACATTAATGCTTTTATATTTCATAATATTTGGACATCTTCATTCTGGCATTTTCTTACTCCAGTAACTTTCTGTTTTCTGCACAGTTAATCTATGTAAATTAACGTTTACATCAGTCTTATATAGGCACATAAGATGAGATCTAGACAGACAGATTCCCAAAGAGCCATTCTCTAAAACCCTGCCAGGAACCACAGACACAGCCAGTGTCTAACTTCCTCTGGCTGAACCCATCCACCCCAGGTTTCTTCTTCTAATTCAAGGGCCCAGACATGCCATGTCTGGGGCTTTCTCTCTGTCCACCATTGTATCCGAACACTCCCAGTCTTATCCCCAGTTCAGAAGTCAGCACCATCCAGATGTTTTTGCAGTGACTTATCCTCATCTGTACTGAGAAGTTTCACCCATAGAGAAACATGATGTTGAAGAAGGCCAGGCACTCAGATCGGTCAGATTCCCTCAAATCCAGCCCAGCAGATGGGCGTGGGCCCTTAACTTTCCGGAGGAAGAAATGTGAGCATCCTTCTTGGCACAGAGAGACCACGTGCTGGGTGGGGAGACACAGTCACGTATGGCTGATATCCACACGTCATGTTGATGGAATCGGAGATCAAGTTAAAAGCATTATTTTAAAAGAAGACTCTGGCTTTCAAAATGTGTCCTACTAAGGGAAAAATATATAATTGCTGCATTATATCCTACATAAATACAGGGCAGAGACGTAATCCCCTCACTCTCCCTACCTCCAGCTCTGTTCCTGCCTGGCTCCCCAACGAGGTATCCTCTGGTTGGGAGATGTGAGTGGGCTGGCAGTCACCATGGCAACGGTACACACTCGCATTGAGTTTGGGGATTCTCGCTTCTACTGCCCAACTCGGTAGCCAAAACATAAGCAAGAGCAGGCAGATTTTTCAAGAGTCTATCTGTTCCCAGCCCTCTTTGCAGGGTCGAGAACGGCTGTTTACTTTGGGCACAGGGTCTTATCTGGAGCAAGCAGCTAGATTTTAATTTGCAACCCGTTAAGCTAATTGGAAAGTGCATGTCACCTCCAACATCAGCTGGGTGAATTCTTCATTACTGAGGAATGAAGGCTTCCAGTCCTGCTGAATGTCACAGATTTCCGTTTGCGTTGAGACTTCTAAAAAAAAAAAAAGCATAAACAAGCTTTTAGATGGGAAGGCACCTAGAACTTGGAATTAACAGATGAAGCACACGTGATTTCTACGTGATTTTGCGTAAATGTGTACTGTAATGAAAGAAGCTGATAGAAGGACATAGGTTACTCTGATTTCTGAGGACCCGGTGCTTTGGACGCAATGGGCTTAAAAACACCTCTTGACGTTTTCACACGCCTTCAATGAGGCTTCTGTGAGGAGAGAAGCCCACCCTCTGCACTGGGTGTCGTGCCTACAATTAGCAGGTGGTACCACGCCCTTGAATTTCTACATGACAAAGCCCATCAGCGGTTGGAGTTATGTGGTTGCCACCTCTCAAGGCAACAGGAACAAGGACAGGGATGGAGGGTCACATCCTTAAGCTGCTTCTTCATGGTCAAGGTGAAACAAAACGCTTCAGTGAGCTGGTATTTTCAAAATTCCAGAAACATCTTAGGTGCGTAGTATCTAACCTACTGTGTCTGTGCAGATTGTCATGTATTTTTCAGCATTTCCAGTTCCTGAAGTATAATGTGCTATAACAAAAACATGTTACTTAGTTGCTTTTAAGGCCAGAATTTACTCTTCCCAAAACTTTTTTGGGTTAATCTGTACTTTGCCCGTTTCAAGTAACTACCTTGTTTGGAAGACGTTTTTCGTATTTGTAAATTTAATAGTCATTGGTCTACACAGGACTCCTTAAACACTCTAGCTCTCCTGCCCTTTTGTCTTTTCTTTATCATAGTTGATTGAAATTGGTTTTTACTATTCATGACTTAGAATAATTTCCTTCTGCTTCACAACTCGGTAACTTCATGTAAATTCTCAGGATTTTTGTCAAGCTCGGGAAAACACCAATCAAGTTTCCTTCCTATGAAAACTGTAAGATTTCAGGGCATTTCACTTTTTTTTGGTTTACTGACTGATCTTCAAACCTCTTTTTTGTTTTTTAATTTTTATCTAATTTTTAAAGGTTACTTTCCATTTACAGTTATCATAAAATATTGGCTCTATGCCCTGTGTTGTACAATACATCCTGGAGCCTATCTTACACCCAATAGTTTGTGCCCTGTATTGTCTACCCCCTCCCACCGCCACTGGTAACCACTAGTTTGTTCTCTATAGCTGTGAATCTGCTTCTTTTTTGTTATATTCACTAGTTTGTTGTATTTTTTAGATTCTACATATAAGTGATAGCACACACAGTGTTTATCTTTCTCTGTCTGACTTATTTCGCTTAGCATAATGCCCTCCAAGTCCATCCATATTGCTGCAAATGACATGATTTCACTCTTTTTTATGGCTGAGTAATATTCCACTGTATATATGTACCATAGCTTCTTTACCCATTCAAGTGTCGTTGAACACTTAGGTTGTTTCCATGTCTGGCTTCTGCCTTTTTGAAAGAGGGTGCTTTATTAATAAAATATCTCTTATAAGATTATTACAGGGAGCTCAAATGCTATACTGAATATATTTGTTTTTCCTTCAGCTTATCCTCCATCTTTAACCAATGTTTAGCTCCACTTTATGTAGTAAGAGGTTTCTTTAGGGGTTATTTTCTTGGTGCTAAGAAAAACCCACGTAGCTATGATTTATCTCTTTACCTCAGAGAGAATCATATTCTGTTCAACAACTTCCTAGAAAATGCAAATTGTTCAGGCAGATAATCTATCAACTTAAACGAGGAGAGGCATTTAAAGGCCTTCTCCTTTGACGCTGTGTTGTTGGTAGTTTCTCCGCAGGGAGTTTGGCGAGTTCATCCTGACATCTGAGTGAATGGATGTGAATGAATGAAAGTGGTCACTGCTGAATGAAGATGCTGTGAAGGGTGAGTTACACGTGTGACTCTGTAAACCTCCCCGAGTTCAGTCACCCCGCATTCCCTGCGGGGAAGAGATCTCCCTTCTTGATTTCTGAAAGAATATTTGCTGCTCTTGCACACAACTGAAGTTTTGTCTTTCATGATTTGAAAGGAGCACAAAAGAGCCACTAACAGCCATTGGTCACTGAACACAGGAAGAAACCCAGGAAAGGAAACCATGGTGGACAGGTAGTCAGCCAACAGCACTGAAGGGCCACCAGCGGGGACCAGCGTGGGGACCCCTCTCAGCTGATGCCACTGTGGCCACAGGCTGTGCCCAGTGAAAGGCATCCTGGGAAGCAGAGGCCAGGCGCTACACACACATCTGGGCCAGTTATCGTTCTGGGGTCCCAGCTGAGCCAAAGAGGAGAGGGTGAAACTCCCAGTTCCTCAGATCAATGACTGCGACCCTTTTACCACTTAGAAAAGAGATGGACTTGCGGCTATGCTTATCAACGAACCCATAAATACCCTCCCCCTTTTCCCAACACATACGCTCTTCTGTAAAATTCCTCTGACCATCAGGATGAAACTGTAGGTTAATCGTCTGTCTAGGAGAAGAGTCTTTCTGGCAGCCCAAATCTGATATAGGCAAGGACCATCCAACTTACATTTCTTTTAGCTCATTCAGTATGACTAGATACTTTCCACAGCAACAGCATAATAATACTGAAAGCTGCCATTTCATTCACTTTGATTTTCAATAATCTGATTACAGCCCTTGCAAGTTAAGGTTCCATCCATAGCACGTTAAAAAATAGACAGATAAAATGCCTCCGAGCAAGTTAAACTGGGAAATCGAATTCAGTGTTATAATCACATCTCTACTGGCATTTTACGGGAACAATATTACAAGCTATAGGTGACAGGGCAGGATCAGCAAAGCAACATCGTCAGAGTGGTTTCTAAACAGCAAGGGAAGCACCACCATCTGGGAGCAATTTTGCAGGGGAACATTGCAATCAGAAGCTGAACCCCCAAAGTCTACCAGAGTTTAAGTTGTACTTGTGCCCTAGAACGTTCACCTCCCAATAGCTCATGCTACGCATGAACAAGCAGGTACGACTTTAGGTTATATATGGTCAAGGAGTCGTCTGGAAAATGGGGCAGAAAATAGGCTGGATGGGGTAATTGTCACCCTGTCCAACAGGGACATTTCTCCTTGTTCTGCCGCCATCTCCACCCCACCCCCGCTCACTAAGGCAGACGTACGGAAGGGGCAAGGATGAAGACTAGAATTTGATGTTGGGAGAAAGTGACACTGAATCAGCTGAGACTCGCACAGGCAGAGGAAACCACACAGGTCAGCCTGGTCTCGTAGAAGTAACGTTTCCACAGGTGTGGATAAGGCTGCCCAATATGCCTTGCTATCCACATAGTTTAGGGGTTTCTCTCCTGTAACAGATCCTGATGACACAACAGTTCCCTACAGAGAAACACGGTCAGATTCTCATTTTGAGTTGGATTACTCCAAAGAGAAAACGTATGCACTCCAGGGTCAAGGTGTATCTCCCTGGCTGAGAAAACAGGGATGCTTGACAGATCATTGAGGAAAGAGCTAAACAATTATAACGAGTACCTGCACCTCATCATCATGCCTGACGGATCACGTGGGCCACCTTCAGCGTGAAGGCAGAAAGTACATCTAAATCCACAGTTCTTAACCCTGGCTGCACGCTGGAATCACCTGGGCAGCTTTAAAAATACTGATGCTTAGGCCTGACCCAGGGGTGAGCTGGTGAAAGGCTCTGCACACCCACAACAGTAGTGTTTGCCTGTTTTTATGGTGTAAATTCTCAGACCCTGGCTGATTTCTAGCTGCCAACTTGATGGCAACTGGCTTAGAAAACTCTTGAAAATTTAACAATCACCTTTTGCAAGCTGGTTTGAGCCCGCTCCAGCTCACAACCTGGGTTCCACCCCTAGAAATTCTGAGGTGTTGGCCTGTGAGGTGTGACCCAGTTCCATGTATTTTTAAAAGCTCCTCAGGTGATTCTAAGGGGCCACCAAGGGTGAGAGCCAGTAGTCTAAGTGGCCACACTAATCAACAGCTATAGTGTAGCTATGACGTCTCTATCTGTAAGCGTCCCATAAATCATGTCTTGTGGAGAAGCAGTACGGTGTAATGTTAAAACCTTGGGCTCTGGAGACAGAATGCCTGGTTTAGATTCTGCACCTTCCTGGCTGTCTGATAATAGTGGCTGAACATCTCTGTGCCTCGGTTGCCTCATCTGTGAAAAGGTACCAACCCAAAGGGTCACTGTAAGGCTCAGATGAGATACACTCCAGTCAGTTACTCTATGGGGCCCTTAGAACAATGCCTGCCTGGCTCCAGGTGGGCCCCGAATTAATGCTGACCGTGCTATCCTCCACTCCACTGCACACGCTTGTGGAGTTCATGTCCATTTGGATTATAAGTTAAGTTATTGTTTGTTTTTGTTTTTTGCTTTAATCTAAATTTTGGTCCAACCGTGATGTTTCTCAATAAAATCTGTCTTGGATTTTCTATTTTCTTTTGAATGTGGAATAAGGATGAGGGAGATCTGGGGTTGATCCTGGTTGCATTTCAGGGGGCTGTGTGGAGTAGGCCTTAGTCTTAAGAAAAAGGTGAGATGGACACAGGCACTCCTGGTGGTAGGAGGCTGCATTTCTGCTGACGGATCCTTTCCAGGTCCCAGATTTGACAATTCTGTAATTCCACAGTGGACAGAGCCCAACATAAATGTCACACTGATGAACCTGATCTCAGCTGTCCTATTTCTCAGTGGCACTGACCTAGTTTGAGTAATTTGCACACAATATCTTGGTAATCAAACCACCCTGCCCTTTCATTTAGCTAAATCATCATTTAGGAAATATAACCATTCTGCTTAAATTATTGGGGGCAATCAAATATTGCTGCAATCCTTTATTCTTGTTCCCGGCTTGACTGTTCTTCCCTGACTTTTAACAAAAGCAATTAACATATTCTTTACTCTCCCCTGGGCAGCCTTGGGGTAAAAAAGGAGATATATCATTACTGTCACATTTGTAATAGGTATACACAATCATTACAGAAATAATAAAAGAATAACAAGTATAATGAAACTTTCTAGTGTCCCAGCTGTGCCCTCTTCCATGAAATCATCTTGTCTAGGAAAATGTTCAGTGAAGGAGAAGCACCACGGTAAGCACAGAAGATCTGTAATTATCTCCTCAGTAATCTGACATTTCTGACTTTAATATGTTTGGTGTCATGGCTAAGGAAAAAAAAAAAAAAAGAATTCTGTTCTTGCTTGTTAGTAGCTCCTGAACCCTCGCCTAACTCTTCAGTTTTTTTGTACCATCCACAGGGGAGCAGTAGTGCAGGGTGGGCCGTGCTAAGAGGTAAAAGGGTTGGAAGGAGAGTAAAATGGAGACAGGATGATTTGAGAAAGACATGAGTTCAAGGATGGATTCAAGTAATAAGTTCGTATAATGGAATACTAGGTACCAATGAAAACGAATTAGCCGTTGCACTGGAAGAATACAGATTAGTCACACAAACATCATGTTCATAATGTATGATTTCATCTGAGTGAGGGCCCAACAGATGAAACCAACCTCTGGTATTAGAAGTCAGCCAGAGAATACCTTTGGGGAAAGCAGAGGTAAATAGGAAGGGGCAACTGTTGGGGAAGCTTCTATTTCTTGACCTGGGTGTTGGCTTCCTGGCTGTATTCACCCTGTCGTAACTAATTCAACTGTACAGTTATGATCTGTGTATTTTCTGTATGAGTGTTATACCTTTATAAAGTATTGAAAAGTTAAAAAAAAGAGTGGAGTGCTGGAATGACTAGATAGTCACATGTAAAAGGATGAATTTTGACTCCCTACTTTTACTCCATATACAAAAAATTAACTCAAAGTGGATCAAATATCTAAATGTTTAACCTATGGCTTATATCTAACTGCTTAAATTATAGCTTAGAATTACAAAACTATTAGAGGAAAATATAGATTTAAACCTTCATGACCTTCATCGACAACAGTTTCTTAGATATGATACCTAAAGCACAAGAAACCACCACCACCACCAAGAAGACAAATTGGATATCATCAAACTTAAAACTTTCCTATGTCAAAGGACATCATTAAGAAAGTGAAAAGACAGCCCACGGAATGAGGAATGTATTTACAAATTATATATCTGATAAGGGTCTAGTATCCAGAAATCTTACAACTCAATAGCAAAAACATAGATAATCCAATTAAAAATGGGCAAACGATTTGAATAGACAGTCTCTAAAGAAGACATACAAATTTGCCATGTGCCAGTAAGCCCATGAAAAGCTCAACATCATTAGATATTAGGGAAATGGAAATCAAAACCACAATGAAATATCACTTCTTATCAACCAGGAAGGCTATAATAAACACACACACACAATCAGACAATAACCAGTGTCGGTGAGGATGTGGAGAAACTGGAATCTTCATCCACTGCTGCTGGGAATGTAAAAATGGTACCACTGCTGTGGCAAACAGTCTGGCAGTTTCTCAAACATTTAAACACCAAGTTACCATTCGACCAAGCAATTCCACTCCTAGGTATACCCAAGAGAACTGAAAATATATATCCACTCAAAACCTTGTATAGGAATGTTCACAGCAGCATCATTTAACAGCCAAAAAAGTGAAAATAGCCCAAATACCTGTCAACTGGTAAACAGATAAGTGAAGTGGTATATCCTCACAATAGCATAGCATTTGGCCATAAAAAGAAATGAAACACAGATACTTGCTAAAATAGGATGCTAAGTGAAAGAAGCCAGAAACGAAAGACCACGTACTGTATGCTTCCATTTGTATGCGATGCCCAGAACAGGCAAATCTATAGAGACAGAAGGATTCAATAGATCAGTGCTTGCCAAGACTTGGAGGGAGGGTGGAAATGGGAAGTGACTGCTAGTGGGGTACAGGGTTTCTTTGGGGGATGATAAAATTAGATAGTGTCTATGGTTGCACAACCTGTGAGTATACTAAAAGCCAGAGAACTATAAACTTTAAAGTAGTCAATTTTATGCTATGTGAGTTACACCTCAGTTAAAAAACGGATTTGATATTAAGTCAATTAATTATTTTTGATTAATTTTTTCCATGGTATTTTTTTCCCCATGGTATTAATTTTTTCCTTCTACCTAAACTCTTTGGTAGAAGGCCAAAGAGTTTAGGGGCGGTGGCGGCAATGGATGGAGACACCAGTACCGTCTGATCCACTGGAAAATGAATACCTGGTCATGGCAGGGCTGTACGAAAAGGCTTGCTCCAGACATTTTTAATCAAGATGCTTCCATTGTTAGCGCCGCCCTGCTTGGGTTGGGTGCGACCTGTGAGTCTGCTCTGGATTCCCTCCTCTGGCTGAGAAAGCAATTTGGGAGGTGAGTGTCCTGTCCCAAACCCGCTGGAGACAGGGTTTTTCTAGAGGGTGGAATGCCTTGGAAAGAGGAAACCTATGACGGAGGAGATCGGGTTTGCTGGGGAGGGAGAACCAAGCAGCAAGACCAACTTGATGAAGTCATTGCCAAATGGAAATGGCAGGAACGGAGTAAAAACGGAGAGAAGCGTGACCATTACCATTGTGTTTCTGCAGGAATCCGATGACCTTCTCCAGCACGGTGGTCTTGTCCATCTTCCGCGTGTTGCCAGGCAGCATGGAGCTGAGCTCTTTGATGAGAACATTGAACTGGTCCCGACGCTTCTTCTCAGACTTGTTTCGAGAAGCTCTGTCAACGCACAATACACAGGTTACTGGAACATTCCACCTCTGGAAGCCTTCCTTACGGGACGGAGGCACTTTTGGTCAGAGTGTGTTCTGCTGAGATCATCTAATCAAAACTTTTCAAGGAAAGAAACGTGCGCCATATTTCCGAGCTGAGTAACAGGGACAGAAAAAATGTTACGCTAGGCTCCTGGCCACAAAGAGAGACAGGATCAGTGAGTCATGCCTCAGATGCAAAATCTTACAGATCGGCTCTGTGGCCAGATGCTCTGACTCCAGAGAACAAATGACATGCTGATTATCACGATAAACAGCCCCGAGGGGTTTGCTCTGACAGTCTGTCCTCAGGCCCAAACCAGGTCCCCTCCAACCCAGAGCGCCTAGCCCCTGATGCCAAGTCACGAGGGATAACCAGGCATCCTGAGTGTCCAGTAGAGAGCCAGTGCCACCCAGGGCACACGTCCTGCCCACTGCCCCAGAGCTCATCATCCTGTTGGGGAGTCCAGGCACACCCCACACAAAACCATCTACAAGCCACGCACGGTTCAGAGGCAACGTGACAGGGACTGCATGTGACAAGCTGCTAAATGTTGCTGAACCCTTTTAAAAATGACATGGTGGAAACATCAATGCATGTTACTAAGTGAAAGAGCTAATCTGCAACGACTGCACACTCGAGGACTCCAACTCTATGACGTTCTGGAAAAGACAAAACGATGGCGACAGTAAAAAGATCAGCGGCTGCCAGGGCTTGAGGTGGTGGGGGAATGAACAGGTGGACACGGGATTTTCAGGGCTGTGAAACTAGTCTATATGATACTATAACGGCAGATGTGTGTCATATATTTGGCCAAACCCAGAGAATGTACAATCCCAAGAGTGAACCCTAGACTACGGTCTTTGTGGGACAGTGACGTGTCAATGTAGCTTCATCAGTTGCAGCAAACGGACCAGGCTTGTTGGTGGGGTGTTTGTAATCGGGGAGGCTGTGCATATATATAGCGACAGAGAGCATATGGAAAATCTCTGTACCTTCCACTCAATTTTGCTGGGAACTTAAAACTGCTCTAAAAATAGACTTTATTTTTTTTTAAAAATGACACACTACACTGCACGCCTACAGAAGAGATCAAAGTGGAGCTGCTCAGTTTGAGAGGAAGGGATCTGCTCTGAGCCACTGAGGCACTGAGGCAGCCTAGGATCCCAGGAACTCGGATAGGAAATCGCGGCTGCCTGGATCAGGCCGCCCCCCCATAGCCTGAAGAAGTCTGAGAAGCTGTGGCACCCCAGAGGCCTCGATCCTTAGACACACCACAGGCCAACAGCCCCCTTACTCAAAGCTGACCCACCCCTCCCAAATTCACCCCAGATGGAGTCGTTCCAGAAAGTCAGCTCACCGAGACAGAACAAGGGCCACAGCTGCAGGGTCCATTGAACTTGCTGGTCCAGGCTCCCTGGGGCCCGGGGTCAAGGTGCCTGGAGCAGCAGATCACCCACCAGGAGGCCACTGGCCAACACGTGGTCAGGACAGGATGCTGGTGGCTTGTGACAACTCAGCAGGTTCCCCTCAGAGGGATTCGCCTCCCCTAGGGCAGGTACCAATATCCACAGATGTCAGTATCCCCATAGATACAGCTTCCCCAAACAGCCCTTAGAAACAGAGGCACACACGCCTAACACCCTTTCCCTTGATGCTGTGATGGCCACAACCATTCCGCTTGTCACTGCCTAATTGCGCACGACCTGTCTTGGTTTCAACCCACCCGTATACAAGTCATCTTTTGCTGATTTCGTCTCAGTTTGGAGGGTTTCCTGATAACAGCTGAGGTAATTCTTCACAGCTCACCTAAGGCGTGTGGTAGCTACCCTTACCTAAGGGTCTCTTCCTTTTCCTGACTTTTCCCTCCTCTCTCTCCTTGGATTTCTGGGAGGACCCGAAATCCTCAAGGCATTTCTACAAAGGCCTCATTCCTAGGCTAGTCACTATCTTCAAGTACACTCTCTCCCAATCTCTCCCACAGTCTGACTGCAGGTGTAGCAGTAAGATGCCGAGGTGCCTTTGTGCCAGTCCAAGGTGAAAAGCATACTGTTCAAACACATGGGAGAGAAGAAAGGAACCTTTTAACTTTCTGAGTGACTGTCTATGCATTATAAATAATTTTTTGGCCTAGATTTGAAGAGTGACATGCAACCTCCTTAGTCAAAAAAAGCTCTGTTCCTGTCCTAGTTTGCCCATTATAAATTATTGGTGAGCAGATAACACCCAGCTCATTATGACTCTGTTCTCTTCTTCAGTGGGTATAATGACAATGAACACAGCCTGGCAGAGACAATGATGAAGGCTTATATCATTAGTGACGGGAACACAAGCTTGTTTCTGTCAGCCTCCGCCTGGGACACATGATGGTGCCCACTGGAAATTGGTCAGTGTCAGCTGAATCCACAGCTCTGAGCCAAAAAGGAAAAAAAAAAAGCCTTAAATGACCTTATTTCTGATAAGGAGGTCTGCTGGGCAGGCCCCGAGACCACCATGCCTAAGGCACTGGGAAAACAGGTTGAAAGACACTTAAACAATCAGCCTTTGGGTTTGTTTTTTCCTTTAAGGCGTTATTTATGTTCAGTGAAACGCATCCATTTTATGCGCGTAGTTTGATGAAGCTTGTTAACTGGAACCACCACCAAAATTGAGCTGTAAAGCAGCTCCTCGATCCTAAAAGGGTTTCTCCTGCATCTTCGCTGCTGATCTCCCCGGACCACAGCCCCGGGAAACCACTGGTCTGCTGTCACTGTCGTTTTGTCTTTTCGAGGATTTCATATAAATGGAATCAGAGAGCACAGAATCTTTTTTTTTTTTTTTTTTTTGCAGTACGCGGGCCTCTCACTGTTGTGGCCTCTCCCGTTGCGGAGCACAGGCTCTGGACGCGCAGGCTCAGTGGCCGTGGCTCACGGGCCTAACCGCTCCGCGACATGTGGGATCTTCCCGGACCGGGGCACGAACCCGTGTCTCCTGCATCAGCAGGCGGACCCCCAACCACTGCGCCACCAGGGAAGCCCAGCACAGAATCTTTGACTTTTATGTAGCATAAAGTTTTGGCGATTCATCCATGCTCTTGCATATATTAATACTTCATTCCTTTTGACTGCTGACTAGTAGTCAACTGGGCTGTTTCTACTTCGGGGGTATTAAGAATAATGCTGCTCTTATTATACAACACGGGGAATAAAACCAATGTTGTGGAATAATTGTAAATGGAAAGTAACCTTTAAAATTTGTATAAAAATTAAAAAAAATAATAACACTGAGTATTCATTTCCTTGTCTTTGTGTAGACACAGGGGTAAGTACAAAGGTATGAAACTGCTGGGTCATATCATAAGAGTATGTTTAACATTGTAGCATAGTACCGTACAGTTATACAAAATGGCTGTCCTGTTTCTGCATTTCCACCTGCACCGTATGAGAGTTCCTGTTGCTCCACATCCTTGCAAACAGTTGGCATTGTCAGTCTTTCTTCACTTTAGCCACTGTAGTGTTATCTCATTGTGGTTTTAATTGGCATTTTTCTCATGATGAGTGATGTCAGCATCTTTTCCCATGCTTAACCCTCTTTCGTATATCTTCTTTTGTGAAGTGTCTCTTCAAATCTTCTGCCCATTTTTCAATTGGGTTGTTTGTCTTCTTTTTATTGAGTTTAAGAGAGAGAAAAAAAAGAGAGAGGAGGTCCAGGAGGAAGGGAAGGGGGGTGTGTGTGTGTTTTAAACATACATTGATACAAGCCTTTGACTTTGAATGCGGGGCTCAAAGAGCTCCAGGTTAGCTTTTCTGACGTCTCCCATGGGACACTGGTGACACAGATAACACTTGCTGGGCACTTACTATGTAACAGCACTATTGTAAGTGCCCTACATGTATTCATTCCTTTAATCCTCATAATGGCCCTTGCAGGTAGGTGCTGTTATCATTCCCATTTCACAGCTGAAGCTGAGGCACTGAGAGGCTGTATACCTCCCGACGTCACAGGACTACGAAGTGGTGGAGAAGGCCAACTCAGGTGTCCATGCTATGAAGCGCTGCACTCTCCCACCTCCTTCTACAACTCCCTCATTCTCTCCACATCTGTAACCCCTGGAAGCCCCGGTTCTGTTCTCCATCACTGTGTTCTCTTCTTGAGAATGTCACATAAACAGAATCAGACAGTGTCAACTTATGAGCTGGCTTCTACCCAGCACGATGCCTTTGAGGTTCGTCCAAGTTGCTGCACCTACCAACACCTTCCCCTTCTCATGGATGAGTAGTTTTCTACTGCATGGATGTAACACAGCTGGCTTATCCATTCACCTGCTGAAGGAGATCTGGGTTGTTTCCCATGTTCGTTCATAAGTAGAGATGCTGTAAACATTTGTGTACAGGTTTTTGTGTGAACCTAAGTTGTCAGCTCTCTGAAGTAAGTAACCTGGGAGTAGGATGGCTGGATCACGTGGAAAGTGTATGTTTAACTTTCTAAGAAACCGCCAGACTGTTTTCCAGGGTGGCGGTACCCTTTTCTCTCTTGCTAGCGCTGTAGAAGTGATCCAGATGTTCCACATCCTCAAGGAGAGTTAGTATTGTCAGTACTTTTTGTTTTAGCTCATCTAAGAGATGTGCAGTGCTATCTCATTGGGCTTTCATTTGCATTTTTCTAATCGCTAATGATGTTGAACATCTTTTCATGTACTTTTATGCCATCTGTATATCCTCTTTGGTGAAGCATCCGTTCATGCCCTTCGGCATTTTAAAATGGGGCTGTTTGTTTCCTTACTGTTGAGGTTTGAGAGTTCGTTATATATTCTGATACAATCCTTTGTCAGACATGTGATTGTCAATATTTTTCCAGCTTGCCTTTTCATTCTCTTAATAAGTGTCTTTCACGGAGTAAAAGTTTTAAATTTTGAAGCCCAAGTTAATTTTTTGCTTTTTATGGCTTGTGCTTTGGTGTCAGATCTAAGAACCCCTTGGCCTAACCTCAGGCCACGAAGATTTTTCTCCTGTGTTTTCTTCTAAGAGTTTTACACATTTTACCTTTAGACTTATGATCCATTTTGAGTTATTTTTATAACATGTAGGGTTTAGGTGAAAGTTTGTTTGCATATGGCTGTCCAGTTGTTCCAACTCCACTTTTCTGAAATGACATTTCTACACTGAATTACCTTTGCACCTTTGTGAAAAATCAACTGGTCAACTTTATGTGATTCAGTTTCTGGATTATCTATTCTCTGTTTGTTCCAGGGATATGAGGAGCTTTCCCTCCACCAGTACCATACTGCGCAATTACTGTAGTTTTATAGTAAGTCTTACAATTAATAATGTGATTCCTCCAACTTTATTCTTTTTCAAAATTATTTTGACCATTCTAGTGCTTATGCCTTTCCATTAAATTAAAAAAAATTATTTTATATTGGAGTATGGTTGATTTCCAATGTTGTGTTAGTTTCAGGTGTACAGCAAAGTGATTCAGTTATACATATACATATATCTATTCTCTTTCACATTCTTTTCCCATATAGGATATTGCAGAGTAATGAGTAGGGTTCCCTATGCTATATAATAGGTCCATGTTGATTATCTATTTTATATATAGGAGTGTGTATATGTTAATCCCAATCTCCTAATTTATCCATCCCCTCCACCTTTCCCCTTTGGTGACCATAAATTTGTTTTCTAAGTCTGTGAGTCTGTTTCTATCTTGTAAATAAGTTCATTTGTATCATTTTTTTTCCAGTTTCCACATATAAGTGATATTATATTGTCTTTCTCTGTCTGACTTACTTCACTTAGTATGATCATCTCTAGGTCCATCCATGTCGCTGCAAATGGCACTATTTCATTCTTTTTTAATTTGATCATTCTGGTGCCTATGCCTTTCCATTACATTTTACAAGGAATTTGTTTTTTTTTTTTTTTGCGGTACGCAGGCCTCTCACTGTCGTGGCCTCTCCCGTTGCAGAGCACAGGCTCCGGACGCGCAGGCTCAGCGGCCATGGCTCACGGGCCAGCCGCTCCGCGGCATGTGGGATCTTCCCGGACCGGGGCACGAACCCGTGTCCCCTGCATCGGCAGGCGGACTCTCAACCACTGCGCCACCAGAGAAGCCCCAAGGAACTTGTTTTTATCTACAAAGAGTTCTGCTGGGATTTTGATTGGAATTCTTTTAAATCTATGGACCAATTTGGGGAAAACTGGTATCTTTACTCTGTCGAGTCTTCCAATACATAAATACATTGTCTTTCCATTTACTGAGGTCGTCACTGATTTCTGTTAGGAGCATTTTGCAGTTTTTACACACATATTTCACACGTTTTATTAGATTTATACCTAAGTATTTCATTTTGGGGGATTGATTATAAATTATGTTTTTAATATCAGTTTCTAATAGTTTTCATAGCTAACCTATAGAAAGATGATTGATTTGTGTGTTTTAACTTTGTATCCTGTGACCTTGCTAAATTCACTTATTAGTTATAGGAGCTTTTTTTTTTTTTTTGGTAAGTCTCTCCGGATGTTCTATATACACAATCATGTCATCTGTGAATGGGGAAAGTGTTGTTTCTTTTTTTTCCAGTCAACATGCCTTTGATTTCTTTTACTGTCTCATTACTCTGGTTAGAACTAGAAGCATGATGTTGAATAAAAGTCATGAGAGCAGATAATTTTACCTTGTTTACCATTTTAGGGGGAAAACATTCAGTCTTTTGCCATTAAGTATATTAGCCGTAGGTTTTATGTAAATGCCCTTATGCCTTTTATATAAATGCATAAATAGGAGGAAATTCCCTCCTACTCCTAGTTTGCTGAGAGTTTGTATCATGAATAGAAGTTGAATTTTGTCAAATTCCTTTTCTGCATCAATTAATATAATCATGTGGTTTGGTTTTTCTTCCATAGCTTTCAAACTTGGTGGGTTACACTGATACACTGATTGGTTTTCAAATATTGTATAGCCTTATTTTCCCTGGATAAAACTCTGCTTGGTCATGATGTATTTGCTAGGCAGATAGATAGATATAGATAGACAGATGGACATGATTTGCTAATGCGTGGTTGAGGATTTCTGCATCTATGTTCATGAAGAATATTGGCCCATAGTTTTCTTTTCTTGTACTGTCTTCTTCTGGGTAACGCTGGTCTCACAAAATAAGTTGGGAAGTATTTCCTCCCCTGGAGGAGACTGTGTAAAATTGGTGATAATTCTTCTTTTAATGATTGACAGAATTCATCAGTGGAACCATGTGGGTACGGAGATTTCTTTTTCACAAGATTTTAAACTACAAATTCAATTTCCTTATTAGTCACAGGATTCTAGGCTTTCTATTTCTTCTTGTATGAGTTTTGGTAGTTTATAGTTTTTGAGTAATTGGTTCCTCCCATCTAAGTTGTTGAACTTATAAAGGTTCCGTTGTTCAAAGAATTCCCTTATGGTCCTTTTAATGTCTGAAGGGTGGTGCAGTGACATCTCCTCTATAAAATTCCTGCTATTGGTAATCTATGTCTTCTTTTTTGTCATTCTTGCAATAGGCTTACCAATTTTACTGATTTTTTAAAAATCACCTTTTTGTTTCACTGATCTTTCCCTATTATTTTTGTTTTCACTCTTATTGATTTCTGCTCTTATATCTATAATTTCCATTCTTCTTCTTGTTTTGAGCTTACTCTGCTCTTTCATTTCTAGTTTCTTACAGCAGAAGCTTAAGTTCTTGACTTAAGACCTTTTCTCTTTTCTATTATGAACATTTAATGATACAGCTTTCCCTCTAAGCACTGCTTTAGAAGCAACCCACAGATTTTGCTATGTTATAATTTTACTCTTGTTCAGTTCAAAATACTTTCTAATATTCCTCGAGACTTCCTCTTTGACCCTTGGATTACTTAGAAATGTATTGTCAAAAAAGTGCTATCTTTTTCTCCCCCCACACTATATTTCTGTTTCTAATTTAATTTCAGTTCATTAGACTTTTTTACATTTGTTTTGTGAAGAAGGATTTATCTTATTGAACGTTCAACATGTACTTGAAAATAATGTGTATTCTGCTACTGTTGGGTGGAGTTTTCTACAACTGTCAAGCATATCGTTTTGGTTGATAGTACTTTTTAATTCTTCTATATCTTTACTGAATTTCTATATACCAGCTCTATTACTGAGAAAGGCATATTAAATTCTTGTCACAGTTCTTTAGGTTGTGCTTTATGTATTTCGAAGCCCTGTTGTTAGGTATATACACATATAGAATTGTTATGTGTTCTTAGTAAACTGACTCTTTATCATTATGTAATATCACTCTTTATTCCTGGCAATTTTCTTTGCTATAAAGTATACTTTATTTTATAGTATTTTATTGCCACTCTGGCTTTCTTTTAATTAATTTATGTGGTATATCATTTTCCATAGTTTTACTTTTAACCTATCTATATCATCATATATAAAGTGAATGTCACGTCATTTTAAAAAATCCATTCTGAAGATCTGTCTTTTAGTTGGCATGTTTAGGCCATTGCATTTAATGTAATTATTTATATGTTTGGATTTAGGTATACCATCTGTTTCCTGTTTTTTCACTTTTTGTTTGTTCACTTGTTTTTTTGTTGTTCCTGTTTCTCCTTTCCTGCCTTCTTTTGGGTTTATTCCATTTTAATTTATCTAACCCATGCAGCTACAGTCAATTAATCTTTGACAAAGGAGGCAAGAATATACAATGGGAAAAAACATTCTCTTCAGCAAGTAGTGCTGGGAAAGTTGGACCGCCGCTTGTAAATCAATGAAGTTAGAACAAACCCTCACACCATACACAAAAATAAACTCAAAATGGCTTAATGACTTAAACATAAAACATGACACCATAAAACTCCTAGAAGAGATCATAGGCAAAACATTCTCTGACATAAATCATGCTTATGATTTCTTAGGTCAGTCTCCCAAGACAATAGAAATAAAAACAAAAACAAATGGAACCTAATGAAACTTACAAGTTTTTGCACAGCAAAGGAAACCATAAGTAAGATGCAAAGATAACCTACAGAATGGGAGAAAATATTTGCAAATTATGCAACTGACAAGGGCTTAACTTCCAAAATATACAAACAGCTCATACAACTCAACAACAAAAAAAACAAACAACCCAATCAAAAAATAGGCAGAAGACCTAAATAGACATTTCTCCAAAGAAGAAATACAGGTGGCCAATAGGCACATGAAAAGATGCTCAACATCACTAATTATTAGAGAAATGCAAATCAAAGCTACAAGGGACCACCTCATACCAGTCAGAATGGCCATCATCAAAAAGTCTACAAATAACAAATACCGGAGAAGGTGTGGAGTAAAGGGAACCCTCCTACACTGTTGGTGGGAATATAAGTTGGTGCAGCCACTGTGGAAAACAATATGGGGGTTCCTCAGAAAACTAAAAATAGAATTACCATATGATCTAGTAATCCCACTCCTGGGCATATAACCAGACAAAACTACAATTCAAAATGATACATGTACCCCTATGTTCATAGCAGCACTATTCACAATAGCCAAGACATGGAAACAACCTAAATGTCCACTGACAGATGAATGGTTAAAGAAGATGTGGTACATATACACAATGGAATACTACTCAGCCATAAAAAAGAATGAACTAATGCCATTTGCAGCAACACGGATACAATTAGAGATTATCATATTAAGTGAAGCAAGTCAGACAAAGACAAATACCATATGATACCACTTATATGGGAAATCTAAAATATGACACAAATGAACCCATCTATGAAACAGAAACAAACTCCTAGACACAGAGAACAGAGTGGTGGTTGCCAAGGGGGAAGGTGTTGGGGGAGGGACGGTTGGGGTGAGCAGATGTAAGCTTTTATATATATGATGGATAAACAACAAGGTCCTACTGTGTAGCACAGGCAACTATATACAATATCCTATGATACACCATAATGGAAAAGAATATTAAAAAAAGGAATGTATATATATATGTATAAATGAGTCACTTTGCTGTACAGCAGTAATTAACACAACATTGTAAATCAACTATACCTCAATTAAAAAAATAAATATCTACTGTGTTTTTATTTACTATATTTCTTTGCATAGTTTTTAGTAATTAAGGATTATAATAGAAAAACATCTTTTCAGGGCCCACTTAGAATATTTTGCCATTTCAAGTGGAATGTGGAAACTTTACTCGTAATAATTCCCTTTACCCTCCCCGTCTTTATATTGCAGTTATGTTACATACGCTGAATCAGATCTACACGCGCTGAATCAGATCTACACACGCTGAATCAGATCTACAGGTGATGAATCAGATCTACATACGCTGAATCAGATCAGATTACTTTTTTCCCCAAATGTCAGACTATCTATTAATATTATATTAGGCAGATATTTACCATTTCTGTTACTCTTCCTATTTCATATCCCATGTTTCCATCTGGTATCATTGCCTTTCTGTTAAAAAAGAAATCCTTTAGCAATTCTTTCAGAGCAGGTCTCTTGATAAGAAGCTTTTTTTGTTTCCTGCATTTGAGAATATCTTCATTTACCTTCATTTCTGAAGAATATTTTCACTGGATATATAATTCCGGGCTAATGGTTCTTTTCTTTTGACATTTAAAAAATATCCTGCCGCTACTAGATGAGAAACCCATGGTGCGATGGAGGAGCTTCAAGATGGCGGAAGAGTAAGACGCGGAGATCACCCTCCTCCCCACAAATACACCAGAAATACATCTACACGTGTAACAACTCCTACAGAACACCTACTGAACGCTGGCAGAAGACCTCAGACCTCCCAAAAGGCAAGAAACTCCTCACATACCTGGGTAGGGCAAAAGAAACAAGAATAAACAGAGACGATAGAGACAGGACCTGCACCAGTGGGAGGGAGCTGTGAAGGAGGAAAGGTTTCCACACACTAGGAAGCCCCTTTTCGGGCGGAGACTGCGGGAGGCGGAGGCGGGAGCTTCCGAGCCGCGGAGGAGAGCGCATCAACAGGGGTGCAGGGGGCAAAGCGGAGAGATTCCCGCACAGAGGATCGGTGCCGACCGGCACTCACCAGCCCGAGAGGCTTGTCTGCTCACCCGCCGAGGTGGGCGGGTCTGCGAGCTGAGGCTCGGGCTTCAGTCGGAGCGCAGGGAGAGGACTGGGGTTGGCGGCGTGAACACAGCCTGCAGGGGGTTAGTGCATCATGGCTATACGGGAGGGAGTCCGGGGAAAAGTCTGGACCTGCCGAAAAGGCAAGAGACTTTTTCTTCCCTCTTTGTTTCCTGGTGCGCGAGGAGAGGGAATTAAGAGCACTGCTTAAGGGAGTTCCAGAGACAGGCGCGAGTCGCGGCTAACAGTGCGGACTGCAGAGACGGGCATGAGACGCTAAGGCTGCTGCTGCCGCCACCAAGGGGCCTGTGTGCGAGCACAGGTCACTCTCCACACCCCTCTTCCGGGGAGCCTGTGCAGCCCGCCACTGCCAGGGTCCCGGGATCCAGGGACAACTTCCCTGGGAGAACGCACGGCGTGCCTCAGGCTGGTGCAACGTCACGTCGGCCTCTGCCGCCGCAGGCTTGCCCGGCACTCCGCGTCCCTCCCTCCCCCTGGCCTGAGTGAGCCAGAGCCCCCGAATCAGCGGCTCCTTTAAGCCCGTCCTGTCTGAGCGAAAACCAGACGCCCTCCGCTGACCTACACGCAGAGGCGGGGCCAAATACAAAGCTGAACCCTGGGAGCTGTGCGAACAGAGAAGAGAAAGGGAAATCTCTCCCAGCAGCCTCAGGAGCAGCGGATTAAATCTCCACAATTAACTTCATGTACCCAGCATCTCTGGAATACCGGAATAGACAACGAATCATCCCAAATTGAGGAGATGGACTTTGGGAGCAACGATATATATACATTTTTCTCTTTTTGTGAGTGTGTATGTGTACGCTTCTGTGTGAGATTCTGTCTCTATAGCTTTGCTTTTACCATTTGTCCTAGGGTTCTGTCTGTCCGTTTTTATTCTTTTACTTACAAAATTTTTTTTCTTAATAATTATTTTTTATTTTAATAACTTCATTTTATTTTACTTTATCTTCTTCTTTCTTTCTTTTTTTTCTCCCTTTTATTATGAGCCGTGTGGAGGACAGGTTCTTGCTGCTCCAGCCAGGCATCAGGACTGTCACTGAGGTGGGAGAGCCAAGTTCAGGGCACTGGTCCACCAGAGACCACCAAGCCCCACAGAGAAACACACAGCAGATGAAGGAGCAAAGTAAAAACCCACCAGACCTAACAAATGAAGAGGAAATAGGCAGTCTACCTGAAAAAGAATTCAGAGTAATGACAGTAAAGATGATCCAAAATCTTGGAAATAGAATGGAGAAAATACAAGAAACATTTAACAAGGACCTAGAAGAACTAAAGAGCAAGCAAACAGTGATGAACAACACAATAAATGAAATTAAAAATTCTCTAAAAGGGATCAATAGCAGAATAACTGAGGCAGAAGAACGGATAAGTGACCTGGAAGATAAAATAGTGGAAATAACTACTGCAGAGCAGAATAAAGAAAAAAGAATGAAAAGAATTGAGGACAGTCTCAGAGACCTCTGGGACAACATTAAATGCACCAACATTCGAATTATAGGGGTCCCAGAAGAAGAAGAGAAAAAGAAAGGGACTGAGAAAATATTTGAAGAGATTATAGTTGAAAACTTCCCTAATATGGAAAAGGAAATAGTTAATCAACTCCAGGAAACACAGAGAGTCCCATACAGGATAAATCCAAGAAGAAACATGCCAACACACATATTAATCAAACTATCAAAAATTAAATACAAAGAATATTAAAAGCAGCAAGGGAAAACCAACAAATAACACATAAGGGAATCCCCATAAGGTTCACAGCTGATCTTTCAGCAGAAACTCTGCAAGCCAGAAGGGACTGGCAGGACAAATTTAAAGTGATGAAGGGGAAAAACCTACAACCAAGATTACTCTACCCAGCAAGGATCTCATTCAGATTTGACAGAGAAATTAAAAGCTTTACAGACAAGCAAAAGCTAAGAGCATTCAGCACCACCAAACCAGCTTTACAACACATGCTAAAGGAACTTCTCTAAGTGGGAAACACAAGAGAAGAAAAGGACCTACAAAAACAAACCCAAGGGCTTCCCTGGTGGTGCAGTGGTTGAGAGTCCGCCTGCTGATGCACGGGACACGGGTTCGTGCCCTGGTCCAGGAAGATCCCACATGCCGCGGAGCGGCTAGGCCCGTGAGCCATGGCCGCTAAGCCTGCGCGTCTGGAACCTGTGCTCCGCAACGGGGGAGGCCACAACAGTGAGAGGCCCACGTACCGCAAAAAACAAACAAACAAACAAACCGAAAACGATTAAGAAAATGGTCATAGAAACATACATATCGATAATTACCTTAAACGTGTTTGGATTAAATGCTCCCACCAAAAGACACAGACTAGCTGAATGGATAGAAAAACAAGACCCACATATATGCTGTCTACAAGAGACCCACTTCAGACCTAGGGACACATTAGACTGAAAGTGAGGGGATGGAAAAAGATATTCCATGCAAATGGAAATCAAAAGAGAGCTGAAGTAGCAATTCTCATATCAGACAAAATAGACTTTAAAACAAAGACTATTACAAGAGACAAAGAAGGACACTACCTAATGATCAAGGGATCAATACAAGAAGAAGACATAACAATTGTAAATATTTATGCACCCAACATAGAAGCACCTCAATACATAAGGCAAATACTAACAGCCATAAAAGGGGAAATTGACAGTAACACAATCATAGTAGGGGGCTTTAACACCCCACTTTCACCAATGGACAGATCATCCAAAATGAAAATAAATAAGGAAACACAAGCTTTAAATGATACATTAAACAAGATGGACTTAACTGATATTTATAGGACATTCCATCCAAAAACAACAGAGTACACGTTCTTCTCAAGTGCTCATGGAACATTCTCCAGGATAGATCATATCTTGGGTCACAAATCAAGCCTTGGTAAATTTAAGAAAATTGAAATCGTATCAAGTATCTTTTCCAACCATAACACTACGAGACTAGATATCAATTACAGGAAAAAATCGGTAAGAAATACAAACACACAGAGGCTAAACAATACACTACTTAATAACCAAGAGATCACTGAACACATCAAAGACGAAATAAAAGAATACCTAGAAACAAATGACAATGAAAACACGATGATCCAAAACCTATGGGATGCAGGAAAAGCAGTTCTAAGAGGGAAGTTTATAGCAATACAATCCTAACTTAAGAAACAGGAAACATCTCGAATAAACAACCTAAACTTGCACCTGAAGCAATTAGAGAAAGAAGAACAAAAAAACCCCAACGTTAGCAGAAGGAAAGAAATCATAAAAATCAGATCAGTAATAAATGAAAAAGAAATGAAAGAAACGATAGCAAAGATCAGTAAAACTAAAAGCTGGTTCTTTGAGAAGATAAACAAAATTGATAAACCATTAGCCAGACTCATCAAGAAAAAAGGGAGAAGACTCAATAGAATTAGAAATGAAAAAGGAGAAGTAACAACTGACACTGCAGAAATACAAAGGATCATGAGAGATTACTACAAGCAACTATATGCCACTAAAATGGACAATCTGGAAGAAATGGACAAATTCTTAGAAATGCACAACCTTCTGAGACTGAAACAGGAAGAAACAGAAAATATGAACAGACCAATCACAAGCACTGAAATTGAAACTGTGATTAAAAATCTTCCAACAGGGCTTCCCTGGTGGCGCAGTGGTTGAGAGTCTGCCTGCCGATGCAGGGGACATGGGTTCATGCCCCGGTCCTGGAAGATCCCACATGCCGCGGCGCGGCTGGGCCTGTGAGCCATGGTCGCTGAGCCTGCGCGTCCAGAGCCTGTGCCCCGCAACGGGAGAGGCCACAACAGTGAGAGGCCCGCGTACCGCGGAAAACAAAATCTTCCAACAAACAAAAGCCTAGGACCACATGACTTCACAGGTGAATTCTATCAAACATTTAGAGAAGAGCTAACACCTATCCTTCTCAAACTCTTCCAAAATATAGCAGAGGGAGGAACACTCCCAAACTCATTCTACGAGGCCACCATCACCCTGATACCAAAATCAGGCAAAGATGTCACAAAAAAACTACAGGCTAATATCACTGATGAACATAAATTTAAAAATCCTCAACAAAATACTAGCAAACAGAATCCAACAGCACATTAAAAGGATCATACACTATGATCAAGTGGGGTTTATCCCAGGGATGCAAGGAGTCTTCAATATATGCAAATCAATCAACGTGACACACTATATTATCAAACTGAAAGAGAAAAACCATACGATCCTCTCAATAAATGCAGAGAAAGCATTCGACAAAATTCAGCACCCATTTATGATAAAAACCCTCCAGAAAGTAGGCATAGAGGGAACTTTCCTCAACATAATAAAGGCCATATATGACAAACCCACAGCCAACATTGTCCTCAATGGTGAAAAACTGAAACCACTAACATCAGGAACAAGATAAGGTTGCCCACTCTCACCACTCTTATTCAACATAGTTTTGGAAGTTTTAGCCACAGCAATCAGAGAAGAAAAAGAAATAAAAGGAATCCAAACTGGAAAAGAAGAAGTAAAGCTGTCACTGTTTGCAGATGACATGATACTCTACATAGAGAATCCTAAACATGCTACCAGAAAACTACTAGAGCTAATCAATGAATTTGGTAAAGTAGCAGGATACAAAATTAATGCACAGAAATCTCTTGCATTCCTATACACTAATGATGAAAACTCTGAAAGAGAAATTAAGGAAACGCTCCCATTTACCACTGCAACAAAAAGAATAAAATACCTAGGAATAAACCTACCTAGGGAGACAAAAGAACTGTATGCAGAAAACTGTAAGACACTGATGAAAGAAACTAAAGATGATACCAACAGATGGAGAGATATACCATGTTCTTGGATTGGAAGAATCAATATTGTGAAAATGACTATACTACCGAAAGAAATCTACATATTCAATGCAATCCCTATCAAACTACCAATGGCATTTTTCACAGAACTAGAACAAAACATTTCACAATTTGTATGGAAACACAAAAGACCCCGTATAGCCAAAGCAGTCTTGAGGGGAAAAAAATGGAGCTGGAGGAATCAGACTCCCTGACTTCAGACTATACTACAAAGCTACAGTCATCAAGACAATATAGTACTGGCATAAAAACAGAAACACAGATCAATGGAACAAGATAGAAAGCCCAGAGACAAACCCACGCACCTATGGTCAACTAATCTATGACAAAGGAGGCAAGCGTACACAATGGAGAAAAGACAGTCTCTTCAATAAGTGGTGCTGGGAAAACTGGACAGCTACATGTAAAAGAATGAAATTACAACACTCCCTAACACCATACACAAAAATAAACTGAAAATGGATTCGAGACCTCAATGTAAGACCAGACACTATAAAACTCTTAGAGGAAAACATAGGAAGAACACTCTGTGACGTAAATCATAGCAAGATCTTGTTTGATCCACCTCCTAGAGTAATGGAAATAAAAACAAAAATAAACAAATGGGACCTAATGAAACTTCAAAGCTTTTGCACAGCGAAGGAAACCATAAACAAGACGAAAAGACAACCCTCAGAATGGGAGAAAATATTTGCAAATGAATTAACAAAGGATTAATCTCCAAAATATATAAACAGCTCAATATTAAAGAAACAACCCAATCCAAAAATGGGCAGAAAACTTAAACAGACATTTTTCTAAGGAAGACATACAGATGGCCAAGAAGCACATGAAAAGCTGCTCAACATCACTAATATTAGAGAAATGAAAATCAAAACTACAGTGAAGTATTACCTCACACCAGCTAGAATGGGCATCATAAGAAAATCTACGAACAACAAATGCTGGAGAGGGTGTGGAGAAAAGGGAACCCACTTGCACTGTTGGTGGGAATGTAGAATGAGACAGCCACTATGGAGAACAGTATGGAGGTTCCTTAAAAAACTAAAAATAGAATTACCATATGACCCAGCAATCCCACTACTAGGCATATACCCTGAGAAAACCATAGTTCAAAAAGACACATGCACCCCAATGTTCATTGCAGCACTATTTACAGTAGCCAGGTCATGGAAGCAACCTAAATGCCCATTGACAGACGAATGGATAAAGAAGTTGTGGTACATATATACAATGGAATATTACTCAGCCATAAAAAGGAATGAAACTGGGCTTCCCTGGTGGCGCAGTGGTTGAGAGTCCGCCTGCCAATGCAGGGGACACGGGTTCGTGCCCCAGTCCAGGAAGATCCCACATGCTGCGGAGCGGCTGGGCCCGTGAGCCATGGCCGCTGAGCCTGCGCGTCTGGAGCCTGTGTGCCACAACGGGAGAGGCCACAACAGTGAGAGGCCCGCGTACCGCAGAAACAAATACACACACACACACACACACACACACACACACAAAAAGGAACGAAATTGAGTCATTTGTTGAGACATGGATGGATCTAGAGACTGTCATACAGAGAAAAGTAAGTCAGAAAGAGAAAAACAAATATCGTATATTAACGCATGTATGTGGAACCTAGAAAGATGGTACAGATGAACCGGTTTGCAGGGCAGAAGTTGAGACACAGATGTAGAGAACAAACGTATGGACACCAAGGGGGGAAAGCCGTCAGGGAATGGGGATGGTGGTGTGCTGAATTGGGTGATTGGGATTGACATGTATACACTAATGTGTATAAAACTGATGACTAATAAGAACCTGCTGTATAAAAAAAATAAATAAAATTTAAAAAAATAAAAAAAATGAATATTCCTGTTATGTAAATTGGTGCAGCCACTACGGAAAACAGTATGGAAGTTACTCAGAAAGCTGAAAATAGAGTTACCATATGATCCACCAATCCCACTCCTGGGCATATATCCAGACAAAACTATAATTCAAAATGATACATGCACCCCTATGTTCACAGCAGCAGTATTCACAATAGCCAAGAAATGGAAACAACTTAAGTGTCCATCAACAGATGAAAGGATAAAGAAGATGTGGTACCTATACAATGGAATATTACTCAGCTATAAAAAGAATGAAATAATGCCATTTGCAGCAACACAGATGGACCTAGAGATTATCATACTAAGTGAAGTAAATCAGAAAGAGAAAGACAAATACCATATGATATCACTTAGATGTGGAATCTAAAATATGACACAAATGAACTTATCTGTGAAACAGAAAGAGACTCAGAGACAGAGAACAGACTGGTGGTTGCCAAGGAGGATGGGGGTTGGGGGAGGGATGGAGTGGGAGTTTGGGGTTAGCAAATGCCAACTATTATTATATATAGAATGGATGAACAACAAGGTCCTACACAGGGAACTATGTTCAATATCTGGTGATAAACCATAATGGAAAAGAATATGAAAAAGAATGTATATACACATATAAGTGAGTCACTTTACTACACAGCAGAAATTAACACAACACTGTAAATCAACTAGACTTCAATAAATTTTAAAAAGAGTGTTCCTGTTAGAATTTGATGGAAATGTAGAAAAACATGATGGGAAGTATGTCAAAACATTAACAGTGTCTGTATCTCTAGGTGGTATGATTATAAATCAACTTTGTTTACTTCCTCAAACATTTCAGTATTTTTCTTTTTTTTTTTATAAATTTATTTATTTATTTTGGGCTGTGTTGGGTCTTTGTTGCTGTGCGCGGGCTTTCTCTAGTTGTGTCGAGTGGGGGCTACTCTTCATTGCGGTGCGTGGGCTTCTCGTTGTGGTGGCTTCTCTTGTTGCAGAGCACGGGCTCTAGGCACGTGTGCTTCAGTAGCTGTGGCACGCGGGCTCAGTAGTTGCGGCTCGTGGGCTCTAGAGAGCAGGCTCAGTAGTTGTGGCGCACGGGCTTAGTTGCTTCGCGGCATTTGGGATCTTCCTGGACCAGGGCTTGAACCCGTGTCTCCTGCATTGGTAGGTGGATTCTCAGCCACTGTGCCACCAGGGAAGTCCCAACATTTCAGTATTTTTCAAGTGTTGTTTTGGTATTGTTTATGTATAAGAAAACATACCCCAAATGATGGGAATAAAGTTGACATGCCTACTGCGTAAGACAGTATTGGGCTAAGGGTCTTCCATGGAAAATCATGAAGAATTATTTGGAGAAAGGGGAAGAACTGTAGACAGAGAAGTTTGTTTTGTTGTTACTATTTTTTAACATTTTTTCCAGATAATTTTTTTTTCAATGCAGCGTGACATAAAATGGAACGAAGTTTGGTATGCTTATGTGCTAATCGCAGCCGGAGTACCTATCACGTGCTAAGAAGCCCTGAAACTTTCCAAAAGGGAGAAACAGTAAACAGCATGTGGCTCAAACGTGTTTTTGCGGGCACTTCCTGGGATTAAAATTTCCTAGAATACATTTTGGGAAACTCTCGCATAAAGCAAGGTCCATTTAAGGTCCGGCTCATCCCTCCTCATTTCCATAACCACGCAGCATCCCTGCACACCAAGGCAGCGGGGTTTGCGGGCACCGCGGAGCCCAGGAGCCTTCAGCAACTTGGTTCAAGAAGAGAACATCGGGGCTTCCCTGGTGGCGCAGTGGTTGGGGGTCCGCCTGCTGATGCAGGGGACACGGGTTCGTGCCCCGGTCCGGGAGGATCCCACGTGCCGCAGAGCGGCTGGGCCCGTGAGCCGTGGCCGCTGAGCCTGCGCGTCCGGAGCCTGTGCTCCGCAATGGGAGAGGCCACAGCAGTGAGAGGCCCGCGTACCGCAGAAAACGGAAAAAGAAGAGAACATCAGAAGAAAAAAAAAAAAGAGAGAGAGAGAGAGAACGTCATCTGTATGGGAGGTGGGGAGGGGAAGTCACCCCACAGGGATCAAGATGGGTCAGGCTGGTGCCACTCTCATCTCAGAAAAATCCGGCAACTCAGTCTGTTTTCTACTGCGCAGCCCCGACTAAGCATTTGGGGCATAAATGAGCTGCACTGAGCCTGTTCTCTTGTGAGATGTAACGGGGACATCTTGACTCTTAGCCAGAGTTATCAGAAAATGTTGAGGCTTAAATGCGAAGCTGGCCTCATTTCCTAGTGATTCTTACTTAATGTTTACCTGGGGGGAGGATTTCATGGGAACACAATCCTTAGGAACTTGTTACCGAAATTCTAAGAGAAATGTTTAGACTTTTCTGAAGGAAGGCTGCATTTTCAAGATGGTGGACTTCCGAAAATCCTTTTTCAATTTAAAATAGGTTGGGAGAAACCCACACACTTAGGGTCACCTAATCTATGACAAAGGAGGCAAGAATATACAATGGAGAAGAGACAGTGTCTTCAATAAGTGGTGCTGGGAAAACTGGACAGCTACATGTAAAAGAATGAAATTAGAACACACCTTAACACCATATACAAAAATAAACTCAACATGGATTAAAGACCTAAATGTAAGGCCGATACTATAAAACTTTTAGAGGAAAACATAGGGAGAATACTCTCTGACATACATCACAGCAAGATCTTTTTCAATCCACCGCCTAGAATAATGAAATAAAAACAAAAATAAACAAATGGGACCCAATTAAACTGAAAAGCTTTTGCACAGTGAAGGAAACCATAAACAAAATGAAAAGAAAACCCACAGAATGGGAGAAAATATTTGCAAACGAAGCAACCGACAAGGGATTAATCTCCAAAATATACAAACAGCTCATGCAGCTCAATATCAAAAAAAACAAACAACCCAATCAAAAAATGAGCAGAAGATCTAAATAGACATTTCTCCAAAGACAATGGTTAAAAAGCACACGAAAAGATGCTCAACATCACTAATTATTAGAGAAATGCAAATCAAAACTATAATGAGGTATAACCTCACACTAGTCAGAATGGCCATCAACAAAAATTCTACAAACGATAAATGCTGGAGAGGGTGTGGAGAAAAGGGAACCCTCCTACACTGTTGGTGGGAATGTAAACTGGTGCAGCCACTATGGAGAACAGTATGGAGGTTCCTTAAAAAACTGAAAATAGAGCTACCACACGATCCAGCAATTCCACTCCTGGGCACATATCAGGAGGAAACCATAATTCAAAAAGATACATGTACCCCAATGTTCATTGCAGCACTATTTACAATAGGCAGGTCATGGAAGCAACCTAAATGCCCATCAACAGAGGAATGGATAAAGAACATGTGGTACGTATATACAATGGAATATTACACAGCCATAAAAAAGAACGAAATAATGCCATTTGCTGCAACATGGATGGACCTAGAGATTATCCTAGTGAGTGAAGTAAGTCAGACAGAGAAAGACAAATATTATATGATACTGCTTATATGTGGAATCTAAGAAAGGGCTACAAATGAACTTATCTACAAAACCAAAACAGAGTTACAGATGTAGAAAACCAACTTATGGTTACTGGGGGGTAAGCAGGGAAGGGGGGATGGATAAATTGGAAGATTGGGACTGATACATACACACTACTATATATGAAATAGATAACTAATAAGGACCTATTGTATAGCACAGGGAACTCTACTCAATACTCTATAATGGCCTATATGGGAAAAGAATCGAAAAAAAGAGTGGACATATGTATTTTTATAACAGATTCACTTTGCTGTACACCTGAGACAACATTGTAAATCAATTATACCCCAATTTAAAAAAAATTAAGCATTCAGACAAAAAAAATAGACTGGGAGTTTGGGGCTGACATGTACACACTGCTATATTTAAAACAGATAACCAACCCTAACCTACTGTACAGCACAGGGAACTCTGCTCAATATTCTGTAATAACCTAAATGGGAAAAGAACTTGAAAAAGAGTAGATACGGGACTTCCCTGGTGGCACAGTGGTTAAGAATCCGCCTGCCAGTGCAGGGGACACGGGTTCGATCCCTGGTCCGGGAAGATCCCATATGCCATGAAGCAACTAAGCCCATGCGCCACAACTACTGAGCCTGTGCTCTAGAGCCCATGAGCCCCAACTCTTGAGCCTGCATGCCACAACTACCGATGCCCGAGCGCCTAGAGCCTGTGCTCTGCAACAAGAGAAGCCACCGAAATAAGAAGTCCACGCACCACAACAAAGAATAATCCCCGCTCACCGCAACTAGAGAAAGCCCACGCGCAGCAAGACCCAATGCAGCCCCAAAAAAAAAAAAAAAGAGTAGATACATGTGTATGTAGAACTGAATTACTCTGCTGTACACCTGAAACTAACAGAACATTGTTAATCTACTCCAATATAAAATAAAAATTAGAAAAGTAAAATGTATTGAAATGATTGAAAGGGAGTTAAGGAAATTACCCTTTGCCTTAGATGCCCCCAGGAAGGTGCCAGGTCTCCCCGAGCTGGGACAGTCCCAAGTTTCTAGGCCTACCAGGAAAACATTTCTCCTTCTGACAAGTCTTCTTGTCAACCAAGGGACCCCACTAGGGTGAAAGCCAAGAGCCCCAAACAGAAGGAGGCACCGTTCCCGTCTCTGTTTACTGGGCCACAGTAAGAATTAGCATTCTGCCTGCAAGTACACTGCTACCCTCCGCTTTGCTTTGAATGCAGAGTCACTCATCTGGAAACTACAGGGTAAGAGGAATGACTCGTGTGTCCTGATACCACTATGTTCTCGCAATGCCTGCTGCTGCCTTAGTCACCAAATAAAAGAGACAGAAAGGAGCCTCGAATTTTTTACTGCCGTTTTTTCCCTGTGTGTGGGCTTATGACGATGTACAGAACACCCGGTCAGGAGCCTAAGGAAGAAAAACACAGCAAAATTAGCATGATAGATGGGCTCCAGCTGGGAACAGCTACATGCAATGCCCAGGGCAAGGCTTTTTCACTCCGCACTGAGCCTGCCACAGGGGCATCGGCAAGTGTGCACAGGGCAGAAGTCCTCCAAGTGGGCTACAACCTTCACGGTGCAGGCCGGCCTTTCCTGTTACACCTACATAATTTACAACAGAGAAATAAAACGACGAGGTCAGTCTCCCCTCTTAACCAAGTTACTCTCCACGAAAGGACACCCAGCTGAGAAAGCAGGGCCCACAAATTCTGGTCATCCTCCCGGCTCTGCCCAACACACCGCTCGGGTACGTTCTTTCCCCTTTATGCTTGGAGGATGCCCCCAACCCGCCTCAAAGCTCTTGGAGGGCAGGGTAATGCTCCGTATCCCCTTCTGTATCTTCCACTTGCTCACATGCTTCCTTAACCAATCCTGATGCAAGGGTGATGGAATGGCAGCTGTCATTGGTCCACATCAACCAACACCCCAGGAGGGACCGGAAGTAACAACAAGCCTCCCAGTGCTGAAGCCTTTCCTTCTGCAATGCCTGCTTCTGCAAAACTGCATGTAGAGACTCTTCCCTGGTGGCGCAGGGGTTAAGAATCCGCCTGCCAATCCAGGGGACACGGGTTTGAGCCCTGGTCCAGGAAGATCCCACATGCTGTGGGGCAGCTAAGCTTGTGTGCCACAACTACTGAGCCTGCGCTCTAGAGCCCACGAGCCACAACTACTGAGGCTGCATGCCACAACTACTGAAGCCCGTGCTCCCCAACAAGAGAAGGCACCGCAATGAGAAACCTGCGCACTACACTGAAGAAGAGACCCCGCTCGCCACAACTAGAGAAAATCCGTGCACAGCAACGAAGACCCAACGCGGCCCCCCCCGCAAAAATAAATAAATAATTTTTTTTAAAAAACTGAATGTATAAGCTTCTTATTTGTTGTGTTTTAACTCCTCCCTCTTGTCTGAACCATTTCACTGGTGTTGAGACTAAGGATTAGGGTCAAAGAATAATATAATGATCTAGCTTGTGTTTCAGAACCAGCTCTCGCCCTGCAGAGAACTCCAAGCAGCAGCTACTCTTGCCTGACACTCTTGATCCTTATTGACAAAGGCCACAAAAAAGAACGCTATTTTGCCATTTGCAGCAACATGGATGAAGGTCAGAGGTTATCACACTAAGTGAAGTCTGTCATACAAGAAAGACAAACACCATATGATATCACTTATATGTGGCATCTCAAAAATGATATAAATGAACTTATTTACAAAACAGAAACAGACTCACACACAGAAAACAAACTTACGGTTACCAAAGGGGAAGTGGGGGGAGTGATAACCTAGGAATTTGGAATTAACATATACAAACTACTATATATAAGATAGATAAACAGGGGCTTCCCTGGTGGCGCAGTGGTTGAGAGTCCGCCTGCGATGCAGGGGACACGGGTTCGTGCCCCGGTCCGGGAAGATCCCACATGCCGCAGAGCGGCTGGGCCCGTGAGCCATGGCCGCTGAGCCTGCGCGTCCGGAGCCTGTGCTCCGCAATGGGAGAGGCCACAGCAGTGAGAGGCCCACATACCCCAAAAAAAAAAAAAAAAAAAAAAAGATAAACAACTGGATCTACTGTATAGCACAGGGAATTATACTCAATATCTTGTAATACCTAAAATGGAAAAGAATCTGAAAATGGGAAACAAATCTGAAAAAATATGTATTATGGATATATATGTATGTATAACTGAATCACTTTGCTGTACACCTGAAACTAACACAACATTGGAAATCAACTATACATTGATTTTAAGAAAAGGTGACATGGTTAGCAAACATTTGGTCCTGTCCAAAACGTCCATAAGTCATCTGGTCCATAAGATGCTTGGTCCACACCAAAATGTCCTTGAAATTTGGTCCTATCCAAAACTTCCAGGGAGACATCTGGTCCATGCCAAAAGGTCCTTGATATTTTGGTCCTGTCCAAAACCATTTGGCATGGACCAACTATGTTCACGGATGTTTGGGATAGGACCAAATTTCAAGGGCCTTTTGGCGTGGACCAAATATCTTATGGACCAAGTGTCTCATGGACATTCTGGACAGGACCAAATGTCCTGCAAGGGGCAGCCCAATTCTAAACTCACCACCCATCCTCCCTCCTTCAGTGAAAATGCACGAGGTTATGGAAATAGACCTTCACTGATAAGAGATAATGTAATTTTAGTTAATGCCAATGAACTGACCATTTAATATTGGATTAAAGGAGGCTCTCATGAAAGACTTTCTTCTTAGCATTCAGTTCTATCAAGAAATGGAATGAGCTGTATTTTACAATACTGCCCAGTTACAGAAGCTTGCTTTCTTTGGAAAGTGATGATTCTTCCAATGCTTTCTGTCCCTACCCCTTGGACACGTGGGTGAATCATGTTATGAGCAGCTGTCAAGAGCCCAGACTTTAGGAACTGATGCCTGAATGTGAATCCCTGCCTGCCTGTGGGACCCCTCAGCCTCCGGCTTCTCCACTGTAAAATGGGACTAAAAATAACCTCTGTCGAGGTTTAGAGTTAATGCATGTAAAATGCTGCAGACACACAGTGTGTGCCCCGGAAGTGTTAGCTTTTCTTATTAGCACTGTGTACCCTGCACTGTGCTAGGGTCTTATACTGAGCTCCATTTAGTTCCTGCAATAACCCTAGGAAGAGCGTGCTACTATTAACACCCCCATTTTACAGGGTAGGAAACTGAGGCTAGGAGAGGATTTTTTTTTAAGCTCGTCTAAGGACGGAAAGTAAAAGTGACAAGAATCAAAGCTGGGACTGTCTGATTATAAGCCCATGCACTTCCTGCCACACCACACTACTTCCTGGATCTCACACACACACACACACACACACACACACTGCCAAACAGTGTCACATCAGAATTAGAAAAATGTGCTTATGACTGGTAAACTGTGCCTCATTATCTAGGGATCCAAATGTCTCTCAATCAAACTGTTTCTTTTCTGAGTACAAGGACCATGTTTTTACATCTTCCCTAAAGAAAAAGCACATAGTTCTGTACACACAATAGGGCGCTCAATGCTCACTGGATTTACATGGAAATTCACAGCAGAAAGTGGATCCGTGTCCTGGTTTAGAATAGTTGATCAAACAATCCAAATAACCCATGAATTCCCCAAAGCTTTGAAAACCTTGCCTAATATAGCTCATGTGTTCTGGAGACAACGAGAGATCTGATCTGAAGCTAAATCTCATCAAAAATACCGGGAGAGAAAACAATTCATATCAGACCTCCAGGTGGGATTAGGGGAAGGGCCTCCCACGTTGCTGCTATAAAACCCACAGAGCTAGAGGCTTTGGAAGTGATACAATTTTAGTATTGTCTTTGTCTTGCCCTTGTTTTTTTTCCCCCACGTGTTACGAAGAATACTGCATTATTGCTGCTATTCTGGCGAAGAGATCTGGGTATTCCTAAACATTCTAAAACCCGTCTCCCCACCTGAGGACAAGAGGGGAGTAAGGACCAGCAGCCTCACTGCCCAGTGTCTATGCTGGGAGGTTTCCAAATAGGAGATTTGGTGGCATGGGTGCCCATGCCTCAAAGCAAATGGGGGTGGCAATAAATGGAAAGGAACTGCATACAATTGGATTTCTAAGAATTTTTAGCCAAGATTTTATTGGAATATCTATATTGGATGATCTCTGAGCATGGTAGAGCCTAAACATGCATTTGACCTCTTCCTGATTTTGAGGTAAGCCATGCAGTAAAAAGACAGGACTAAGACTGTGGGCCTGGGGGTGACATTAAAGATGATGATGGCAAAAGCCAAACTCCTATGGACCCAAAGTCACATCAGGACACGGTCTGGGCCTGCCAGACAGACCAAATTAGTTCTCATGTGAAGAGATATGTGTGTGGTCCGGAGAATAAGAACAGAGTCCAAGGTTTAGGAAGCCTGTATTTATCTTCCACTTCTGCTACTTGTTAGAGCTTTAGGGTGGTTTGACAAGTTACTTAGTTTCCTTAGCTGTAAAATGGGAATAAGGATGATACACACCTCAAAGGAATGTGCAGGAGTTGATATGAGATAATGCATAGAAAAGTACTTAGCCTGGTACCGTGCACCCGAAAGTTATCAGGGCACACAGGGCACGCCCAGTGACCACTGGCCAGCACCACTGACCTTTTCATTATTGCTAATGGAAGTAGCTTATAAATGTGTTAATGGAAAATGTCCTGCATCTTCACACACAGGTAGCGATGAATACTTAAAAAAGCAAAAGCTTCTTGGTGTATTTTGTGGCTGTTCCCAAAATAGCCCGCGAGGAGGGCAGGGCAGAAATGATGAGCCTCGTGTTGCAGCTGGGAAGGTGGAGGCTTAGCGAGGTGAAGGGGCTTATTGGAATCCATCAGGTAGGACAGCGCCAGCCAGGAATGCAGCTCAGGCCTCTGCCTCCTGCCCTGTCTCCACAGCGACCTGGCGTGCAACCAAGAGGCGAGATGCCCCCCAGCAGAGAGCTGGAGGCCTGCCAGGGAGAGGCGGCACGAGGACTCCGTTCCAGTCTGGTCTCATCTCATCTATTCATTTGCATGTTGCTTGGATTTTACAGCCCTTGTAGGTGGTGGCCTAAGGGAGCCATGGTCCCCAGTGCCAAGTGATGTGCCTGTTAGTTCAGAATAGTCCGGGGAGTTCCTCATATTACTGTTGGTTTACCTTGGTCCTCCAGCTCCAGCAATCCTCACTCCACCCCAACCTGAGTTTGCCTACCCCTCCGGCATTGCCCTGCTCCCTGATGTTCTTAAGGAAATATTTGGGAAATTAACAACCAATGCACACTTCCCCTGCGCCCCACAGGGGAAGATTCAGGTCTCAGAGGTCTGAGTGGCCGGGGACTTATTGTTCTCATGGCTGCCCCCGCACCAGGTGACGTGGAAGGACAGACACCCCCGGGGCTGCTGAACTGGGCGACTTCTGAGGGCTCCGTCATTCGAAAGTGGAGGATTCTGTAGGTGCCAACCAGGTAGTGGGCTCTGTGAAGGGAGGTGGGCAAACCCTTCAGCCCTGTAGGTTGTCAGAGGGCGGAGGGACCTGCCAGCCACAGGCAGTGGCAGGAGAAGAGAGCAAAGAGCTTGGAGGAAGGAGGCTAGTCCTCCGGGCCTGAGTAAAGGCCTTCCTGAGACAGGACATCCCGTGTCGCCATAGGACACCACTGCTGGGCCCGTCCCCGCGCAACCTAATGATCCGTGGTCACCTACCCATCACCACCACTCACCTGGGCCCTCCCATGGGCACGCCTCTCATTCATCTTTATTACCCCAGAGCCTGGTGTGGTCACTGCCAACTCGGTCTGATCGTACGAGACAGATACCATCCGACTGGCCTCTACCTTCAAAATATCCACTTTATGGGGGACTTCCCTGGCGGTCCAGTAGTTAAGACTCCACACTTCCAGTGCAGGGGGCACGGGATCAATCCCTGGTCAGGGAACTAAGATCCCGCATGCCCCGCGGTGAGGCCAAAAAATAAAATAAAATAAAACAAAATATCTACTTTATGATTCCACCTCATATACAGTAGGTGTTCAATAAATGTCCAGTGAAGGAATAAGCATGGACGTGGTTCTAACAGCGCTGACATGCCAGCGACCAAGCCAGGCTTTCTGGTCAACCCGACAACAGTGCCAAGCAGCTGTGACAGCTCCATTTTCCGACGAGGAAGCTGAGATACCATATATGGAAGAGCTGAGCCCAGCGAGGATGGTTATTCCATGTTCACTGCGTGCTGATGATTATTCCAATTACTGTCCAGGGCCAACAGCTCCCTGACAGCACATCCAAGATTTAAACCCAGCCTGGCCTGGCTCTAATCAGGCTGCCTCGCCACGCAGTGTCCATCCTGGAAATGCAGTAACTGGAGGCTTCTGAAAGGAGGCCCCCGTCAACAGGGTCACCACACGGACATGTGAAAGCTACAAACCACTTGGCAAGTCCCACACGATCAGTAATTTCTGGGTAAGGAACAAAACTGAGGGAACCGGCTTGAATTTTTTCAGCGGAGCGACGCAGTATTTCAAGGAGCACATGTGCCCCAGCCCCCTGCCTGGCCGTGCTTTCCGCTGCAGAGTGAGCACAAGCGGGGTTCGGACGGCGGACACACGACACAGCCGCGGCGGGGAAGTCGCCCCTCTTACCTCTTTGCCCTGTCTTTCTCATCTTCATCCATTAGATTGTCTCGGCAGTTTTTCCTGCAAAAAAAAAAAAAAGAACAGATGATGACTCTCTGATTCTCGACCTTTCTCACAGGTCTTTCTGGTTGCCATCATTTTGGTCTGATCTAAATCACATGCCTTAATCCACAGGTTCTCAAACTTTCTGGTTCCAGCAACTCTTTGCACCCTCTCAAAAATGACCGAGGACTCTGAAGACCTCTTTTGTATGTGGGTGAAAACTGAGAAATCTTAAATGTACAATATTCCATTAAGCATCAGAGAGATGTCATCAACAGAACTCCAAGAGCTTCTGGAAAAGACCACTGTATACTCAAAAGAGTAAACAGGCAAATGATATGTTAACATTAGGAAAACTGTTTTGACCTCAAGGACCCCCCCTGGGTCCCTAGATCACACTCTGGGAACTGCTTTCCGGACCCAGCTCAACAAAGCATCTGTTTATTTCAAACCTGCAAGCTGCCCGAGACGTTCTAAAGGAGAGCATTTCTTTATCTGTTCATTTAAATACACAAATTCCTCTTATGCAGCCTGGAGGGATCGGGGCCCCCAAAAGTATAACTGCTCCCCTATCTTTAAGGCATGTACACCCCCTAGATAGTCAAGGTACACAGATGTGAAAAAGGAAGTAACAATCCAGGAATGTTCTCACAGCCCCAAACCTCATCACCTGGGCCTCTACTCTCCCAGGCCGCTGGCTCAAAGGCTCTTGGGCCGACTGACCCGGTGTCCCCTGCTACACACAGGCCTGTGGTCCTTCACCCCTCAGAGCCACATCCCTGATTAGTCTTCCTTCACACGTTTCCCGGAGTCCCATCTGTCTGGGGGAGGTCCCCCTCCAGCCCCTCCATGCAGAAAGACTTTCAGGGTGTCCCTGAGGCCAGAGTTGAGGGAATTGGAGGCAAAGTGTGGTGGAGATAAGGGTGGGGACCACAGAAGAAATGGATCGCCGTGACCCACACGCTTCTGGTCTCTAAACAGAGGGAGGGCCTGACATCAGAACTCCAGAATCAACACTTTGCAAATGCACTAACCTTTACGCTCAAAATTCCAAGTTCCTGATGACAGTTTTTTTTTTTTATGAAAATAACTCATTTTATGAAAAGGCCAGTATGAATTTTGTAACAAAAGTAGACAAGGATATTAACAGAAAGAATTATTCTAGGTCAATCTCATTCATGAACATGAATATAAGAATTCTCAACCAAACAGCAAATCCAATAGAACCATACATAAAAGTTGTAACATTTGGGCTTCCCTGGTGGCGCAGTGGTTGAGAGTCCGCCTGCCGATGCAGGGGACGCGGGTTCGTGCCCCGGTCCGGGAGGATCCCACGTGCCGTGAAGCGGCTGGGCCCGTGAGCCATGGTCGCTGAGCCTGCGCGTCCGGAGCCTGTGCTCCGCAACGGGAGGGGCCACAACAGTGAGAGGCCCGCATACCGCAAAAAAAAAAAAAAAAAAAAATTGTAACATTAGGTAAAAATTTGTAATGGGACAAATGAATCTTTTCTCTGAGATAATTTTGTTTTGTAGTTTTTGGTCTGCTGTGAGCCCAGGCATGAGTCTGAGGCAAAGAGGAAAAGGAATTCTGCAGTCACAGCCCCTGTTTACTTACAAGCCCCATTCGGTTAATAGCAGGCATATTTTAGTGACAGATTCGCAAGAAACCCCATTCAGCAGTTGAGGCCTGTGGCATAATTAGAATGGAGTTAGCATATCTGCAAACAGGCATCTGCTTAATGTTTCCCAGATGGAATCTGTTCAGAGCTTTAAGACATGAAAAATGCAGTCCATTTGTTTAATGATGTGCTACCCCAGGTCTGCACTCCATGGAAAGCGGTGGCTGCCCGTGTGCTGAGGGCATGAGCCCGCATCCAGCCATGGTAAAAGGGTAAAAGCCGTGCCCCTTCCCAGGTACCCCTGGACAGAGCACGTTTACGGGAGGATGTGGGCTTCGGTCTGCTTTGCTGAGGATCTGGAATCCTGTTTGGATGGCAGGGGCTGCTTTGTCATACATGAAACGTTGTAGAAACACCTACAAATGACTAAGAGCTACTCTGTATCAACTGCGGCAGCTCTGATTCCTCTCTCTCTGTTCTTAAACACTTCCTGAATCCATGAAGCCCTGATGTTCTACACCCACGTTCTCTTCTTTCCCATCCCTCCCATTTCCTTGCCCTATTCCTGTCACTTGACCCCTAAGTCACTCTGCTCCACTGCACCTGAGGGAAGAGAACACACCTGAGTTGTGCTCCCCAGGAGCACCTGCCCCAGAAGCTTCACACCAATGTCCTGTTTTGTCACACCTGCTGTCTCCCATGCCTTCCTCATGTCCATCAACAGAGGAATGGATAAAGAAGATGTGGTACCTATATACAATGGAGTATTACTCAGCCATAAAAAAGAACGAAATGATGCCATTTGCAGCAACATGGATGGACCTAGAGATTCTCATACTAAGTGAAGTAAGTCAGAGAAAAACAAATATCACATGATGCCACTTATATGCAGAATCTCAAAAAATGATACAAATGAACTTATTTACAAAATAGAAATAGACTCGCAGACTTCAAAAACAAACTTATGGTTACCAAAGGGGAAAGGCTGGGGGGAGGGATAAATTAGGAGTTTGGGATTAACATACACACACTACTATACATAAAATAGACAAACAACAGGACCTACAATATAGCACAAGAAACTCTACTCAATATTCTGTAATAACCTATATGGGAAAAGAATCTGAAAAAGAACAGATATATGTATATGTATAACTGATTCACTTTGTTGTACACCTAAAATTAACACAACATTTTAAATCAACTATACTCCAATATAAAAGAAAAATTAAAAAGTTAAGCGCACATAAAAAAACAATTGCAGTAATGTACACATAACTTAAAATTTGCCATTTTAAACTCTACAGCTCAGTAGCATTAAGTATATTCATACTGTGGTGCAACCATCACCACCGTCCATCTCCAGAGCTCTTTTTATCTTGCAAAACTGAAACTCTGTCCCCATTAAACACTGACTCCCCACTTTCCTTCATCCAACCCCTCATGACCACCATTCTACTTTCTGTCTCCACGATTCTGACGACTCTAGGGCCCTCATAGAGGTGGAATTATACAGGATTTGTCCTTTTGTAATGGGTTTGTGTCATTTAGCATAACGCCCCAAGGTTCATCGTGTCTTGGCATGTGTCAGAATCTCCTTCCTTTGTGAGGCTGAATCATATTCCACCGTAGGTATGGACCACCTTTTGTTTACCCATCCTCTGTTGATGGACCCTGGGTTGCCTACACCTTTGGACCATTATGAGGAACATGGGTGTCCCTCCCCCCTTGTATCTTTGAGTCACTCTTTTAATTCATCATGCGGAGGGGCCCAAAGCACACAAGAAAGAGGGAAAAGGGGAAGAAAAGTAGTCCTGTGAGGTTGGGTGAAAGGAACAACAGAGAAGTTTAAGGGGTGACAGCGACTTTTCCCAATTGTATAAAGAGTTTCCAATTCAGAAAGGAGAAGAATAAATTAGGAGTTTGGGATTAAAATACACACATTACTATATATGAAATAGATAACCAACAAGGACCTACTGTATAGCACAGGGAACTATACTCAATGTCTTGTAATAACTATAATGGAAGAGAATGTAAAAGAATACATATATCTATATATATCTATATATCTGAATCACTTTACTGTATAACTGAAGGTAACACAACATTATAAATCAACTATATTTCAACAAAAAATTTTTTTAAAAAAGAATTTCCAATTAAAAAGGATTTTGAGCAGCAGTTTTTTTTGTTTTGTTTTGTTTTTTTAATGACCACAGAAGGCCAGGGAAGAGAAAATGAGCTGCAATGAAGGCAAAGGAGATTCTGTGTAGAGCTGAGAAAATAACTGTTGATATGATTAACCCCCAAAGTGAACAACGGTGGAAAGCGCCTGTATTTTTACTCCAGATAACCACACATCCTAGATGGGCTAGACATTTAGGGGTTTCTTCGTCACAGTCCCAACAGGAAACAGGACTTAACTGCAAGGAGGCTGTGTGTAAAGGTGTGTGGAGGTGGGGTGGCTAGGGAAACCAGGAGAGATGGTGCAGGTACCTAGGGCTGGTGTCAGCAGAGCTGTTGACACCTCTGTGCATCAAGGGACAAGAGGGAACTGGTTACCTGGACCTGGAAGGAGCGTGTCATATAGGAGAGGTGGCATTTGGTGGAGGGATGCAGTCAGCCTGAAGAAACCTTGTAAGAAGGGAGACAAGGGGATAAATACCTCACCTCCTCGTCCGCCCTCCCCAGTCTCTCACTTGTGTCTCCTGTTGGCCACACCACCCAGAAGACAGAAAGGGAGGCTATTATGACATCCTCACAGGGGAGCCTCCGGGGCAGACAGGATGGTGGGGACGGGTAGAGGGGCACAGGGAGGAGACCCCGCCCACCCAGTACATTTCATTTCTTGGGGGCTCTTCCAGTTCTGGGTTTCTTGGCTTTTTCTGGAACACAAACTATTTGGAGTCTTTTTACACCTTGTAACATCTCCCGAAATTTCAAGTACAGGCATCTGCATCTACTAACTGACCACTCAAGAAATAATAACCAATGAGAATGATGAGAGGCTGAGGAAAAGAGAGCCTGGAACTATTGGAACAACAAAATCTGTAACGATGGATAGCAACCCAGAGAATAAACTAAATATTCATGAGTCCACTGGTACAAATAAATAATTAAATGAATAAATAAATGGAGGAGGGGACAGGTTTCCCTTACAGACGAATTTCAACTAATAAATGTAGAAGGAAGAAGGGAAATCAAAGATCACCGTCAGTACACCAAAGTAATAACTGTTGCAGGCAAAATCCACTGAGGGATGCCGAAATTAACGGGCAAAAGTTTGAGGAGAATCAGGTTATTTGCATAGTTCAAAGTATCTCCCTCAAGACATTTATTAATTATAAAAGAAAAATAGTAACTTTATAAGTAGAGAAGATTGGCAGATACCACCTTCACCCGGGGTCAAAATTAACCTCACCAGGATAAGTTATATCCAAGTGTTTTGGTGGAAATAAGCACTCATTCTTTCGGGTATACACAACTAAGAGTGTACCTGCTGGATCACAGTATAGCCATATGCTTACTATGTTAGAAACTGCCCCACTGTTTCCCAAGGTGACTGTACACTTTTATATTTGCACCAGTAGCACACGAGAGTTCCAGAGGCTCCACATTCTCACCCAACACTGGTATGTCTTCTTAATTTTAGTCATTCTAGTGGGTATGTTTTGGGATCTCATGGGGATTTGACTTTCCATCTCCCTGATGATTAATGATGTTGAGCATCTTTTCATGGACTTATTTGCTGTCTAGACAGCTTCTTTTGTGATGCATCTGTTCAAGTGTTTTGCCCACTTTTCTTTCTTTTCCTTCCTCTTTTTGAAAGAAATTGGGCTGTTTATCTTCATCATACTCATCTGTAGAAGCTTCTCTCTTTTGGATATAAGGACTGTGCCAGATATATGTATTGTGAACATTTTCTGCCAGCCTGTGGCTGGTCTCTTAACTTTCTTGATGATGTCTTTTGATGAACGGTTTTTAATTTTGATAAAGTGTAATTTATGTATTTTTTATTTTTGTGTCCTAAGAAGTCTTTGCCACCTCAGTGTCATGAAGAATGATCCTACGTTTTCTTGTAGAAGCTTTATCATTTTATCCTAAATTTTATGTGTGGTGTAAGATAGTGGTCAAGGATCACCTTTTTTCCCCCATCTGTATACTCACCTGTTCCAGGATCATTTATTGAAAAGATATTTCTTTCCCAATTGCATTGTCACTTTGTCAAATATCTTGTGTGATCCTATATCCGTGTGTCTGTACAGAATCTCTTTCAGTTCTATTTATCTATAGGGTATCCTTAAAGTTCAGACACATAGGATAAACTTATTTTTTTTTAATACAATTTTTTTTCTTAATTTCATTTTTGGGGTATTCATTGCTAGTATACTGAAATACAATTGACTTTTTTTCCCACGCCGCACAGCTTATGCAACCTTAGTTCCCCAGCCAAGGATTGAACCTGGGCCCTCGGCAGTGAGAGCACGGAGTCCTAACCACTGTACTGCCAGGGAATTCCCTAAACTTATTTTTAAAAGTAAACTTTATTTTTTAGAACAATTTTAGATTTATAGAAAATGCAAAGACAGTATTGAGAGTTCCCACATATCCTGCACCCAGTTTCCCCTGTTATAAATACCTTACACTACTATGGTGTATTTGTCACAATTAACGAACCAATACTGATACTGATACATTATCATTAAGTAAAGTCCACACTTCATTTATATTTGCTTAGTTTTTATCTAATGTCCTTGCTCTGTCCCAGTATCCCATCCAGGAAACCACACTCCATCTAGCTGTCATGTCTCCTCAGGCTCCTCTTGGCTATGACAGTTTCTCAGACTTTCCTTGTTTTTTATGACCTTGACCATTTTGAGGAATACTTGTAGACTGTCCCTCAATGTGGGTTTGTCTGGTGTTTTTCCCAGATTGGGCAGATGGGTTTTTAGGAGAAAGCCCACAGAGGTGAAGTATCATTCTTTTTTTTCCTTTTTTGGCCGCGCGGCATGTGGGATCTTAGTTCCCTGACCAGGGATCAAACCTACACCCCCTGCATTGGAAGCACGAAGTCTTAACCACTGGACCGCCAGGGAAGTCCTCAAGTACCATTCTCATCACATCATCTCAAGGGTATTAAGAGGCTGTATCACTGTTAAGTTGACCGTGGTCACCTGCTGAAGTAGCAATAAACTTATCTTCAAATCGTACTGTAGTTACATTTACACGTAATATGTACAATGTGTTTTTCTTCAACTTCCAAGTATCCTGTTTTCAGATGAAGAATCTCTAAACTGAAGATGGTAGGTCCAATTATTAGTCTCAAAAAAAGTACACAAAATGCACAATTTCCCCTGTGTTTTGAGACTTTGATATATAATTATTGAACTCTGATCAAATTAACACTTGGACCTATGTTTAAACTTAGAGGTACTTCACCTGGAAACACACTGAGCATTTTATTTGAAAACATAAGGAACCTGCTGTTTAAGTAAAGTTATCTTATGTTGCAGATCCTGCGGCATCTTGTATTTGTCTGTCTCTATGCCAGAACCACACTATCTTAACTCCTGGAGTTCTGTAGGAATCCTTGACATCAATGGAGTGTGAGCCTTCCAACTTTGTTCTTCCTTCTCAAGAGTCTTGGCTATTTTAGGTTTTTGCATTTCCAAATAAGTTTTAGAATTGACATTGTCAATTTCTATACAAATGCCTGCTGTGATGTTTATTGGGATTGTCTTTCTGTGAAGAGACACCGAGGTGTGGTCACCGAAGCACTAGGATGACATCCACATGCGATGTTTTATGATTCAATAGATATTCCCTGAGAGCCTGGGCAACGCCCCCGCTCCCATGGCGCTTAGGTGGTAGGGGGCAGGCAGGTGGTGAGGGCAAGCCACAAGCACTTACGTAAGTAAACATATGGCTTGTCATTGGTTATAAGTGGTGTGGAGAAAGCTAAAGGAGAACCTGGGGGAACAGGGAGTGCTCTGGTGGGCTGGGGCCGTGGTCTGGGAGAACCTGGGGGAACAGGGAGTGCTTTAGGAGAACCACCGGCCTCACTGATAAGTGATATGTGAGCCACAGCCTGAGAGAAGACAGGGCGTGAGTGTACAGACAGCAACAAGAGCCAGAAACAGCCAAGAGGCCAGCGTGGTGGATGGGGTTAGAGAGGGGGCGGCACGCCGGGGAGACTGGATGGAGTCTGGCCTTTGCTCGGAGTGAGATGGGAAGGCACTGCAGGTTTGGATCAGAGGAGTGATGGAGACCTACCTCCGAGGACAGCCGTGACTTTTAAATGAGCTTAATTAAGTCGGCACGTGTGACAGGACCAGCACAAGCCTGGCAGGCGCTCAACATCCGGTTCCCCATTTGGATGGCAAGGATTAGGTACGGGCGTCTTTACCCGTTACCCAGGCCACGACGTCTAGCCCAGCTCCTTACCCGTGTCAGGTGCTCAATGAACATATGAGGAATGAAGGAGAGAAGGGAGGGAGGGAGGAAGAGAGGGGGACCCAGCCAGGACCAAAGCCCTGTCTGAATTCCCACAATACGGACTAATACCGACTCCCACACACCCCTCAGTGATCACGGTTAATCCAGGTCCAGTGACGTGCTGATGACCAAAAATTAAAACAAACATTGCCATGTGTGCAGGAGCTATTGACTAAAGGGAAAATCCACTCTGAGTAGCACCTTCAGGAGAAGCCAGTGGCTCCCTCACCAGCCCTCGGCCACCGCTGCGTTCCAGAAAAGCGTCATCTCATTTCCTCTCCATCCGTTCTGTCGGTGGAATGGGCCATGGTCTCCTCCCCTAAATAATTGGCCCCTGAGCTGCCCTGGGAACCCCGGCTCTGCAGATAGAGCCCACCCTGGACTGCATCTCCTCGGGCTGACCTGACCCATTGCCTGCTCGGGACATGTGGGCTCCTGACCTCAGAGGCAGCCCAATTTCGATTTCAATTCCGACCCACTTGTTCCATTTGACCTGAAGCAAATCCCTTAGACTTCATGAGGTCACCAGGCAGAGAGCATGTGAGGCGTAAGTGACAGGGTGCATGTGTGCAAGGAGGGCCAGGGTGCCCCCCTACAGCACAGAGGCCCCCGTTCACCCCACTTCTGCCCTGTGTAACCACCCTAACCTCTGTATGCCCTCTGTGGTCCTGAGCCTCCGCGGAGGCAGGTGCGTCCAGCCTCATCCGTTCTCCTTGTCTGCCTTAAATTTCAATGCACACACTCTCTGCCCAATGACAAGGTCACCATGGGTGAACGGGGTGCCACAGACCTCAGGTTTCAGAGGGGCACTCCTGACCAGGGAAGAGAGGGCTGGTTTTTTTGGGGGGGGAGCTTTTCCAGCAGAGGCACCAGACACGTGCTCCAGAGACCCCCACCTCCAGAGACCACCTATGGCTGCCGGCCAGCAGGGCCGCGGAGTCCCTCACTCATTTGACCCTGGCGCAAAAGGGGCAGCCTCGAAAACGTGTGTGTGTGTGTGTGTGTGTGTGTGTGTGTGTGTGTGTGTAGGCATGGTGGAAAGATAGACAGACATACACGCCCAGGGGGTGCTGCCTGCAGCATCTAGTGATAATAGAAACTTGGTCCTTATGAGGATGGGAGGGTGGGAGGGACGGAGACGAGAGAGTGAAAGAAACAGAGGTTGAAATGACCGAGGACATCCTCGATGAGCATCTAGTGACCTAGCTGAATAGAAGGACCCAAATGAGGTCGGCAAATGACATCCCCATTGCCTAAGTGAAATTTCCGCCCCCAAGGGCTCTCTCTCACAGGCACCTACTACAGCATGGATCACAACTCTGGCCCTTGAACAGGGACCAGCAAGTGGCAGTGTGACTGCTTTCTCATGCCACATCTGCCCTGGGGAGCACAGTGCGTCAGCAGGGAGACAAGAGATTAATGTATCCTACGGGGGACAGGGACCCCCCTGGGGACTGGCCGCTCACTCCTGGGGCTCCAGGAGTGGAAAGGTATGTCATTCTCCTAAAGCAGGGGCTGGCAACACTTTTCTGTAAAGGGCCACCCGCTGAGTACTTGAGATGCAGGCCATCCAGTCTCTGCTGTGACCACTCACCTCTGCCATCATGGTGTGAAAGAAGCCACAGGTGGTGTGTCAGCAAGCGTGTATGTCCGTGTCAACAAAACTTTATTTGTAAAAACAAGATGGGGGCCAGAAAGAATCACTCAAATCGGTGCTCAGCCTTCCTCTTCAGTGTCTTTTCTCATTTTGAACTTTTTGTACAGCCTTGAGAGGCCCAGTGGGTCACTCCACATCATCATGAATTTCCCCTGAAATGACTACCCTATAAGCCTATTGCATTGCAAGGCCCATGTTTTTTCAAACTAAAATCATGACCTTTTAAAATTGCTGGAGAAATGGTTTGAATCACAGGCCCCAAGGTAGCTGGAAACTCTGAATATTCCTCCTCACTGTACCGACCAAACCTGGTGACTTTCGATCATGAGAAAGAAAAAAACACTGCAAACGAGAGCAAATGGCAATCCAAGGGGGCACCGCCACGCAGGCACCTCCCCAGTCGGCTGGGGCTTATTTACCGTCAATAGCGAGTATGCCTTCTGCCCTCCCAGCCTGCCCCCCGAGAAGGCACCTCACGTCGCTTTGGATTAACATCTGGATCTCCCACATGGGAGCTCGATGATGATTTCTCCTCATTATATTTAAGAAATAAAAAGGCTCTGAGAAACAGTCACTGATGAGCTACGGCGCTGACTTGTCTCCCTTGGTCCTTTGGGGGAAGCTAGGAAATAACTTCCACATTGTAATTCTTCCTCTCCAGGGCACATCATTTTGATTGCGATGATTCATTCACTGGGAAAAATAACAGTTCTTCTAAAGGAGATGGAGAATGCCAACCTGAGAGCTGCCCGCTCCTGCAACCCCAATTCCCCTCCAGCTGGGAAATTCTCAGCATGATCGCTCACATTCCGCAAATTGGGAGAGTCAAGGTGGACGGGTCCATCCTTCACCGAAGCTTTACCAAAGCTTCCCCCCCTCCCCCCTCCCCCACAGCTGGCTGGGGGCCTCACAGAGCCAGACTCCCAGGAGAAACCAAAGAGAGACCCTCACTCAGCAAACTTCCGTGATCCTATGAGAATTATCTCACAAGCATCTCCAAGGTCAAGGTCTGCCTGTTATGATCACGATGCCCCCCCCTTCATGCTTTCCTTTTTCCAAGGGTCTGATGATTCACTACTCAGGGAAACAGTGACATAAGCAATGAAGGAATGGAAGGAGAAAGTTAGAAATTTGGTATTAAGTAAATTTGCAATGACATCGTTCGGTCAGCAAAGAATTTCCAAAATAGAAATCGTTACCATATCCTGATCGACGGGCCAGTCTAACGTGACATGTGATTCTTGCAACCTCTGGAACTTATGTCCAATCACGACTCCTTTTAGTGGCCCCTTTCTAAAGAATTTAGACTGCACGGTGTAAACCGAGTCAACTAGAGAATCTGATGGGTGACAGTGCGTGCTCAGGATGTGGACAACAGACGCCTATAAAAATCAGCAAGGGGGGGAAGGAGATTTATGAGTCATACTCGGAACTGCGTCAGTGCAGGCCTTTGTTGGGAGCCACCGTTCAGCTGCCACAGACAAACCGGAATGAATCCATAAGACGCTGCTGCAGCCCGGCATCTCCGGCCACCTAACCATTGGTCTAACGCTCCTCTGGGCGTGGGAGCGCTCATCCTATTGGACTCAAGTTTGCAAAGAGAGCACACGAAAAAGAAGATGTCCTTGAGATGCGAAGTCATGTTTGTTTCGGACACCCAGGCTGTGGAGTCTGTGGTTTAATATCAGAGCTTCAAATACCATTTAATAAAAATGTGGGATGCTTCTGTAACTGCTAACTGTGGGACGCAGCAAAATTAGTTTGGAAGCTAAGGAGATCTAGGTCTGTGTGTCCTCCTGCCTCTTTCGTTCACTCAGTGCGGTGGTCCAGACAGAGCCTGGGGAATGAGGAGCTCATCTGTAAATGGGGGACGATCCCCACTTTCCACCACCCTCCTGAGAACCCAACAGGACAGCTCATCTGTGTAAAGCACTTAGCAGAGGGTGGGCTGGGCAAGAAAGGTGAACCACCTCCTTTCCATGGTTCAGTGAGCAGAAGCCATGACTTTGGAATGACAGCAGGTCAGCATCTTCAGAGTCGCAGGTAACTTACCTACTGCTGCACACCTGGTTGGTACCAAGCATTGCCTTCCCTCTTCTCCCATCATTGCAATCACTTCTTTTCTTTACAGTTTAAACAGAGAGCACAGTCCTCCCTGCAAAGCCAGGGAGCTCCAGCCTACCACCTCTGCTCAGAGCTCAGGGGCTGCACGGTCCCCACAGAACACCCTTCCTAATGCTTCCAACTGTACCACAACTTTCCATGCTTACTTTTCAAAGGTACCCATGAAGTTAGATCATCCTACAATCCTTCTGTCCACTCCCTACATACAATTCAGCTGAGCTCAGCTCCCCTGGGGGAAGCGGGAGCTGCCCGGGGTGGGGTGAGGCTGGAAGGTCCACCCAAGCTGCCTGGACACACCTCCTCACATGACATGAGAGTCTGGGTTGGTCTGGAGCCCATCATTGGGAAACCGGCCTTGGGGACTGATTCCCAGACCTATCTGTGCTGGAAAAAAGAGGTGGGCTCCTCGTGCAGAGTGGTGTCTCTGCTCCAGGTCACTGCTGCTCTCAACGCGCTATCCCCAGGGGCCTCAAACAGGGGCCCAGCCCCACCCAGCGGGAAGCAGCCCCTGATGAGGGAGGGGGTACCACCCCCCAGTGAACGACCACATTCATGAGACGAAGGACCCATCAAAGGCCCCAGAACCAGGGTCACATTTGGGGATGCGCCATGGGCCTTAGGTTAGGCGACAATTTACAACAAGAATAGTGTTGTCCCCTCTCCCACCGGATGCCTGCCCTCAAAGCATCCCCACGGTAACGACATTAGTGGCCCGAGTCTCCCTGGGGCTTCCCAGCAGCATCCTGTACTCTGTCTCTCCGTCCCTGGCTGCCACTGTCAAATGCACACCGGGGTCTGCAGGACGGGGGGTCGCAGGTGGGCCCTAAATGTCCCGGAAGCTGGCCTTTCTCCTCAAGAAACACTCGCAGACCCTTCGCACAAAGTCTGAAGAAAGGCCTGCCCTCCGGACACAAAGGGGAGATGAGATACAGAACAGACGCAAACAGCACGTAAGGCAGGAAGCCCCCGGCACCCTCCCCCGGGAGAGGGGACTTGAAGCATCTCTACCAGGAAGACGCGGCCACGGGCAGAAAGAAAGCCACCGACTGCGACCCAGTCCTGTTCATCAAGCAAGCAGAGCGTCAGCAGGTCCAGAGATGTCTGGTTTTCACACCTTTAAGGGTCAACCCGGCAGGACTGGCAATGTCCAGTTGCCCCATTTTGTACCTTCAGATATTCGTGGTGTAAGTTAAAGATATCTTAGAAGACCTCTCTCCTCACTCACAGCCACCCCTGGACAGCGCTGCAGAAACTCCAAGGGGAGCGAGAAGGGTATATTTTCTTTTTAAAAAGAGACTGAGCTCTCTCCTCCTACAAACGTATCCTGACGTGACCCTAATCAATGCACAACTCGCCCACCGGCCCGACATCCCTTCTACGCCAGCTCTGAAGCCCGGGTGGAGGCTTCAGGACGTCAGGGAGTGTGCAAGACATGACCCCTCATCAAGACGGTCAGCCAGGGCTGAGAAAGCGCAGACCCAGGACACCTTCTAGGAGGCATGTGCTGGGCACACAGTACATGAGTTAGTGAAACAAACTACAGATAAAGCTCAACTTCTGTTTTCCCATATCTGCTTATTCAATCATGACTATCTCACCCTATGTCTGTTCCCTGCTCTGACAAACATTATCCTGCGCCCACAAGCAGCAATGCAGAGACATCCAGCTAAGAATAAAAGTGTGTGTACCAGTCAGAATGGCCATCACTAAAAAATCTACAAATAGCAAATGCCGGAGAGGGTGTGGAGAAAAGGGAACCCTCCTACACTGTTGGTGGGAATGGAAGCTGGTGCAGCCACTATGGAGAACAGTACGAAGGTTCCTTAAAAAACTAAAATTAGAGTTACCATCTGATCCAGCCACCCCAGTCCTGGGCATATATCCGGAGAAAAACTCTAATTCGAAAAGATACACGCAACCCAAAGTTCACTGCAGCACTATTTACGATGGCTAGACATGGAAACAACCTAGATGTCCATCAACAACGGATGAATGGATAAAGATGTGGTACACACACACACACACACACGCGCGCGCGCACACACACACACACACAATGGAATACTACTCAGCCATAAAAAAGAATGAAATAATGCCATTTGTAGCAACATGGATGGACCTAGAGATTATCGTACTAAGTAAGTCAGAAAGAGAGAGACATACCATATGATATCACTTATATGTGGAATCGAAAATACGACACAGGTGAACTTATCTACAAAACCGAAACAGAGTCATAGACACAGAGAACAGACTTGTGGTTGCCAAGTGGGAGGGGGCTGGGGGAGGGATGCAGGGGGAGGTTGGGATTAGCAGGTACAAACAGTTATATACAGAATGGATAAACAACAAGGTCCTACTGTAGAGCACAGGGAACTGTGCTATTCAATACCCTGTGATAAACCATAATGGAAAAGAATGTGAAAAAGAATGTATATATATGTGCAACTGAATCACCTTGCTGTACAGGAGAACTTAACACAACATTGTAAACCGAGTACAGTTCAACAAAATAAAGTTTTAAAAAAAGAATAAAAGTGTGTGTAGGGCTTCCCTGGTGGCGCAGTGGTTGAGAGGCCGCCTGCCGATGCAGGGGACGCAGGTTCATGCCCTGGTCCGGGAGGATCCCACATGCCGCGGAGCGGCTGGGCCCGTGGGCCATGGCCGCTGGGCCTGCGCGTCCGGAGCCTGTGCTCCGCAACGGGAGAGGCCACAACAGTGAGAGGCCCGCGTACCGCAAAAAAAAAAAAAAGAATAGAAGTGCGTGTAGCACGCACACTTACTGGTACGCACCCGTCGGCTTCCAGGACACACCTGAATCCCCAAGCACGCATCCCAAGCCCTCAGCGATGAGCTGCCTGTGACTTCAGCTACTCCCACCCCATCCTGTCGTCCCCCATCCATGCCCCCCAACATCTGCACTGCCGTGACACCCTCCTGTTTCCACCGCCACCGCCACCACCACCCTCTTCATCCGTCCAGCCCTCCCCACGCCATCCAAGGTCTGGGCCCTACCCCCTGCCCCACCTCCGCCATTCTCGCCTCATTATAGCATCCATCTGTTTCTGCCACCTTGGCCTTAGCTGTCTACCCTCCACCCCAACTGGACGGTAACCTCCTCAAAGGCCAGCACAGTGCCCACCCTCTGCGTCTCAGCAGACATTCCGGGCTCAGTGCAGATTCCCAGCAGAGACCATGCCTGGTGGGAGAGCTTCCACTTAGGAATCTGTTTTTGAAGTTTGGAGAGAAGCCCGGGCCTGTGGCTCCAGCAGTCATTCACCGTAACGCAGGCTCCCCGGCGGGGAGGCTGCCCTGGGAGCCGGGCGGGCCCTGTGCTTGGATGGTGTCCCTGGGTCACCTCGGGCCCCGGGTCCTAACCCGTTAGACTAATGGAAAACAGGGCAACCAGATTAAATCACGTTCCCTCCGAAGACTGCCATCTGTAGACTCGGAAAGCTCCTCGCTCCGCCCGGCCCCTCTGGTCCATGCTAAACAGGCTTAGCCTGATGTGGGCAAACAGCGAAAGTAGGTCAGCTCCGCAGCACGGTTCTTCCCCGGTGATGAACTAATGATGTGAAGGCAGGGCTGGCCGGGGGAGGGGGCGGCCCCCTCTCGCCCCCCCCCCCCCCTGTCCCACCCCCCTCCGGCCCTCGGAGGCTCTGGGCCCAGCCTGGGGGTCTCAGGCAGCCTTCGGAGGCAGACAGAGGACCCAGGGAATGAGGAAAACTCAAAGAAAGTGTGGGTAAATGGTTCTTAAAAAAAAAAGCTAACTGCAGGAAGTGAACAGTGTAGACGCCCTCTGCCATTTCCCCGTCTTCAAAGACAAACCAGTTAGTGTCTTTATGGCATGAAGTCACCTGCTTCTCTTGCAAAGGTGTGCCCTCCTGACAGCGTGCACAGATACTGCAAGCCATCCTTGGAGCTGCTGCCCAGCTCGCAGGCTCCCTCCACCCTTGACTACTGGTAATAACCAGGCGCTTGCTGGGGCAAGGATGGACTTGAGTCCGATGTCTGGCGCATCCCAGGGCCCCGGCCTGGAGGGGAAGTTGCCGCACTGTCCCTACGGTGCCTGTGTTCGGTGTGACTGCAGCTGTGCAGATGGAAAGCCCACCCCCTCCGGCCTCTCGGGCTCAGAAGTCGAACAAAGCACCAGACACCTTGAGGGAGTCTCCCCCGAGGCCCGAGTGAGCTAACCTACTTCCCGGAGCCGGTGTCTGACATCAGGTCTCAGGAGGGGCCAGCACAAACCTGGAGGCTGATGCTGGGGACGCTGGGGCCCAGGTCGTGCTCCCCCAGGCCCCTAGCTCAACCCCTCAAAGAGCTCACAGGTGCCCCTGGAGCAGATCCAAGTCAGCCTGGCGCCCCACAGAAATCTCCCAAGAGAGCAGTGGCCTTGTGGCCCTGGCCAGGCCACAGTGACCGAGTCTATAAACGCGGATGTGTAAGATGCTGGACATTGCTTCCCCTGTATTCATTTATGTAACAAAGGTATCAGAAGGCTTTGACAATAAACTATGGAGATGTGTTCAGATCTAAAAACCCACAAGTTTGGGAACATTCACCCAACCTCTTTCAGGCACGACCTTCTCTGAAAAGTTTTCTCCTTGGCATTTTCAAGAACGAAAAGGCAAGAGGCCAGGGCATCCCTGGGCCTGGACAGCAGCCCTTCCTTTCTCCTCCTCCCGGCCTTGGTTCACATGCTTATTCAGCACACATGTTATGCCCTGGGTACCCCACCACTGACAAAAAGGCGACGGTCCAGGAGGATCCAACACATTCAAAGTGTGACTCTGTTGTTAACGAGCTGAGTGACCTCAGGCAAGTCACTGAACCTCTCTCTGCCCCGTCTTTCACCTTCACAGGGTGGCTGAGATTTCAGGACCTAATACCTGTCAAGCACCTAGATTGTGAACCACGGGGCAAAAGTTCAAGGAGTGTTAGCTCAGGTGGCTGGGATTATCAGAGCAATCCAGGAACCATTCACAAGGCTCTCATTTCAATAACAGATGCTAACCATGGACGTCAATTAGCTTCATTTTCAAATTCCAAAGATATTTACCAGCAAGCAGGGAGCCTGCAAGGCAAGCCCTTTTAAACTTCCCTTGCAATCCGAAAGGTTCCTGTACAGGGGACGTCAGCTTGCATAACAGAATTTTCCGGAAGAGTTGGTGATAAACAACATTTCTGGGAACTGAATCATACTTTACACGTGTGAGTGGCTCACGGCCCACCCTCCTTCTCGATCCTCCTGCAAAGCAAAGCTCCTCAACCACCCATGAGTCTGCGTAACAGACTCTGACACACCTGCTTTCCATGAGGCCACAATTAACTACTTTTTTTTTAACTTTGAAATTCTAGGTAAAATGGGAGGAAGTTTGGATTCTTTTTTTTAATTTTAAATAATTAATTTTATATGTTTAGCCAAATTTAGCAAAGGTGAACGTGAAATGCTGTTAAAAGCAGTTGACTGTCAGTCCAATCTACTCTTCAATGCATTTACTAATTAATACGGCATTACCTCAAAGCATGTTCCAGTTACTTGATTACTTAACTAAGCAATTCAGTATATTTAATGGTGTTATATTCTTTTTTCAGAGGCATTGTTTATTTAAAAATTTTATTTTATATTGAAGTAGAGTTGATTTACAATGTTGTGTTAGCTTCAGGTGTACAGCAGAGTGATTCACTTATATATCTATTCTTTTTCAGATTCCTTTCCTATAATGGGGTTATATTCTTATCTTCGCCTAAAAAAGTCACGCAGTCGTCAATCCTTACAATGTGCTAAATTCCTGAGTCTGTGAAAAAGCTATCAGATTCTTTAGGACAGAATGAAATCATCATTCCATGGCCACGCTCAGATGTTTGGACTTATGAACGTAAACAAAAGTACATTTCATTTCCACAAACTTCTTTGAAAGAAAAGGAAACCCACCAATAAATAAAACAAAAGGAGATGGTCTGGTTTAAATGAAAATATTAAAAAGTTATCTCACAGCAAGATCCTTTTTGACCCACCTCCTAGAGAAATGGAAATAAAAACAGAAATAAACAAATGGGATCTAATGAAACTTCAAAGCTTTTGCACAGCAAAGGAAAACATAAACAAGACCAAAAGACAACCCTCAGAATGGGAGAAAATATTTGCAAATGAAGCAACTGACAAAGGATTAATCTCCAAAATATACAAGCAGCTCATGCAGCTCAATATCAAAAAAACAAACAACCCAATCCAAAAATGGGCAGAAGGCCTAAACAGACATTTCTCCAAGGAAGATATACAGATTGCCAACAAACACATGAAAGGATGCTCAACATCACTAATCATTAGAGAAACGCAAATCAACACTACAATGAGATATCATCTCACACCAGTCAGAATGGCCATCATCAAAAAATCTACAAACAATAAATGCTGGAGAGGGTGTGGAGAAAAGGGAACACTCTTGCACTGTTGGTGGGAATGTAAATTGATACAGCCACTATGGAGAACAGTATGGAGGTTCCTTAAAAAACTAAAAATAGAACTACCATGCGACCCAGCAATCCCACTACTGGGCATATACCCTGAGAAAACCATAATTCAAAAAGAGTCATGTACTACAATGTTCATTGCAGCTCTATTTACAATAGCCAGGACATGGAAGCAACCTACGTGTCCATTGACAGATGAATGGATAAAGAAGATGTGGCACATATATACAATGGAATATTACTCAGCCATAAAAAGAAACGAAATTGAGTTATTTGTAGTGAGGTGGATGGACCTAGAGTCTGTTATACAGAGTGAAGTAAGTCAGAAAGAGAAAAACAAATACTGTATGCTAACACATATATATGGAATCTAAAAAAAAAAAAAATTGGTTCTGACAAACCTAGGGGCAGGAGAGGAATAAAGACACAGACATAGAGAATGGACTTGAGGACATGGGGAGGGGGAAGGGGAAGCTGGGACAAAGTGAGAGAGTGGCATGGACATATATACACTACCAAACGTAAAACAGATAGCTAGTGGGAAGCAGCCGCATAGCACAGGGAGGTCAGCTTGGTGTTTCGTGACCAGCTAGAGGGGTGGGATAGGGAGGGTGGGAGGGAGACGCAAGAGGGAGGAGATATGGGGATATATGTACATGTATAGCTGATTCACTTTGTGATACAACAGAAACTAACACCGTTGTAAAGCAATTATACTCCAATAAAGACGTTAAACAAATAAAATAAAAAGGATCAGAACCTTAAAAAAAAGTTATCTCACTGTTTTCAGAGGGAGAAGCAATACATATTCATTGTAATTTCTTCCTTCTTTCATTCAGAATGAAAAGGTCAAGATCTTAGGCCATGTTTCATTAGGCAAAGTCAAGTTCTCTATTATATATATCATTTATAATTATTAAAGATTTTTTTGATGTGGACCACTTTGAAAGTCTTTATTGAAATTGTTACACTATTGCTTCTGTTTTATGTTTCGGTTTTCTGGCTGCGAGGCATGTGGGATCTTAGCTCCCTGACCGGGGATCGAACCCACACCCCACACAATGGAAGGCGAAGTCAACCACTGGCCCGCCAGGGACATCCCTATACTTATTAATATATATTATTGTAAAAAAATAAAATGGCAGTAAGGAATATTAAGTCCTTCCTAACTCTTTCTTCTAGAAATATGTTCTCTTTTTTACCTACACTCTCACTGAATTACTCTAGTTGCTTTCCTCCTTCACATGATTTAGTTTATTCTGCCTTGTTCCAGAGTAGAAGTTAAGTTCATGTCTATGTCAGAATGACACCAGGCCAGCTCACCCGAGGAGTGGTCTGTCTCTGGCCCTATGCGTGCAAACATTTTGAGGTCATGAAAAATTATATGAAAAACAACAAAACCTGAGCTACGATTTTAACAACGTACGCTTGTGTGTGTGTGTGCCGCGTCCTCGTAAGTGTTGCATGGCAACACAGTAAGACAGCAACACTGCAGGATTTATACCACCGTGAGGCCAAGAATGCCAGGGGCAGGAAGAACACGTCCGCAGCAGAGGTGGGATCGTGCTGAGTCGTCCAAAGCATATGCCTTCCTCTTTCTGTTGTCTCTTACCTCGGTTGCAGAAAAACAGATGCAACCAGTGCCGTGAATGAATTTTCTGTCTTCCCAAGGTACTGTTTGCTTTCTGATAAGCTCCTAAGTACCCTCATATGGCCATAGGGAGAAGGCAAGAGCATGACTTGGATTTAGACAAAGAGGAAGGAACTGAATTCGGGAAGAACAGCCTCAAGGAAACTTGAAAATACTGGAAAATATCGTGGTTTTACTCAAAAGCAAACATCTTGCCAGATGCTCCATGGAGCTGCAGCCAGAGCTGGGTTTGGAAGCCAGAATCCAGAACCAGGGTCCAGTTCTCTCAAGCCCCTGCCTGCCCTCGGGGGGCCCGGAAGGGGCCGGATGAGCAGAGTCCAGAGCAGGGCTCCCCATGGAACCCGGGGCTGCTCCCGTATCTCCCACAAGCTCACAAAATGCTGCAGGGCTGCGTGCCACGCTCCAGGGCCAAACAGGAGGACTGCTCTGTGAGGGATGGGCCTCTATCGTGGGAACGTGGAATCAGAGGATTCAGTGGGCTATGGTATCCACACTGAGCAGCAGCATGACCTTGGGGAATCACCCACTTTTTTTGGACTGTGGTTTCTTCCTTTAGTGGAATAAGAAATAACTCTGTACACTCTAAAATGTTGTATAAAATGTGGTCTTCTGCATGGAAACAACCCAAATGTCCATCAACAGGTCATGGAAACAACCCAAATGTCCATCAACAGATGGATGGATAAAGAAGATGTGCTGTATATATATATGTGTGTACACACACACACACACACACACACACTGGAATATTACTCAGCCATAAAAAGAATGAATGAAATAATGCCATTTGCAGCAATGTGGATGGACCTAGAGATTATCATACTAAGTGAAGTAAGCCAAAGACAAATGATATTGCTTATGTGTGGAATCTAAAATATAACACAAATGAACCTATCTATGAAACAGACTCACAGACGTAGAGAACAGACTTGTGGTTGCCAAGGGGAGGGGTTGGGGGAGGGATGGAGTGGGAGTTTGGGGTTAGCAGATGCCAACTATTATATATAAAATGGATAAACAACAAGATCCTACTGTAGAGCACAGGGAACTAGATGCAATATTCTGGGATAAACCACAATGGAAAAGAATATGAAAAAGAATGTATACATATAACCCAATCACTTTGCTGTACAGCAGAAATTAACACAACATTGTAAATCAACTAGACTTCAGTTTAAAAAACGTGGTCTTCTATTGGAAGGTGCTCATTTAGCCCATGTACTCTTCTGGGTGAGAATTATCTGCCCAGGTGTCCAGACAGGTGACAAGGAGGCAGGATGAGGAAAGCGTGGCCACGACAGAGCATTCTCCATCCATGATTGTGCAATCAGGGCCATTCGTGCTAGCCTGCTCTGCTCTTAACAGTGGGCACGTAAATCCTTAGTATCCTGGAGCATGTGGTGCCTGAAGTCCAGGTCTGTGGCTCTGACATGTCTGTCTGCAAGCAGATGAGTCAGATGTAGGTCAAGGACCTGCCTTCCGGCCTCCTGTCAGGTACTGATGCTGTCAGTGGCAAGGACTACGCCATGAACCCATTGTGGCCCCGAGACCTCATTTGCACCACCTGTGACTGAGCTTGCCGATGGTCTGGCATAAACTCCGTCACTGAGGACACCACCTGGCCCCAGTGGATCCCAGCCTTTGTCTTCTGGACTGGGGTTAAAACAAAATTAACCCCTCTATCCGAAATTTAATATTAAACAGGTAAAATGGCAAGACTCGTGGGCTGTCTGCTCTATGGTTTCTGGGTGCAAATGCTTCCTCTAGTTTAGATTCCAATTCGTTGTAGACTCCGTGTCCTCGAGGGCTATGTCTGTGTTTGGAAGTGTAGGACACAAATGATTCCAAGTCATTTCCCGATGGGGGGGTGGGGTCGTTTTTCCTTCCACGTGAAAACAACTTCCATTTCTATCGCTATCTGACCTCATGCTGATTTCTCCTCTAAAAAGGAAGACAGGTCAACAGAGCAGGCTCCTCTCCTTTCCAAGGAGGGAGCAGCCTTAGGAAAAGGCTGCCAACACAGCCACGTCTTCCACAGACAAAGCACGCATCTGTGTGCGCACAGTGCGTGTGTGCGTGTCTAAGTGCGTGTGCGCGTGAGTGACTTCACGTAGGCCAGGCAGAGGGTCGCTGCACCACACAACTCCAGGATACAACGTGAACTGTGTCGCCTTCATCTGAAATGTACATAGCTCCTTCCTGCCACCAGGAAATCAGTCTTTTTGGAGTTTGTGAGAATCCCACAACTATTCTTAAAAAAAAAAAAGGGCTTCCCTGGTGGCGCAGTGGTTGAGTCCGCCTGCCGATGTAGGGGACGTGGGTTCGTGCCCCGGTCCGGGAAGATCCCACATGCAGCAGAGCGGCTGGGCCCGTGAGCCATGGCCGCTGGGCCTCGCGTCCGGAGCCTGTGCTCCGCAACAGGAGAGGCCACAACGGTGAGAGGCCCACATACCCCCAAAAAAAAAAAAAAAAAAAAAAAAAAAAATCAAGGGAATGGGGGTGGTCACACCACGTTACACATGTGGTAAAATGACAGGACTATACACACACATTGTGCCCGTGCCATTTCCTGGCTTTGGCCTTGTCTCCTAGAGATGCAAGATTAACCACTGGTGGGAAAAGGGTGACTTCCTAGGAACCTATTATTATTTCAAAATAACAAGTTTAGGAAAAAAAAAAAAAAAGGAAGGAAACAGCAAATGACAAGAAGAGCAGGGAGGACCCGCAGAGCTTTGAGCCCCAAGGCTGGGCCGGGGTCCCCCTGTCCCTCCAGCCCCCTCCTCCAGCAGGTTCAGCCCCCGGAAGAATCCTGCAGCTCCTTTAGGCAAGAGCCCCTCAGTGGGGGAGGGGCGGGGGGGAGGACCGAGATGCCCACGTCTACCGCTCTGCTTGTGGATGCTGGACGCCGTGAACACCGGGATGAGAAAGGCCGTATCCCAAGATCCGGGGCCCGGCCAGGTCTTCACTGCCTGTCCCACTGACCGAGCTTCCCATCCTGGTTTGAGCGAGCATCACAACATCCCCAGAGCCTGCAGACTTTCAAAGGGTAACTTGGCAAACCAGCTCTGCTGCAAGTTCACACGTGGAGGGCAAACGGCTTACACCGTAAGGTGTCCTTACAAGATGCCTGGTGACCGTCGGGGCCGCCAGGGCCTCCTCCCAGGCTCTCTTCTAGTGACCCTTCCCCTCCCACCTCCCTGCAGGGCAGCCTCTAGCACCGCCATGATTCTTCAGTGAGTTCCTGCAGGGAAAGGAACTGGCTTGATTTGGGGGTGCTTGGCTGGCCACCAGCCCCCCAGGCCTTCTCCCCTTGCGTCTTGGGCCCCAGAGGGCTGCATGGAATGCTCACCATTTTACCAACGAGGAAGCCAAAGCAGAGAGGGGTTAAGAAGGTCACATACCATGAAAATGTTTCCTAGACGTTAGCTAGTAACAATCCTTCCCCAACCAGGGGGGTCAGTACTTGGAAAGCGGCCTTGGGTCCCCACTCCAGCGCATCAGAAACAAGACGCTCTCCAGCCCCGGCCGAGGGTGCGCCCGCATCCTTTCTCACCTCTGAGGGAGGCACCGTGTGCATCCACTCCCATCCTCTGCCTCACCAGGACCCTCAGCTGGGCCCTCACATCACAGCCCCGAGCCCCGAGCACAGAACTGAGATCAGGAAAGAGGCAGCTGGGCTCAGGGTAAGCTCAGGTGCCTTTGGCCTGAGACCTTGATACAGAAGGGGCCCCGAGGTTCCTCCACCCTTTGTCTGTCTCTTCCTTCTCAGCACATCAAATATTTACTCAGCCTGCGCTGAGGTCAGGGCATCGCAGGACGTGTGCCTGGATTAGGCATCAGGAGATTGGCACCGCCTGGAGGGAGAGACGCCCTCGGGGCCTCGACGTCCCCACCGGCAAACACACCTGATCTGGCAATAGCGACTGTGGCCTCTGCCCTGGTGGCTACTTGCGATGGTTCACAAGGTAAAATGAGAAGAAACCGTTCAAAGTGTTTGACAAATAAAGGTCTACAGCAGTGTTTTTCAAACGCCAGTGGACACACCAATCACCTTGGGATCTTGTTACAGTGCGATTCTGAGCGGGTGGGTCTGGGGCGGGGCTGAGACCCTGCATTTCTAAGCAGCGCCTGGCGGCACGAAGCTGCAGGTACACAAGGATCGCTAGGCATGGGTGGCAGGAGGGATGCTAAGTGTCCCCTGCTTCCACCTAAAGCAGATGGACACCGGGCGCCTTTGAGCAGAATCCCAGGCTGTGTCCTAGACCAACGGCATTAGCACCTCTTGGGGTGGGCCCAGCCTGACTCTTTACGCCCCCAGGTGACTCCCACCCACCCAGAACCACTGCTGATGGAGAACCCCTGCTCTGGAGCCTGAATGCCACCCACAGCATCCCAGCCAGTGAGGGGTCCGTCTCCACGGAGAGGGCACGCATGGCTTTCTCTGGCAGCCTCTTCTAGTTCCTGTTAGTTGAACTTACTAGAAAATTCTTCCTATTGAGCCAGAATGCTACCGTCCCCCCATCCCTCCTGACCCCCCATCCCTCCTCCTGGCCCTTCTACTCATTTCTTCTCGTGTGTCCAAGGGCTACACAGAACGACAGCCCTCAGATCAGACGATTATTTAAATTGAAGTGAAATTCACTTAACTTCACTTTAAGATCACGTAAAGTAAGATGTGGTCCACAACATCGTGAGCATTTCAATATTATCAAAGAAGCAAATTATTCCTATCTACCCATACGTGCCCCAGACTTTCTACTGACTTCCATGAAAAGGGTTAGAGGGCATTTTCCTCTAAAAAATTCACAATACCTTTTTTTTTTTTTTTTTTTTTAGCGGTTCGCGGGCCTCTCACTGCTGTGACCTCTCCCGTTGCGGAGCACAGGCTCCGGACACACAGGCTCAGCGGCCATGGCTCACGGGCCCAGCCGCTCCGCGGCATGTGGGATCTTCCCGGACCGGGGCACGAACCCGCGTCCCCTGCATCGGCAGGCGGACTCTCAACCACTGTGCCACCAGGGAAGCCCCACAATACCTTTTTAAAAAATCAGTGGTGAGTATTTAAAACCCAGGTTATATTATTTGAACTCGGATAAACTTCAGACAAGTAAACATCACGCCCTTAGAGCTGGGTATCAATGAAAATCGACAAACTCAACACCAACAACATTAGCAAACATTTCTTGCAACAAAGCAAGGCTGTTACCTGGATACTGTTGGCAGATCACGGAAGGTGTGTATTTCTATTGAGCCTAATGTACATTCCCACTGATGGCTCAAGCCAGGTGATCCTTCCAAAGGAGAAATGACGCAGCCACATCTCTCTCTTGTTTCTTTGTTCAGGTAGGTGTTTTCCCCTAGCTTATGGCTGTGGATCTGTCCCATGTTTTCACCCAACGCTGGAAAGATGGGCCGCTCGTTTCCTGGGTTCTCAGCTGTTTCCAAAGCATGCCTATTTTGTTATGGGGACGCCATCTCCTCTCCGCCCGTAGAAGTCTTGATTAGGCATAAATATCTTGCTCCCGTCTCCTTGCGGAGCTCCTGGGACAGCCCTCTAGATCCTTTCTTCCCCCCTGCGCAGCCTTCCTTGGCATCTGGAGCCCGGGGGCCACTGACCCCTGCACGGCCACGTGCACTGACCCAGTCCTTGGAGACCGTCCTCTGTTGCCGGCCGCCCATCTCAGCTGCTGCCAAAGAACCTTCCACGGACGCTGGGTTAACTCCGAGTCGTCACCACTTTTTGCAATCAGCATCGGAGTCCAGAGGGTCCACAAACACACAGCGTTCTGGGCTCAGCTCTACCACCGGTAATTTACAAATTCTGAAGTCCCCAGGCTGTAAGAGTATTCCACTGTGTTTCAGCCCTGTTTGATAAATCTGTTTCCCTTGGTCTCTGGTACTGTACGCTTCTTACAAGCCGGAGTAAAATCAGGAGGGTTCACCAACTGAAGGTAAAGCTGCATCTTAGGAAGACGATGGAACTCCCTAAGACATGTCAGGAAGGGTGCTGGACCAAGACTCATGGCACAGTCACCGCTGGAGGTTGGAGCGATGACCACAGCGTGCAAAAGCGTCGGAAAACGCGGATGCAGGCCTGTGAAATAGTGAGACGGTCCCTGCAGTTCTCAAATGAGAGTCCCGGGGAAGGCGCAGGGCTGCAGAGCCCACCCAGGGGCGGGGAGGCTGATGAATTTCAGATGTGCCAGCCCTTACGCGGCTCAGCTGTGTAGGAGAACAAATCTTTCTCAGAGCCAAACTGGTCCAGAAAGTTCTCTCATTATTTTATCCATGTTGGATGTAGCAATTCCCACAGCGATCTCGCACCTCCCTGTCTGCCTCCGCGGAGTGAAGTGAACATAACTGTCCCCTCTGCCTGGTGGTTCAGGGTCATCAAGATGATGGTGACGAGTGATGTTCGGGGTGAGGGGCTCCTGACGGGGGACCGGGTACAAAGTCAAGTGCACCTGGAAGGCCAAGCCTCTTTATTCTGCCATCAGCTTCTCTGCCCACCTTCACAGCACTTCTTCCCTGAGCCCCGGAGGGCAGGTGACCTCCTCCACCTCCAAGGCCTGAGGAGCTCAGCAGGGGTGGTCCTGTGCCCTGTCTGGCCGTGTGTTCCAGACAGGTGAGACGGCCGAGGAGACGGATGCCAGCGCCGTGTGGCTTTCCTAAGAGAGCTGAGCTGTGCCACCAGCACGCAGGCCCATCGCCCCTAGTAACCACCCTTCCCTCCCAGCCTCTCCACCCATCATGCACCAGCTTCCCATTTAAGCTCTTTATTTGCTACCACTGACGGAAGAGAACTGATAAAGGCTGTGGTTGGTTCCCAGATCTGCCTGGGCGGCAGAACTAAGCCGGAGAGCCACTAAGATACAGAGTGCCGGGCCCCCGAGAGATTCAGACACACAGCCTCCTCGGGAAGCCAGGTCCAAAGGAAGAGGCCAACACCTGAGTTCACGTGCCCTGAGGGCCTAGCAGAAGGGAGCGCAGCAGTGACACCCGCTGACCGCATGTCCAGAGCAGCGGAGGTGCCCCGAGGGGCCGGCCTGGGACCACACATTTCTCCACGCAGCTCATTCTGGCCCCCCAAAATGGTACCAGCCACGAGCTTTGGTGCAAAACTTTCAATTGTCCTGTCTGCCCTGGAGAAATGCTGAAAAGTGCATCTGTGGCTCCAGTGTGTCACTACAAGGACCAGATCAACGAACCAGCAACGCCCAGCTGACCCCAAAGTAGGCCTCTCTGTGTGAGGTCAGCTGCCGCTCAGGCAGGCCTGCTCTGATTCCATCAAACCCAACAATCAGTGTGGTGAAAGCAGAGAAACGCAAATAATTCAATCCACCGGAGTGTCACGGAAAAACAGGATTTATAGCATTGTGGGTGCTAAAAATAGCTTAAGAGCCCTCACTTGCGAACCCTCTGCACTTCACACGGTTTTCACCTGTCTCCGTTTCCCTTCTGTGCTAACATCATGTGGTTTGAAATTTGCTTTCCGCAGTGTTTGATTCCATGTGGGTGTTTTTTGCCTCATCCATCTTCCTTTGTGTTACTTCAAGGGGAAAATAGCCCTGGGAAAGCTTTTATGCCGTCTGCCATTGTTCTGTATTTAAGTACAAGAGTACACGCTGCTTAACCGGGGCCTTCAGACCAGGCCGACTGGCAAATTCCATAAGCTTTAAATCTTTGTTAAAAATGCCAAAGTAAATCACCTCCGGTCTACAAAGCCAGCAGAACACAGCCCTGCCCACGCTTTCAGGTCTCAACAAGTGTACGCTTCCAGGGACCACACAGGTCTGATTCTGTCCAGCCTCAGGAAAGGAGCTGTCCCTTCTCACCCTTCTGAGAGCCCAAGTAATGAGGCTTCAAACCCACATCTGCGTGATCCCCCAGTGTCGGGCGTGTGTCTTCTTAAGCTTTTTTTTTTCAACTGCAGTAAAATATACGTAACATACAATTTCCCATCTCAGCCTTTTTTAAGTGTACACATTCACAGTGTTGTGTAACCATCACGGCCATCCATCTCCGGAATTCTTCCAGTACCCCAAACTGAAACTCTGTAGCCATTAAGCACTAACTCCCCGCCGGCCACTGGCAGCCACCATGGAACTTCGTGTTTTTATGAACCTGACAGACCTTAGGAACCTTGTACAGGTGGGATTGTGCAATGCTGTCCTTTTAACCCCGGCTTCTTTCACTCAGCACAATGTCTTTTTTTTTTGGAGTATAATTGCTTTACAATGTTGTGTTAGTTTCTGCTGTACAATGAAGTGAATCAGCTCTGTGTATACATATATCCCCTCCCTCTTGGACCTCCCTCCCCCCATCCCACCCATCTAGGTCATCACAGAGCACCGAGCTGAGCTCCCTGTGCTATGCAGCAGGTTCCCACTAGCTAGCTATTTTACACATAGTACTGTATTTATGTCAAAACTAATCTCCCAATGCATCCCACCCTCCCCTCCCACCCCCGTGTCCACACGTCCGTTCTCTACCTCTGTGTTTCTATTCCTGTCCTGCAAATAGGCTCACCTGTACCAGTTTTTCTAGATTCCACATATATGCATTAATATACGATATTTTTCTCTTTCTGACTTACTTCACTCTGTATGACAGACTCTAGGTCCATCCACATCTCTACAAATGACCCAATTTCGTTCCTTTTTATGGCTGAGTAATATCCCATTATATATATGTACCACATCTTCTTTATCCATTCATCTGTCGATGGACACTTAGGTTGTTCCCATGTCCTGGCTATTGTAAATAGTGCTGCAATGAACACTGGGGTACATGTGACTTTTTGAATTATGACCCATCTCCTAGAGTAATGAAAATAAAAACAAAAGTAAGCAAATGGGACCTAATGAAACTTAAAAGCTTTTGCACAGCAAAGGAAACCATATACAAGATGAAAAGACAACCCTGAGAATGGGAGAAAACATTTGCAAATGAAGCAATGGACAAAGGATCAATCTCCAAAATATACAAACAGCTCATGCAGCTCAGTATTAAAAAAACAAACAATTAAAAAATGGGTGGAAAACGTAAATAGACATTTCAATAAAGAAGATATACAGATGGCCAAGAGGCACATGAAAAGATGCTCAACATCACTAATTGTTAGAGAAATGCAAATCAAGACTACAATGAGGTATCACCTCACACCAGTCAAAATGGCTATCACCAAAAAATCTACAATAAATGCTGGAGAGGTGTGGAGAAAAGGGAACCCTCTTGCACTGTTGGTGGGAATGTAAATTGATACAGCCACTATGGAGAACAGTATGGAGGTTCCTTAAAAAACTAAAAATAGACCTACCATATGACCCAGCAATCCCACTACTGGGCATATACCCTGAGAAAACCATAATTCAAAATGCACAATGTCTTCATGGTTCATCCATGTTGCAGCATGTGTCAGAATTTCCTTCCTTTTCATGGCTGCATAATATTCCCATGTGTGTGTGTATATGCCATGCGTGCTTATGGTTCTGATTCTACAAATGATGAAAAGAACTCTTTTCAACCTGCCAACATGTCCAGGATTCCAAACTCAGTTTCAATAACTACAAACTTGACAGACAAATTATCCAGCAGGAGGCCCACCACATGGTCACAAGAGTCTATCCACCCCACCTGGGGCTGTGGCCTGGAACCTGGTATTAGAGCACCCGAAATTCTAGGTTAGCAGCCAGCCTGTGGTGAAGAGCCCCAGGGTTCTGGGCGTTCCCTGCCTTTACCACACGGCAGGGCTGTAAGAGAGCTTGCAGAAAACTGATGTCTTACTTTATTTTTATCTCTTAAAATCGTAATTGCTATATAAGAATTGCAAGTTTCTCTGCTGAAGCAGAAACCATGCCTCCAGCCTGGGTGAGGCAACGTGGGGTGCTCAGCACATGGCAAGTTCAAGTGTAATCAATCTTTGTCACACTCCACTGTGCGGGTTTTATTCCACTACTCTTCTCTACTTGCTGGACAACCAAGCCTTGATTACACATTTAAAACCGCCCTCTGATAAAAAGCAACCAGAGGCCCCTCCCATTTTTCAGGTTCACTGAACTGTGAAGCTACTTTCTGTCCTTAAGCACTTCTGAAGCTCCATAAGGCTGTAGAAAGTCCCAACAAGGAGCAACAGAGAAGACACAACACCTATATAAAGGGTGGTGACTGGGATTATGAGTTTACTCAGACCTTCCATGATGTGGGTCCAGCAACCCTGCTTATTGTGTAAACCAAACAAATCCCCGTTGAATTATGATAAAATTAAACACTTAATAACATAATTCTAAAATATTTAGAGGTGACATTAATAAGTGAAGTGGCATTTGAACAAAATGTAAAGAATAGAAGAAAACACAGAAGCTTAAAGGACAACATGGCTGAACTGGCGTGTATCACTGGTGATCTTGTGTGCGTATTTCCATTAACTCTGCAATTTGGAGCCAGGTAGAAAAAAAGGCATCTATTCATAGCGTACTCTTGCAAGATTGAAATTGTGTTGAGAAAATGAGCCATACCGAACAATTCTTAAAGATAGGTATATTCATTGTGTATTCTCAAAGAACTTTTAATTGGCATCTGTTTATTTGTTAATTTTTTTGTGTGCACAGAACCAGTAGGTCTTTGGTACCTACTGGAACATAGTCTGCCAGTCACAACAGATATGCAGACAAATAATTCTCTCTGTCTCTGCAGACAGATAAAGTCATTGTGTGATGTAACAGAAGCGCCAAGGTGGTGGGGCTTAGAAATCTGGGATGGCTTCCTGGAGGTGGTGGCTGAGTGCTGGGTAAACAGAGTTGGTAGAAAAGGTAACAGTCACCTTTCTGGGCTTCTCATGCAGTGTTCAGCCACAGAACAAGCCAAAAGCAGTCACTGAAGGCCCACCATACTGAGGATGTTTCTAGAATCCATTTTTTTAAAAAAGGAACTTACAGATAGCCTCAGCAGGGAAAAAGAGATATGGGACAATTATCAATATTAATGAAACCTGAAAAAATAGTATCTGTCTACCACTTATTTGCCCTGTTTTGGTGCTTTGAACCCATCACGGTTACTCCTCAAACAAAACAGAAGTTTGTTATTGTGATGTCCATTTTACAGATGAGGAAACACAAGGTCAGAAAAATTAAATAACATGATAGTGGCTAACACGTGAAGGCCTCCTAGGTTCCACGTACTGTTCTAGGTACTTTAATACATTTGATCTCATTTTATCATGTTAGTGGCCCTCTGACCCCTTTACCCAGATGAGGAAACTGAGGCACGGAAAGACTAAGAGACTTGTCCACGGTCACCAGCTAGTTAGTGGCACTGCCACCAAGCGGTCTGGCTCCACAGTCCATGCTCCTGGCCATGAGGCCATCAACGGCCTGTGTTCTTTCAGCTATAGATGAGCCTCTTCTGCAAAACAGGCATTGTTTTCGGTATAAATTAATTCTCCACTGTTCAAGATTTTGCTTTAAAAGAAAAGCTCCTCTAATGCCATTAAGTGCTATTTAACTTCACTAAAATAGTGTTTTACATGTTTGTTGTTGTCTTATTTCCAAGACTATGTCTGCTGCTTGAAACGTGTATTTGCCGTGAATATGTAAATAGATGGAGGCAAGATAGCTGTCTTCCCCAAAAGGTCTGAAATTGAAGACCCATTCCAGGGTGGAGGAAGGCTCCTGATGGAGCACAAAAACCATCAGAGTCTAACTTCATTAAGGGAGGGTTTCTCAGGGCACATCACACACTGTCTTTTAACAAGCCGAGATGCATTTCTAGTGTTTCAAAGGGCAAATGAGGACCAGGCTTAGGAGAGGAGGGAGCCATCGGGGGAGCAAGGCTTGAGCTGGTGGGGCTGTGAGTGCAGGTAATGCAGAAGGGGCATCTGGATACAGGATGCTCCAGGGAGGAGCTGAAGGAGGGGAGAGTAGCCTAGTGAGGCCTCAGAGCAGGGCCAGCAAATGCTTTCCGTAAAGGGATAGATAGTAAATATTTTCAATTTTGTGGGTGGGACATTACGGTGCAAAACAAACGGGCATGGCTGTGTCCCAATAAAACTTTATTTACAAAAACAGGCTGTGAGTGAGATGCAGCTGCAGGCTGTATGCCAGCCCCTGCCTTAGAGCCGGGGGGCGGGGTGCTGAAAAGGGGTGACAGGATGCCTGGGGCAGTGTGGCAGGACACTAGCCTCTCCTGGGAGGAGGCTGCCAGAACAGCAGTGACAAAGAGCAAAGAGTCATTGATCTCGGGCCTGAGTGATACAGGACGTGACCCTTCCAAAGTCCAAGGTGCCACTAAGGGTCACACAGCTCAATTCAGAGGCACAGAAGGAAGCACGGAGCCCCTGCAGGAATCGTCACCTGGAGACGTCTGCAGCATCACCCTTTGCCACATCCATGTCTGCTGGTGTCCGTACAGCCCCTCTCACTAGAGTGATGGCTGGGCTGCGGGTGTTGAAGGACCAAGGATGTGGAAGAAGATGGGGCCCGTCCACGCCACCCTTCAGTTGAGCAACTGGATGGAAGAGGCATCTGCGAGAGACAAGATGGCGACCCTCGGCCTTCACAGTAGAGAACGCGGATTAACCGTACATGGTTCTAATTCCAGATACTTTGGACAACCCTCTGCTGAAGTCAACTAAAAATGAAGGATAAAAAAGAATATCCAAATCACTGCTGAGCTGATAAGAAAACAGGAGTCTGTACAGGCCAAACACAGAGTGGAGGTAGGGGTCCTGGGAGTAAATGAGGTTGAAGCTAGGTTCTCCTAGGAGGCGAACCCTGGTGACCTTGACCTTTGATATGACACTGTGTAGGAGGAGGCAGAAGGAAAGAGACAAAGCCTGTCCGTGTTGGGAATCCAATAGGAGACCCTTGCATAAAGCTAAGGAGGGCTATGATCAGTGTGGATGGGAATGAGAAGGATTACACAGAAGGGACAGGAAGGAATTTGCATTTTTCAATCCCAAGGAGAAAAATCATCTCTCCCGAACAGTCATAATCACAAGATGGTCTTCACATAGGTTTCAGGCCCAAATTCCACTTGTGTGATTTGAAAATCTATAAGAGAATTTAAGCGGTTTCAGGTTGACAGGACTCAGGTGCAGAGCAGAACAAACCCAAATCCTCTGTAGAGGAAAGTAACCTTAACCCAAGCTTCAAAAAATTTTCACAGATCAAGTTCCAAGGGATATGAGCCCAGTCAAAATTCACAAAATGTGCAAGGAAAAAGGACACCTGCAGAAACAATAAAGAGCATAATCAGATTTGCAATGATTCCAAGTATTGGAGGGATCACACCTAAACTATAAAATGAGTATGTTTACTATGTATAAAGATATAAACAAGAGGCCTGAAGATAAAAACAAGGAACAAGGAATTACTAAAAAGGAAGACAAAACATTTTGAAATTCTGACAAAGGAAGAAAGAATAAGAATATAATCATTTAAGTTACCCAATGGACTGGTTAAAATTAAGTTGAGACACAGGTGGAGCAAGAATCAGTAAAGTTTAAGACAGATTTGAAGAAATGATCTAGACTGCAGAATAGAGAGACAAAAAGATGGAAAACAGAAAAGGTAATTTAAGAGCTACAGAGGGCAATGAGGTCTGCCAGACAGAGATCTAATACGTGTCAAACTGGTTCTAGTAAGAGATACTGGAGAGAATGGTGAACAGGAAATATTCAGAAGAAAAATTTCCAAAATTTATGAAAAACATGAATCTTTAGATTCAGGAAGCCCAATGATCCTAAGTGGAATAAATAAAAATGCATCTACTCCTAGAGACAATCACCATGAAACTGCAGACTACCAAAGCCAAAGAGATGATCTTACGTGAAGCCAGACACAGAAAACATTGAACACCTAAAAAGGAACAACAACTGGATTGGTGCCAGACTTTGCAAGCACAACAGTGGAGGCCAGATAACAGGAAAATATTAACTTCAACGTGATGAGAGAACATAACCATCATTCTAGAGTTGTTTACCCAACAAAAATGTCTTTCAAGAACTGAGATAAAATTGAGATTTCAGATGCAGGAAAAAAAAGGAGTTTCCACTAACAAGCTCTCACCAAACTAAATTCTAAATGATATCCTTCAGATAAAGGGAAATTATCCCAGATGGGAGTTCTAAGAGGCAAGAAGAAATGGTGGGAAAAGATACTGTGCTTTACACTAATAATAACAGTAATAATAATGACCCATTTAGGGTGCAAAGAGATGGAAATAAAATGGTGGATAACAACAGCATGTACGTAATAAATTATTCTAAGGTCCTTGTGTTCGGTGGGAAGAAGAAAACTATTATTAATATTGAACTCTGGTAAGTATTCATGTTAAAATACTAGGGTAATCATTAAACTCAGAGGCACAGACATTATAAATTCAAATTAGAGGGAAAAATGTAATGAAGTGAAAAAGAAAAATCCAAAAGGAGGAAGAAAAAGAGAAAAAAGGAAGCAGAAAGAGTGGGACAAATATCAAGTATACTATAAAATGATTAAAAAAAAATTAAAGAGACTTCCCTGGTGGTCCAGTAGCTAAGACTCCACACTCCCAATGCAGGGGGCCCAGGTTCGATCCCTGGTCAGGGAACTAGATCCCACACGTTGCAACTAAAGATCCCACACGCGGCAACAAAGATCCCGCACGCGGCAACGAAGATCCCGCACGCGGCAACGAAGATCCCGCACGCGGCAACGAAGATCCCGCATGCCTCAACTAAGACCCGGTGCAGCCAAATAAATAAATAAATACTTTAAAAAAGAGTTCTTAAAAAATAAATTAATTAAAATATCTCAGTAATCATAATAAAGATATGGACTGTTCTCTCCAGTTTAAAAAAGTGATCATCAGACTTGCTTATTAAGAAAACAGGAAATGTTGTTTACCAGAACATTTCTGAAATGTAAGGACAGAGAACTAAAAAGTGAAAGGAGAAAAAACAAATCCCAGCTAAATACTAACAAAATAAATATGGTGTGCCTCTATTAATATCAGATAGATAGACTTTAAGGCAATAAGCACAACTAGAAATAAGAGAGGGTCACAGAATATTATAAGTTTCAATCCACCTGGAAGATTAAAGAACCCTAAACTTGTATGCACCTAACAACAGAGCATCAAAATATATAAAGCAAAAAGTAATGGACTATAAGGAGAAATTGACAACTCTTCTATCACACTCACATGTTTGACATATCTCACTTCATAAACGATATATCAGGCAATACGACAATTAGTATATATAAAACATCATCGAATGGCAGAGATCTAATGGACATACGTGAAATATTGCACCCAATAATGGGAGACTGAACACTCTTTTCAAGCACACAGAAAACAAATATTGACCATCTAGAAAGTTGCTTTTTTAGGTCAGAGTACGCTATTTTTCAGTGTTCCTAACAGAGGATTTGGAGCAACTATTTCAAAGTCAACTAGTTGTAAGGTGACCAGATACCATGCTGGTTACAAAATAACTTAATCTGTAAGCTATTGCCTTTACAACAGTGTGCCTGATATCATCAAAGAGAACAAGCTCTGTTTTCCTCGCTCATACTCAGCTCCCTGGACATCTCCCCCCAAGGCAAACAAGAAACAGTACAGAAGCTACAACCACCAAAGTGACCACTGAGAATCTAGAGAAAAGATCTATTTCATCCAGAATATCGGATGGATGGTGACTTGTTACTGTCTAGAATGTAAGTACAATGAGAGCAAGAATCTTTGTCTTGTTTACAGATACATCAATGTCTGGCACATCACAGCACTCAGTAAATATGCCTGAATGATGGGATGCACATGAACAGAAACGATACCCCTACTACTAGGTGTCCTCTTGCCTTTCCTTGGGGCACTGTAATAATTCTGAACACTTTGTGGTATATGTCCTATTTGGCAAGTGAGTAGCCTGATCATCCTGCGTTCAGGTTCAGACACGATTTTCAAAGAGAAAGCACAAGCATCTGTGTTCATCTCAACGTGCCAGGTTAACTCTGAGGCTGCTGGACGTAGAGGTTCCTTGACGGAAATATCTGGGCCTGCGGATGGGGGTAAGCTTTGCTGGAAAAAGCAGAAAGGGGGCTGGATAAGAGGAAAATGAACTCAGCTCTACTTCCCTAGTATTTCTTTTTCCAGGGAGGGGAATGAAATCACAGAGTAAACAAGTGACTCATGACAAACTGTGTCAGGAGCATTCAAAGAGAAAAGCAGAAGGTAGACAGGAATCCTTTGCATTGATCGATTGTTCTCTGTTATCCTTTCTGGCCTCAACTCCTTTGTCATGCTGCTCACTCCAGGTCCAATCTTCCAGCCCTGACTGATGGCACAGCTCCGTTCCAGCTGACTGTGTGTTTAGACAGCAGGGATCAATGCCAGGCAATGAGAGAAACAGTCCATTCATAAGGGGAAGAGCTGAGTGTGAACACAGATGAGGGGGTGGAGGGGACACTGGGGAGTCAGGCTGGGGTTTGGGTCACTGGCCGGAGTCAAAGTCGGTAAAGAGGCAGGAATATGCAGTTATCAGGGCCAGAGTCTAGGCAAGCACTTGGGAAGGTCAACAGGTCTATGTGGAGTCAGCTCAAGGTCTCCCTCTGCAGCATTGCTCCGGGTTCCGGCCTTCTAAAACTTACAAAGTCTTGGTCCAAACAGGAGATCCTTGTTCCCCAAACGCCAGTTGTCCTTCCTATACAGAGCGCCCTTGGTTGCCACGTCAAGCGGAAGCATGACCTTGTGCACGAGGTTGAAGATTCAGTGAACAGCACCAAGCTCCTGGAGCTGCCCCTTTTCTAGATTCTTCTCTGACACAGGCCAAAGGGTTGGGTTTTTGACTAGGGTTCTGTTTGTTCAAGAGCTCACCTTCTTATTTCAATCGGCGTCGTGGTGGTGGTCTGCGTGACCAGGTTGCCCGAGTTGAGCAGACGTGTCGTACAAAGCAGAACATGTCAGTGACCCCTGGTCAGGGAACCACGTGAGCTGCCCAGAGGACAAGAGCAGGCCAGTAGAGCTTTCACACCACCTAAGCAGACAGGAGGCCAGACTCTGTCCCCAGGACAGAGGGAAGGTTGAAGGTGGCCCAAGGATCACACCAGCTTGGGCAGGCAGCAGAGCACACTTCCTCACAGGGACTGTCAACACCTTGGCACGGAGAACGGATTTTTAGTTGAGTTCAGGGTTCTTACGTTCAAGAATATCCTGGTTCAACTAACTGCTGTACATTAGCAGTTTTCAAAGAGTGGACCAGTGACCCCTGGGGTGCTCATGACCTTTTCAGAAGAGCCAAACTATTTTATAATAATACATAGACATTATTTGTCTTTTTCAATCTCATTTTCTCAAGAGTGTACAGTGGAGTCTTTCAGAGGATGTTAACAGGTGACACCTCCCTTCTGGTGACAATAAAAAGATTTGCAAAAATTCAAACAATGCCACCGTTCTCGCTAAATTATACTGTTTGAGGAAACACAGTATTTTTATGTTAGAATGCAATGCACTTTTCACTATTTATTTTTTAACATCTTTATTGGAGTATAATTGCTTTACAATGGTGTGTTAGTATCTGCTGTATAACAAAGTGAATCCGCTATACATATACATACATCCCCATATCTCCTCCCTCTTGCGTCTCCCTCCCACCCTCCCTACCCACCCCTCTAGGTGGACACAAAGCACCGAGCTGATCTCCTTGTGCTATGCGGCTGCTTCCCACCAGCTATCTATTTTACATCTGGTAGTGTATATATGTCCATGCCACTCTCTCACTTCATCCCAGCTTACCCTTCCCCCTCCCTGTGTCCTCAAGTCCATTCTCTACATCTGCATCTTTACTCATGTCCTGTCCCTAGGTTCTTCAGAACCTTTTTTTTTTTTTTAGATTCCATATATATGCGTTAGCATACGGTATTTGTTTTTCTCTTTCTGACTGACTTCATTCTGTATGACAGTCTCTAGGTCCATCCACCTCACTACAAATAACTCAATTTCACTTCTTTTTATGGCTGAGTAATCTTCCATTGTATATATGTGCCACATCTTCTTTATCCATTCATCTGTCGACGGACACTTGGGTTGCTTCCATGTCCTGGCTATTGTAAACAGAGCTGCAATGAACACTGTGGTACATGACTCTTTTTGAATTATGGTTTTCTCAGGTTCACTATTTTTTAATGAATTAAAAATTATTTTAAATGTTTCTCAGTTTTAATTTCCAAGATGGTAAATATCCACGGATACAAGCCACATAAACAAAAACTGGGGGACGCTCAACAGTTTTCAAGAGTGTAAAGGGGTCCCAAGATCAATAACTTTGAGAACTTCTGCTCTTTACCTTCACTGTAAATCCCGTTTACAAGCCGTGACAGTTGCCTGAAACACTCAGCAGTCTCTTTACAGCAGAAAGCAGTGCTATGCTACGTTTTTCTGGTTATGTAGATGAATGAACAATATAAATGACTCGGCAACCATTTTTCAATGTCATCTTCCCTCTGCCTCAGAAATGGCTTGGCCTATGTTCTAAAGCTGGGCTCCCAGGGAATTATTTATTCCAGGGAGTTGCTAGCTGGTCATATGGGAAATTCATTCTCAACTCATCACCATCAGATGCTGTAGAGGTTTTATTTATATCTTCTTCAGAAGGAGAGAATCTTATTATATCACAATATTTTGGAAAATATCAAGGAAGTTTATGAGCAATTCAGATATACTCCTAATGTTTTATCTCGATGGACCACTGACTCTAGGATTTAAGGTAACTTGATAATTACTAAACAATAACCACAAAATGTGGAGCTGACATTCAGATAAGACCTCGTTCCTCTTTTCATATTTTATTCGCCCAATAACTACCCACAAGGGACTTCCCTCGTGGCACAGTGGTTAAGAATCCGCCTGTCAATGCCGGGGACATGGGTTCGATCCCTGGTCCAGGAAGATCCCACATGCCACAGAGTAACGAAACCCGCGAGCCACAACTACCGAGCCCGCGTGCCACAGCTACTGAAGCCCACACGCCTAGAACCCATGCTCCGCAACAAGAGAAGCCACTGCAACGAGAAGCCCGCGCACCGCAACAAAGAGTAGCCCCCGCTCGCCAAAACTAGAGAAAGTCCGTGCGCAGCAACGAAGACCCAACGCAGCCAAAAATAAATAAATAAATAAAATTAATTAATTTAAAAAAACTACCCACAAATCAACAAGCCAGAAAAGATAAAAGGAATCCCACATGTGCTCTGAATTATTTATAACTTCCAAAGAAATATGATGCTAAATCATAATAATGTAAGTCAACCAAATTCCCAACTAAGCACCTAGCTTCTGATATTTCAAGTGCAACACGCATCCCATCTTGACAACACCTCAGCAAAGCATGTTCACAAGACCAGTCTTAATGCAGCAGAAATGTTGTCATTCATTCATTTCTTGCAATTCCTCAGTGCTGGGCTGTGTTCAGCTCAGGTTAGGGAGTGTGACAAATGAAGATGTGCTTTAGGGCCAAAGTGTGCCTTCAGGGAGGGTAGAGTCTACGAGAGAGAGCTGTACAGCAATGATCACATTACAAAGCGGAGTCTAGGGAGTTCTGTATGAATTAGATACTTAGTAGGAGCTGTAAGAGCGCCCAGATGGAAGAGACTCACATAAGGATGGGCAAAATGGCAAAGATATAAAATAGGTGCACCAAAAGCGTTTCTTCACTGTTGGATGAAAATGGTCCAGCTGTATTTAAATATGCAACACCCTAGCGTCCATAATTTCCCATTCCTGCATTTAGACTTGCAGGAGGAAAGACAGAAGAGCTATTTAAAGTCCTTCACATGCCATTGATTTTTGTTTGTTTTAATTTACTTAATTTATTTAGTTTTGGCTGCGTTGGGTCTTCGCTGCTGCTGGTTGCGGGCTTTCTCCAGTTGCGGCGAGCAGGCGCTACTCCCATCCCAAGGCTGGGCTCTCTCCCTTGTGACCCAACAACACCGTTTCACTAACAGCTCGACAAGCAGCTGTGACTAATGCCGCTAAAAGGCGGTGTAAGGAGACAGTCACACAGGTCTCAGACAGCTACCTCTCCTCGGGTCGTGAGGGCACAAAACGGGATCTGTACGTGGTGACCCCTGTAAAGGAAGGCTCTCATTAAGGGTAAGCAGAGCGCCGTCTACATCCTTCCCCACAGACCTTCAGCCAAACTGGCGATGCGTAGAAACCAGACCCTACACACAGTTCAGGCGTGATGAACAGGAACAGTGACTGGGACTCGCTGAAAAAAGGATGCCTGTGGACAACGTAAAATCTCTGAGCCAAATCTGAAGCCCGCCTTCCTAGTCTCCCAAGGATTCAGGAAGGTCACGATAAGGAAGCACTGGGATGGGGAGTGTTGGGCCACGGGCTGCGGCATCCCCGGGCCCCCTCCACCACCATGCGTTCTACATGGACCCCCGTCTGGCCGTGGCACCAGCCCTGGCACGGCACTCGCTTTCCAGTTGGCCTCCCAGCTTCCCAGCTGCAGTTAATGCCACTCCTTGATTTTTAAATAAAATTTAACTTGAGGCGCTGCAAGTCCTCAACTTTGCTTTTCACACAAAAGCCAACGTTAAAAGCGGCCCCACGACCATCAGTAAAACTGGCCGTTTCTGATTTAGAGGCAAAAATCACTCCGTAAACATTTGCTTTGGCAAAAATGCCAGAGCAAACAACATGCATCTCTCCTGCGACGATTGAACTCAGCGCGTGAAAGCCGGAGCCCCGTCTCACGGCTTGTCTGGGGAGCGGGTCTCGGGTGACACAACCGCTGTGTGTTTGCGCGCTAAGCGTCCACGTAGCCGCAGATCCGACGCCGGCCTTCTGGGGTTGGCAGGCGTTCTGCTTCCAGTATTTTCCTTTCACCCTCTGATGGGCTGTGGGAAAGCCATGATTGTAAGTCTTCTTATTAGGGCTTCTTTATCTACATTCTGTTTTCAGGAATCCCTCGTCAAGCTTAATTTTGAGAAAATGTGTTTTCTGACGGCAATCATTTGAGGTACTGCATATTACACATGTATGTACACACACGTCTATTTTAACACATGTACAGTTCAGTACAGAATCCCTAACACACAGAGCGTGACAATTACTGTTGACGTCTTCCCAGTCTGCTGGGGTCGGGTTGTCACGAGTAATGCAGGGAGGCAATCTGTTTACACTCCTCCTCCTTTTTTTTTTTTTAAACATCTTTATTGGAGTATAATTGCTTTACAATGGTGTGTTAGTTTCTGTTTTATAACAAAATGAATCAGTTATACATATACATATGTTCCCATATCTCCTCCCTCTTGCATCTCCCTCCCTCCCACCCTCCCTATCCCACCCCTCTAGGTGGTCACAAAGCACCGAGCTGATCTCCCTGTGCTATGCGGCTGCTTCCCACTAGCTACCTATTTTACATTTGGTGGTGTATATATGTCCATGCCACTCCCAGCTTACCCTTCCCGCTCCCCGTATCCTCAAGTCCATTCTCTATGTCTGCGTCTTTATTCCTAACCTGTACCTAGGTTCATAAGAACCTTTTTTTTTTAGATTCCATATATATGTGTTAGCGTACGGTATTTGTTTTTCTCTTTCTGACTTACTTCACTCTGTATGACAGACTCTAGGTCCATCCACCTCACTACAAATAACTCAATTCCGTTTCTTTTTATGGCTGAGCAATATTCCATTGTATATATGTACCACATCTTCTTTACCCATTCATCTGTCGATGGACACTTGGGTTGCTTCCATGTCCTGGCTGTTGTAAATAGCGCTGCAGTGAACACTGTGGTACATGACTCTTTTTGAATTACGGTTTGCTCAGGGTATATGCCCAGTAGTGGGATTGCTGGGTCACGTGGCAGTTCTATCTGTTGTCATGAGTAATGCAGGGAGGCAATCTGTTTACACTCCTCCTTCTTGATTAAACGGATCAAAGGTGAGTTCAGGAAACAGGCCCCCGGGTTTGAACTCTGTTGTGAAAATACCAAGCGCTTGCCAAGAGCTGCAGAAAGAAGACAACGCAGTTTGCAAGCGTGAGGGAGAAGCTGTTACAGCCAGGAAGGCCTGATTCAAAGCCTGCCCATGAGGCCCTCATATATGTGGCCAAACCTCATGAGTCTCGGGTCCACAGCTCCAGCCCAGGTCTCTCTTCTGAGTTCCAGGCTCCTGTGTCCACCTGCCCCCTTCCCTGGCTGCCTGGATGTGCAGAGTTCTCGAGGGTCGCAGACCCAAACAGGAACTCATGACCTACCCTGCCCCATTTTTCTTATTCCAGGAAAGGACACCTCCATTCTCCCCCGCGGTCACTCCCCACATCCCACCATCACCTGTCAGTTCTAGCTTTAAAGTCTTCCTTCAATCCGTCCCCACTTTCCATCTGCAGTGTCACGATCTCGCCCGAGCCACCGGACTGAGCGACAGCAAACAACCTCCCCATGGCCTCCCCGATTCTCTTGCCTGTGCCTTCATGGCATCCCTCAAAGGCAGCCACGGTAATATTTAAAAAATGCCCATCAGATCAGGTCACTCTCCAGCGCAGAGCCCTTCAGTATGATGCTCCTCATTAAAGGGCAGCAGGCTGACTGCAGGACCAGAGCAGGGAAAGGACAGGGTGGGCCTGGAACAGCTCATTGTGTCAGAAAGTAAGACGCACTCAAAGACTGATGGGGACACGTCCAAAACCAGCTCGAGAGGGCTCTCACTGACCAAATCAGGGGCAGTCTGAACATCCAAACTGTAATTTATTGAATAAAGCAGGAATCCACGAAATCTTACTGATACAAAGGAATGGACGAACGAACAAATGAACAAATGAACGAATAAGGGAGAAGGAGAGCTCCTCCTCCAAGTAGATTGCCCACTGCTACATGTAGAAGGGATGAAGGAATGTGAAACTCACAACCTGGCAACCGCCCTAGTAATGACTGTGTCAAGCAAGAAGCATCAATGGATACTAAACACTTCATAAGAAACAGTATGTTTAGCTAGCCTCAAAATATCTTTTAATACTTATTAGTTAAAAGGATGAAAGAGTTCCGTGGAGAAACCTGGCAACACAGCCTTCATTGAGCGATCAAAGTTAATGTCACTAGTAATGGGGCTGATGGATGGCCTGGCCTTTTGCTGTGTTGTATCACTCTGTGTTTTCCTGCCAAAAACACATCATCTGAATCAGACCATTAGGACACATCTGCCAAACCCAAATGGAGGGTCATTCTAGAAAGTAAACGAGCTGTCATCTTCCAAAACGTCTAGGCCATAGAAAACAAGTGAAGACTTAGGAACTGTCCCAGATGGAAGAGACAAGTACATGCAGGATGGGACCCTGGATTGGAGTCTAGACCATCAGGGACATGAGTGGGAGAGTCTGCAAAATTTCAGCGGGGGTCTGAGGCTCTGAGGGCACTACTGTATCAATGTTAACTGCCTTATTTGGATGACTGTACAATGGACACAGAGGAATGTGTCCTTCGGCACCATATCAGCAACTCACCTCCAAATGCTTTAGTAAAAAATAGTCCTATGTACGTAGAGAGCACAGTAAGGCAGGTGTGATAAAACACTGGCAGGAATTCTTAGCGCAGGCTCTGAGAAAGCTAGCTGGACAGTGTTTGCAACTTTTCTCTACGTTTGAAATTACTCAGAATAAAAAGTTCAAACACACAAACTTTCATGACTTCCCCATTAAACTCACGACAGAATGGTGAAGAAGCACCCTCAGGCCGTTGGTAATCTGGTCCCTGCGTAACTCTAACCGCCCCATAAATCACATTTCGGTCTCCCCCCACCCCAGGCCTCTATATATGTTGTTCTTTCTGCTTGGAAACGCCCCCTCTCTGCGTCACTGCTCCATTCAGGTCTCGGTTTAAACGTCACTTCCTCAGAAAGGCCATTCCCTGTCCTTAGACTGGATCAAGTTCTCCATCACTATGCGATACCCTACATTGGTTTTAGGGATTGTCCGTTTAATGCCCGCCCCCCACTCCCCACCAGTCAATAAGCTCTGGGTTCTACTGGTTTCCCTCCCCTTCCTTGCCCAGGGTCCATGCACAGTGTCTGGAGAAAAGGAGCCACTCAACAACAGATGAGTGGATTTTTGTTATTTGACTCCTATACCATGTTTTCTTGAGACCTCGATCTTGCCAGCCTTACTTCGTTCCACCAAACAAGTTACGGCCCAGGGAAACCAGCCCACAGAGCTGAAGAGGTTCTTTATATCCAAATAAACAGGACTGAGTGAGTACAGGGACATGTAGAACGATGACCCCTAATGACTTCAAACAACCGACGTCAGTAATTAGGACTCTTTTCATAGTACAGAGAAGGTGACTTAAAAAAAACTTAAGGACTAATTAATTTCACGTAATAGTCACCCTGGGACCTACTGTGAGAGCTGCCGTTAATGATGTATTTTCCTGTAATTAATTTTGATGTGCATCCTCGGGGCTCCCGTCACCTTCTCTGGAATTACTCCTTGATCCCTGAGCCTAACACTTCCAGCCCGTCTACATCCATCAGGCCAGCCTTCCCTGTAAACAAAGGGGAAACAGAGAACTAGAAACAGCTACCCATGCAGCAGAACTTTAGTGTGACAATGCTTTCTTTGCTCGGAGAGGAAACTAGGTAATTAATACAGGCCAGAGCATATTTCGGAAATCGTGGGCTTTCTCTGCATTTTTCAAAAGTCTAAAGGGGAGGACACAAGGGAGAAAGACAGTGTTCAATAAACGGAAGGGCAAGAGATCCAAGTTCAAGACTCATGACTGCCACCACTTTGGTAGCCTGGAAAATCACGTTCTTTCTCCAGATCTCATTTTCTCTAGGTCATGGTTTTTAAACGTGGACCGCACCCTGAGCCCTGGAAGACAGAGGCCGAGGCCGGTGACCTGTGGCTTTTATGGTGAGAAGTACTGCCAGTTGCAGCAAAAGCTCTGACAGGCAGCAAACAAGCCCCATCCCCCTGTCCCCATGCCTTAATCCCCCTACTCTTGCCTACAATGCAAACATGGGTTAACACCGGGCAAATCATGACGTCTTTAAAAACTACATTGTTTCCTCTTCTTGAGTACCAACTTTTTCCTGGAGATTCCTAAAGAAAAGAACCAACTTTCCAACCCACCTGGAACAGGTAATGGCCAAATACACAATATTAGGGCAACATGCTGGTTCTCCAATGCAGGGAGGGGGACAGCTTGAATTCTCCAGAAAAGATGTAATAGAGAGAACAAGATACTCACACGCAAGTGGTTGTTTCAGGGGGACCAAGGAGAGCCGACCTGCAGGGTGAAGGCTGGAACAGACACCTGTGCTCAGGAACACACACAGGTGTGTGGTAGCACATACTCCTACGTGGCCCCTGTCCGCAGTTTACCAAGTCACTGCGGTGGACGGCTTGGGCCTGTCTCACCTTGATAGGCGTGGACCCAGGAAGCCCAGCGGCCACATCAGAGGGCAGCCGTCTCATGAGTGACAGTCTACACGGCTGCCCCTCCCACTAGCCCGTTCCTTGAGAACAGAGGCTGAGTTTCTCATGTCTATGTCCTGGCCACTTGGTCTACAGCACGGCTTAGCAAATGACTCCAATGAATGAAAACTCAGGGGCACCCCAGGAAATGACAATATCTTACGCTTGTTCTTGGATGTCCTGCTCTTTCTACCCCATGCCGTCCTAATTCCAGCAACAAGGCACCCCAGCACCTGCCAGCACCTGCCCTGCCTATTTACCCAGGTGTCTTCTTACTCCCAGCTCTGAAGTTTTTAAATGACTCATAACTAAACCACAAAGATCAGGGTGCAGTAGTCCAGCTGCCATGTAGTATGGACCCGCCTCCCTCGGAGGCTTCCTTTTGATTCAAATTAATTACGATTCTGACACCCCTTCCCGAGGAACATCCACAGGTTCTTTCTATGTTGCTTCTGATTTCGTGGTAGTTAAGCAGACACAATACGCTGAGTTGCATCAGAGCGTGCTAAACGGGCTTAATTCTGCAGAGCATTATTATTTCCGTTTTTTTCTTTGAAAACGTTAGATTTTTAAAAAATCAGTTTCAGATAGTCTTAAAGGGAAAGAAAGGGGAAAATGTTTTCTTTCCTTCTTTTCATCACCCCAAGTCTTCAGGAATTTAGTTTCATTAAGGTCTAAATGGAATGTATTTAAATGCTCATCAAAGGAGGCCCCTTCCAGCAGCAGGTGAAAGGTTGCCCTGTGATTGGATCTGCACAGCTGACCAGGGCTCGTGGGAAAGGCAGGCAGAGCACACAGCATTGGGAGCTTTTGCTCAGCAAGTAGGCAACGGCTTAATGCATCAGTTATCATCACTTGAGCAAATTAACTACGTGTTTAATTCAGGAGAAGAAAGATGAGTAATTAGCAAGCAAAAAACAAACTGTGTGTCACTTAAATCCTAACTTATAGCCTTGCCTGATTTTTATTGGGTATTTACAAATCAGAAGGAGAATTACCTGAAATCTACTGCCTGTCGTAGAGAAAAGATTCCTAAGAACCCAGACAGACCTGGATCCATTTTTCTTTGTTTTGGGATGTATTTCTCTCCATATGTCAGTTTCAGGAAAGCTCCTTAATTTTACTTGATTAAGGAGGGATCTTAGCTCTAATCCATCTAATCAAAATATATTGTAAATCATAATAATAATAACTAATAATCATAATAATAACTAATAATCATAATAACTAAAACATGCTTGGAGAGAGAAGGGTGATTTCGAGCAGGGGTTTTCAGAGGCGCCCTTTAGGAAGGGAGAGGCCTGGACCTCTGCCTTTCCTCACCTTCCCTATTCAAGCTGAGCTATTCTGAGACCTTCCATAAGAGACATGATACTTTTTCTGCAAGAGTTTTGGGGAAAATCGGCTTCGAGCCACTGATTCACCAGATGTGAAGGAACACAGAGGCGGGGAACGGCCTGGTTGGCTCACTGGTGTATTGCCAGCAGCCTGCCTAGCCTCTAGGCGCACACCAGGGGTGTGACTACTTGTGAATGAAGAAATGCATGGGTGGAAGGATGGATGGAGGGAGGCAGGGAGGCAAAAATGAGATCTACAAGTGGGCAGAGAGCTCCCACTGTGATTAAGCTCTGAAACATTCTCTCACATCTGGATTACAGGCTAAATGCACGATGACTCAACAAAGGAGTTTAAAAAAAAAAAACCTGTAAGAGCGAAAACAAAGCAACTCCGAACGCTAGTGGTTTAATGGAGATGCAAGCCTTCGCTGACGGGATCCAAGAATGAGATTCCGCACATAAGTTGTGACATCTGTCAGTCACTGCTCTCCCCCTGAATCCGATGCGGTCCCAGCTTCTTCTACATTCTGGGCCTTGGGGAGACAGCCTAAACAATTTGGGAGACTTCTGTCTACAAATCATGCAGGCCAAACAATGACTTACTTACTAAAATCCTCAAACATTTCAACAGGGAGCACACACTGAAGTTTCAGGAGATGATTTCAAGGAAAATACAAGTACATGACCCCGTGGGTAGTACATGTAAGGATTAACTGCTACTTTGCTACGTGAATTCCCGCCCCCAGGATAGAAACAGGAACATAGTCTGCAACAGTGCCGGCAAGAGAAATACAACACGAGCCACCTACGTAATTTAAAACGTCTAGTGGCCACGTTAAAAAAGTAAAACGAATACGACAAAGTAGTAAATACAACAAAAACGAAGCAGACTCACAGACATAGAGAACAAACGAGTGGTTACCTGTGAGAAGAGGGAAGCGGGGAGAGGCAATACATGGGGAGGGGAGGAAGAGGTGCAAACTATTAGGTATAAAACAAGTGACAAGGATATACTGTACACGGGGAATACAGCCAATATTTTATAATAACTATAAATGGAACATAACCTTTCAAAATTGTGAATCACTATATTATACACCTGTAACTTACGTAATATTGTACAACTGTACCTCAATTTAAAGAAAAGTAACACAAAATAAAGATGTAAAAAAAAAAAGGAAAAAAAAAGAAAAGTAAAGCGAGAGAGGTAATTTTGATAATATACCTTGTTTAACCCAATATACACAAAATATTATCATTACAACATGTAATCAATTTTAAAAAGTTATTCATAGGATAACGTATATTCTTTTTGTCCTATTAAACCTTTGACATCTAGGATGTATTTTACAGTCACAGCACATCTTAGTCTGGACTCACCACATTCTAGGGGCTCAACAGCCACACGTGGCTAACGGCCATGCACTGTCAGCACAGGTCCAGCAGGACAGAAGGATAAAAGGAGAAACAGTGGGCGTCAACCGAAGAAGCAGGTCTGCAGCGCACCCCTTTGTGGGGCTTCAGTCATTCTGGTCTATTCTTACTTCCTTGGGGTTCCTGCCATATGGTTTTGAGGAGACTTAACTCATAGTAATCCCTGACCCCTGACTGCCAGACTGAGCCCATGACCCTGGTTTTCCAATCATAATTCACACCACTGACATAGTCCAAGAGGAGGGCACATGACCAAGCCAGGCCAATCAGAATCTTCTCTGGGACCAGTATCCAGAAGCCAGGGAAAAGGGCTTGCTCTCTCCCCTGGTGCTGCTGGGGTGTGATCTGGGGGTTCTTCCCATCACAGGGAGAGCCTGTCTCAGGATGGGGTCATGAAAGCCAGCCCTGAGACCCTGGTTTGGGGTCTCTCTTTCATGGATTCTGCATCTACCCCACATCCTCTCAGTACTTGCTCTCATTTGCTTCTGCTAATTGGAGTTGTGTTTCAGCCACTCTCATGAGACAGGGTCATGCTTCAGGCCAAGCCACAACCCCGGCCCACTGCCATATTCTCCCGCCATGCATCTAGGGCTGTCTCAGAGACAGCGTCCCAGGCCACAGAGGGCCCACGGGCCAGACCTGAGAGGTGGACTTTCATCTTTTAAACCTCATCAGTGCTTTGGAGCTCTTGTTCCCTTCCTGGGTCACCACCTGGGTTTCGCCCTTACGCCTCCATCCGGGGCACAGGGGTGTGCTAGGCAGCTGAGCCGCCCTGCTTTGCTGCAGAAGCCTGTGCTCCCCTTCGTGCATCCCCATGAGTCTGTGTCTCACTTCCTGTCCCCTTTCGTGCATCCCGCCTCGAGAAGCAGAATGGTACCTTGAGTTTGCCTCTCCACGCCAGGATCTCACTGGCCTCCTCGTGAACTGTATGAAGCCTATTCTGAAGATGGGAATGAAGCCCAGCCTGGCCTTGACCCCACTGTAGGGAATGAATTACTGAGAGGATTCTAAGAAATGTAAATTTAAGTTGACCTACTATGTGAGTTTTAGTGTGATGAATTCTACTAGACTTCATGGCTAAGCTAAGGATTTATTAACTGTCCCTCCGCATTAGGTTTTATTTTTTCCCAAGAAAGTTTCAGAGAAAGCTGAGGGCCTTCCTTTCAGGCGCTGGGCCACTGGATTCCCACGACAACAACAGTCCACTCACTGCAGTTACCACCATAGTCTTAGGAAATCTGAACCAGCCCCATGAAGTCCACAGGCAGGTAGATGGGGTCTCTTCTCTCCACCCCGCATGGCAGAAGGTGTTTACAGATAGATGGTTAAAATCCATGGTTCCGATTATTCCTGTTCCTTGCAGGAAGTTCCACAAGCTAATGAATGCTTCAGTGTGCTTAATGTTTTAAGTGATATGCAAAAATCATGAGTGAAATTCATATCGAGCCATTAGTGCTTTTCTCTCCACTGAACTCCCCTGCCAGGAACCAGCACTAAGCAGGTCTGAGCCTTCTGGAGAAGCCACAAACGGTCGCTCTTTCTGTCTTGCACATCCTCCTCCTTCGGACGTGAAAGGTGGGGCAGACACAGGCCAGGAGCAGCCCTCCCATCTCCCCACTGCATCTGCAATTCGGGGGCTTGAATGTCCTCCTGCCTTGTCCCATCACAGGCTCCCTGCTTCCCTACATTAGCAAGAGGACAGGTTTGCGGGTCTGATGGGCTACGCTGTGCTGCTCTGAGATCTCTGAAGTTGCGAACATCTGTCCAGTTGGGTTCTGTTCTTACACTGGTGGGTAGGGACCATTGGGAAAAATTCTTTCCTCCAAATGGCAAGGGCATCCCTTCTTGGGGGGGAATCCCAAAACGCTTTCTTGCTGAGGAGCCCAAGGCAAGTTATCTACCCTGCCTGAACCTCTGTTTCTCATCTTCAAAGTGGGAGCACAGTCATATCTCCCTGGTTCAGCTGCCACAAGGACCACCCGAGGTAACGCAGGACCCCCTGAACTGCCTGCTCCACTGACCTGCGGGCAGCAGGTCATCACTTCTTTACCTTCACTGAATGTCATTTTTGAGGGTGTTCCCACCTCCTCCCACATAAATAAGAATACTCATTCAAAAACCTGGAGGACCCAGAAAAGTAGAGAAATAAAAATTTCAACTCTTCCACTGACTCACGACCCACGATAACCACTATTAACAATCTGTGTTTCCTTTCCTAAGTGTGGGTACATTTTATGGAGATCATGCTGTGGATATAACTTGGTAGAGTCCTTTTCTCACTTAACATGATATGCGTTTTCCCATCTTACTCTGTCATCGCAAGAAATAATCCTTGTAATAGCTGCATTTTAGTCCACCCGGTGTTTTCTCGGGGTTGACCGAACCACACCCAGCTTTCCAGACATCTCGGTTTCCAACTTCTTGCTAACACAACCGCACTGTGGTGGGCATGGCTTTTTCTTCAGTTGGGCTTATTCCCTTACGAGAGGTTCCGGAAGGGTTACGGGGCTCAAAGTGTGAGGACGGCAATGGCTCCTGACACCTCCTGCGGGTGGATTTCCTTGCATTCACCTCCACAAGCAACACCATGGAAGCCCTTTTCACATCCCTAGGGATCACCTTTGAGTACTTTTTTGATAACTTAATTGAGGAAAATGATCTTATCATTTTTATTTGCACTTCCTCGATTCTTAAGAGACTGTTTTCCCATTAACCATATGCCATTCCTTTTTCTGCAGGGCAATGGACTACTTCAATGCACTGGAAATTGCTGGAAGCTTCTGGCAGATGACGGGAATCTATGTTTTTCATTAGTGCTGATGCAAGTGTTTCTTGGGCCAGAATTGGAAAACTTCTGGATTAGAGGGTTAGTTTTAAAATCTGTTCCTAGGGCTTTTCTTATACGGAAGATTTCATTCTTTTCGGCAAATATCCTCTCTAGATGTAGCCATCTTTACATCTGGATTACTTTTTAATGAAGTGTGGGAGTTTAGGTCTAATTTGTCAGTATCTTCTTTTGCGATTTCTTTTTGTTCTTCTCAGCTTAGATATTCTTTACTCGCAGAGTTTTGCAAATATTCCTTTTTCTCCTGCTTTTCAAAAAAGCTTCACTGTTTATTTGGAATTTCAATTGGCTATTTAGGATAAAGGGAGGATGTAAACTTTAAATTTTGTTTTTCAAAATGTCTAACTACTGTCAGCAAAAATTTGACGGAGGCAAAAAGAGGTATCAAGAGACATTGAGGGAGGGAGAGATTATTCTGTGTGGGTCAGAGAAAGTGGTTAGACATTTTGAAAAACAAAATTTAAAGTTTACATCCTCCCTTTACCCTAAACTGACAGTGGGGCCTCGGATGGGGGCAGAACCAGGCCCTGTGTTCTCTCCTTCTCCCCTACCTCTCTCCAGGTTTTCAAAACCTCTTTCTCCCCGCACTTTAGCCTTGAGAAAACTCCTAGTACCCGAAGCCTTCTGCAACCTTGCTTTAAAGTAAAGAATTTAACAATTTTAATTTCTTCCTACAGATGATTAGGAAATGCATTGTAATATGTAATCATGCTTTTTAAAGACACTCTGTTATATTAGGTATTATAAAGTCATATTTATCACTTTCTAAGAATCTTGTGATTTGAATTATAGTTGAGGCAGAGATTTTTAAGCTGAAGAGACCCTTGGGATCATCTCCCTGCAGTTCAGTCCCCATGAGGAAGTGGATGCCCAGAGACACAAAATCCGCTGCTCCAATTCCTGCAGCCAACGGGAGCCAGGGCTGGAACGCGCAGCTGGTCTCTGCTTGCGACTGCGTTCCTCCCACTGACTCGCTGTCATCATCCTCTCCTTTCCAGGACTTACTGGTGGTCACAATTAAGCAGGAGGTGACAGTTTATTTAAAGACACTATTTATGGTGTCTTAATTACTTTTGTTCAGGCTCTCAGCTACACACAACCAAAACACCCAACTACCCTCCAAACCAGAGAAAGGAGAGCTGATTTTCAGCTGATGCACCCCATTGGTCTAGAAGAAATGCTTCTAGAAGAATCCACCTAGAAGACATGCATCTAGAAGAAACGCTTCTAGAAGAATCCACCTAGAAGACATGCATCTAGAAGAAATGCTTCTAGAAGAATCCACCTAGAAGACATGCATCTAGAAGCAACGCTTGTAGAAGAATCCACCTAGAAGACATGCATCTAGAAGCAACGCTTCTAGAAGAATCCACCTAGAAGACATGTATCATGTAACAGCTACTGGGGAAGGAAACTGACTATGTTCCTCTCCCCAGTAAGCCTCTAAACTCAGGTTGCGCCTAGATTAAAATGTGGGAGGAAACTCATATTCCTGAGACAAACACACGGGAAAGGCTGTCAGATGACCTGCCACGGATGGCCCTGTGTGCTGACCGTCTGCCTGGCCCACGGACTTGTGGCCAAGTGGCTCAAGGCAGAAGTATGACTGTCAAGGCAGTTCGGAACAAACAACAACAAGCTTTTCCCCAAACTGAATTATTTTTACCGGTATCCAGTCTAAAGCTAAGTAGAGAAAGTCTTATTGGACCTATGTGCACATTTCTTGACCACGTGAATGTTAAACTAAAAAATAATTCCCAGCTCTAGCTCTACGTGTTCACTGAGTAGAGGGAACTGTCTCTTGCGGTGTCTCCAGCTCTACGGTCTCTGATGATGCAAGGAACTCTCTCAAACACCCCCATGTTTAAGCAAAAGATCACTGTTTCAACCCATGACGGCATGTGTGCCTGCCTTTCGTTTGCCACGATGCTTTTGAGAAACAGCATATGCTCTAGATACGGAAGCGACCATGTTAAGGTGACCTGACTTATTAGCTCTTTGCCAAACTGGAGGGTGGGAGGGGGAATTCAAGGCTCTGCAAATTCTCTTTTCACTGTCTGTTGAGTTCGCTTGGAGCCCAGAATGGCAACGACTCAAGCTCTGATTCAGATCTTGACGATTCCCTGTTACTATAAGAACTTTTCAGGGCATTACCTTCCTAAGTGTGAGGCACGCGTTTCTTCTAGAACATGATCTATGTGATGCTGAAAAACTGCACCCGAAGAAAAATCACGACTTATGAAAAAAATAGGTTTGGAGCAGACTATTAAGGACACGTGTGACTTTGTAACTAGAATCTCGCAAAATCGACAAAAGTCCTCGTAAGAACATGAGCCCAGCTGAGTCTGCCGGGTCCATCGGAGGCACCGCGGCCCCCCACCTGTACAGGCTTCCTCCCGGAGCCTGTGCTTCTTCCTTGGGGAGGAAAGTCCTTAAAGGCGTTCACTTTTTAAAGAGACAGATCCATCCAGATTAAAAATCTGGCTCAGGGGTCCCCTTCTTCAGCAAGCCTTTGTTTTCCTTCTTGTAAGCACAAGGAGGACGTGTCTCCCCAGTGTCTTTGCACTTACAGCTCTCCAAACACAGCAGGAAATAAAGTGGTTCTTGAAGCTACTAAATCAGCCACTTCTTGCTCCAAAAGAAGGCACTTCTGCACTATTCTTGGCTTTTTTCTAAAGATCTTCATATCCTACTAAGGCTTTCTCATTCCTTGTGAGATCAAGGCACAACAGTAACATACTGGGGAAAATCTCACACCGGCCAAGCTAAGCTGCGAGACCTACAGACATCACGCTTTACTGAGGAGTCACCCATGAGCTCACTGGATTAAACAATTTTTTAAACCTACTTATTTATTTACTGTGGTAAAAATATATAACATAAATTGACCACTTTAACCATTTTAAGTGCACAGTTAAGTGGCATTAAGTATTTTGCCACAATAAAAAAAAAGCAAGTCTGCTAAAAATTTATTTAAAAAAAGAACTCCCAGATAAGAAGGTGATCATAGGTTATTTTTACCACCATCATCCTCCCTGTTTTTTTCACTTGTCTTTCCTCAGATTTAGCTCTAGGAACAGCAAAGCAGCAGCAGCCACATATGCGATAGTTTGGCCAAATTTCAGGAGAGGGTCCACTGATCATTATTTCTTAAACTCCAAAAGCTTGAAGGGTTCTGAGCTAAATACACTCATAGTAAATATTTCTTTACCTTTCTAAGGTCATGTTTTGGGGGGAAACCACAGAGAAACTAAATGCCTTGACAGCGTGAAGGTGGAACCTTCTAGGGTCCACGCAGGCTTGCCGTAGATATCTGATGGCCCAGGTCCAAATCGTGGCTGTGTGACCTCAGGCAAGTAGCTGAACTTCTCTGGGCCTCAGTGTGCAAGCTATAAAGTGAGGATAATATGAGAGGCAGAGGAGTTAATATATTTAAAGCATTTCCAATAGTGAACGTCACACACTAGTCCTCCCTAAATAGCTAACTATTATTGAAAGGCCAAGACCCACCAACCAAAATATTTCAGGTGGAGGACTTACATATTTAAAGCATTTTTATTTTGTGTGGCTGAACTTCCAAATGACTTATTCTCAGAATTCACAAAAATACTTTAAATAACTTAAGAACATGAATACTTGTTGTTCTTTCAGTGACAAAAATAAATACTCTTTTTCAACTTAAGAAAAGGCTTATTGTTATTCTTGGTAGCCAATGGCACAAGAGTTGTTATTAGGAGAGAAGAAAAACTTGACAGCTCTGACTAACCTCCTACACTCAGAGGATGTCGTTTAATTGCAAAAGCGCAAACACACACAAAGGCAAGAGAAAAGATGCCTTTTTAAAACCATCTCTTCTTCAAAACTTGCAGATGTCTTTCAAAACCCTACATAATATTTTTAGAGTCTCTTTATAAACTTAAATACTTTAGGCACATTTGATATAAAACTTAATGTTATAAACTCTGAACACTTTTTTCTTTAAATTCTAGAAAAGTCAAAGATTCCAGGATCGTCACCAGCTATCCATGATGTCACCACCTAGGAATTTTCAGTAAATGCCTAAGCAAAACACACACCAAACATATAAACAAAAAAAATATGTACAGCTGATTCACTTTGCTGTACAGCAGAAACTAACACACCATTGTAAAGCAATTATACTCTAATAAAGATGTTAAAAAAAAAAGAGGAAAATGGAAACTGGGAAAAAACAAAACAAAACAAAACTGGGGGGTGGGTGGGGAAGCACCTTAGAAGACTCCACGTGGTCTGCCAGGACGGAGTGGTGGCACCCAGGGCTGGCATGGACCCTGCCAAGCCACTGGGGGCAGCATCCCTCCTCCTCAGGCCAGACGCAGCACGCAGAGTAGGGAGGCCATGGTACCAAACTTCCAGGAGTGGCAAGAAATTGACTAAAGAAGAAGGAGATTCCTAAAGAAATTCCAGAGCCCTCTGGAATACTCCATTCCTGGCCAGAGAAGCCTCTGCCATGTCATGGCTGAGAGCAGCGGTGAAATGACACAGAGAGAATCTTTTATTGTCAGGGGAGTCAGCCAGTTCCTACCAAAGCGGACTGAAAGCTGGGATGGGGCTGGCCCTGCCTGATGAACCGTGAGCCCCTCAGAGAAACAGCTCGCTAATGTCAATCCCAAGTTTAAGACACGGCATGCAAATGCTGCAGTGTCTACGGCCCCATGATCAAGGACTCAGCTGTTCACCAGGCTGATCACAGCGTGGTCGCAGTGTGGCCCTATCCAGCGACCACTGGTGGGGTCCGGATGCTGCTACCTGGGGGAAGCTAGTCAGCCCGAGAGCCCCGCACCAACAGGTGCGTTGGGTCTCTTACTTATTTTTAGCCAGCGTTAGTTTGGTACCGAGCTACTAAATATACAAACCAACAATGGCCAGACAATATGTAAAAACAGAACTCTGACCCACAACCAGCTGCAATCTGCCCAAGAAACTGACCCAGCATCACAGTAACTAGCCCAGGAAGCCAGCCTGCTATCCCTTGTAGGAGGTCAGACCATGATCTTTAGCAAAAACCCAAAAAGTCAAATGACCCCTATAACAATCAGCTCCAAATGGCCAGGATTTGATTAATAACTGACAGTGCCCCTAATTTCCAACCCCCCACTTCCAATTTAGGAACTACCAGAGAGAGCTAAAATACACACCCCTGGAGAAAAGGGAACCCTCCTACACTGTTGGTGGGAATGTAAGTTGGCGCAGCCACTATGGAAAACAGTATGGAGATTCCTCAGAAAACTAAAAATAGAATTACCGTATGATCCAGCAATTCCACTCCTGGGCATATACCCAGACAAAACTATAATTCAAAAAGATATATGTACCCCTATGTTCATAGCAGCACTATTCACAATAGCCAAGACATGGAAACAACCTAAATGGTCATCGACAGATGAATGGATAGAGAAGATGTGGTACATATATACAATGGAATATTACTCAGCCATAAAAAAGAACGAAATAATGCCATTTGCAGCAACATGGATGGACCTAGAGATTATCATACTAAGTGAAGTAAGTCAGACAGAGAAAGACAAATACCATATGATATCATTTACATGTAGAATCTAAAACATGGCACAAATGAACCTGTCTACAAAACAGAAACAGATTCCCAGACACAGAGAACAGACTTGTGGTTGCCAAGGGGGAGGGGGTGGGAGAGGGATGGAGTGGGAGTTTGGGACTAGCAGATGCAAACTAGTATGCATAGGATGCAAAAACAAGGTCCTACTGGAGAGCACAGCAGACTATATTCAATATCCTGTGATAAACCATAATGGAAAAGAATATAAAAAACAGAATGTCTATATAACGGAGTCACTTTATTGTATAGCAGAGATTGGCCCAACATTGTAAATCAATTATACTTCAATAAAAATAAAATAAATTAAAAAATAAAATACAGGGCTTCCCTGGTGGCGCAGTGGTTGAGAGTCCGCCTGCCGATGCAGGGGACGCGGGTTCGTGCCCCGGTCCGGGAAGATCTCACATGCCGCGGAGTGGCTGGGCCCGTGAGCCATGGCCGCTGAGCCTGCGCGTCCGGAGCCTGTGCTCCGCAACGGAAGAGGCCACAGCAGTGAGAGGCCCGCGTACCGCAAAAAAATAAAAAAATAAAATAAAATACATACCGCTAGCCGTTCACATAGGGCGCCCAGCTTCTCCTGAGCCCATCTCCAGCTGCCCTAACAGCCTCTAACCAGGGCAGCCCCGGAGGCTTGCCTTCTTTCCACCCTAAATCCTTCCCACCCCTCCACCTGCCTCTGAGGCTCTGCTGCAACACGAGTGATGGCGGCTGACTGCCTCGCTTTGCCAGCTCTGAGTAAATAGCCTCGGCTGGTCTTCATCTGCCGGGTCTTCGTTTATTTCCACAGTCCAGGGTCTCCCGCGCTTTCCCCATCCTTGCCTCCCTATCTCCTTCACCCATCAGAGCGGCATCAGGAGAATGAATACATTTCCACGCAGGGCTCAGCCACGGCTCTGGAAAATGGTGCATCTGCAGCACCGACACAGAGAACCACAAGACAGTCTCTCCTCACTTCCAAGTCGTGTATGTGACTTTCCCACACAGCATCAATGGTGAATTCTCACTCATTTGAATTGGAGCCACTGGAAGCTCCTCTATACTCATCAAGTATGAGAGCTAAATGAAAAGGAAAGATATTAAGTCGTTGTTTCAAAATGCACCTTTGGGCCTGAGTGTATCCGTACTGTACCCCACAACTTCTACCTGTAGAGCCGACGGGAAATCACGCAGAACGCGGTCCATAATCATTAGGTCCTCAGCCCCGCTGGAGATCGAGTGAGTGAAGCTTTTCAGTAGAGTCTGTGCACACCTAACGCTTCTAATTCTCTGAAAACTGGTGTTCCGATCATGAAGTATGTGCTTAAGGAAAATTATCAAAATACTTGCTGATCCGAGCCCCCGAGTCTCCAAGCATCCGGGGTGAAAGGGCCCTCGGGCTCCTCCAAGCACCGAGGCTCCCCGCCCCAGCCCCCCGGGTGCCTATCCGCGGAGGCGTCCCAGCACCAGCGCAGCGCCTGGCGCTGTGGGAACCTGGGAAACGCTGGGTGGGTTGGGTGAACCACTTTACCGACTATGGACCTAACGACACAAACCACAGGTTAGCTAGGTCAGAGCTAAAGAAAACAAAACTATCTTTAAGCCAAGGCTCTGGCAAGACAGGGAAGCTGATGTGACCTTCTGTGTGAATGTCAGGGCCGGATCAGGCCGAACCAGACCGGGCGGGCCTCCTTCTCTTTTCTATTCCGGGATGTCTAACCTCCTGAACCGTCCACCTGGGTCTCCCTCTGGGGAATGTGGGACACTGGGGCTGCACCGGCCTAGTTCTGGTATGGCTTCACAGGATCCCCTCTTGCCACCTGTCTGAACAATTCATTGATGGGTGAGACAAAGGATGTTCTGAGAGCAATTTCATTCACACAGGAGCCCTTCAGAAGCCCATCCATTTTCCTTGATAAAGGGGTCCTTTAGACTCCTTTATAAATGTCATCTATTTCCTTAACAGACACAGAAACTTCCTTTTTTGTAATTAAAAAGAAGTTAAGCATGTTTTCATGTTGAGCATGTCTCTAATAGTTCGCGATGCATCGCTAATTATCAGAGAAATGCAAATCAGAACTACCATGAGGTATCACCTCACACCAGTCAGAATGGCCATCATCGAAATGTCTACCAATAATAAATTCTGAAGAGGATGTGGAGAAAAGGGAACCCTCCTACGCCGTTGGTGGGAATGTAAATTGGTGCAGCCACTATGGAGAACAGTATGGACGTTCCTTAAAAGACTAAAAATAGAGCTACCATATGATCCAGCCATCCCACTCCTGCATATATATCCAGAGAAAACCATACTTTGAAAAGACACATGCGCCCCAATGTTCATTGCAGCACTATTTACAATAGCCAAGACATGGAAGCAACCTAAATGTCTACTGACAGATGAATGGATAAAGAAGATGTGGTACATATGTACTCAGCCATAAAAGAGAATGAAATAATGCCATTTGCAGCAACATGGATGGACCTAGAGATTGTCATATTAAGTGAAGTAAGCCAACAGAGAAAGACAAACATCATATGATATCACTTACAGTGGAATCTAAAAAAAAGATACAAATGAGCTTATTTACAAAACAGAAACACACTGACAGACATAGAAAACAATCTATGGTTACCAAAGGGGAAAGGGGGGTGGGGGAGGGATAAATTAGGAGTTTGAGGTTACCATATACACACTACTATATATCAAATAGATAACCAACAAAGACCTACTGTATAGCACAGGGAACTATAATCAATCCCTTGTAATAACCTATAGTGGAAGAGAATGGAAAAAAGAAGATATATTGATATATATGTATAACTGAAGCACTTTGCTGTACACCTGAAACTAATACAACATTGTAAATCAACTATATTTGAATAAAATTTTTGAAAAATAAGTTAAATACTGGAGTTCAAAAAGCATTTGAATTTAAATTATTTTTCTTCGTTTTCTTGACATAAACATCAAAAAATAACAGAACATGGCTTAGGACCATTTCAACAATGAACAAAATTCAGTATACAGAATAAAATATCTCAGACATACTGACAAGTTACATTGAAAAAATTGTTAACATTTACCTGAACTGTCCAAGCACCTTCCCAAAATGAAGGCACTGATTACGTCTTTTACCTAGATATGTATTCCCTACCCGCCCCCTCCAACCCGTTTGGCTGTAACCTGGGTGTGTGTGTGTGTGTGTGTGTGTGTGTGTGTGTGTGGGTGTGGGTGTGTGGGTGTGTGTGGGTGTGTGTGGGTGTGTGTGGGTGTGTGTGTGTGTGTGTGTGTAATAGAAGGATGCTTTATAGCCAAAGATTAAAGCTGCAGCAAAGCAGAGACTTTGGACTTTGATCAGAAAATGGATTACATTCCCAGATGAGGCATTTTTTCACTCCTTTCAGGAACAGCTCGGGGCAGAGTCATTTCATTTAGAACTGTACTTTGCTATTAAAGAATCCAGCTACAATTTGTAAAAATTGGCTGTTTACTGATGTACGGGGTCTCTCTGTTCAAAGAAGGAACGCCAGTGAGGTCACCTGGAGTCACCTGGTCCTGCCGATGTACCCTGGGTGCTGTGCTGACCCAGCTCCCTCGGTCCTCAGACATGTCCTACAGACAGGGACCCAGGGTTCTCTGGGCCAGCGAAACACCCAGTTATATGGACCTGTCTGTCAAATTGTGCAGGGTCTGAGATGTTGTCAACTCACAGTTACATGCTTCATATAAATGAACACTGCAGAAACACGAGGCAGCCGGAGTGACCCTGCAGTGTGGGCCCCCAGACCCAGATCCCTGGGCGTGGTGATGAGAGCCGATGGGAACTTTCTACACGTGCCGATGACACCTCAGAGACGCGGGATGGAAAACAAAGGATTCTGTCCGCTTTTGTGCAGGAGAGAAAGGAAGGAGAGAAACCTTTGCTCCTTGGAGATGGGAGGGAAAGGGACCCTGGGTTCTTACCTTGACCTTTTGGAAGGTAAATAAAATATCTGTGGAAGTCAGAGTCTCCTGTGTCTGGGTTTTTATGACCTTGAGATGTTTCCAAAGTCTGGGCTTCATCCCTTTGGGCATGTAGATACCCAGGGAGACTACACTCCAGTTTTCCTGGCACCTGGGGGCTTAACTCCGCGAGCGTGTGTGTGCGTGCGTGCGTGCGTGTGTGTGTGTGTGTGTGTGTGTGATTCTGCAGGGTCAGTCTGGCTATTGACTTAGTCACTGGGCACAGCAATCGGTCACTGGTCCGGCCTGTCTCCTACACAGCCCTGTAGCTGTGCCAGCCACACAGGTAGGGATTATGCTGGCTGGCTTTCTCCGAACATTTCATACTTTTTCCAAAATTTTCATAGGTAAATAGAGAACAGAACATAGAGAACAGAACAGTGACAACTAACTGCACTGCCAGCACAATCCTAGGGGCTCTGCATATAGCATCTCAGCTAATCCTCAGAACAACAGCAAAGAGTAGGCACCGTCATATCCCCATTGGACAGAGGAAGACATGGAGGTTCTGGGTGTAAGCCACTTTCCTAAGTTGCACAGCTGGCCAGGAGCAGAGCTGGATTTGAACCCAGGCAGCCTACACACCATCCCCATGACTTGTAAGCACTGTGTTCTACCACCTGCCCACACTTCTGTTTGCCAGCGAGATCACTCCTTTCATTTTCCCATGTTCTAACTAAAACGGAATCAGACCACCCACTGTCACGCGCTCTTTTCACCCAGCCTATGTGACCTTCTCCGACGGATGCGGTTCACAGTGTTCCTTGCCCCACCGCGATGGGACATGTGACTTCACAGGCACCTGACGCTCTCTGAGATATCAGATGTGGAATTCCAGATTCTGAACCCTAAAGCCTCAGGAAGATTGGGCTGAAAAGGATTAAGACAAGAAGAAAGGTTGTAGCGGAAAGACTGTCTAGTGCCCACCAGAAGGTGGGTGATTGCGTTTTGATGAACCGGGGCCTGTGAACACAAGTGGATTAGCCTGTGGCTGAGGAGAGCACTGAATACAACACAGGATCTCAAGGACCTAAAATGGCTAAATGATGTCACTTTATTTATTTGTTTTAACTTTTTATTTTATATTGGAGTATAGTGATTAACAATGTTGTGATAGTTTCAGGCGCACAGCAAAGCGACCCAGCCATACATATACACGTATCCATTCTACCCCAGACTAAATGATGTAACTTTATTAAAGTGGGTCCCATGACCCAGTTCAAATGAACAGTTTTCTGTCCTTCGGTTCAGTTCAATAAACACTGATGGAGCATGTCTGCTACACAGCAGCTCCTGCAAGACAAAGGGGAAATTCTGATCTCTACTCCCAGGGACCTACAGTCTAGTGGGGAGACAGCCACAGAAGCTGGTAACTTCCAAACTGTACAATCTAGATACTGCCACAAAAAAGACATGCAAGAGGTTTTGTAGGACTCCGGAGCACAGCCATTAGGTCCCCTCAGGGAAGGATCCTGGAGGCCAGAGCTGAGTCTAAAAGGGTGAACAGGAGTCAGCAGGTGATAAAGGCAGGAAGGGTGTTCCAGGAGGGGGGAACAGTATGGGCAAAGGCCCGGGGGTCTGGAGAGGTGACCAAAATAATGCCATTAACGTTTGTTTTTCATGTAAAATATCAAAATATAGACGCCCCAGATATAGACGAGAACAGTTTGCCTTAACGTCCTTTGCATGTACTAACACTGCACAGTTCTCAATAAATCCTAAATTCCATCGAGAAGAAAAAAGTGTTACTTAAACATTCAACAGCTGTTTTAACTACTGTTCTAAGACTGTCTTCCTGTCGGAAGGCAGGCCTTGGATTCTCAACGTCTCAGAGGATGCAGAGAAATAACGAACTTCCCCACGGGTAAAAGGTGCTAGACCAGGGGTCTGCTGGCCCTGGGGCCACGCCTTCTGTCTCAGCGCACTGAGTATGCAAATTAACTGTCAAGGAAAAGAAGTTAAATCAGTGCATGCCATCATGAGAAAGCAAATTAAAAATGCTTATTGTTATCCATCCAACTTACGGGAATCATACAAATGAGCTAAACCAATGGCGGCGATCTGGGGACTTACACTAGGCCGTATTTGTCTTTTCTTTCACAGCTGTAATCCTGTTCCTTTTTGTAAAAATGATCAACATGTACACTGAAAGGCAGGTGGGCAAGAAAGGGGAGGGAGGTGAAGAGAAGCAGACAATGACCTCAGAACATGGCGCTGAGACCTGCTTCCACGCCGGACTCCGCCATTGCCCAGGTCCTGCCTCAGTTTCCCCATCTGTGACATGATGGCGCTGGTGGCCTGAGACTCTGAGGTTTCCTTCAGGTCTATTGCCCCCCGACTCTCCTCTCTGGAGGACAAATTCCCAGGGAGACTCTGCCACAAGAATCAAGTCTCTTCCACACCATGTTCTCTACACGTGCCCAATTTTTCTTCACTTCAGCTTGAAGAGGAGAAAAGGACCAGTTTGAAGGAAATTCAGTATATCTTCACTCAGATGAGAAGCTAACCCCAGATATTTCCCAGAAGTTTCCAGATAGTTACTGAAAGCGGAAATTGCTGAAGTAAAATGTAAACTGTCTTAAAAAACGGCAACAAAGAGATTAGGACAGTAGGATAAACGTGGCAGTTTACAATCTAACTTTTAGACAGAAGATAAAATAGATCCACTATGGGCCTCAAGTTATCTGAATGAATTCTTCATTCTACCTGAATTCAAATGAATTCCAGCTTCTTCTTTGGCTGGGAAAAAAAAAAACAAACCTCTTTGGGATACTAGGTTTGCCCTAGAACATTAATTAATTCCGGAAGGATGGGGACCAACTGCTGAATGACTCAGGTGTTTGGAAGCATCATCATTTCCTAGAAATAGCAACACAAGGGCTGCCATGAGGTAAGCTGACACTGAAGGGCTCAAAGGTATTCTTGGTTTTAATTCTGGATCCTGAAACATCTGCCCCAGAACTAAGAGAAGCCCCACATTTCACAGACCTCATCTCATGTTCTTTGTAAAGTTTTTTTTTCATATTTTGGATCAAACTTTTCACACTCTGGGAAAGCTGGGGTGAACCCATTCCTTCCAAACCCCGTATACCTCTTTCCCCTGACACCATGCTTGGGGTAGGAGACCCACCTTCATGATAGGATCAAACAGCAAGACCAAAGGAGCAGGAAAGCATTGAAACCAAGATGCCAGAAGTTCTGTGTGTGGGGAACTGATGAAAAAGGGCATTTACCTGGTATAGCCCACCCTTTGCATAACTGGTACAACGCAGTACCCCTTGAATCAGAGTTAACTCCTGGCCCTATTAGTTCATGGTTGGTCCCAACAGCAAGGAATCCCAAGCCCACCATCTCCATCCTCGTCGTCCAAGGCACATGTTTAACTTGCCATCACCAAAATACCTTCCTAAATCAGTTTGTTTTTAGGGACTTCCCTGGTGGTCCAGTGGTTAAGACTCTGTGCTTCCACTGCAGGGGGCACAGGTTCGATCCCTGGTCAGGAAACTAAGATCCCACACACACACACAAAAAAAAGAATGCTAAATCAGTTTGTTTTTAGAACGCTCTGAACCTATACACAGCCCAGAATAATTCAGAAGGATGTTATTACAGGATCGTGGAGAAAAACAGAAACGTCTCGGGTAGGGTAACACACTCACTCTGAGAAGGTGCAGGATCGCCAATCCTTCCTCTTTGGAGCGAGTGTGGTACAAATCCGAGCAAAGTGGCTGGAACACATTTGCTTTTGCCTGTGCCTACGTGTGCCAATCCTAGGACAGACCGGATTATCGTACAGATGCTTGTGTCGGGGTTTTGCTTCTGTTTCCATAAATGGTGGGGACAGGAGAACAGGCAAGGACAGAATTGATCGACCCAGCCCACATGGCAAGCCCAGCCCCTCTGCCCACAGCTGCCCAAAGCTGGAGGGAGGTGGGATTGGGGTTTTCTGAACCGCCCTTCGTAAGTTAAGTGGACCGGCTTTGTGGATACCTCCCCTGGAGTCAAATCAAGAAGAAACGACCTGTCTTTAGTACCTTTCCTGCATCTATTTTCTTCGGCATCTGCTGAGTGCTGGGTGTGTGTGTGTGTGTGTGTGTGTGTGTGTGTGTGTGTGTGTGTGTGTGTGTGTGTGTGTGTGTGTGTGTGTGTGTGTGTGTGTGTGTGTGTGTGTGTGTGTGTGTGTGTGTGTGTGTGTGTGTGTGTGTGTGTGTGTGTGTGTGTGTGTGTGTGTGTGTGTGTGTGTGTGTGTGTGTGTGTGTGTGTTGGAGGGGCACACTTCAGGTCAACCCAGGTGACTTCCAGGAGGCTCGTGCGTCAATAAGGCAGCTGCTGGTTTTCTAGGTCCGGGATGATGAGACTCACGTGAAAGTGTTTTCGCAAATGTGGTACCAGGCGGCCCCTACCTTTTCCTGCTGACTCTATGTTGAGTTCGGCCAAAGAAAGATGTCCCTGAGTCCAGACAAAACGAGGAGAGGCGGAAGGAGTGTCCTGATTTAAGAGTCCTTATTACAGCAAAAGAAACCATTCTGAAAAGCAGGTTAGCTACTAAAAGATGGCAAGGAACAGAATAATGACTCTGCCCTAGAAGAGATTTTCCTGCCGGCCTGCCTCTCCGTGCCCTCTCGCACACGGCCTCCGCCTTCAAAGAGCTGCATTGCAAACGGACCCCAGATTGGAGTTGTTTTCTACTCCAGCAGCCCCATGATAACCTCATACTCAAGAAAACCCGCTTAAAAAAAAAAGTCACATGTAAGATGCTTAATTCGTTTTAGACATATCCTAGCTTCTCAGAAGTGGCATTTCAGAAAAAGTAAATAAAACCGGCTGTTCTATTTTTGGTCCTTCTTTAAAGAGCTGCATCCAAATTCCTGCTCTGAATGTCCCTGTGATAGTCTCTTAACCTCTCTGAGCCTTGGCGTCTTGTACATAAAACGGGGATAAAACAGCGCTTCCCTCCAGAGACTGCTGTCGAATCCAAGGCGCTCACGTGTGCGACAGTGACAGTGGACACAGCCCTGACCCCAGACCCGGTGATATTTTATCTTGTCTCAAGGCCCAAGCGGCACAGGTGACCAAGTTAAGGCATAAAAGACACGCAGGTGGGAAAGTCCTACCATGGAGCCCGGCCCCCCAGATGTGAGAAGCACTTTGGGAAGTGGTTCAAATAAAGAGGCGTTTCATCCTTCATCCTGGAAGTGAGCGAGTTCTGTGCTTTGGTTTCTCTGGAAGGAAGTCGGATGTCGGCAGCTACAAGAGCGAGTGGGTTCCAGAAGTGAAAGTGGACAGTCTGTGTTCTGCCTGTGCCTGTCCCTCCACTCCCAGCAACCCCGGGACTCTGGCTCCCTTCCCTGACTGTCACATTGAAGAGCAGACTGCGTGGTGCTCCGAGAGACAGGACGGACCTGGGGGGAGGCTGACCCGTTCAAGCTGCTGGCATTCCCCCTCCCAGTACTTCCGGGCGTGAGCGTACTGGCCGAGGCTGGGGAAAGCCTCATCCTTGCACTGGCTGAATTTCAGCTGAGAAGCAACATCCTCAGGTCTCAGGGAAAAAGGGAAGCACAGAACCTCCTGGAAGGGTCAGCAGGTCTGCCTGGCTGCAGGACCTGGGGCTCCAGGAGCAGGGAGAGGCCCCTTTGCTTTCTGAACCTCTTAATTTTCACCTGGAAAAGGTGAGCTACCTTGTGCTGGATGATCTCTGAGGTCCTGTCTCAGTCCATTCTGGCGGCTATAACAAATGACCAGAGACTGAGTGGCTTAAACGACAGAATTTATTTCTCAGAGTTCGGGAGGCCAGACGTCCAAGATCAAGGTGCCAGCGTGGTCAGTTCTGGTGAGGATTCACTTGCCACCTGCAGGTGGGGGCCTCCTTGTTGTGTCCTCACATTGTGGAAGGAGGGCTACCGAGCTCTCTGGCCTCTTCTTATAGGGGTACTAATCCCATCCACGAGAGCCCCACCCACATGACCTAATCACCTCCCAAAGTCCCACATCCAAACACCATCACATTGGGATCAGGGTTTCAACATATGAACTCTGGAAGAGGCACAAATATTCAGTCCATTGTGGGTCCTTTCCTTCCATCTCTAAACCAACTTATTTTTTCAATTAATTTTTATTGGAGTATAGGTGATTTACAATGTTGTGCTCGTTTCAGGTGTACAGCAAAATGAATCAGTTACATATATACATATATCCATTTTTCTTTTAGATTCTTTGCCCATATAGGTCATTACAGAGTAATGAGTAGAGTTCCCTATGCTATACAGTGGGTCCTTATTAGTTATCTGTTTTATATATAGTAGAGTGTATATGTCAATCCCAATCTCCCAATTTATCCCTCCCTTTCCCCCTGGGTAACCATAAGTTTGTTTTCTACATCTGTGACTCTATTTCTGTTTTGTAAATAGTTCATTTGTACCACTTTTTAAGATTCCATGGGACTTCCCTGGTGGCGCAGTGGATAAGAATCCACCTGCCAATGCAGGGGACATGGGTTCAATCCCTGGTCAGGGAAGATTTCACATGCTGCAGAGCAACAAGGCCTGTGCACCACAACTACTGAGCCTGAGCTCTAGAGCCTGCGTGCCTCAACTACTGAGCCCGCACACAACTACTGAAGCCCACGTGCCTAGAGCCCATGCTCCGCAATGAGAAGCCACCGCAATGAGAAGCCCACGCACCACAACAAAAGAGTAACCCCAGCTCGCCACAACTAGAGAAAGCCCCCGCACAGCAACAAAGACCCAACACAGCCAAAAATAAATAAAATTAAATCTTTTACAAGAAGAAAAGATTCCACATATAAGGGATATCGTATATGTGTCTTTCTCTGTCTGATTTACTTCACTCAATAGGATAATCTCTAGGTCTATCCATGTTGCTGCAAATGGCATTATTTCATTCTTTTTAACGGCAGAGTAATAATCCATTTTGTGTGTGTGTGTGTGTGTGTGTGTGTGTGTATACACATACCACATCTTCTTTATCCATTCATCTGTTAATGGACGTTTAGGTTGCTTCCACGTCCTGGCTATTGTAAACAGTGTTGCTATGAACATTGGGGTGCATGTATCTTTTTGAATTATGTTTTTTTCTGGATATATGCCCAGGAGTGGGATTGCTGGATCATATGGTAGCTCTATTTTTAGTTTTTTAAGGAAACTCCACACAGTTCTCCACAATGAAAACCAACTTATTAACCAGAATCGGCATATTTGTGTGTGTCCAGTCCAAAGACTAAACTCCTGGTTCCACTGAAAATCAGGAGACCCTTGCTCTGTAAGGAATTCGGACACAGGAGGAAAGTCACAGGATTCTTCCAGGGTGGTCAGAGCTGAGTCCCAATTCCACAGGCCAACCCTCTTTAGAAAGAAACAAAAGGTCACAAGAAATAGCACATCACGTTCATCGTGGTGAAATGCCCCACACAACCCATAAGATCTTAGCATTCGTGGGAACATGCTGAGTCTATCTGATTTAGTTTGAATTTTCAGATACCAAATGTTATCGGGCTACTTTGTTCTTATAAATGGCAAAAGCTTTCGAAAGCAAACTGCAAGCCCAAGCCACCGCCAAGATGTTCCAAGTGTTTGGCTTCTATAGTTGAAGGATTTCACTTTTTCCCATGACGTTAGCTTTCAAGAGAACGCTGGCCTATATTGTGTTTTTAATTGCTAGCGTGTACCTTGTGTGAGAGAAAACCAAGTACTTCATTCAGAAAGAAGTCACCTGGGGGCTGGCGTTTACCCAGCTGGACATGGAGGAACTTGAATGACGAGCTGGCCACGACAGCAAGTGATAAGAAGAGTACTACAACTCTTCAGTTTCATGGAACTCCTTCACGAACATTCTCTCCTCTTGGTTTTCCCCCTTCAGTATCAATGCCTCCCTGTTAAGATGAAGAGACTGAGTTTGGGTGTGTATGTGACTTGCCGAGGTCACTTGGCCACAGCGACCGTGTCAGGCAGGGTGTCAGGGCTTTCTGCTGCGGGCCACAAGCTGTCTTCACTAAGTCACTGTCAAATGCTGCTGACTCACCATAAAAAACACTGAAATCATGCCATTTGCAGCTACATGGATGGACCTAGAGATTATCATGCTAAGCGAAGTAAGTCAGACAGAGAAAGACAAATATCATATGATATCACTTATATGTGGAATCTAACATATGACACAAATGAACTTATCTGTGAAACAGAAACAGACTCACAGACACAGAGAACAAACCTGTGGTTGCCAAGGCGGGGAGGGAGGTGGTGGAAGGATGGAGTGGGAGTCTGGGATTAGCAGATGCAAACCAGTATACAGAGCAGGGATAAACAACAAGGTCCTACTGTAGAGCACAGAGAACTCTATTCAATAGCCTCTGATAAACCATAATGGAAAAGGATATGAACAAGAATGTATATATATGTGTAACTGAATCACTCCACTGTACACCAGACACTAATACGACATTGTAAATCAACTATACTTCAATAAAAAAAGAAAAAAATGCTGCTGGCCCATATGGCGATGGCCACCCCATGCTGTGATTTAAAATCAGGTCAGAGGTCAATGCTGCCACATGGAAGAAAAAGGCTGCAGGCTTTTACAAGTATCTCGTATAAACAGGTTGCAATATACATATTGGAGCTGCCAACCTGAGACGTTAGAAAATACAAACACAGCCTCACGTGAGTTCCTCCTAACGATGCCACCCCACAACCTGAGGGATGAGACTCTGCGGCTTAACAGAGACAAGAACTTAGACACGTGGCACGACGGAGACCAGGGTTTGGTCCACAAAGCAGAGGTTAGACAGCTGGCCACTCTGAACAGCCGACCAGTGCAAACACAGCACAGTTTTGGAGAAACTGGGAACACAGAGGGAACTATTCTTCTTTTTAAAATATAGGCATGCCCCACAGGTTCCCAGGTCTTTGCAGGAAGGGGCCATCCCAGCCTCTGGAGCTGGTTAGCTGCAGCTTCTCCTGTGTGCTTGGAGAACGCCACCAGTCGAGGGCCGGCGGGGAGATAAGACAGGGGAGAAACAGGCCACTCCCACCCAGTAACTCCATATGGACCCGACAGCACAGGTCCAGATAAATGGGCACAAGCTGGGCGGATGTCTCACTGCCCAGACGTGGGTGTCTTCTCAGAGCACAGGGGATGGTGGCCTGGCCCTGGGCAGCCAAGGTAGAGGCAATGGCTGAGGACCCGCCAGGGCAGATCCAGCCGAGAGAACCTCCCAAGGAAGTGCTTGGACATCCAGGATGAAGACGAGTGATGAGCTGCCCCCAGGTGGGGAGGTGGCCTGAGTTGCCGGCGGCCCCCGCGCAGGAAGCCGGGTGCTACTGAGCTTCCTCAGACACCGCCGAGCTGATTACACCAGCGTCCACGGTCTACTCTCGTTTCTTCCACTGAGCCCTGTGATCGCCTACCTGCCGGCCCTGCACAAGGTGTGGGGTGCAAGGGGGCTCGCAGACCAGCCTGAGCCCAGGCTCGGGCACAAGAATGACACGCACACACGTGGACCAGGGCGATGATCCGGGTCGCCGGGTCCAAACCGAACTGTTAGAGAGTCACGGCTGCAGCCCTGCCCGGAAGCATCCTGTTAAGTCACCTGAGAGCAAGTGAAGGGCTCAGAGCTCCGAGAACCAAGAGTCAGCCTGCTGAGGGGTGAGTGAAGGCCGAGAAGGTGAGAACGCACACCTGAGCTAGTGGAGGAGTCAGGACGGGGATGTGAGATGCAGGGGAGGGGTCTGTGCTCATCAAGGCCACCTGCATTTAACTCTAAAATCGAGGGGTCTTGGGCTTCCCCTGGACACAGCCTCCAAACGTGGAGCCTTTCCAGATCCAATGAAAGTAAAGGTGACAGTCCCAGGGCGGAGGTTTTCTCTGAGCTGCCACCCCATGTTGGTAAACCTGGTGCGTGGAGGTGAATGACAGACTCCCAAAGAGGGACTGTGGCGGGTGACAAGTGCTTCCAGGATCCCAGGACCAGGCAGAACGAGGCCGCTTCGGCCCCTCAGTGTCGAGAGCTGAGAGGCAGAGGCTGGAGTGGACACACTGGGGGGAAGTCCCAAAAGTGGCTCAAACATCAGAAGCTCTCTTGACCTCAAATGAAATCAGTTTGTCTTGAGCCATAAATCCAAGTGATTATTATCGCCCAAGGGCTACACAGGATCGGCAATAAAAGAAAGTTCTCTAGCTGGAGAGAGAGTAAAACCTCGACAAAACCCCTGTGCAAATTTGCCGTGAATGAGTTTCTCTCTCTGTCAACGTAAAAGGGAAGGGAGGGTTTTAGAAATAAAATCCTCCCTGACCATTAAGAACGCCTTGGTGAGGTGAAGAGTAATCTCTGCTTTGCGTCTTTGGAGGAACTGATAGCCCAGAGTGACACAACAATTTGCTCTTGGCAATATTCCACCCCACCACAAACACACACCAATACTGGGGGTTTTAAATTGTTTTCACAGTTTTAGTAGAACACGATCTCCAGGGAAACAGGCATCTTAGGTAGTAAATGATGACAACACCATAGGCCATGTCTTTTTATTTAATTTGTTAATTCTTTTTTTTTTATTTATTTTTGAGGAATTCTTTTATTTTTTTTTAGTTTCCTTTCTTTTCCTGCAACAAGAGAAGCCACCGCGGTGAGAAGCCCAAAGCCAACCATACTCCCAATTTCATACTGGAGTAGAGTTGATTGACAATGTTGTGTTAGTTTCGAGCACACAGCAAAGCGATTCAGTTATACATGTAGCTATTCTTTTTTTTTTCTTTTTCTTTCGGAGCTTGGCATGCGGGATCCTAGTTCCCTGACCAGGGATTGAACCCATGCCCCTGCAGTGGTAGCGCAGAGTCTTAACCACTGGACTGCCAGGGAAGTCCCCATGTACCTACTCTTTTTCAAGTTCTTTTCCCATTTAGGTTATTATAGAATATTAAACAGAGTTCCTCGTTGGTTATCTATTTTTATATATAGTAGTGTGTACCTGTCAATCCCAAACTCCCCATCTATCCCTCCCCTGGACCCTTCCCCTCAGGCCATGTCTTTTGTAGATGGTACAAATGGGGGTGTTGATGTGGAAAATCCATGATTTGTTGGATCAACTCAGCAGCCGGATGGGCTCTTCCCTGTCTCACTCCAACCCACCTCCTCCCAAAAACTTCTCAGGCTGCGAGGCAATGTCTGACCCTTCCCCCACTCTGACAACATGCAGGCTGACTATTCACACTGCGATGTGTACATCTATCATGCTGCCTATTTCTTTCTTTTTTTTTTTAAGGGCATACAGGGTTTTTTTGAATTAATTAATTAATTTTTTGGCTGCACTGGGTCTTCACTGCTGCGTGCGGGCTTTCTCTAGTTGCGGCGAGTGGGGGCTACTCTTCGTTGCGGTGCGTGGGCTTCTCACTGCGGTGGCTTCTCTTGTTGCGGAGCACGGGCTCTAGGCGCGGGGGCTTCAGTAATTGTGGCACGTGGGCTCAGTAGTTGTGGCTCACGGGCTCTAGAGCGCAGGCTCAGTAGTTGTGGCGCATGGGCTTGGTTGTTCCAAGGCACGTGGGATCCTCCAGGACCAGGGGTTGAACCCGCGTCCCTGCATTGGCAGGCGGACTCCCAACCACTGCGCCACCAGGGAAGTCCCATGCTGCCTATTTCTAAATAGGCCTTAAACTTGCAAAACGGAACAGAGGAAAAATTGAAGCCTTCTAGTTCTGAAATTGAAATAATACTGGCATTCTGTAGATAGCACTAAAGATAAATCTGAATTTCACCGAAATGGGCTATTAGTGAGGATCAATGATTAGGCACCAGACTCGAAATGGAATTACCCTGTCCCTGGGAACTTCCTTGAAACATTAGATTTTCTTCTCTGAATTAAGGCGAAAAAATGTGATTAACGTGTTTTATGTGTTTCATCCATCCCATTTGCTTTCCTGTCTTCTCTCGCAGAATTGGAAAATTTCATACAGCAAACTCACATTTCAGCTCTGCTTCGTGAAATGCACGAAGTCTTTGTTTAACTGACTCCTGTATATGCAGAGATAGAACGTCTGTCAGAGTAAAAACTCTGTGGATCCCAGAAACAACAAAGCTCCTTAGAAACGCTTGGGCAGCCCACTGTCTGACTGGATTGAGGAGGGTCTGGTAGACTGTCTCCTCCAAGTCTCCTTGGAAACAGATCACTGGAGGGGTGTGTCTCCTAACACCCCTTCAGAACTCTTTGGAGATTACTGCAAGGTTGGTCATGTCTAGTTAGTTTTCACGGAGAGCCTCCATTTCAAATATTCTCTTGTGTGTCCTCACAAACCACTGAGACACTCCAAGAACAATTATCGTGGACTATTACATGGCCATTAAAATCATGTTTACCCGGAACGTTCAATGCATTGGAGTTTGGTTAAGACACGGAGACACGGCACCCTTCCACACTGTTTTAGCCATATACCTTAGCAGCATCTATCAATCTTTCCAAGAGGTGTGCCCCTTTACCCAGGAATCCCCCACTGGTAGTCCCTGAGAACAATCTGAAATGTAGCTGAAGATATACAGATCAGGAAGTTAATACCAACACTGTGGGCAACAGTCAAGAAGTGGAAACAAAGCACAATAAATGTTTAACGGTAGGGAATGGGTTAAATGAATTGTGTCAGCCACACTTTTGAATATTACTGTGGAACCTTTAAAAAGAATAGATATAAGAAATGACCAAAAAAACCACCTCATGCCACACACAAAAAAAGTCACTAAATAAAACGCATAGAATTAGTTCTGTTGGTTTCAAAAGAAAATGTACAGATATGGGTATATATGTAAATGCAGCGAAAATGACTAGCAGGTTACACCCCCATGGCTAACAGCAATCACCTACTGAGAGGGGTGGAGAGCTGTGGGATGCATCAGTTAGGATGCTTTTGGCTACAACTAACAAAAAACCCAACTCGACCTGCTTTAAGGGGTCAGGAAGGTTTCAGGATCTCCCAAACGTCCTAAATCAGAGACTCCTCTTGGGTAATTCGGAAGGTCAAGGGCACTGTGGAGGCCCCATTCTTCACCTTTGCATTCTTCCCCAGGTCAGTTGGGACCTGGCCCAGCCTGCTCTGGTGGCTGACAGCTGCCCCACTTACAGGCATTGTGTCCGTAAGAAGAAAAGCTGCCACTTCCTCCCACGCCTCTTTTTAAGAGTCAGGGAAGCCCTCCAGTAACCCACCCTCACGTTTGATTGGCAAAGATGAGTGCCATCTGCTCACCTCGAGCCAATCACTGGTGAGGACAACAGGCCATGCCCCTGTTTGGGTTGCTCAGCCAATCAGGATTTGGTTGCTCAGCCAATCAGGATTTACCCCTGAGACATGTGGACTAGGGTTGATTCCTGAATGAAACCAGGTTTCTATCCAGCAGAAAAAAGGGGGTGATGGTTAGGTAGGACCAGACAGCAAAGCGGATCTTTTTCTTTTCACTAAGAAGTAGTTGTGGATTATTTGAAAATTTTAAAAGATTATATTATTTTTAAAAATCTAACATTAAAAAAAATAATTCTAATGCATAGAAAAAAGACTGAAGGGAAACACCTCGAGATTGTGGGTAATTTCATTTTCTTCAGTCTTTTCTACATTTGCCAAAAATTAAGTATACTTTCGTAACAGAAAAATAACTTTTACAATGTTCTCCAGTTCTCAGTATTTTGACTTTCAAAGGGGCGCAGATATCCCTCGAGACATTGCACAGCGCCACTTTGGGTTCAGAAGAGGCTGGAAGTATCGCGCAGCTCAGCTCTGTCACCTGCCTTCCTTTAGGAGGGCTTGTGTCCACCGGAAGCCCAGACGATTTTCAGTGACCTGGGACATAACCCTCCACTGCCTTCAGCAAAGTAGCGAAATGCATAAAGTCAGGGCCCTGGGTCCCACCTCCTACCCTCGGGCCCCGCCTCTGCTGTGATCTCCATTTTAAGTGTTCAGATGCTCCCTGCCCCGCCTTCCCTCCCTTGTTGCCACACCCCCTCCCCGAGGTCTGCTTTGGCTCCACTCACTGCTCTATTCATCCTTCCCTCACGCATATCACAGGGTCACACAGGCCGTTAACATTCTCTCGCGCTTGGCTTTCAAGGTTTATTTGGGCAGGGCATGGGGTAGGAATGGGCGCAGAGAAATCTCCTTTGCAAATAATAAGTGGAACTCTCAAACATACACATAGGAGCAGCGTGGGCTGAAGTACTTAGAGGGCTACCCAGACTACCCCTCCCAAAATCAGGGTGCAGGAGACTGCTACCTTGCAAAATCCATCTTCCCCAGACGTCAAGAGGAAGCAATCGCCTCAGAGCATGAAGTACAAAGCGCTGGGTGGGGGCTTCCCTGGTGGCGCAATGGTTGAGAGTCCGCCTGCCGATGCAGGGGACACGGGTTCGTGCCCCGGTCCGGGAAGATCCCACATGCCGCGCAGCGGCTGGGCCCGTGAGCCATGGCCGCTGAGCCTGCGCGTCCGGAGCCTGTGCTCCGCAATGGGAGAGGCCACAACAATGAGAGGCCCGCGTACCACAAAAAAAAAAAAAATAAAGCGCTGGGTGGTGAATTCCCACCCGCCCCGCACTGCCTTCAGGGAGCTCAGATTAAGGGCTGACGGATGGCTCTGACCCTTAAAAGGGCTTGGCCAGGGACACACCAATGCCCTTCCCTCCAAAACATATTTTTAAGGCGTGCCTGACTGCCACAAACACCAGTCGGTCTTGATCAACAGAACCTACAGGGTGAGTACCAAGAACAGTCTCAGGTAAACATATTGCTAGAAGAGTATCACCAAGGCTCGCCAGAAGCCAGGGCCCTGCAGGGGAAAAGTGGAGATGTGGGTGCTTCCCATCATTCCACTGTGCATCCCATTAACTTGCACAGCTGCCCACCCTCCATCCCCAGGCAGGGTTCTCTACTGCCGACCTTGGGTTTGCTGATTAACCAAATGGAATCTCTTAATTGGTGAACCACGCACGAAAATATTTTTAGGACCCTCTTCTCCTCCTTGCCTCGCAGCCATCAGCAGTAGTAAAAGCAATCCCTTTTGTTATGCCTTACCTGTGTCCTTCACTGGTCATCCTACCAACTTGGCGAGGCAAGCATTCTTCCCGTTATTTTTTCTGACCAGGACACTGAGCCTCAGGGAGGTTAAAAAAAGTTGCCCCAAGTCACACAGTAGCTGAGCCGGGAGGCTACCCCAGGTCTGTCTGATTTCAATATCTGCATTTTGTTTCCTGGCGAGTCACAGAGCTTTCCATCTAAAGAAGACTAGAGATCCAGGATGACCAACGTGAGAGCCCTACCAGAAAAAGCCCCTTTCCTCGGCCCCTCTCTGGCCACACGGCTGAAGAGTGGTGTTCCAGGGTCTCATTTCAGTCTAGAAAGAATCTCCCTTCCTCATTTTAGCTCCTTGAGGGCAGGCTGGACCCCTGTGCTTTCTTCCCCCGTCACCTGGGCCTACTATGCAATAGATGCTTGGTCAACACAGGCTGAACTGAATTAAGAATATTCCAGAAACTTCTAGTGTGTCACAGCCTCCGGAGCACCTGGGATCTTGTAAGAAATGCGGAATCTCAGGCCCCAACCCAGACCCAAGGTCCCCAGACAATCAATGCCACGCGCTATAAAGTGTGACACGTGATGTTCCGCACCCTCCACTTTTTTTTTAATATACCTTTGTTTGTTTGTTTTTTCACACCAACACAGAAGATAAACTTTCATTTCCATTCCGAGTCATCATACGGAAACCACACACTGTCTTATGACCCAAAAAACTTCAAGTGATCTCTGGGGGAACTTTACCTAAGAGATTACTTTGCTTAAAATGCCAAGTGATCCCCAATTTCAAAGAATTCCGTGAGAAACAGTAGCGCCTTAGATAAAGACTGCATTAAAAACAAATTCCCCCTTTAAGTATGTTCACATTTAGTGAGTGTTTATTTAGTGCTCTAAGGTGCTATTAATCATCTTCATATTTAAACTAGAATTACTCAGAGTTGAGTACCCCATTAGCATTCAGCAATTTCTACCCTTTGGATAACTGTCATCGACAAGTCAGCTCATTTCCTCCACCTACTTATTACTGAGCACTGATGATTAGCAAGGCCTCCGAGGGACGAGATGCTGGGGGGAGTATGACTGTGGCGGTCCCTGACCTCCTATCTTTGCTACACATAGAATGAAGATCAGGGACATGCTAATCAAATATTTCTGTTAGCAAATAATGCATATCATTTCCACTATTTAAATGCAAAACTCAATTAGATGCTTCTCTGATGCAGCCAATTACACTGTTGCTGTAAGAAAGCCAAGAATCCGGTGTCACTGGGCTATTTTCAACACCTCATAATCTGACCTCACTTGGGAAAGAGATGCCACCCTGCGCATGGTATCAGCATGGGACAGTCGGTGCCTGGATCACCATGGCAAAACTGACTTTTCACGGAAAGAATAAAATACATACTTGTTTTAGAAATTACGAAGAAGGACAGCCCTCTGGAGGCTTAAGGTTCAAAAGCCAAACTTACGAAAAATTACTATAAAGGTGGTGATATAAAGAGCATATGCATGCATTGTTATTTTAATCGGAAAGAAATCACTAACTTTGAATGTTTAACCTAAAAACTAGTAGCAGTGCTAAGAGCCAGCTATAAAGATTACCAAGAGTTAAGAAAGATTGTTCCAAAAATAAGACGAGTTCAACTTCATAACGACACACATCAGATGATGTCGTCATTTTAAACTATTTTTTAAATCATTTTCATAATTAAATAGCCAGAAATAGTAAAAAGGGGCCCAAACGCTTACAAGAATCAAACGAGCTTAAAAACAATTGTCATTTTCTACAGAAAGATGAATTCTTGAGTCACCATCTGAACACTCGCTTCTCCAATCAGGGAATTTTTTTCATCACACTAATTAGTGAAGCCTCACTTGGTTATTTTCTTGGCATGTTTAACTCTTTGGGGGGTAACGTTTTATTAATAACATATTTCCTCTGGAATATATTCCCTTCTCTGGCCTCCATGGGAGTCAGTACGGGGAGCAGTGAGAATAAAACTGATTCTACGTCTGCTACAGTGGGACAGATCAGCAAATAAACAGAGGCATCGATTTCCAAGAAGAAAATGGCTAAAACCAGCATATTTACAATTCTTCTAATCCACACTCCACATCTCTCCGTGAGACGGAAGACAATTATTGAAAACCTTTACGGTGCACACTTTATTTTTAACTAAATCTTTAGGTAGACTGCTGAGAAATGCCAATACTTCTACCGGTCTTGGTTCAGCTGTGCAGTCAAACAGATTTTTTGCTTTTGCAAAATAGTGGCCCAAGCCTGAATAGCTCATTTAAACATCATATGTATTGGGGAGTTATTTTAAAATACATTTGGGGGTTATTTTTGGCAAACTTCTCCTTCAAGAAATCTTCTGGGAAGAAAGACACAGCTACGACTTGCCCTTGAATTCTGAACTAGCACCTCCCAAGGAAGAGCAATTAAAACTTGCTGTGTTTTAATGCAAGTCATAATGAGTTGGTCAATTCACTGATCAGGGACTGAGTTAGCTAGTGTCCGACAGACAGAGGGATGGACAGGGCTGAACCCTACCAGGAACTGCCTTAGAGCTAATTATCTGGGAAGTCCAAATGGGGAAAACCCTTCTATTAAGGAAAAGAAGATTTGGGTTCTGAATAACCAAGAATGACCAGTTCGTCTCTGCTAATTAAGTTAATAACTACTCAATATTTTACCTTAAAGAAACAGGCCAGTCAATTTAATGAATCAAAGGTGCATGTACTTAAAAGACGAAACTCGCCAAGCTCTCCCCTTTCGGACCCCTTCTGAACACCTGTTGAACTCAGGGGCTTTTAACTTTCCGAACTAAAACCTCCTGGATACAACCTTGGGAGCTTTTAGACTTTCTGGAAGTGCGTACGTATTTTTAAGGTTTCCATCTTGCTTCATCGACAAAACTGGTTACTAATTATTTATGAACCACAAGCCTAAAAACAAACTTTCTTACCTTGAGCAGTTAAGCAGGGGCAGGCAGAGGAGAGGGGCTGGTTTTTAATTTGGCCCCTTGGTACCCGTCCCTACCCCCCTTCACCACCACCACCCTCGTTACCGACCCCGCGGCGCTCTACGGAAAGGTCAAAGGTAAGCCTCCCTCCTCGCCTCTGGGAGGGGGCACACCTCCCCACAAAACAACACCCTGGCATCCAACCTGAGGAGCTCCGGGTGGCACGGCGGCGCGAGGGGCTGAGCCACGCGCTCTCCGGGCGTCCAGGGGTCAGGCTCGGCACCCATTCCAGCCCGGAACCAATTCCGACCTAGGTGGTGACCGGGGCGCGCACGGCACTCTCCGGGGGTCCGCGACGCCCCACGCTCCGGGGAGCGGCGCGCGGTGGGGCTCGGGGAGGCCAATGGGCGACCCTCGAGGCTGCTACCCGGGCACGGCCTCCGCCCACCCCGAAGGTACTCTCAGAGCACCCCAGACCCTGAGGTTCGGGGTGTCTCGTCCTCTGCCTCTTTGGCGAGACGCACCCGGCGCCCACCCGCCCGGCCGCCGCTGCGGTCCCGCAGGACGCGATGTCCCCGCCGCGAGACTCGGGACTGGGGGTGGGGACCCAACCGCCCCGCGCCCCCGACCCCCGCACCGCGCAGCCCCGGGCCCAAGCGTCCCTCCTCACCCCGCGTGTCCACCGCGCCGGCGAGCAGGTGACGGAGTCCCGCGACCCCACGCGCACGTCCTCCCACCCGGGCCACCCGCGTCCCGGGGTGCGACCCTTACCTCGGAGCGGGCCGGGGCGGCCCTGCGGGGCCGGGCGCGGACTGGGCCGGGAAGACGCGCCTCCCGCCGCCGCCGCTGGGAGCCGAGGCGGCGAGCGGGCGCGGCGAGCTCCTCCCGGGCGGCGGCGGGAGGCGCTGCTCTAGCAGCCGCCGCCGCCGCCGCCGCCGCCGCGGCTGCGGGTCTCGGAGCTACGCGGCCGCGGCTCCCGGGCCGCCGCCGCCGCGGGTTCCCTTGGCTCCTGCAGGAGGCCCGCTGCTCGCGCGGCAAACTCTTCCGCACGCAGCGCCGGCGGGGAGAGCTGCGGCCGCCTCTTCCCCCTCCCCCTCCCTCCTCCCGCCTCCTCTCGGTCCTCCTCCTCCTCCTCCACCTCCGCCTCCTCCTTCCCTCCGCTGCCGCCGCCGCCGCCGCCGGCCGGGTCTCTCCTGGCCGCACGCCGGGCCTTGGCCGCGACCTAGCCTGGGCCAAGCACCTTGCGCGCCGTACGGGCAGATGGACCCCCGGACCCCCAGCTTCCCTGGGCGGCGCAGACACCCGCGCCCCGAGGCCGCCACCACCTCCGCTGGGCTGCCGGGGACGCGCGGCGGGGTCCGGCCGGGGGCGAGGGGTCGGGGCTGGGCGCGGGGCGGGGGCGGGGATGTGCTTAGAGGGAAACTGGCCCGAGGGAAGGCCGGCAGATGCGGGCTGCCGGCTGATGTCCCGTCAAAGTTGTCAATGGGGGTGGCAGGGAATCTTCCTCCCCTGCCCCGTGCCGACCCTCGCCCTGCCCGCGGCCACCCCGCTGTCCCGTGCGCTGGGGGACGAGCGCGCCACCGCGGTTCCCTGCACGCCGTCCTAGCGGGGCGGGCCTGCTCGCGGAGCCCCAGCCAGGGCACCAGGCGCGTCTCTGCGCGCCGACCACTGCGCTTTCTCAATGAGAGGCGGCGAGGGTCGGGGAGACGCCGGCGAGCTTGGTTCGCGGAGGACCGCCTGCTGGGGAGGAATGATCGCTGTTTTTTTCAAGGCGAACGTAGCTGGTCCGGAAAATGGGTCAAGGATGGAAAGGAGCGGGCTCATTGCCCCCCTCCTAAGCAGAGGCTCGAGGGGTGGGGGACCGTGGCCAGGAGCGCGCACCCGGAGCTCCACGCGGCCGCTCCCTCCCCTCCCCCGCTGCCCTCCTCTCATTTTGCACCAGTGCAGGAAATGTTCCACTGACCTACATATTTTTCCAAACATACGTGACCTTTTTTTTTTTTTTTTTTCCCTCTGTGGGAGGAGACAGGCGAGAATCCAAGAAAAGGAGAAGCTGGAGCGGCGCGCGCGAGGAAACAGGGAGGCTTTCACCGAACACAGACACGTGCACATAAATAGTCCCAGGAGCCAAGAGCTGCTGTTCCATAGTCTGCTGGGCTCCGAGACAGAGTCGGGTGGGAAGGGGAGACCCCGCGCCCCGCCAAGGCCCGGATCGGTGACAAGCTTCCCCTAGCCTAGCAGACCCCACTCCATCCTCGGCGGCGGCGTTCCCCACGTGGAGGCGCCTGGCGAGAAGCCCAAAGGAGGGGCGTAGTCTCCTACCCCCGGGAGGTCCCCCTTCCCAGACATCACAGTGGTACAGTGCCTGGCGCAGCGCTCTGCGCCCAGCAGCCTTTTTTTGGATGTCCCTGGGTCCTTCGCACATTCCTGCAAGTAGCCCTGGAGAGGAAAGCGCCCCCACCGGTCCTTTTCCATCACACTCCTGTTTTGCGGCCAGAAGGAATCTCCTAGGGCCTTTCCTCTGAACATTAGACGGGGCCCCCAACTCGGTTCCAGGGCCCTGGCTTTATTCTCCCCCGGCTCGAGTTCAAGACAAACCCTGTACCGCGCAGACCCGACCCACAACGCCTTATTTGGGCATGCAGCGCCGCACTGTCAATTAGATCAAAACGCTCACACAGAGCTCCTTTTTCCCCCCTGTAAAGTAGGTCATTCTCTTTATTTCCCTCTTGTATTATTTTTGTCTAATTCTCCTCCTGAAAAATAATCAGCTGCAGGAGCCTTGCGCATCCTGAGAAGCTGTTATTCTTAGGCTTGCTTCTGACTTGGAGGGCTTTTCAAGGAGGAGGAGGACGCGTTTGGCACGTTGTGGTCTTGAAGTACCTCCCTTTCCAAAAGGAGAACATTTTAAAACTTTATTTTGCTTTGTTCTTTTATCCCCTCCCTTTACTTCGGCCAAGTATGTTTTGCCCTGCCCTTAAAGCATGGCCGTGACTAATATCTACTAAGGGATAAAGTTGTGTGCCTTTAACCGGATTTAATGCAGAATTTAAAGCCACCTCCCTTCCTTTCTGGCTTTGAAAACGATTCCAGCTCCCTCCTCCTTCTCCCGTTTGGGAACTAGTTGAACAATCGTTAAACGATCTTTTAGGAAACAAATGGCCTACAGAAATAACACAGCAAGTAATTCCACATTGCAACAAATATTTTTGCTATGGTCTGTTTTTACCTGTTGCCTGGTAGGATATCCTATTAAGTGTGTGGTTCCTGCCTTTTGATCACGAGATGTTGTATACGTAGTTGTACTTATTCCAGACGCCATCCCATCTCTTAATGTTAATTCCACTGGGGTAGGACACCTGTCTGACCATAAGGGGGAGTGGAGTCTGCAGCAGAGAACCCAGTCAGGACCAGAGCACATCATGCCCTTTCCCCAAATGTAGACAAGAGTCAAAGAGGGAAGTTTACCTCCTGTTCATTCTTTGCGTTTGGCAGTTCAGTTCCTTTTATTGGCATTTGTTGAAGGCTCGTCATGAATCAGGCTGGGCTTGGCCTGTGTGGGATGGAGGGAAATTTGATAGCAGTTTATGTCTGTACAAGAAGGGTTTACAATGTAAAGGCAGGGATAAAGATGAAGCCAGAAGAATCAGGATGGGCTTTCTGGAGGTGGTGACATTGCTGCTAGAATTTTTCTTCGACCAGATAACAGAGTCTCATTGGATCAAAATCTATGCATTACTCAGAATGTACAGCATAGAACAAAGGAACCATCTCAAAACTGCATTGCCAATTTGGGGAAATTCTGAAGTTTCACGTGATTCGTCCTTTAAAAGAACATGGCTTTATTGAGTGTATGGTGCAGTGATATGTCCGGGAACCCCAGCTATTTTTCAAAAAGTGAATATTTATGGAGGGGAGGATCAAATTGTTTCACTCTAGTCGGTTATGTCAATCTATGAAGATAGCAGAGAAACAACTGAAAGTTTTTTCAGTCTAATCGGATATCCTTTTCCCTCATAGAAGTTGTGGCATATCCTAATTAAAAATATTTAGCCAATTAAATTCTCAAAGTATGTACAGTAGAAGTGTCCATATATAGTGCTACACACAGGTGGAAGGTGTGGATGGTTACAAGAACTACAGCACTAGCTCAGGGCCCCATATTAGGCATTTATAGTTGGTAAATTAAACACACACTTTAGGAGAAACAGCAAGGACAGTGTTCTATGCCGGATGACATCATCTCGTGTTTTTTACTAATTTTAAGACAGAAGAGCCTTCTTTTTTCTTTTTTGTACGAATGCCCAGAAGTCCTTTTATGGAGTCTTACCTCTGAGTAGCGGTTTTCGCTTAAAAAGAAAAAATCCCCACAATTCTATACATCATCAAGTAGAATAACATCGCACTAGGGAAGACAATTGTTGCAACTGAGGCAGAAGGGAAAGTTGGGTTAGAATAAGGATGAAGAAGAGACCTCAGAGCCCATAACTGGAGACTGAATACTCAGAGGCCAGGGCTGATGAGAGAAGAAAGGTTCAAGAATGTCCACCTGCCTTTGGTTAGAACTTGAGGTTAGGATTTGAATGCCTTGGTTCTGCAGAAGCTTCATAACGAGAGAAAAGTACGGGCTAGGGATTCGGTCACTGCAGCAGGCTGGGCCTGAGGATGCCACCAGGAGAGAATCAAGGCCTCATGCAGCTTGCCTGGGAGAGTGAGGGCTGGACTTGGCATTGGTGCCTGTTAGATCATGTGGCTGGCAAAGCAAAGAATGAAGTAAGATTCCCTTACAAAGCTGGCATGGAGGGCCCAGGGAGAAATCTGGGCTGGTGGAGCCTGGAGGTGACAGAGCCTTAAAGCCTCAGCTAATCCCCACTAGTTAATTGCAGTGCTTCTGAGGACACACCACACACACACACACACACACACACACACACACACACACACACACACACCGGAAAAAGAGGTGGCAACACTATTGACAATATAGGCACTTGAGAATAATCTTTCCTTACAGTTAAGCCGCCTGAGGAAGTCCCTTCATGTACCTTTTCTCTAATAAAGTTTGATTTTAGGTCCCATTTATTTCTCTTCTAAGAGAATCTTTAAAATATATATATGTGTGTGTGTGTGTGTGTGTGTGTGTGTGTGTGTGTCATCTTGGGCATGTTACTTAACTTCTTGTCTCATTTGTAAAATGGGATAGTAGTAGTACTGTTGGGCAATTATGTGAGATAGTATATGTAATCTAGAGCACTTGGAATGGTATATGGTTCAACCAAAGACTATATGTGTGTTTGCTTTCTTCATGGTATTTTATTGTATATATGCAATATAATTAATTTAGTTTCCAAAACAAAGAAAAATAGTCTTTAATTTTAGAGCACTTTTAGGTGAGCACCAAATTGATCAGAAAGTACTGAGTTCCCATATACTCCCTGCCCCCTGCCCCACCAGAGTGGTACGTCTGTTACAGTCCATGAACCTCCACTGACACATCAGTATCACCCAGATCTCTAGTTTCCATTAGGGTTGACTCTTAGGGTTATACTTCAATAGGTTTGGATAAAAGTATAGTGACTCGCATCTGCCGTTATCGTATCGTACAAGAGTATTTTCACTGCCCTAAAAGTCCTCTGTGCTCCACCGCTTCATCCCGCCCTCTCCACTAAACCCTGGCAATCCCTGATCTTTTTACTGTCTCCATAATTTTGCCTTTTCCAGAATGTCATATAATTGGAATCACACAGTATCTAGCTTTTCAGATTGGCTTCTTTCACTTATTAAAATGCATTTATGTTTTCACCATGTCTTTTCATAGCGCTCATTTCTTTTTAGCACAGAATAATATTCCGTTGTCTGGATAAGAGGGTTTTTAAAGTGATATTTTAGTAAGTAATGCTTTCAGTAATAACAGGTAATACTTGTCTAACACTTACATGCCAGGTATTTACGTGACCTCATTTCATCTTTGGAAGTCCCTGAAGAAAAGTGATTTAGGATTTCCAGGTGACCGATAAGGAATGTGACTCAGGCTCAAGGTACCGTCAGTCTCTTGGCGGATGCGTGGCAGACCAAGGTTTGATCTTCGCTTGAAGACCACTGCTCCTGTGCTCCTTCCCTGCCACCTGATCCAGCACGCGGCTGTGTCAGATGCCAGCACCAACATATTCATGGCATCATCCACTCGCCATGAGATCCCGCTGGATAATGAACTAGCGCCAAAGCAGGCATGTGCTGCTCTGTGTATGCACATTTCTTGTCTCTGTTTTCTCTTGTTCTCCTCTCAATACATCAGTTATTAATATCTTTACTCCATTCTTGAATCAGCTCTCTTCCAAGTACTTGAAATAGAATTCCAGAATGAAGGCTTGGGGTTGGCAAAAGAGCAACACTTAGTCCTGATAAAACACAGAAGGAAATAAAATCACTGGGTCCATACGCGTGTTATTGGCATCTCAGCCTCTTGCCAAGGGCACTGTTTGGACTTTGGTGAAGGCCTGGATGGGAGTGTCCTTTTGTCAACATCGGTGATCTTCAAACCGGCTCTAGGTCACAGGTTGGGAAAGGAAGCAAATTCCTCCCGTGAAAGGGAAAGTTTGGGTGACAGTAAAGCTTTCCTCTCTTGGCCCACGAGAGTGGGACCAGGGTGGGCCAGCCCAAGGAGGACGCCTTGCTCAGCTGTTGCCTCTGGCCATCCTTCTGCTGCAGGCGGTGGCCGGGGATGTAGCCTTTGTCACTGGCTCAGCTCAGATTTGCTGCCAGGAAGTACTTAGGCAACCCCACCTTTCACAGCCTGTAGAAAGTGGTGAGACTGTGAGATATGGAAGGAACAGTGGCTCCAAAGCAGGCAGAAAGCTGAACGCAGGAAGTCTTTTGTGCACAGGATGCCAAGAGATGGAGGAAGGAAGGTCCTTGGGATGCAGACGTGGGTGGGCTGTAAATGTGCCAGGAGGATGGGGTGTCTCTCAGCTCCTGCGATCAGCTGAGCAGATTTCAGAAGCAATTGTAGAGTCAGAGCTAAAACACATACAGCATAGAAGAAATCACTGCCACTCTGTAAGGCATTTGCTCCTAGCCTCCATTCACGAAGGGACCGGCCAGCTGCAGAGACAGGCGCTTTTCCAACCTGCACAAGAAGCACCCTTTAAACGCAGGGCAGAAAGACAGCTGTGTTGACACACAAGTGGCTGTTGTCTTTTGCTGTTCTCAGCTCATGTCCCATTGAACTCAACTAAGAGGTCATTTAATGTATTTATGTGTGTCTGTTTGTTTAAAATGGGCATATTCAGCTCGTTCTCAGAGTGGTTTCCATTTCTGTCTCGTTTTAAAATTCTCTGACTTGGGAGCAATGCTGTTCGAATAGTTAAGTTTCTATACTAACAGATGCATAATCTACCATGTACTTTGCCCAGGAACAACATTTAGTGATCCAAGATTCATTACACACAGTTCACTTGAAGTGAACAGCTAATGATAGAAAAATGTTCTCCAAGGAGCTATTTATAACCCCTCCTAAGTAGGCAGAGGAGATGCATTTCCTGTATGGACAAGCATTCTTTTCTCAGTAAGCTTTGTTACAAGGTTTTGGTGAGAAAGAGCTTTTCTCAATGGCTTGGTTCTAACGCTTGCACTGACAGTGAACATGATTCTCTAATAAAGACAACCTCATTCGATGTTCTTAACATGTGCTATTACAAGTCTCTCTAGATTTCTTCCTTTCAAGGCAAAGGAGGGATTGCCCTGAAATGAAAGATGCTTTCCTCATGGCAACGGGGCTTGACTGTATTTTTGCATTCCAGAAGTTTCTAATTAAAGCCACTTTTCCTTTTTGTGATACTAGCGAGGTTCAGATGAGGCAAAGTGTCTATGTCTGGGATTGACTGAGTACTAGGGCTTTTCTTTAAAGAGTTTTCACTTGCGAATTTGAGATGCCAGTGGGTGGCATTTTGTTTTCTTGGCCCTGAATGATTCAGACCAGTGGTTCTCAAAGTGTGTTCCTCGGGCCAATGGCATCAGCTTCAGCTGGGAACTTGTTAGAAATACAAATTCTCAAGCCCCACCCAGATCTGCCGCATCAGAAACCCTGGCAATGGGCCCCAGCAAAGTGGGTCAAGAAGACTTTCAGGAGATTCTAATGGATGTAACATTTGAGAGCTGCTGATTTAGACAGTTGGTGATGTCGCAGGTAGGGGACTGTTCCACAATGATACGGTTTGAGCTAAGTTTATTGCCGTTCCTGTGCTAGCCCCTGGGTTAAGAGCGAGCTGGGATTCATTTATTCAATCTTCACAATCACCCTTTGAGGATGGTTTTGTTATTATCCCCTTTGACAGATGACAGAATGGGAGCTGGAGGGGTTACGTTACTGGTGCAGGGAACGGGGCCAGCCGGGAGCAGAGGCAGGATGGAGACGGGGGTCTTTCTGCTGCCCAAGCTGATGCTTTGACCACCCTGCACTTTTGCAGGCCATGGGCACACCTGGCCAGGTGACTGATAAGAATTTAATAAGCCCCCTTCCTCAATTCTTCTCCCTATTTTCCTAGTTCTTTATTCCTTCTCTTTCTCTCGGTATCTTCTAGTCATTTCTTTGCTCCTGCTCTCACTCTCTCCCTCCCCCCTCATCCTCCTCCATGGAAATGAACTGCTTTGAAATATTACATCCCATCTTTCACATTGTTCTCATTCAGCTCTTCATCAGAGTCCAGCCCGGCCAAGTCTCAAGCACAGAGCTGAGCCAGCATCTGGTGACTTCAGGCTGTGTTGAGAGCCAGTTGGCTTGACTCTGGTCTTCAGAGAAAGTGAAGCAGGCAGGGAGGGATATTAAGTTAAAAGGCATATTACCCAGGGGGTTTAGTAAACACAGCAAGCTATACCCATGCTGTACAAGGTGGGTTCCGTGGGCGTTGTTTGAACTCACAGGGAGCTGGAGGTCTAAGGTCTAAGATACTGACCTAAGCCAACACGTCGAGAAATGGACATTCGTACTCTAAATTAACATAAAAATCAAAACGTGAGGATAGTGCCTGGATGGCAAGTATAAAACATTAAACAAAACAGAACTGAGAGCTTAGAAATAAACCCTCACAATTATGGTCAATGGATTTCGACAAGGATGCCAAGATAGTTCAACGGGGAAAGAATAGTGTTTGTAACAAATCGTGCTGGGACAATTGATATCAATACGCAAAAGAATGAAGTTGGACCCCAACCTCATGCTGTATAAAACATTAACCTGAAATGGATCGAATGCATACATGTAAGAGTTAAAACTATAAAACTCTTAGAAGAAAACATAGGGGTAAATCTTCATGACCTTGGGTTTGTCCAAGGATTCTTACATACGATACCAAAAGTACAGACAACTGAAGGCAAGCTGGACTTCATCAAAAGTAAAAACTTGGGACTTCCCTGGTGCTGCAGTGGTTAAGAATCCGTCTGCCAGTGCAGGGGACATGGGTTCGATCCCTGGTCCGGGAAGATCCCACATGCCGCGGAGCACCTAAGCCCGTGCGCCACGACTACTGAGCCTGCGCTCTAGAGCCCGCGAGCCACAACTCTGAGCCCACGTGCCACAACTACTGAAGCCCGCATGCCTAGAGCCCATGCTGCACAACAAGAGAAGCCTACGCACCGCAACAGAGTAGCCCCCGCTCGCCTCAACTAGAGAAAGCCCGCGCGCAGCAACGAAGACCCAACACAGCCAAAAATAAATAAATAAAATAAATAAATTTATTTTTTAAAAAAAGACTAATAACTGAGGATTTCATTTATAGGAAACTCCAAAACTGGCAAGTCTATAGAGATGGGAAGTAGATTATAGTTGCCTACTGCTGGGGGCATTTAGGTTTGGGATGTGATGGATAGAGTATAGGGTTTTTTGGGTGATGAAATGTTGTAAAATTGATTGTGGTGATGACTATAACTCTGTGAATATACTAAAAACCCCTGAGTTGTACCCGATAAGTGGGTTAATTGCACTGGATGTGAGTTCCGTCGGCAGAAGAATGTTAACAGAAAAATGAAAAAGGTCCATTAAGGGTACCATATCTGCCTGTCTCTTCCCATTTGAAGCCTCCTCCACCCGTGCGGCATCCTGCCTCTTTCACACCAAGGTCCTCACCGACCTCCTCTCCCCACCGTGCCCCTCCCCCTTCCTTCTTCCATCCCGTCTTCCTGCTGCCCCAGAAGTGAACAGGCTCCCGCGGCTCTCTCTTCAGCCTCTGGCTCTTTTCCTTCTTTTTCGGGAGAATCCAGTCCTGTGGTTCTTATTCCAAAGCCTTTCAAATCTTTCTCTCTGGTTCTGGGACAGCTCTCCTCCCGTGTTGCCAACTGCCCGCCGATATTTCCATTTAGATGTCTCCCACTTCACTTGCTTAAAACCAGTTTGTTTTCTCCTTTTCCCTCTTCTCCCCACCCCAGCTCATTCTCCCAACTGCCCTAGTCCTATGAATGATGTGACTTTTCTTCCACTTACCTGCGCTTGAGAGCTGAATTCTGCTTTTAAACGCTTCCTCTCTCGTCTGCTCTTGTCATTCTATAGCTGAGGCTGATAGGTGCTCGTCTCCTGGTGTTTCGTTCCCTCCCCTCTTCCTTCCCACGCCCGTTGTCTCTCTCTTCTGTGGTTCAGCCCTAAGTAGGGGGGCTCGCTAGCATTCTAACTGGCCAGAAGTAACTACAGAATATGAATTGTGGAAGAAAAGGAACATAGTCGTGACCTGAGGAAGGGCTTCAAAACTCCGTGCCCTGAACTCCATGCAGGAGATTTTGTAAGAGAGTTGTACGAGAGAAGATGAAACCCAAGGGCCTGGAAAGAAACCCATGAACTAAGGAAGCAGGTCATCTCAGGGGAAATGGACACATATGCCCCAGGGTATGGGTTTAGAGAGCCTACGACAGGCCTGGTATTGAGCCAGTGGACGCCGGTACAGCCAGGCCAGTGGTGGATGTACTAAAATCCGTCTGTGCTCGTGGGTAAACAGCCACCGTCCTGAGCCCACTGACTGCCCCCCCATCTCCCTGCTGCTCCCCCGGGACTGCCTGAAACTCTGCACCACACAGTGATGGTGAGAACCCTGCTGGTGGCTGTGCCGTCACATGGCTCTGACTCTATAACCATCTGGTCTCAACTTCGGTGCTTTTCCAGTGGCCGCCAAACCAAGTCCACACTCCTTGGCGTCCTCAGGACCCACCTGAATCCAACCACAGCCCAGCTCTCCAGCCTATTGTCCATTACTCCCTACACTGCATTCCACCTATGTGACGTGTACTGTCCCCACATCAAGTTCTGCTTTTGCCTTTCCCTCCCTGCCCTGCTGAAATTCTTTCTCTTTCCCAAGGTCTTGTTCATGTGCTATCAAGAAGTCATGCTAGAGTCCTTTGGCCAGGTGTGAATTTTTCCTTCCTCACTGATCATTTTCAGGTACATAAAAAAATAATATTTATAAGCATACATGTATATTTCATGCATATGTTATTATACATGTATTTAATATATCTATCTTTTTATTTTATGTGTGTGTATATATATAATTGAATGTATTATTCAATTTTTATAGCCCAGTACCTTCAAGTTGTTGTATCAATTAGGGTTATTTTGGATGTAGGAGCAGAAACAACTCTGCTTCCCCAAACTTGCATCTCCCTTGTATCCACCACACGGCCTCATGGCTGTGAGTCCTGTCCACTCCGTAGGCCGATGGCTCCCAGGTGGGTGACTCCAGGCTTATCTACCCCCTTTGCCTACTTGGCGAAGGAAACTTCCTGAATCCTAACTTCGGCAGCGGGAGGATGGCATCCAATAGATGCAGAATTCACAGCCTTTCCTGCTGCACCTCATACTGAAATGTCTCGTCTTAAATTAAACCTCATGCGCTTTGGGCTGTAAGCTGTACCCTGCCTGAGAGCGAAACATTTTATTTCAACAGCTTCTTTTTTTTTTTTTTTTTTAAGTAGGGACTGTTCTAGCTCTCCTGAACTGGCTAGCAGATTCTGGACATTTCTTATAAAAATTTATGCTCTGTTGGAACAAGAGGGGAAAAAACATCCCAACACTCTCTCGTGGGGTTCCCAGTGGACCAGAGCTCTCATTGTATATCCCAGACACGGAGCTGAGGATTTTAGAGTTTGTTTAGCTTCAGTGGCCTGTTCCAGCATCTCAGGGTCAGAGGAGTCATGCACGACTCCCTCTCCTATGGAGCCGCCTGGCTAGTCCATGGCCTGGAGCGCTTTACGCGTGGTGATTGGTTTTTGGAGGAGACCTAGAGACTGTTTTGAGAACACCCAAGTTCTTACTATGTGCCAGGTGTTAGGATATTCTCACTGAATACTCCTGCTACCTCTTGCGGTAGGCATTTCTCCTTTTGTTGACGAGAAACTGAGGCTCAGAGAGGTGAAGTCATTTCCCAGTCTAACCCCCGCGTACGCAGGACACCAGGAGGCGTCAGGAGCTGTACGTGACTTATGCACTCAGCCTCCCCGAGTTCTGGTCCCTGATTCCCTGGGGGACAGCATCCCACCCCCAGGCTGCTCATCCACTGCCTTCCTCTGTCCTCCTGGAGCCCCTGGGACTGGGGGGCCTGGTGGCATCAGCTCAATTGACGCTCTCAGCCCGAGAACCTCCACAGAGCATCGACCCGCTTATTTGTCTCCAGGGAGGTTCGTTTTCCTTGTAAGAGGAGCTGGGGTCCAGCCACGGTCCCTCCATGTCTGGTTCCACCCAGGTCGCCCCCAGAATCATTTGGTGAGATGGGGGCTGTCCTGGTTCAGGGTTGCTAACGCTGGGATTTTGGCAGACGCAGACTGAGAACTTTTGGAAATTGTGTTGAAATCAAATGAAGGAACTGAGAAATCCCTGAAGCAGCACCTAAATCCTGCTCTCGTTATTGAGCAAAAGAGAAGCAAGTGGGGGTGAGGTAGAGCAAAGGAGCACAAGAGGCCGCTTGAGGCGTGTCATGTCAGATCTAAAAGCGGGCACTGAGGCCATGGGGCATCCCGTTTAAGGCAGGCCCGGTATATATATAATATATATGTTATATATATATGTTATACATATATACACACACACGTATATATTATCATAGTAAAATATGCATAACATAAAATATATCATTTTAACCTTTTTTTTTTTTTTTTTTGCGGTACGCGGGCCTCTCACTGCTGTGGCCTCTTCCGTTGTGGAGCACAGGCTCCGGACGCGCAGGCTCAGCGGCCATGGCTCACGGGCCCAGCCGCTCCGCGGCACGTGGGATCTTCCCGGACCGGGGCACGAACCCGCGTCCCCTGCATCGGCAGGCAGACTCTCAACCACTGCGCCACCAGGGAAGCCCATTTAACCATTTTTAAATGTACAGTTTCAGTGGCATTAAATACATTCACATGGTACAACCGTCACCACCGTCCATCTCCACAACCTGTTTCATCTTCTCAAACTGAAACTCTGTCCCCATTAAACAAGAGCTACTGGGGTTCCCCCAAGCCCCTGGAAACCACGATTCTGCATTCTGCTCTGTGGATCCGGTGGTTCTAAGGATCTCACAGAAGTGAAAACATACAGTATTTGTCCTTTTGTAACAGGCTTATTTCACTTAGGGTAACATCTTCATGGTGCCTCCGAGTTGCAGCCTGTGTCAGAACTTCTTTCCTTTTTGAGGCCGAATAGTCGCTGAATAATAGTCCATTGCATGGAGAGACCATATTTTCTTTATCTGTTCATCACTGACGGACACTTGGGGTGCTTCCACCTTTTGGCTTTGTGAATAATGCTGCTATCAACATGGGGGTACAAATATCTCTTAGAGACTTTCTTCACTTCTTTTGCATATAGACCCAGAAGTGGAATTGCCGGATCATTAGGTAATTCTAGGGTTAATTTTTTGAGGAACTGCCATACTGTTCCCACAGCCACTGCACCCCTTGACATTCCCACCAGCATTGCACAAGGGTTCCAATTTCTCCACAGTCTCATCAGTGCTTATTACTGTTATTAAATAATACCCATCCCAGTGGGTGTCGCACATATATTTTTAAAATTAATGCCAAACACCTCTGAGTCGCCTTTATTTCTTTGTGGCAGCCTCCTGAGATTGCTGTGGGCAGAGAGATGGAAATCCCCCCATCTCCTCAGCAGTGATGGGACCAGAGGAGTCACTGCTGGTCCATCACCAAGGTGTACAGGTGACAGCCTGTCCTGAAGACAGGGCTCAGGTGCCGGTGGCGAGAGGAAACACAAAATAGGGTTGGATGTTTCTCCTGACTGAGGCATCAAGACGAGCTCCGAGGAGGGAGTGGCCTCCAGCTCCTACCCCAGAAGACAACGGCTTCATCCTGTGTATGTGTGTCTACTATCCCTGTAACAGCAACAAGTGTTTTCATTTTTTTTTTTTTGGTCTGGGCACATTTTAATACCCTACTTCCTAGAATAAGATTATTTCTTCCTCCTTCCTTCCCCTACCCTCCTCTTCTTTAATTTTTTTTCATCAAATGCTTTCTGAATTCTCGCCAGAAAGAAAGAAAGGGACGAAGAACAGCCTGTATCCAGCTCAGAGAATCTCTGTGCACTGCGGTTAAGGAACCACAGACTTAGGACAGCAGAGGTTTGGGCGGTGTGCAAGCCCGGGATGCCCGGCCCCAAGAAGAGGCATTTGGGGGTGAATTGCGGCCCAGGCTCTGTTCTTGGCTCCGAGCCCAGCGTCCCCAGCTGGTACCTGGAGTTGGGACTCTGGCTCTTGGGACACGACTTTGCCATCAGATGTCAATTATCTGCCGTCTGTTCTGACCTACCAGCTGGAGAACTTTTCCACTCAGAACCCCGCTCTGGGCCCTCTCCTGTCTTTGTTCCCCAGATTTCCCCAACAATCTTCTCTCCCTGCTGCGTTTGTAGCCCCATGGGGGAAGGAACAGGGAAATTTCGCACATTTTCACTGGAATAGAACTGAAATGGGGAACAATGCAGGACCCAGGATGAGAAGAGTGCCCGTCCCCGCAGCAGCCACGGGCCGTCACGGCCACGTTGCCCCCCCACCCCGAGAACCCCGGAACACACCCCCAACCCTGGGCTCCGGGGCTCTCGGGGGACTGGCGTGTGTGCATTCATTCCCCAGCCTCTCCCCGCAGTGGCCTCTCTCTTCTGATGGATGTCCCATTAGGCAATTATTAAGTATCACACCTTGCCCCTTACCCTACGATTGTTAAAAAGATAGATCCAAGTAACCTGCAGTGCACCGGCGCCATAGAAAGAAAATAAGGCCAGTTTAAAGACATGAGGCTCGAACTCCATCTTGACGCACGCCCACCTTGACGCACGCCCACACGCCTGCCTGCGCCGCCCACTCACTTGCAGTCGGATCTGGGAGAAGGTTGCCGAAACTGCTGGGAAATTATAGTTATCCAGCCCCTTGATGTGTGGGCCCTGGACTTCCCACCAAGGCTTCTGGAATAAAGAAGTAATGCCTCCATCTGAGCGCCTGAATCCACAGGAACGGGCCTGTGTGGGCATGGGAGCTGGGCCTGGGCTCTAGAGCGGAATTCATATCCTTCATCTGCAATCAGCCCATTCTGATAACAAGAACAGTTCACTCCGTCGTTAATGGGAACGCTAGTCTCACCCTGATGGGAGGAAAAACGCCCAGAAACATGTTTAATGGGATTTTTTTGATGCTTGAACATGTTGCAGTGATTTCCTGCTTCCAAAAAGGACACGTCGATACTTTTCCATATGGTAATTTTCTGTTATGATGGTTAGTGGCGAGGCCATTTTTAATATTAAATTCCGAACGGTCAGCAGAATTTCGTCCAGTTTTCAATCGGCAAGACCCGTTAGGTTTTCAGAGAGGAAGTCGTTATTTCTTCTCTGTTTATTCCTAGTGAATAGACATCTCTGTCTGAGTCATCTCATCTTTTCATCCGTGGCATCGGGTTCATCAAAGACCGAGGGTTCCAGATGCAAAGGCTCCCTAACGGGCGTGTCATTCTCACAGTGCAGAGACGCAGACACTAGGTTTACTCAGGTTACCTTTTCCAATAACGTTCTGTGCGTCAGCGTTGCCAGGGTAGATGCAGCCGTGCCGAGGATAGAACCCTTTTTTCCATGGAGAGATGGATCTCACGCAAGCAAGGCTCCCTTCCCCACCCGACAGCAGGCTGTCTCACACAACTTAAAATATTCAAAATGCCTTCTTCCCAAAAATATCAGAGAAGACTCTTTCAAAACTTATTTAGTATCACTTGCTTTCCCTCCTGTGGTTGGTATTGACAGCAGAAGAAACTATGTGCAGGTACTTAACAGAAATAAGGCAGATGATCGTAAAGATGATATTAGCTCTGGAAATGATGCAAATTTGGATGTCTGACATGACAGCCTAAATGGTTTGCAACGCTCTCCAATTAGAATTGTGAATTCTCTTTTATAAAAGGCAAATTACAGGTCTAGCCTGCATGACCACCTAATATAAAAGGTAAATGAAAACCAGTCTTTTCAGATGCTATCTTGTGCAACCCTTCACTTTTGTGACTTCTTTCTTTCCCACTTGCTTCTGTGAATTAAACTATTTTCAACTTGCCGGCTGAGGCAAATGATGCTTTTTTGAAGTCTTGGTTTTATTTACGGTAAGTCCCCTACGTACGAACCTTCAAGTTGTGAACTTTCAAAGATGCGAACGTGCGTTCACACGTCCAATCACGTAAGTTAGTTCACGTGTCTGGCGTACGTTGTCACGTGCGTGCATCCTCTGCAAGAGGCTGGGTTGTGCTTTTGTGTACTGTACAGTACTGTACAGAGTACAGTAGTACAGTATCTTTATTTCTTGCCTGTTCGCTCGATGCCACCCTCTGTAAGCCAGCTGTTGTACTCTACGACTGTACTTTTCAAGGTACCGTACTGTGAGATTTAAAATAGTTTTTTAAAATTTTTTGTGTTTGTTTTTTATGTATTATTCATGTGAAAAGTGTTATAAACCTATTATAGTACAGTACTATATAGCTGATTGTGTTAGTTGTGTACCTAGCTAACTTTGTCGGACTTACAAACAAATTGGACTTACCAACGCACTCTCGGAACGGAACTCATTCGTATGTAGGGGACTTAACTGTATTTACACTGGGCACTAGACATGGCATAATATATCAATCTGCTGATGCCAGGTTACGTTTCTTTTAAAGAAAATCATAAGCAAGAGCTTCCCTGGCACACTGAAGCGTGTGTTTTATCTCAGGGTCTGCAAAATGTAATTGACTGTATTGGTCCACACTCTTAGTTGCGGATAACAGAATCCGCTCTGAGTGGAAGGAGATCTACGCAGGGGTAAAGGTAGCCTTCAGAATCACTGGGAAGGATGAAGACATGCTGTGCAATAAGCTAAGAGGAATAATATTTAGAATCACACACGGAACAGGCTGCCAAGGCAGCTGGTGCCACTTTCCTGACAAGGAAGACGCTGCCTCGGCCGCTGGGCCCGGCACCTCGTCACTTGTGCCTCATTTGGTGCTTACAGGCACCTGTGCCCTCTCTCCGTGTAACTCTGTTCAGAATCCAGCTGCCTGGGTCTCCATTTGGTCCTTAGGTCCCAAGTCTGAGCCTGAACCCTAGTTGCCAAGAAGTCTGGGAAATGTAAACTTTCCAGCTCCTTCCGTGCTGGAAGGCACATTCGAACGAGACAGGAATGGAGTTTGAAGTCAGCTCACAGTAGCTACCACGTGTGAAACAGACCACCCTGTGGGGGGGGGGGGGGCGGAACCAAAAGAAACGACTTGCAGCTCAGTTTGCCAGCTCACACTCCCCGGCTTGGGGAGTTTGGTATAAACTAGTTGGTGGAGAAGCTGGCATTGGTCCCTGGTCCTGGCACCCTGAAGGAGTCTAACGAGTGGTGCCTCTGGCACCCCTCCGGGCCCACTTCCCAAGCAAAGCTGCAGGAAGGCCAGAGGATGGCTTCAGCGCCTGGGTCTTCTGTCTGGAGAGCACTCTTCTCCCCCAACCCCCAAAGGATCTGGGGGCTTCTGGAATGCCCCCCACACACCTTCTCTGCCTCCTCTGTGCCCAGGCCTCCCCCTGGGTGGCCTTGGCTCTGGGAAGGTGGCAGCTGCTTTGACTCCAAGCTGCACCCCTGCGGGTGCTGCCTCAGGGTCTCAAGTGCAATGTACAAGGTCAGACTTGCCTGTTTCCGCATGCAGCCTGAGAAAGCCTCGCTGTGATGGTACAGCTACTCCTTTTATGTTTTCTTTGCTTATTTCTTCTTATTTGGCTTTCATAAAAATCCCAAGGTTTTAAGAGAATTATGGATCTATTTGAAAGAGGCAAGTAACAGCAATGACATCATTAGATTTTTACTATGCTTGTGCTTCTGTAATACATATATATAACCATCCTGTGGGCTAGGTTGAATTATCCTCAATTTATAGATGGGAAAACTGAAGTTCAGCGAGGTTAAGTGACTTGCTTAAAGTAACACAGCCACTCTGGTCTAGTGACTCTCAAGGAAGAGGTTCTTTTTCCGCATATCTTACTCTTTTGGCATAAAGATACGGACAAGAGTAGATGGAGGTGGGAGGTTTGGTGTTGGGGTGAGTGTTGTGTGTGTGAAGTGCTCATGCAGATTTTATGAATTTTTACATAAATGTATATATGTCACCTACAGCGCACGGCAGGTAGTATGTTGCATTTTTCAATTGAGATCTTACAACTCAGCAGTTTATACCATAGTTATCCCCTGTTCTACCTTAACAAAGCCAGGGTAGCGGGGGGAATCAGGCCAGGATGGGACACGTGCTTTTTATTTGCCACGTGGGGCGGATTGGCAAGATGCCTGTAGAGAGCTGATGGTCCAGGGAACTAGAAAACGCTGATCAGCCCCCCATGAGGTCAGACGCTAGGCAGCATCTGTCTCCAGGAATGAATATTCCCGGACTTGGCCTACACCAACCCTGGGCTGGCGTTTCTGTTTGTCACCTCACGGAATGGGTGAATGAAATGAAGAAGGGGACGGCGAGGTTGGCCCAAGGCCCTTCGGTGAGTGCATAGCCCCGGTGGATCTCCCTGGTCCTGCCTGGACCCAGAGGGGTGGACTTCAGCCTGGGTTCCTGAGAAGGGCTGGTCCCTGGAAAAAGGGGGCAGAGTCGGAAGGGAAGGCTCAGCAGGCATGTTGGGAGGCTGTGGAGCGGACCATGGGGAGGCTGACCCTTGGCAAAATTCACTCGCTCGTGCAGCATCCTTCTGTACCATGTGCCAGTGACACACAGGACACCCTGCTGCCCCCTGCATCACACCCACAGCCAACTATTCCTGCTTTGGGGGAGCTTCTATTAATTAACAGATGGATAATAGCAACGATAACAAATAACAGGTCCACGTGTGTAACATTCTATACCTACAAAGCATTTTCACCTGCAGTACCTGGCTTCTTAGGTACAACTTCCCAAGGCAGGAGGAGTGGGCCCGTGACCATTTCCTAGGGAGACTGTCTAAGGCTCAGAGAAGTTAGACTCAAACATATGCTTCCTGCCCTGCATACCAACACTCTTTTTTTTGTTTTGTTTTTGTTTTTGTTTTTTTTGCCGTACGCGGGCCTCTCACTGTTGTGGCCTCTCCCGTTGCGGAGCACAGGCTCCGGACGCGCAGGCTCAGCTGCCACGGCTCACGGGCCCAGCCGCTCCGCGGCATGTGGGATCCTCCCGGACCGGGGCACGAACCCGCATCCCCTGCATCAGCAGGCGGACTCCCAACCACTGCGCCACCAGGGAAGCCCAACACTCTTTATTTTAATAATGATGGTTTCAAGCCAGGAGTTGACTGTATTAATGGGAGGGAGAGGAAAGTGAAAGCACTGCAGGTGAGACATAAGGTCTTATTTCCCCGGCAGTGACCAGGAGTTCCCTCCCCCTGACATGGCACCCGGCACCCCTTCCTGGCCCACTTCAGGTGAGGATTGCTGCCCTCCTAAGTCTCCGTGCCCAGCAGCTGTGGCTTCCCTGTGTCGTGTCCCTCCCCCGACCCTCCTGCAAACATTCTCTGCTGGCTTTCCGCTCGCCGCTGGTCCTCTGTGTGTGGCCTCAGGAGGAAGCCACGGCACTGAGCCACGGGGGAGGGAGGACACATCCCAGCGAGACAGGCTGGGACCTGGGACCCTTTGCTGCAGTGCTTGCACCCGGACAAACGTCTCCTCCAGCAACAGAGTACAAAGACACTATAAGGGACTAAAGTAACTGGGGCACGTTATGGACCACAAGATACAAAAAGACCAAAAACCCAGCTGCCACTTCTGAGGAGCTGGGAGCAAAGCAGGGTCCTCATCCCCGTGCACCGCACCACCAAGGGGTGGGCAGACCACCTAAGCACCCCCTGCAGTCCGACCCCTGGACACACCCCTACCCTCACCCCACTTAAGGAATCAGCTCGCCCCACCATCAGAGAGCAGCAAGGGCAACTGTTACTTTTTCTCAGTCCCTCTACTGTAGCAGAGACCCCAAGCAGGCCTTGCCTGAATTTCTTGTCTGGCCTCTGGTCAGTTTCTGTTGATTAAGGAGGCCAAGAACCCTGGTCGGTAACACCAGGCTCTGAGGCACCTGGGAGGGTAGGTCAGAGGAAGGTCACGTTCCGGCCACTGGCTTGTGTAAAATGCAGTTTCCTGGGCCTGTGGCATGGACCTGACCCCCTGCTGATCGAAGGTGGACTGTGAGGGTGAATCTCTCCCCACCACCAAGAAAAGGGGGCACAAGAGACTCTCCCCTCTGTGTTAGGTATCCAGGGAATGACTTAGGTTGGCAATTCCCCTGATGCTGCAAGATAGGAGGCGAAATTCGACAACAGTCAGGAGAATGGCAGGTGCGGGGTGGAGCCTGCAAAGTCACATGGGGTTTGGAGAGTAGGGTGGGGAGTGTTGAAGTCTTTAAAAAACACTTGATGTTGTATTTTACATTTAGAGACGCTCAGAAAACAACAACAACTGTATTCATTTCCTAGAGCTGAAGTAATAAATGACCACAAACTGGGTGGCTTAAAAAAACAGAAATTGGGCTTCCCTGGTGGCGCAGTGGTTGGGAGTCCGCCTGCCGATGCAGGGGACACGGGTTCGTGCCCCGGTCCGGGAAGATCCCACGTGCCGCGGAGCAGCTGGGCCCGTGAGCCATGGCCGCTGAGCCTGCGCGTCCAGAGCCTGTGCTCCGCAACGGGAGAGGCCGCAACAGTGAGAGGTCCGCGTACTGCAAAAAAAAAAAAAAAAAAAAAGACACCAGCCACTGGATTAGGCCCATCCTAATCCAGTATGACCTCGTTTTAACTTGATTCCATCTGCAAAGACCGTCTTTCCAAATAAGGTCACATTCAGAGGTCCTGGAGATTAGGATGTCAACATATCTTTTTAGGGGGACACAGCTCAACAGAAAGTTTTGTGAGTGTCCAAGCACAGCGATGAGCGCAAAGGGGCAGTTTCAAACGTGGGAAATCAGACTGGAGATTTTAGTGAATAAAAAGATGAGAGGTATTAGCCACAGACAGGAAAAAGAAAACATATGCTGTGACTTCATTCTAAGTTCAGGGATGGGTGATGATGAACCAAAACATGAATACGTTACGTTTTAGGACTTGCCACAGTTGCCTAAAGTGCATCTCAAGAACCTTGACATCTATAGCAATATGATTATTAACGCAGGCAGGTGAACATAGTCTCGTAGAATATAATTTGCTAGCAAGACCGTCCTTATCGCTTGACACTGAATGGAAGAAACAACGGAGGAAAATCCACTCGTGATGGTGAGAAGGGCATTTAATCTGATTGAAAGTCCTGTGTTTCCAACTGCTTACTTGGCTAAACACAGCACTTTCCTTCACTAGATTATATATTCAGCTTCCTTAAAAGTAAGATACAGAAACTTTAGCAGCGTCCAAATAAGAGAAGTGCTTTCCCATGTAAATGACTTATTTTATCATTTCCATTTAATTGAAAGCAAAGTGCCTTCTTCAGTAGAGACTCCTATGTCTGATTTCAGCTTCTCCTTCCTGAAAGAGAGAGCTGAAGTTCTTCTGTGTGCAGTTGTGAAGAGAGTTCCTTTTAAAGGAACAGAATGATGGATGACTAGGGGATGTATTCTGAAACAGTGATGGGCTGCCACGGGATGTGGCAGCAGTCCGGTTGTAGAGAGCGGGAGAGGGGACAAAGGGGGTCACAGAACGTGGCCTCCTAGAACGTGGGTGCTCAGGGGAGGTTGGGTGAACGAATGAGTGGTAATGCGGTGCACGCAGTTGCAGGTGCTCTTACTAGAAGTGAAGACGGCAGGAGACACGGACCTCACCAGAAAGGGGTAGAAGAAGTGAGCTTCATTTTTGAGGTCCCGCTCTCAAGTCTCCTGAAAGATGGTTCCAGGGGGGGGGAAAAGCAAGACCAGGGCTTGGGAGTGAGGTCAGCATGGAATTCTAGTTTGGGAGGTGTTCACATGGAAGTAATAGTTGAAAGGATAGATCCGCTGAAATTGCTGAGGGAGTTTGTACACGGAGAGAAAAGAACTGGGCTGAGCACAGAACAATGGAAACTGTCCACATTTAGGGGATGGTGGGGAAAGGGGGGTCGGAGGGGAAGGATGAGATGGGGTGAAGAGGGGTGTCTGGGCTAGAGCCCTGCCAGGGGCAAGCAACCCAGACAAGTTGTCCAAGTCCTGGAGGTCAGACATAGCTCTCCCGGCCCCCATGAGGACAGAGCTTGGGGATGTCCCCAGCTGCAGAAAGGGAGGGAGGACGGGGATGGAAGAGCAGGGGGTTCTCAGTATCCTGCAGTTCTGCGAGAACTGAGTTAAAGCAGGGGTTGGTACCCCAGGCGTGGCTGCCACTGGGAGGCATGAATCAGATGCTTGGGATGACGGTTGAAGGTATCATGCTGGATGGAAACTGGTGACAGGAAGGCACGTGGTCAGTCTTGGAAGAAATTCAAGCAGCAGATTTGACTCTCTAGAGTCAGATCTGTGTTCCAAAACCAGCTCTACTACGTTTGTGACCTTGGACGATTTATTGATAGTTAAATTAGCTGGTATTTAGTTTCCTCATCTGCAAAATGACAACACAGCATGAAATGGCATTGACCATGAGGAAGTATGTAAAGGGCCTAGGCAAGGACAGAGTGGGTGCTCAGTGAATGTTAGCTGTTAGCAACAGCAGTCTCAGTCACACTCACATGACCATGAAGGTAAGACTTGGGTGTGGAGGTTGTATCAGTCAGGCTGGACTAGGATATGCTGCAGTAACAAACAACCCCAAACCTCAGTGACTTACAATAACAAAGGTCTATTTTTCACTCCAGTGGCAGGTGCATCATGTGTTGGTTGTGCCTCTACCTACAGCATCTTCATTCTGGACCCCAAGCCTCTGGTGGTCATGGGGGCAGAGGGAAAAGAGTGCTTGGCAAAGAGCATGGTGGCTCTCACAGCTTCTGCCCTGAGGTAGCACATGTCACTTTGGCCCACATTTCACTGGCCACTGTCGCATGGCACTGCCTGAATTCAACACAGCAGGGAAGATCTTCTCTTAGGTAGGGGCACCTAATGTTGGTAAACAGTAATTCAGTTGACTGCAGAGGGAGCTAGTCAGTGGAACTAGGGGAGCTTGGCCACCTGGGTAAATCAGTAACTCGATTTTTAAGCCTGAGACACAGACACAGAATCAGAGCAGGGCCAGGAGGATTGTCCCCAAACCTGGAAAGGGCCACGTCCAGGATGGGACAAGAATAGGATGAGACAGGCATGGTGCAGGAAGGAGGATGAACGGGATAGAGAAGGAAGAGTGGACAGAAATTATGCAATAAGCTGACCTAAACTCCCACTGGCTCGACAGCCCAGGCACGTTCCCTGACAGGCTGGCATTGGTGTTGTGTGCCCAGGAGGCCAGGTCCCAGGAGGAGGAGAACCGTGGGAGCTGTGCAGCTCGGGCACCCGCTTCTTCTCTTGAAATCATCCTTGCCTCCTCAGGGAAGTTCCACTCTCTGTGAGCCTTAGATTCCTGGCCTGTCTTGGGTCAATACCAGTTCATATCTTCTACCTTCAAGGGCCCGTGCAAACAAGTGCACACATTTTTTTTTTTTTTTTTTTTGCGGTACATGGGCCTCTCGCTGCTGTGGCCTCTCCCGTTGCGGAGCACAGGCTCCGGGCGCGCAGGCTCAGCGGCCATGGCTCACGGGCCCAGCCGCTCTGCTGCATGTGGGATCCTCCCGGACCGGGGCACGAACCCGTGTCCCCTGCATCGGCAGGCAGACTCTCAACCACTGCGCCACCAGGGAAGCCCAGACACATTTTAAATAGAATGGTCATGTCAGGTTAGGAGGGAGAAGGGGATGGGAGTGTGGAAAAGGGATAAAGGGAATGAATGAACTGAACACGAGGGGCCCCTCCCCCAGGCTGTGATGGCAGTGCCCCCTGAGGCGAGAAGTGTAATTAACTCAGCCCTGTGCACCTGAGCTCCGAAAGGAATGCATGGATGGATGGATGGATATCTTTGCTTTCCACCCCTATCTTCCCGAAGTATTTCATGTTTCACCAGAAAGATCTTGTCAGCGCTTCAAGGACTTGGTGAGCAAGGCTGTTTGCTTTGTGTTTGCTGCTACTTCGGCCACCAGTCTCATCAAGCTTCGGTTGTGTGTCGTGTGCAGGGCGCATGCTCAGTACCCTGCGTTTGCTCCCAGCACCCCGTTTGTGCTCCTGGCTCTTCAGAAGTGGCAGCTGGCTGTTTTTCTTGTTGTTGTTGTTTTTATCTTTCTGTATCCTTTGGCCCGGAATTTGCCCCAGCTGTGCGTGAGTGCAGTTATTTTTAGTCCCTTATCATTTCTTTGTATTTTGTTGCTAGAGGAGAGTTTGTCCAGGTGCAAGCATTGCAGTAGAGGGTCCCTGGTCCCAGGTCTGTCTCAGACTTGTTCTGGGACTTACCTGAAGGATGGGATTGGGGCGGCCAAGAGGAAAAAGGTGGCCCTGTGAATGGGAGGACTGACCAGCAAGGGCCTCCAGGGGAGATGGTGTTTACAGACATCAGCCCCAAGGGGGAACGTGAAGGGGGCAAATGTACTAACCTACTTAATCACTGGGACATATGCTATAATATGGATGAAGCTTGAGGACACTATGCTATGAAATAAGCCAGATATAAAAGGGCAAATACTGTGCAATTCCACTCATAGGAGGCCCCTGGAGTAATCAGATAGTAGAAGGATGGTTGCCAGGGGCTGCGGGGACGAGGGGAGGGGGAGGCAGTGTTCAATGGGTGCAGACTTTCAGTTTTGCAAGATGAAAAGCGTTCTGGAGGTGGATGCTGGTGATGGTAGTACAACAATGTGAATGTACTTAATACCACTTAAAAATGGTCCAAATGGTAACATTTGATGTTAGATGTATTTTACCACAATAAAGAAAATTGGAAAAAAATATGCATGTCTTCGGCAAGAGCTAGAGTGTGCACATTTCTACAAAACATTTACCAGATTTCTTTGACAAACGAAGGAGAGAGAAAAATAACTTTGAGCAATTGGGAAAAAAGAGACCAACAGACTCTGAAGTGTGCATGAAAAAGAGTCCTTCCCGTGAAGATGGAGAGGAAGGGGAAGAGCTGCTGGCTGGGGACAGAGGGATGAGGGGAGACAAATGTGCTAGAAACATCAGGGGCCACGTACCCACTCACGGTTCAGAGACGGGGAGTTAATACCAATTGATTTTTCTCCAAGGACTTTTTATAATTCCTGGCATTCACATCTATGCTTAAGTTAACTTCTTCTTATTATGTTATCATTATTTATTATTAGAACTATTGGATCAGCTGGGTAGAGCTCTCATTCCATGCTGTGGGCTTGGACGTTCTCAGGGATTCCCTGTGTGGACCTCGTGGAGTCTGGAGCAAGGACTCCCTTGAGGTATGGTCCTGGGCCCCTCTTACTATCATAGTCTGTCACGGCTCTCCAGTAAAACTTCCTATGGTCGTGGAAATGTTCTCCAATGTGCGCTGTTCAATAGGGCGGCCACTGAACACTTGAAACGGGGCTAGTGCGACTTAGGAACTGAATTTTGAATTTAAGTCCAAGTAGCCAAGCGGCTACCGTTTTGAACAGCACAGGCTAGATTCTAGGTCCCAGCGTCGGGGGTGCCAGATAGTTCCCCACCTTCTGGATGGGGCTGGAACCTTCCAGAGGGCCTGGCCGGGCTGTTATCTGTTACACGAGCCACAGTGAGTCCTGGCTCCTTCTCGGAAGTTGATGTTTGATTCTGTGGGATGGGATCACGGCAAGGAGGCGGCAGATGCTAAGGCATCCTTTTAAAACTGGATTCTGCAGGAGAATCAGACCCCAGAGAATACAGTGGGGGTGCTTGTCCCCTTCATGTTCCCAAGAGCAGTGCCCGTCTAGAACCGCTCTAGGTACCTGCGGGAAAAGTGAATTGATTACGCTCAGTGGGTGTCTCAGGACCTTAGGGTCCTGGAACTGCGGTTGAGAAAGACTGACCTAAAGAGACTTCTCTAAAAAGAAAAAAGGATGCGCTGAATCCCAGCCTTCTCATTCCTTCCAAAGACATTTCTCCCAGACCTACAGAAATACCACAGGTATCAGAATAGAGTAAGAGCCTGTGGTATGTCCAAGGCCTTGCCTGATGAACCTCTGGTATTTAAAAAAGAAGTCTTTCATCGTCCAAGGAAGCCGTTCTAGCCAACCGCTAAGCCATGACCAGCCTGTCTTCTTTACCATCATCCTCCCCGTCACTCCCTCCCCATCACCGTCTCCAGAACACTAGAGAGGACCTGATTCCCCGGCTGACCACGCTAAGCACCACATATGAGGGCAAGAGCAAACACAAGCTGACAAGTACAGACAGATACACAGAATGTAGGTTATGCTTGGCATATAAAACCTATTCCTGAGAACGTATGTGTAAATCAACTCACATCTTTAAGACAATACATAGCTTACATTGTTAATAGAATACAGAAAAGCATAAGAAAGAAAAGAAGTCTATATATATATATGTATATATACACACTCACAAAATCACATCTATGTGTACCTCTACATGAGATTCAGACAATATAGAAATAGAAAGTCAAGAATACGGAGGAAAAGTCAAAGTCTCTTTCCTTTCTTTTTCAGGTCTCTCTTCAACAAGGTAACTATTGTCAACTTGCCTTGATTCCTTCCAGAAATTAAAGAAATACACCTATATGTATCAGTGTTAATGTCAGTGCTCACACACTCACATGTACACAATTTATAGAGGGGTCAAAATATACAGACATACTATAAATAACAAATGCTGGAGGGGGTGTGGAGAAAAGGGAGCCCTCCTACACTGTTGGTGGGAATGTAAGTTGGTGCAGCCACTACGGAGAACAGTATGGAGATTCCTCAAAAAGCTAAAAAGAGAGCTACCATATGATCTGTCAATCCCACTCCTGGGCATATATCCAGACAAAGATCTAATTCAAAAAGATACATGCACCCCAATGTTCATAGCAGCACTATTCACAAGAGCCAAGACAAGGAAACAACCCAAGTGTCCATCAACAGAGGAATGGATAAAGAAGATGTGGTGTATATACAGAATGGAATATTATTCAGCCATAAAAAAGAATGAAATCATGCCATTTGCAGCAACATGGATGGACCTAGAGATGATCATACTAATTAAAGTAAGTCAGACAAAGACAAATACAATATGATATCACTTATATGTAGAATCTAAAATATGAAACAGATGAACCTATCTATGAAACAGAAACAGACTCACAGATATAGAGAACAGAATTGTGGCTGCCAAGGGGGTTGGTGGGGAAGGGATGGAGTGGGAGTTTGGGATTAGTGGATCCTACCGTATAGCACAGGGAACTCTATTCATATCCTGTGATAAACCACAATGGAAAAGAATATGAATAAGAATGTATATATGTTTAATTGAACCACTTTGCTGTACAGCAGAAATTGACACAACATTGTAAATCAACAACAATTTCAACAACAAAAAAAGATACAGACATATAGACTGGCTTTTTCACATAATATGTGTGGTCTCAGCACACGCAGATACAGCTCCTTCTTTGTCCCGACTGCATAGTATTCTATTGTATGGGGTTATGGGTTGCATTGTATCTTCCCCCCAAAAGATATGTTGGAGTCCTAACTCCTAGTAACTTAGAACGTGACCTCATTTGAAGACAAGGTCTTCATAGAGACAATCAAGTCAAAGTGAGGTCATGTGAGTGGGGCCCTAATCCAAAATGACTGGTGTTCTTATAAAAAGGGGAAATTTGAACAGAGACACACATAGAAGGAAGAGACTATGAAGAGGCCCAGGGAGAAGACCAACATTTACAAGAGGACTAGACAACATCCTCCCCTCATGGCCATCCCAGTGAGGTCATGAGTGCAAGAGGAATCTTTCGGTTGCAAGTGACAGAAGCTCCACTTGGACTAGCCTAAAGGAAAAGGAAATTAACTTTAAGGTTATTCTGCTGCCAGGATTTCAGGATAGCTGAGCTTCAGGGAGAATTGGGACCTGGTACCTAGACACCATCCAAACACTATCCCTCTGCTTTAGTCCCACTCCTCTCTGCATATTTAATCAATCCACCCCCACCCCCCTTCTCCTTTTTTTTTTTTTTTTTTTCGCTGCATTGGGTCTTCATTGCTGTGCGTGGGCTTTCTCTAGTTGCGGTGAGCAGGGGCTACTCTTCGTTGAGGTGCACGGGCTTCTCATTGTGGTGGCTTCTCTTGTTGCGGAGCATGGGCTCTAGGCACGCGGGCTTCAGTAGTTGTGGCTCCCAGGCTTAGTTGCTCCACGGCATGTGTGATCTTCCCGGACCAGGGCTCGAACCCGTGTCCCCTGCATTGGCAGGTGGATTCTTAACCACTGCACCACCAGGGAAGTCCCACACCCCCCTTCTTGAGATCAGCTTTCCCCACTTTTGTGGCCAAGATAGAGCCTGGTTTTGAAAGGACTGTCATGATGGCCAACATTAAAAAGTCTATAAATAACAAATGCTGGAGAGGGTGTGGAGAAAAGTGAACCCTCCTACACTGTTGGTGGGAATGTAAATTGGTACAGCCACTACGGAGGACAGTATGGAGGTTCCTTAAAAATCTAAAAATGGAATTGCCATGTGATCCAGCAATCCCACTCCAGGGCATATATCCAGACAAAACTACTATTCAAAAAGATACATGTACCCCTATGTTCACAGCAGCACTATTCCCAATAGCCAAGACATGGAAGCAATCTAACTGTCCATTGACAGAAGAATGGATAAAGAAGATGTGGTGTATATACAGAATGGAATATTATTCAGCCATAAAAAAGAATGAAATCATGCCATTTGCAGCAACATGGATGGAGCTAGAGATGATCATACTAACTGAAGCAAGTCAGACAGAGAAAGACAAATATCATATGATATCGCTTACATGTGGAATCTAAAATATGACCTAAATGAACTTACTTACGAGATAGAAAAATACTCCCAGACGTAGAGAACTGATGGTTACCAAAGGGGAAAGAAGCGGTGGGGGATAAATTAGGAATTTGGAATTAGCAGATACAAACTACTATATACGTAAAATAGACAAACAGCAAGGTCCTACTGTATAGCCCAGGGAACTATATTCTATCCTGTAATAAATCAAAATGGAAAGGAATATGAGAAAGAATAGGTATATAGATGTATAACTGAATCATTTTGCTGTACACCAGAAACTAACACAACATTGTAAATTAACTATACTTCAATTTAAAAAAAAAAAGAAAGAAAGGATTCTGATGGGCTCAGCTTGGCTCAGGCGGCTAGCCCAGGACCCACCTAGAGCTGCACCACCATATACTAACCAGGGAAACCTCTGGAACCCTTTGGATGGCAGGAATGGTACGGTGGGCGGGGTCACTTGCTGGTAGAGTAGGTTCTGAGCAGACAGTTGCCTGGGGGCTCCTCACTGTTTCAATCGAAGCTTCCTGGAAGAGGAGTTTCAGCAGTGCCATCTCTGGAAAAGACCTAAGTCTTCATCCTGCCCACACTGAGGGCCCTGACCAGCTCCTCCGACCCAAGCAGAGGTGCCTTTGTGTTTTTGGAGCCCAGCATGCACCTCCCTCCCCGGGCCTGTGCGGCTGTGTCATCCTTCCAGGCAGAAGTGGAAGGCGGCAGAAACAACTGTCAAAACAAGGCCGGCCTCTGCCTGCAGGAAAATCCGGGCTGTGGCAGAGGCTCAGCGCCTGCCAAGCAAAATACCAGTTCGGAGATGTCGCTGGCATGCAATTTAAAGAATAACTTGACTAGCAGTTGAGGTTATTTAGAAAAATACCTTCGGTCACGTGGTTTCCAGAATGTTATGTGAGATGAATCATCCGTACCCAGCCCAGAGTGGATTTAATTACAATCCCCTCCCGTTGCTTCTTTTAAAACTTGACCTTCTTTTCTGGTTGCTATTCAAATTCGGCAAAATATCAACTTGATTTTTTTCGAAGCCAAGGGGGAATCTTTCTAGAGCTGAGCAGATTCAGGCAGGAAGAAGGGACCCAGCACACAGGGAGGAGCCTTGCGGGACGGTGATGGCAGCAGGTTACCTTTCATTAATGGGAAAATGGCATTTACCTGTGAGGGTATAAAATAATCTGGCCCCCAAACTGTACTCAGCTTGAAAGCAAAACCAAACGTCTAAGGTGTCACGCACAGAATAGTTTTTGAGTAACAAGATCGTGCCAGCCAAGCAGGCTTGGTGTCTCTGTTGCTAAGCGGGGGTCACTGTTCACACCCAACCCTGGGGTTTGGGAGGAGATCTAAACAAGGTGAGTTTTACTTTACTAAATCCAGGTGTCCATGCTCATCTGCGGTGTTGTGTTTGGAGAACCACTCCTGCCAGGGAGGTTTCCTCTCAAGCAAGCACCCAGGGCAAGGGGGCTCAGGCCTGCCTGAGGGCTGACGTGTCCAGTGGGTTAAAAGTGCCCCTCAGCTCCCAGTCCTAAGGCAGCCGCTTCTTCCAAGACCTCGGATCCTGGTGGCTCAATGTGGGCTCTGGGGTGACTGACCCACTGCCCCGTCGCAGCTCTGGGACCAGAAACAAGTGACATAAAGTCTCTGCATCTGAGTCTCCTCATTGGATAAACAGGGATCGTCACAGGAGTCCCCAGGCCATAGAGCTGTTGTGCTGATTAAATGAGATCATCGAGGTGGCTGGCACAAACCAGGGGTTCAACACGCGGGAGTCTGGTCTATAACATCCACAGCACTTGGCTCAAACCAGAACCCAGCAAGACTGACAAGTAAGCGGAAGGAAGAGCCTTGCCGTCATGAATTACAATATCGTTTCAGGACTGTCACAGCAGAAAGCACTGTCACCGTAGAAAGTAGAACACTTTGCGGTGCTGTCACCTCTGGTGCCTCGTTCTATCTCTCAGTGGCCCCATGAGACAGGCGGGGCAAAGGTCATCAGCCTAGTCTGTGGGGAAAGCAGCGGAGGCTCAGATGAAGTTCATGGCACATCTGGGCCAAGGGCAGAGCCAGCCTGGCCTGGTACCTGGGACAGCGTGATTGACAGTCCCGGGCGTCACCAGCCACGGGACAGCATAGCCGTTGGGTGCGCAGGGCAAGGGTCCCACCCAGAGCAAACGCCCAGCGAACACCTTCCCCGCTGTTGCACCTGCTCCTAAGGCCTGGCCTAGGCCTCTCAGCTGAGTCACACTCAAAAAGTTAGAAATCAACCACCACAGTTCGTTATTCTGGTTATTTCTATCTCAAGGACCAGAAGGGGCTGAGTGTGTGATTTATTTTTTATTTTTATTTTTTTGCGGTACGCGGGCCTCTCACTGCTATGGCCTCTCCCGTTGCAGAGCACAGGTTCCGGACGCGCAGGCTCAGCGGCCATGGCTCACTGGCCCAGCCGCTCCGCAGCATGTGGGATCTTCCCAGACCGGGGCACGAACCCGTGTCCCCTGCATCGGCAGGCAGACTCTCAACCACTGTGCCACCAGGGAAGCCCCTGAGTGTGTGATTTTAATAGACGGCCTCCATCGTGAGGCCAGGATCTGGGCCAGAGCCAGAAGGAAACACTGGACTAAGAACTCGGGCAAGTCTGTGAACACTCCATGCCTCAGTCCCCTGATCTATAAGCAGCATCAATAACCCTCAGGTAGCAAGGTTTTCATGCAATTTAGAGAAAACGGAGGTCACGTGACTGGCTCCTAACGGAGGCTTGACAATGCCTGTTATTACTATTTTCTCAACCTGCTTTTTGGTTTCTGGGGGTCAAATGGTTTCCAGCTCTGACTGCGAAGCAAACGTTGCAGTGCTCGATAACAAGCTGGGCAAGGTTTCCCCCTCATTTTCCTTATGTTCCAGATTAGTCATTAGATCTGACAAGACGCTGACCCTGAAGAACCACAGGAAGAGAGGGCAGCTGGGAGTTGATCAAAACCAGCTGCATGGCGCAGGGAGGTCAGCTCGGTGCTTTGCGACCACCTAGAGCGGTGGGATAGGGAGGGTGGGAGGGAGACGCAAGAGGGAGGGGATATGGGGATATATGTATGCATATAGCTGACTCACTTTGTTATACAGCAGAAACTAACACAACACTGTAAAGCAATTATACTCCAATAAAGATGTTAAAGAAAACCCAAAAAACCTACTCCTGGACACAGGGAACTATAGTGAATATTCAGTAAAAACCATAAAGAAAAGAATATGAAAAAAGAATAGATTTATATATATATAACTCTTTGCTGTACACCTGAAACACACACAACATTGTAAATCAACTGTACTTCAATAAAAAAATAAACAAAGGGGGGTTTCCCTGGTGGTGCAGTGGTTGGGAGTCCGCCTGCCGATGCAGGAGACAAGAGTTCGTGCCCCATTCTGGGAAGATCCCACATGCCGCGGAGCGGCTGGGCCCGTGAGCCATGGCCGCTGAGCCTGCGCGTCCGGAGCCTGTGCTCCGCAACAGGAGAGGCCACAACAGTGAGAGGCCTGCATACCGCAAAAAAAAAAAAAAAAAAGGATAACTAATAAGGACCTACTCTACGGCACAGGGAACTCTACTCCATACTCTGTAATGACCTATACGGGAAAAGAATCTAAAAAAGAGCAGATATATGTATATGTATAACTGATTCACTTTGCTGTACACCTGAAACTAACACAACATCATAAATCAACTCTACTCCGATCTAAATTTAAAAAAAAATAGACCCTGTAGTTTCTCAGGCTCACGTCTCCTTGAGGAGGAGCCTGGATGCGGTGAGTAGGTCCTGGTGAGGAATGCTCCGTCCTCCGGGTGTGCTCTCGAGCTCTGAGCTCTGCCTGCCCTGCCCACCCTGCCCACCCTTCACCCTCTCCCCCTGGGGGTGGGGGGTGGCATCTGCCCTACCCACCTCCTGCCGCTTGGGCTGGACCCTGCCTTGCCCTATGGACTGGACCAGGTGACATGAGGGTAGAGTAGCACTGGGTAGATCAGCCAGGGGCTTCTGACCTGTGAGACCGGATGAGAGGATGAGCTGGACCTGGAAGGTTCTTTTCACAGGAATTTAGCATTGGGTCCTGAGAGACAGCATTGGTTGGCAGCAGGGCTCCAATGGCCAGGGTGCTGCGGGGCTGATTCTGGGCCAGGACGAGCCAGACCCCTTGTGAGTCGACATTGTGAGGGAGCAGCAGTGGGGGTGTACAGGGTGAGGAGGTGTGGACAGAAGTGTGAAGGCTCAGAGAGACATCCCTGAGCCCTGCCTGGGGCCTGGGTGGCTTTCTTGCTCCAGCTCCAGCATTGCATCTTAAAATTTGAGGCACTAACCAAGTCACTGAGAGTTTGGGGCTCAGAGTCTCCAAGACTTTGACTTGAACGGAGACTCTGCCTCATGGGAGCTGTGTGACCTCAGGCAAGCCCCTTAACCTCTCTGAACTTCAATCTCTCCAGCTGTATTGTAGAGAGAAAACTATTGTCAACTTCATAGGGTTATTGTGAGGCCTCAATGATACAGGAGGGGCTTAGCACAGTTTCTGGAACATGATAAGGGCTTTAAAATATTAGATAGTATTATAATATTTTTAATTAACTCCTCTATTTCTTGAGGTCATTCAGATGGTTTCTCGCTACAACAAATCAAAACATGGGATGTGACGGATGATCCTTTCCCCTTGGACGGATTCTTATGGGAAAATCAGAGTTCCTAATGCTTCGGCTCCCGCTATCTACTACTTCTCCTGGAAAAAATGAGTCTAGTTACTTAGCAGTATTTTTCTGACAGTTGATTTCCTCTCTTCCAATGCATTTGGAATTCTATTTCTGTGTTGAACAGCAGTTAGAATGCTTCCATTAATTTCCATAGGGGCCCTTCCGTGAACTGACAATTTCTCTAGAAGCCAGATTTCCTAAAAGATGGTCATGTCTGCTGAGGTCTTTTATCTGTTGGCCCCAACACTCTCTTTCTGACCGATGGAAGTTTATTAATTCTCACCATGCTACTTAATATTTGTGATAAGAGACCACGATCTATTTAGCATTTAGAAAAATAGAGGCCTTAGAAATGAAGCAGTTCGATAAGAACAGCACAGACCACAGTCTTCCAGATTCACTGGGCCTGCAAAAATTCATACCCACCTCCCCAAATTAGAGACAACAAGACTCCTTCATCCATTTTTCTAAGTATCTCCCTGCCTCTAAGATGAGCCCATTAAAGCGGTGATGAAAATGACATTTCTTTCCATCATAGAGTTGAAACTTATTTCAGTGATAGAATTTTCCAATGTATCCAGTGAAAGAAGACGCAGAGGATGTGTAGAAGTGCATTCTCTTTCAGCTTGTTACGTTCTCATCACAGCTTCCGCCCTCAAATCTTTTTATCGGAGGAGTGATGTTCTCTTTGAGTAATAGAATTGAATACCACTCTCTGACAGCCCAAACTAGAATCTTTCAGATGACAGATGGATGCTTGAATAAGAAGAATGAATTTTTCTAATGCTGCATTCTGATCAGGACAGAACAGCCACGCTCTCTCTCCGGGGCTGTTACATCGGGCTTCTAGCAAGTTTCACTCATTTCCGTCTCTCCACCCCTCCCCCGTTCCAATGCATCATCTACTCTGAAGCCAAGATGATCTTTCAAGAAGCAACTCTGTATCAATTTACATTCCCACCAACAGTGCAAGAGGGTTCCCTTTTCTCCACACCCTCTCCAGCATTTATTGTTTGTAGATTTTTTGATGATGGCCATTCTGACTGGTGTGAGGTGATACCTCATTGTAATTTTGATTTGCATTTCTCTAATGATTAGTGATGTTGAGCATTCTTTCATGTGTTTGTTGGCAATCTGTATATCTTCTAAAGCAGAAACTAACACACCATTGTAAAGCAATTATACTCCAATAAACATGTTAAAAAAAAAAAAAAAAAGGAGCAGCTCTGATGCTCTTGTTAAGAACTGTCGCTGGCTTCTTCCAAACCAGGATAAAATCTAGCCTCTTCAGCACACCTTCAGCTCTCCTCTCCCTGGTCCTGGCCACCCGTCCCTCCTGCCCCACCCGAGACTCGTTTCTCTCCCAGCCTCATCCGTTCCTCAGTGCAGCTCTTTTCTTGACCTGGAACACCCTTCGTGCTGTTCTCCACCTCCTAGGTCAAGGCATCCCTCACATCCCAACTCCAACACCAGCTCCTTCTTCCCCTTTCCTCTGGGGTATGTCACTCACTCCTCTCTCCGCAGCACTCATCAGGCTGGGGCTGTAGCCACGGGACAGAGATACAGTTGGCCCAGCAAAACTGAAGAAAGCCAAATATCATCTCTTCCTTCTTCTCACCTTTCCTTTCCTATCACAGAGTTTGCTGTTCTTTCTTTTGATATAATCTACGTATCACAAATTCACCCATTTAAAGGGTACAACTTCAGGGATTTTGTATATCCACAAAGTTGTGCAACCATTACCACAATTTAATCTTAGAACATTTTCATTATATCAAAACCAAACCAAACCAAACCTCATACCTGTCAGCAGTCATTCCCCAAACCCAGGCTTAGACAGCCACGAATCTACTTTGTGTCTCTATAGGTTTGCTTATTCTAGACATTTCACACGAACGGAATCATGCAATATGTGGTCTTTTGTGTCTGCCTTCTTTCACTCAGCATAATGTTTTCAGGGGTCGTATGTGTTGTAGTGTGTGTCAGTACTTCATTCCTTTTTACTGCTGAGTAATATTCCATTGCACGGATATGTCACGTTTTATTTATCTATTCATCAGTTTTATCAGTCGATGAACATTTGGGTTGTTTCCACCCTTGGGCTATTATAAATAATATGATTATGAACATTCATGTATAATTTTTGTGTGGGCACTTTTTTTTCAACTTTTCTCTTTGGTATATATGCAGGAGTGTGTTGCTTATTTCCCACATTATTTGTGAGCTTCTCAAATTTCCTTCTCTTATTTATTTATAATTTAATTCCATCGTAGTGCGTATTAGGGTTCTCCAGAGAAACAGGACTAATAGGATAAATGTAGACATATAAGATAAAAAGGAAGAAAGAGAAACAAAGACATAAAAAATAAAGAAAACAAGTAGCAAATGGCAGATGTAAATTCTGCTTATTGGTGATTACACTAAATTTAAGTACTTTTAAAAAAAAGGCAGATTGGCAGAATGGATAAATAACAGGATCCAACTACACACTATCTACAAGAAACTCACTTTAGATTCAAAGACACAGTTAGACTGAAGTAAAAGAATGGAAAACATGCAAGTAGCAACGAAAGAGAACTAAGAGAGCTGGAGAGGCAATACTCATACCAGATAAAAGAGACCTTAACACAGAAAATGTTACTCAAGACAAAGAGGGACATTATATAATGACAAAAAGGCCAATTAATCAGAAAGATTATGAACAATTATACACATATATACACATAACAACATAGCCTTCTTCTGTGTTAAACAGATTTTTAGATATTTTCTAGTATTTTAGAATTTTAATTCACTTATTTTTTATTAATTTTTTAATTCACTTATTTTTTATTTATTATTAATATTACTATTATTATTTTAATTCACTTATTTTTTATTTATTATTAATATTACTATTATTATTTTCTTAGTGGTTGCCCAGGAGATTATAATAAGCATCTTAAAAAAATCTCGTTCATATTAATACTAACTTAATCTCAATAGTATACAGAAGCTTTGCTCTGATATAGCTCCATTCTATTCCTCCACTGTTGTGGTATTATTGTCATATATATATATATATTTTTTAATAAATTTATTTATTTATGGCTGCATTGGGTCTTTGTTGCTGTGCGTGGGCTTTCTCTGGTTGCCGCGAGCGGGGGCTACTCTTCGTTGTGGTGAGCAGGCTTCACATTGCGGTGGCTTCTCTTGTTGCGGAGCGCAGGCCACGGGTGCGCAGGCTTCAGTAGTTGTGGCACGCGGGCTTAGTTGCTCTGCGGCATGTGGAATCTTCCTGGACCAGGGCTCAAACCTGCGTCCCCTGCATTGGCAGGCGGATTCTTAACCCCTGGGCCACCAGGGAAGCCCTATTGTCATACATATTACATCATTATACATTATAAGCTCATAAACACATTTCTGTAATTATTGCTTTAGGGAGTTGCCTTTTATATCACATAAGAGGAGAAAAGAGGTACAAAAAACTTTATACTCTCTTTTATATTTACCTTGTAGTTACCCTTACCAGTGCTCTTGATTTCTTTGTGTGGATTCAAATGACTGGTTACTATCCTTTATTTCAGCCTGAAGGACTCCCTTTACTATTTCTTGTAGAATAGGTCTGCTAGCAACACATTTCTTTGTTTTTGTTCATCTGAGAATGTCTTAATTTTTTTCATTTTTGAAGGATAATTTTTCTGGATATGGAATTTCTGAGTCACAGTTTTTCTTCCTTCCTCTCTCCCCCAGCATTCTGAATACATCATCTCACTGCTTCAAGCTTGCATGGTTTCTAGTGAGAAGTCAGCTATTCATCTTATTGAGGATCGCTTGTTCCCACAATTAGTCATTTTTCTCATGCTGTTTTCAAGATTCTCTCTTTGTCTTCATCTTTCAACAGTGTGACTATGTGTCTAGGTGTGGACTTCCTTAAGTTTGTTCTATTTGGAGTTCATTGAATGTACTGGATGTGTGGATTTATGTCTTTCATCATATTTGGGAAGTTTTAGGCCATTATTTCTTCAAATATTCCTTCTGTCCCCTTTTCTCTCTCTCTCATCTCCCATTATGCATATATTGGGATACTTGATAAAGTCCCATACATTTCTGAGGCTCTGCTCACTTTTATTCATTCATTTCTTCTATTTTTCAGATTGGATAATTTCAATTGATCTTTATTCTATTCACTGATTCTTCCCTGTGTCAGCTCAAATGTGCTATTGAGCACGACTAGTGAATTTATGATTTCCAGTTACTGTACTTTTCAACTTCAGAATTAGATAATTTCTATCTATTTATTGATATTTTTTATTTGGTGGGACATCATTGTCTTACTTTGCTTTCATTCTTTTAGACATGGTTTCATTTTGTTCTTCGGACATATTTCTAATAGCTGATTTAAAGTCTCTGGCTACCAAGTACAGCATCTGAGCCCCCTCAGGGTCAGTTTCTACTGGTTGCATTTTTTTTTTCCCTCTGCATGGTACATATTCTCCTATTTCATTTTGTGTTTCATAATCTTTCATTGGAAACTGGACTTTTTTTTTTTTTGGCCACACCGTGCAGCATGCAGGCTCTTAGTTCCCCAATCAGGGATCGAACCCGTGCCCCCTGCAGTGGAAGCACATTGTCCTAACCACTGGACCGACCAAGAAATTCCCCAGAAACTGGACATTTTTGATAATATAATGTGGCAACTCTGGGAATCATATCTCCTCTGTTCCCGGGCTTTGTTGTCCCTGTTTGTATTTTTAGTGACTTTCCTGGACTAATTATTTAAAGTCTATATTCCCTCTAGTGTCTGCTCACTGAAGCCTCTGCCTGCTTAGCTTCATGCTCAGCTAATGACTGATCAGAGATTTCCTTAAATGCTTTGAACCGTTATGTCTTCCACCCCTTGCCAAGGGGCTCTTTGTGTGTTGAGGCATACCTTCAATACTTAGATTGTTCTCTGCCTTGCCCTTCACTTCCTGCTTCTGCAAGGTCTCTGGGTCACCCCATGGTGAGAGACTGGAGCCCTCACAGGTCTTTCCTAGGCATGTACACAGACCCAACTAGAGGTACAACTTTCTAGATCCCCAGGAAAGAATGTCTCACATCCCTCAGAACTTTTCAATACCCCCTATAGACACCCTGCTCCTGATCTACCTTTTAAGTTTTTAGCCAGGATCTTGTTTGCCCCAAGTGGCTTAGAAGCCTCAGGCAGCTGCAATGTTAGGTAGCAGCTGCTGATTACTTTCAAAAAATGCTTTAAGGGTAGGGCTCTTTACCATAGAACAAGGTGCAAGTCGGGCCAAACAATGAGAAAACGCTGTGAATGGGCCTCTTCCAGGAAATGTAGGAAACAGATCAAATAGAGACAATGCTCTGAATGAAACTTCTTGAGGTGCTCAAACAGGATCTGCTCCGTCTGGTAGCTTCAAGCCTGCTGGTTTTCACAGCCACTGTGGTTGTGAGGCTGCTGGTTTTCAAAGGTTTCATGGAGTTAGGGAAGGAAGGATGGGAGTAGATCAAGGGAAGAATGGGAGTAGGTCAACAACACACTGAGCCATTCTTATAGAGGTTCACTTTTTTCCTCAACAAATGTTTCTCAGACTGTTGTAAGTCTTTGGTTAATATCTGTAGTTCTAAAATAGTTGATTTTGACCTTTTTTTTTTTTTTTTTGTGGTACGCGGGCCTCTCACTGTTGTGGCCTCTCCTGTTACAGAGCACAGGCTCTGGATGCACAGGCTCAGCGGCCATGGCTCACGGGCCCAGCCGCTCTGCAGCATGTGGGATCTTCCCGGACCGGGGCACGAACCCGTGTCCCCTGCATCGGCAGGTGGACTCTCAACCACTGCACCACCAGGGATGCCCCTGACCATTTTTGACAGTGCTTTCGTTGCTTTGTTGGATGGGCAAATTTACAATTCCTCAATTAGCCATTCAAGACATCTAACTTCTCCATTACATGGATGTTTCCCCACTAAACGGTGAGAATTTTGAAGGTGAGAATCATTTCTAACTCATGGTTTTAGCTTCTCTACCTGGACAAGTATGGGCATGTAGCAGGTGCCCAATAAATGTTTATTAAATTAATAGTGGAGAAAATTCCAAGGAAGTACAGGTTCAGCTATATCCTACACAGAGTTTCTTCACAAAGATCCAGGAGAATGGAGACAAAAGTGTGAAACAGGCAAAGCTTATCCTTGATGTGTCTCTCACTGGGGCTGTAGCAGGGATAAGACAGATGCGGTCATAGCAAAAGGCCCACATACCTGTTAGAAATTAACTGCAAGAATTATCGAATGCTGCTCTCCCAACAGTATGTGGACTTCCTTTCTGTTCACCATAAATCTTTACACAACTAATGGGACCTTAAAGATGATCGTGTGCAATGCATCCTCTCTCAGACGAGAACCCAGGGTAACAGGAAGTAATGTGCTCAGAGTAACACAGTGTAATGCAGAGTCTGACTTTCATGTCCTTTAGTTTATGGTTGTCCCCGAATTTCCTACTGTTCTTCAAGGTAGAAAAGGCGTGGGAGCCTAGCATGTGAATCTCTATTTTTGTAGGGAGAGCCAAGGATAGAGGTGAACAAGCCCTGGGCTTAGGTTTGGAAGACAAAAGTTAAGGTCTGATTCTGCCACAAATAATTGTGTGATTTGTTCAATTACCTTCACTTTTTTGAGCCTCAGGTCCTCTAGTGCAAAATGCTGATGAAAACATCTATTCAACTGGGTACTTTGGATAAGTGATAAGGTGAAATAATGTGTATGAACTCCATACTTATGTTCTTAATAGCTGCAAGAGTGGGAAAAAATAACTTATACAAGACAATGACTCTTCTGTTTTTCAAAAATTGTCCCTCCCTCCCTTCCTTCCTTTCCCTCTCTCTCCCTTCCTTCCTTCCTCCCTCCCTCCTTTCCATCCTTCCTTTCCTTTTCTCTCTCTTTTTTTTTTACTCTTTTTATTTTCAATGTAAAAACTAAACACATACAAGAAAAAGTCTTTGAAGGCACACATGAATTGAGGAAAATATTCCCGCAGACTAAATAAGAACAGTATGTTTTAGTTCACCCTAACTCTGGACAAATGAGCCATTGCATATCTTCATGACTGAGGATAAAGTGAGGCGCTGAATTAGGAAACAAATCAAGGTATTTTAGCCTCCCTCCTCTTTTAGTTTTGAAGGCCTGAGCAAACTGATGACGTGCACTGGGTCCATGCACTTAATTTCCCGCCCCCTTTACTTCTCTCTTTCGTTGCCTGTTAAGTGCCAGGCACTATGGTGAGATCTGAGTAGCCGAGAGCGACCTCAGACCCAGTCTCAGCTCTCAGATGCCTAGACATGAAGTTGACATCACTAAAAAGAATTTTATCCCTGTGTTAAAAGAAACAATCAAACATGCAAACTCATAGTTGTAGTAGCATATGGCCTAACAGACCTTGTTATAAGCTGAATTGCGCATTGCCTCCCACTCCCCCAAATTCATATGGTACAGTTCTAACCTCCAGTACCTCAGGATGTGACTGTATTTGGAGATAGGGTCTTTAAAGAGGTAATTAAGTTAAAACGAAGTCCTTAGGGTGGACCCAAATCCAACACACCCGGAGCTCTTAGAAAACAAGGAGATTAGGGCAGAGACATGTGCAGAGGGAAGGCCATGCAGAGACAGGGAGAAGATGCCATCGACAAGGCAACGAGAGAGGCCTCCCCAGAAACCAACCCTGCCCACACCTTGGTCTTGGACTTCTAGCCTCCAGAACTGTGAGGAAATACATTTCTATTGTTTAAGCTCCCCAACCTGTGGTAATTTGTTACGGGAACCCAAGCTAATTAACACAATCTCCTCTGGAATTGACCACTCGGGACACTAGGACTGCCACAGTTGGTTACAAAGGAGCATTACTGTGGGTAATTTAACTCTTATGTTGAAATACTAATAAATGTATTTATAGTGCTAGGAACCCTAAAAATAACATCTTATTGATCTAGTTTTATTATACCTAAGCCTATATATTTCCCCACACACACATCAGAAGGATGGAGCTGGGCTGCCTGTTTATTTCTAATGGAACAATGAGGTCTTGGTGTAGAAACAGAGATGGGATCCTGAGCTATGAGACGGGATCTGAAGCATGGTCCTAACATGGAAAAATGCTTATGGTAAAAGGGAAGAGGACAAGTCTTCTATTTAACATAGTTCCAGTGTAAAAACAACAGAAGTTGTACATTCCATGTATGGAAAAAAGAATGGAAGGAAGCACATCACAACATTTGTGGTAATTGTTCTGGAAGCTGGTACTAGAAATTTTTTCTTCTTTTCTGTCTGCTTTTCTGAGTTCCCCACATTTTCTATAGTGGGCATATTTATTGTTCTAATGAAAATAAAATTAATGTGTCTTTAAAATATCCTGGGATAGATGGTAATTTCTGGCTGTCCAGTGAGGCTGTCCCTTCCCTGCTTCAAAATCGTCTCTTACATGTAAACCAGGTAAAATAGGAATCTAAAAAAATTTTCATTATTCAGAACTGGGTGATTTGAACCTTGTGATGACTCTTCACACTTTCTATGAAGAGACGGGGTTAACAAAGTAAATTTAGGGCTTCCCTGGTGGCGCAGTGGTTGAGAGTCCGCCTGCCGATGCAGGGGACGCGGGTTCGTGCCCCGGTCCGGGAGGATCCCACATGCCGCGGAGCAGCTGGGCCTGTGAGCCATGGCCGCTGAGCCTGCGTGTCGGGAGCCTGTGCTCCGCAACGGGAGGGGCCACAACAGTGAGAGGCCCGTGTACCGCAAAACACAAACAAACAAAAAAAACCAAAGTAAATTTACACCCAAACCAGTTCCATACTAGTCTACTTTAAATATCAAATAGTTTCTACAGTGAGGTTTCACCTCACACCGGTCAGAAAGGCCATCATCAAAGTCTACAAACAATAAATGCTGAAGAGGGTGTGGAAAAAAGGGAACCGTCTTGCACTGTTGGTGGGAATGTAAATTGGTGCAGCCACTATGGAAAACAGTATGAAGTTTCCTTAAAAACTAAAAATAGATCCAGCTCCTGGGCATATATCTGGAGAAAGCCATAATTCGAAAAGATACAGGCACCCCAGTGTTTATGGCAGCTCTGTTTACAATAGCCAAGACATGGAAGCAACCTTAATATGCATCAACAGATGAATGGATAAAGAAGATGTGTGTATATATACAATGGAATATTACTCAGCCATAAAAGAGAATGAAATAATGCCATTTGCAGCAACATGGATGGACCTAGAGATGATCATACTAGGCAAGGGAAGTAAGTCAGACAGAGAAAGACAAATATATAATATGATTAATATGTGGAATCTAAAAAATGATACAAATGAACTTACTTACAAAACAGAAACAGACTCACAGACTTAGAAAACAAACTTATGGTTACCAAAGGGGAAAGGTAGGGGGGAGGGATAAATTAGGAGGTTGGGATTAACATATACACACTACTATATATAAAATAGATAAACAACAAGGACCTACTGTATAGCACAGGGAACCGTATTCAGTACTCTGTAATAACCTATATGGGAAAAGAATCTGAAAAAGAATAGATATATTGTACATGTATAACTGAATCACCTTGCTGTACACCTGAAACTAACACAACATTGTAAATCAACTATACTCCAATATAAAATAAAAATTAAACAAGAAAGAGAAACATCAAAGCTAAGAAACAAAGAAATATGTGATAAATACTTTTATACATTCCAAAAAAACTCCAAAGAGTTTCTAAATGTTTAAAGAAAAAACACCAGAATTCCACCATAGCAGTGTCATGTCTGCATGTGAAAAATGACCTCTCCCTGATGTATGCATCAAAGGGGGTCTCAGAGCACCCCTTCTTAGCAATACTTGTGTATCTTTGTTCTGTTGCTACGTGCATAGAATACTAGCAAACTCATGGTGGTTTATGCCACTGTTCTAACAGCTTCACACATATTAATCAAGGAGTGCTCACAATTATCCTGTCAGGGACTGTTATTATTCTCATTTTCCATGGAGGAAGCTGAAGCAGAAAGAGGTGAGTAACTTGTTCAGGGCCGCCCAGTAAGTAGTAGCTTGGATTATTTTTTTAAGTGATGAAGTCTTTGTATTTCAGGTGTTAATTAAAAAAATTTTTTTAAGGTTACTTTCCATTTATGGTTATTACAAAATATTGGCTATATTCCCTGTGTTGTACTATACATCCTGGAGCCTGTCTTACACCCAGTAGTTTGTACCTCCCACTCGTCCACCCCTACATTGCTGCTCCCTGCCCTCACTTGAAAGCACTGGTTTGTTCTCTATGTTTGTGTCTGCTTCTTTTGGTTTTCTTCACTAGTTTGTTGTATTTTTTAGATTCCACATATAAGTGATATCATACAGTATTTGTCTTTCTCTGTCTGACTTATCTCACTTAGCATAATGTCCTCCAAGTCCATCCATGTTGCTGCAAATGGCAAAATTTTGTTTCTTTTTTATGGCTGAGTAGTATTTCAATGTCATATATGTCTGTGTGTGTGTATACACACCGGATATATATGGATCACATCATCTTTATCCATTCATCTGTTGATGGACACTTAGGTTGCTTCCATAGCTTGGCAATTGTAAATAATGCTGCTATGAACAGTGGGGTGCATGTATCTTTCCAAATTAGTGTTTTTGGTTTTTATGGATATATACTCAGGAGTGGGATTGCTGGGTCATATGGTAGGTCTATTTTTAGTTTTTTGAGAAACTGGAGCTGAGATTTGAACCCTGTCCATCTGGCTCCCAAGCTCCTTCTCTTAACCACTTTCCACCATGGAGGGGGCTTGAGCCAACAACTCTGCTCTTCTTATAAACCACTGACAGTGTGGCTGGCGTCAATGCAGCCAGAACCTTGCCTTCTCTTTTCTCCTTACATGTGAGTTGGTGAACTTGACTCTCTGTCTGCCTGGTGGGGTGTAATAAGGTGGAATGAGCTTGCTGATTGCACGTCTGTAAAGATGAGGAAACCACTCTTTTGGGAGCAGTATCATCTCACGCTCCATCTCCGTCACCCGTTCATTGTTATTCCTAAAATTCTGGGGAAACTTTGTTAAGAGTTTCCATCGATTCAAGTGAACCCTGTTCACAGAGGATGATCACATGTCCCTCTCTTCTATTCATTTTCTAACAACTTTCTCAGGTTAGAGATGCCCAATTGAACAGAGAATAAATTAGTGGCCCCATAATAAATCTTGGGAAAGTGTCGAGAAAATGCTCCTTTGCTGTGTTTGGCAAATCAAACAAGCCAGAGAGCTCATGCTCTTAGAAGAAACTCAATTCTTAGAAACTCTCGCCATCACAGAGCTTTGAGAACAATTGCAGAGTAATTAATTTAAGTGAATTGGAAGAGATAAATACCAGAGAATATTTTGCAAAGATGGCTTTGTCGGTGTTTTAAATGGAAACTCGGCAGGTGAAAAAGCCTATTTAAGTGACCAGTTCATTGAGCAGACTTCTTATTTGTACGCGTGGAAGATCCAGGAGGCTGCCCACGGGAGACGGGCATCACTGCTTGCTCGCCTCTCTCCAGTGGGGGATGTGACACGAAGACCAGGTTCCTTGTTATTTATCTTTGATGAAGTTGTTTTCCATTTTCAGGAACGCGTCTCAGTTTATGTGAGGATCAGTCACCTTTAGCCAGGAAGGCCGGCCGGGCAGCTGACATTAGCATCTCCGACCTTGGGGGATTGTAGCTGCGTCAGGTGCGCAGGGCCCCAGGGTCCTCGCTGCGCTTTGTGGGGAAGGGAGCGCTGATTATTCGTGCAAGGAAGTCAGAGATTGGATTCCAGGACAGCATATTAAATCTGGCCAAGAATGGACTGCTTCCGAGGAGAGAGGGAAAGGAAGCCAGGTGTGAGGTCGTTGGCCTCCTGCCTGGCCTGTGGCTGCTTTGCTGGGGGAGCTGCCTGCATTGTCCCTAGGGCCTGTGGTACCTGAGGTACAAGCTGAAAGACCCCTGCTCTTTGCTCTGTGGCTGGGATGTGCTGGGGCCCAAACGACAGTCCCTTGGGAAGCTCTCTCCTAAAGGGACCCAGTGTTGGAGCTTTGGTTGTTACTTAACTGTTTTATTATTTCCTTTTCATTATTACTCACTAGCGATGAAGAAGGGATTTACTATGAGATCACAGGTCTCGTTTTCAAACGTTACATTTAAACTTTAAAAGTAAGAGAGGGGGCTTCCCTGGTGGCGCAGTGGTTAAGAATCCACCTGCCAATGCAGGGGACACGGGTTCGTGCCCCGGTCCGGGAAGATCCCACATGCCGCGGAGCGGCTGGGCCCGTGAGCCATGGCCGCTGCGCCTGCGCGTCCGGAGCCTGTGCTCCGCAACGGGAGAGGCCACAACAGTGAGAGGCCCGCGTACCGCAAAAAAAAAAAAAGTAAGAGCGAAAGTGCCAAGTCCAATGTGGCAAGTAGCTTGGGCCCAAGGTGAGGGTGGTGATTCCCCTGCTCACTCATGAGCTGTGTGTCTCTTTGGAGAATTCAGGTGACAAGGTTTACAGACACAGAGGCAGGGGGCTTAGCTTCAGCGCCTGACCCACTACTCACTAGCTGTCCGCGGGCAACCCATGGCAACTTTCCGACGCTTAGTTTCTTTAGTTACCAAATGGGGATGAAAATACATAGGCCACAGCTTTATGGCGTGGAATACAGATACAGCATATTTTAAAGTGCTTTGAAACTGCAAACAATCATTCAAATATAAACAAGAGCTCATTGGCGCCGAAGACTGTTTCCACCGTATAACAAAGGATGATATAGTCCCTGTGTGCAGAAATCTGATTATTACAACCCATTTCTTGACTTGCCATCAGTCTCCGACAAGGCTCAGGATTTTATCCAGCCTATACTGCAGACTGAGGAAATAATACAGCACTTGTCACGTAACAGGCACTAAAATGGTCAGCTCCTTCCTTCTGTAATTGATGGCAAGTCATAACCAGGGAGTGTCATTCCTACATTCATTTATTCTATAAATATCATGAATCACTTGCTCTGTGGCCCCGTGGATTTGATTTTACAAAGTGAGCAGGGCTCACTGAGCCCTTGTAAGTCTTCTAGGGAGGCTCTGCCGTGTCAGTCATCTGGCATCTCCAGCAGCTACCACGCGTGTCTAACAAATAGCAGAGACACGGGAATCTGGCAGATGAAAGGACAAATCAAAGGGCCAGCAGTTGCTCTTTGTCTTTGCTAATGCTTTTAAAGTCTTCTGAATCCGTTTTGCTAAAAAGCCAGCAAAGTTCAAAGAGCTTTCACAGGGGACTCCCACCATTGCCCGCGATCTTGGTATGTTCACTCGATACTTTTGCAGCATTTAATAGGCCGAATAATTTCTATTTCATTCCAATAACTTGAGAAGGAATACACTGAGAAGGGCATTCTTTGGGGGAAGCAGAAAAAGTAAATTATTCAGCAAACTGGACTGTGGTATTGTTTATGTGTTGGTCCTTACATTTTCTACAGTGATATATAGTTCAGTCTTGCAGCAAGTCAAACAATTAGAAGTTAGGAAGGAAGCACTTCAATGTTGAATGATCGCTCTTTAGGTCAATGGAGAGAAAGGACTATCGTGTTTATGGAATTTTGCCTCCCTCTTGTCATGAAGGGGCCTCATTTAAGTGAGTATGTCAGCACTGTGACCTAGAGACAGATTTCAAGGAAAAAGGAGCTGAAGTCAAGTGTCTTTTTTTGTTTTGTTTTGTTTTTTTGCTAATGTCATACTGATTTTTACAGGCAAAACCAGCTCAGTGTCCATGATGGATACTATTGAAGACTGAACTTGGGGGCCCTTCGTCCCTCCATGGTCCTGATGCCACTGATTGGTTGCAACGGTTTAGTTTCACCACAGGTAGGTCACGGATGGGGTAACTGATAAAAATTGATGGCCAAGAAGAGCAGAAACAGGTTTGAGGAGGAAGACGGGTTGGGACTTGGATTAGCTATGCTGGAGGAGATCCTGCTGCATTGTCCAGAGTCTGGAGTGCATGCGCGAACGAACACCAGGGAGCAAAGTGTGTTTGGACACTGTTAAGAGTCAGAAGCACACGTTGGCAAGGTTCTTCCGTAAAGGGCGATCGTGAATATTCTGGGCTTATGGACCATAGGGTCGCTGTGGCAGCTCTGTCACTGTCGTGCAGAGGCAGTCACAGACAATATGCAAATGAGTTGGGTGTGGTTATGCCCCAATAAAACTTTATTTAAACAACTGGAGTTGGAGTGGGAGTTGGGGGGAGGGGAGCGGAGGGTGAAATTTGTCCAGTGGGCTGCAGTTTGCTGACCTCTGCTCTAGACTATGGGCGATGAATGAAATGAGCATGTAGGGTGACTGGTATGCAAAAGAGACCTTGGGAAATGTTTATTTCCAAGGAAAAGGCAGAGAAAGAGCTGGAGAAGGAAAGAGAAGCATTTCCAGGGGAAGGAGGGGAACCAGAGAGCAGAGTGCCTCAGAGACAAGAGGTTGGTGCTTCAAGCAGGAGGTGTGTGCAGTGATGTTAGAATACGGCCAGGAAGCTCACTGGGTAAAACAGTGAACAGAGACTCTTGGAATTCATTGGTAGGATGATATTTCTGATTTTCGAGAATGCAGTTTTAGGGGAGAGATGGGCAATTAAGCCCATTAAATGCAGGTGGTTGCCAGGGTGACAGATGGGGAAGTGTGCAAAATGGTGGGGAGTGGAAGCCAGGAAGAGAGGGGTTTTCAGTCTAGGAGGGAAGGGTAAGTCAAGAAGGCTGAAGGGAAAAAGCCAACACATTAGATTTTTCAGGACACCAGGGAGAAGCAATCCTGGCTGCAGCAATGCCTGGAGGAGACGCACTCAGGGCCGCAGGAGAGAGAGGAAGGAAACCCAGGTTTGCTGAGTGTTACTCTGGGGCAGGTGCTAGGCCGGGCCCCATTAAGCCCCATCGAACCCCGTTACAATGGCACAAAATAGATACTTGTGTTGGTCTCTGCTAGAGGCCACCCAATGTCCACTCCTCCCTGCTTTCTTACTGATAGCCCCCAACCTTGCTCAGAGCCGCCACGTGCCCAGCTAGAATACTCACCTTGTCACACTCCTGAGCTGCCAGGAGTGCCCTTTGACCCAGATCTCACCAGTGTGTTGTCCAGGTGGGGTTCTGGGTAAGTTATTACATATTCTGATTTTTTAAAAACAGGGTCAGCTGGCACATGGCTTTTGCCCTTTGCCTGCCATCTCGTGGCCTGGAGGCTCCAACTTTGCGTGCTGCCGAAGCAGGGGGCGTGAAGGAGCCTGGTTCCACGAGCACCGACACCAGCCCTGGCCTCTCTATCCCTCGACTGCTTTTTAAGTGAGAAAAACAGACCCATGAATTGTTTCCACTGTTTGTTTCCTATCACATGGAATCAACGCAACCTTGACCAACATGACCTTCTCTTTTTCCCCAATAGAAGGAATGGGCTCAGAGAGTTGAAGGTACTCGAGCAAGGTCATTCACAGCCTGAGACTCTGAGATGTCCTCAGATTGTGGCCTTGGACAGCTTCAGCGTCACCTGGGAGCTCGTAGACACAGAGCCCAGTCCTACTGCATCAGGATCTGTTTGAACAAGCTCCCCCGCTGATTGGTGTGGACCACGGTTTGAGCACTGTTGGCCTGGATAATCAATAATAGAGTTCAGATTTGATCCCAGACCTGTATGCTTCCAAAGTCCACACTCTTCTTCTGAAATAAGAGGGAATGACATGAGTGTCTTCTGTGAAGTTATGATCCCTTTGGAGGTAGAAGGAGAGGATGCTGGGAGAACCCTGGCAGAAGGCCTCATCCCTTCTCAGGATGAAGGGGATGTTAGGATATTCATTGCCAAGCAGAGTGCTCACTTACTGTGTGTACCACGTGCTAAAGGAAAAGACCATCTCTGCCTTCAAGGCGCTCAAAGGTAATGAGGAGACTGTGGACTCCAGACCACCTTCCTCAGCATCCTGTTGGCACTTGTGAAAATCACATGTTCCTGTCCTCCCGAGACATTCTAGGAGCGGAATCCAGACTCCTGTGTTTAAAACCCCATTCTGGTTGATTCTCATGCACATTATGTTGGATACCTACTAAGAGATGGAGGGAACAGGTTGGTACAAAGGAGGACGTGAACTTCTGGCACTCTTTGAATGGTGAGTCTGTCTTCCAAACATGACTCATCCTTCCTGGCCTAAGGCATCTGCAAAAAGGATAAACAAACACCCACACCTCTCAAGTCCTTAAGGAGAATGATGACCAGGATGAACTGGTAGCAATGCCCACCCCCAAGACTTCTCAGAACCATAAATCAATACCCTCCAGTAAAGAAGTCCAACCAGTAATGAATCCACCTCACTGTACTGTTATTCAGACTACATTGCACCCTTTTATTGCAAAAGGACCCACGGGAAACGGCGTCAGATGTCCGAAGCCAAGATTGATGACACCCAGGACGTTCCACGGCTCTTTGAGCCTCAGACACTCTGCTTTTGATTCCATGGAAATGAACCTTCTGTTGGATTTTCCTTGACCCCCGCCCCCGCCCTGCCCCTTGACACTTCTGAGTTACATAGAGGCTCAGACTGGTAACCAGAAATCTAACTTCTGTGGCCTTTACATTGGAGGTAGGGCTGGAAAGATGAAACGCAAGTATTTGAACTCTACCATTTGAACAAAAGAGAAGCAACAGCACTAGTGTCCTGGTCCGTGTGTCATCGGGCACCTGGAAAACCACATCAGCCTCTCTGTGGCCACTCTCATCCCTGCGGTCAACTCTCCACTCCGCGGTCAGAGAGCCTGTGCACAGCACTCCAATAGCTCTCCACTGCAAGCATGATTAAAGCCAAACGTGCAACTAGAGGTGATCATACTAAGTGAAGTTAAGTCAGAAAGAGAAAGACAGGTACCACGTGATATCTCTTATATGTGGAATCTAAAATACGACACAAATGAACCTATCCACGAAAGACAAACAGAATCACGGATATAGAGGACAGACTTGTAGTTGCCAAGGGGGGAGGGGGGTGGGAGAGGGATGGAGTGGAAGGTTGGGGTTAGCAGCTGGAAACTCTTATAACAGCACAGGGAACTAGATTCAATATGCTGTGATAAATCATAATGGGAAAGAATATTTAGGGCTCCCCTGGTGGCGCAGTGGTTAAGAATCGCCTGCCAATGCAGCGGACACGGGTTCGAGCCCTGGTCCTGGAAGATCCCACATGTCACGGAGCAACTAAGCCCACGCACCACAACTACTGAGCCTGCACTCTAGAGCCCACGAGCCACAACTACTGAAGCCCGCGTGCCTAGAGCCCGTGCTCCGCCACAAGAGAAGCCACTGCAATGAGAAGCCTGCTCACCACAACGAAGAGTAGCCCCCGTTCGCCGCAACTAGAGAAAGCCCGTGCGCAGCAACGAAGACCCAACGCAGGCAAAAATAAATAAATTTTATAAAAGAATATTTTAGAAAAGAATGTATATATGTATAACTGAATCACTTTGCTGTATAGCAGAAATTAACACGACCCTGTAAATCAACTATAAAAAAAAGGAAATAAAGCCAAACCTTTTGAGATGGCCTTCAGGGTTTATCTGGCCCCTGGTCACTCTCTGACCTCGTTTCTGGCCACACTGACCTCTCTGTCCTTTAATCTCAGGGCCTTTGTCCTCACCGCGCGCCCCCCTCCCCAGGAGGGCCCTCCCCCAGCTCTTTGCGGGGCTTGTCTCCTCCTCCTTCCCACGTAAGCGTCAGCTCAGCTCTCACCCCCCCAGGTGGCCTTCCCAGATTCTCCTTGTGCCAAATGCCTGGCACACAGTAGATACTCCAAACGTATGCTGAGGGCTTCCCTGGTGGCGCAGCGGTTGGGAGTCCGCCTGCCGATGCAGGGGACGCGGGTTCGTGCCCTGGTCCGGGAAGATCCCACGCGCCGCGGAGCGGCTGGGCCCGTGAGCCATGGCTGCTGAGCCTGTGCGTCCAGAGCCTGTGCTCCGCAACGGGAGAGGCCACGACAGTGAGAGGCCCGCGTACCGCAAAAAAAAAAAAAAAAAAAAAAAAAAGTATGCTGAATGAATGAATGAATGAATGATGTGTGTTTTAGAGACATGTTAGACTCTTAGAGTTTGTTAATCAGATGAGACGCTGATGATGTATAGGTAGGAGGACCATATATTTTCCAGTTCAAGCCTAGATACTCAAGACTAAAAGGAAAATCTCTTTATAATTATACCAAGTCCCAGGAGTAAACCAGGACTGTCCCAAGCAGACTGAGATATAGGGCCACCCTACTTACAGGTAATTATGAGTATAATGTCTCTCTTCCCGACTAGATGATCAAGTACATGAGCACCGTGTGTGGCAATGATAGATACACAAGAAATGCATTGAACGAATGCACAACATGTTGTATTTGCCCCCCTTACATGATGGTAAAACTAGCTTTAGCCACCCAGGCCACAAGCCAGCATAGGGACACTTCATCGAACGGTTGGTCCAGGGAAAGCCTCCATGTCTGTGCTTCCATTGCAGACTCAGGGGGACCATCTGTAGTCTCTGGCAGTCTCAGAAATGTATCAACGCCACAGAAGGCCTCGTAGGAAGTAGATCCCTTCCCACATGGAGAGAACTTTCCAGTTTACAAAGCTCCCACACATATTCTTATAACCATGCTATGATATGAAGGTGGTGATTTCACTCCTGGGCTACAGGGGAGGCAGCCTCTAGCGTCAAGGGAAGTTGAGTGACCTGAACTGAGGCTTTGGGCAACATGGTCTGTCGTGTCCTCTCATATTCCCAGCATCACTCGTCTTTCTACTACCATATTCAATATCTTGTAATAAACCATAATGGAAAAGAATCAAAAAAAAGCATATACACATGTATATATGTATAACCAAATCACTTTGCTGTACACCCGAAACTAACACAATACTGTAAATCGACCATATTTCAATTAAAAAAATTCAATAAATCTTTTAGCTCTATCAAGAGGACTCCTCTGCACCACTTACTCTGAGCACCATGTATTTCCACCCCTCTCCTGATTCCTTAACTTTCTTTTTAACCTGTTGGCCGTCCACTGCCGTCGTTCTGTCCTAAAAATGAGAGAGGAACCAAGCTCCAACAGCTCTTCGGAGCCTTCCTAGCCTTCCTCGCCAAGACAATGAGTCATTTACTCAGAAAGCAGCCAATTATTTCAGTCACGCATATAAACAAACACCACCGACAACAAACCCCGGCTCACGGGTCCGTGTTTCCATTTTTCAGTCATTTGTTTGACAAGATGCTGACCCAGCCACTCCATCCTCCCGTGAATAGATGAACTGAGATCAGACAATTAAACCTGCATCAACAATAATATACTGAAGGAGATATTATACAACGAGTCTCCTCGTTGCCTGGAAGACTTACAGGTTCCCACCCATATAAATGTTCAATAAAGCACAAGTGCTTAGAAGGACAGAAACCAGAGACTTGGGACAAATTTTGAGGGCAGCCGCTTGAAATACCATTTCTTTGAAAAACATGCTTTTGAAAACCACTCTTCCCTCCAGGGTCCTCTGGCCCTTTGATAACCCTTGTTCAGCTCCCCTTCACCTCACCCCCTTTCTCAACCCATCCGCAGCCCCACCACAACCCATCTCTTTCTTCTCCAGGTTGAAATAACCACTTGAGCTGAGTGCTGTCTGCTCCACACAGAGCAAAGTGAAAATTAAGTTGCTCAGTGTAATTTCCTCAATTTGGGCCTGACTCAGCCCGTCTCAACCCTGATCAAATCAACCACTGACAGTTGTGTCTGCTTAAACTTAGGACATTGTGGTCACAGTCACTGATGGGATACAATTCCAAAGGGAATTTAAGGGCTGGGAGGTGGGGGTCAGGGGGCCACGATGCTGTTTCATCACTCTCAAGACTACTCTAACATCCGTCATAATCTTATAATTCATCATCGGTCATTGTCACAATCACACTTTGCACAACCCACTTCATGTTATAGCATCGTCACGCTAGATTTATAATTCCTTGTCCGTGTGTCCACTTCCCCACCAGGCTGTGAGCTCCTTATTCTCTGTCTACCCCTAGTGCCTACGACAATACCTGCACACCATGGAGAGTTAACCAATGGTTGTTGAAAAGTCAGGCCGGAATGTTGTACTAGAACCAGCAAAACTACATTTTATGGTAATAAAAGTAAAGACCATTTCAGATTTAAAAAAAAAACCTCAATTGCATAAATATGGGGAATTCTTGGTTTGGAAACTGTTCCTATGGAAAAAAGAGTGAGGGTTTCAGCTCAACACCAATGGCTGTTAAATAACGGAACATGGTAGCCCCAGGAGGTTGAGAGTTCTCCATCACTGAAGATAACCAAGCAGTGCATATGATGAATCAAGGGATTCTATGTCATACGCGAACCAGAGCAGCTTCCCATTTCTGTAGACGCGACCTCAGTCTAAGTAGTCGTTATTTCTTCGTTGGACTGGCGCCCTAGCCTTCTAGCTGGCCTTTTTGCTTCGGATTCCTCTTATGGAACACATAGTAGGCCCTAGTCACTGTCTCTCCAGCATCCATTCCTCTCTTCTTCCATAGTCGCCGATTCCTAATTTGGTTGACGAGTCTACTCTTTTTCTCTGTTCCTCAGGGTGTTCATTCATTGATGAAGCCTGTCATGGCGGCCCCATTCTCCTTATCAGTGATTGGTTTAGGTCAGGACATCTGACTCAACTCTGGCCAATGAGGTGAGAGGGGAAGTCTTCTGGGAGCGATTCCCTCCTTCCTGAGTGGGACAACAGGGAGGGATTGTCTCTTGTTCCCCTGAACGCTACTGATTACAACCGAGAGACTTGGAAACTGCAGCAACGTCTTTCTCAACGGGAGCTACGCTGAGAGTGGGGGAGCAGAAGGACAGATGGAAAGCTGCTGCTGAAATAACCAGCCAACTTTCCAGGCATCTTTTAAACGAGATAATAAACGTCCCTGTTGTTCAAGCTCTGTTGCGTTGGGTTTTCTCTGGCTTGCAGACCAAGCGTCCCAACAGATATACAGAACGTCTTCCCATATATACTATTCCCAGGTTAATCTTTATAGAAGGCAATTTTGATCATGCCACACCTGGTCAAAGACCTTCATTTCCCCCCCTCAGTCCCACACACTAAAATTAAACGCTTCAATTCAAGATCAAGCTTTGCTTTCCAAGGTAATTTGTTTCCCGTCCTCCAGTCAAATTTAACTTCCTGATGTTTGTTCACATGACCTGCAGTTTACTGCTCCTGCACGGCTCCCATCCTGGGATCCACTTCTCTCCCACCTATCTTTGCTTGTTGAAATGTTATCTCCAAGGAAACTTGCCACTTCATGTCTTTTCCATGATAACTTTTATGGCCAACGTTTTTTCCCCCCCCGAATAGTACCCTAATGCCTTTGGGTAACTCTCCTGGCACTTACCATATTCTGCCATATGGTATTGTTATTTGTATGCCTTTCTCATTCTTCTTATTAGTCTGTGAGCCCTGGGGGCAGAGGCCATATCTTATGCATCCTGGCACATCTAGCTGTTCCCAGTGTGGTGCTTCAAACTGGGTAGATGCTCAAAACCCCTTGGATGAATGCTGTGGGAGGTGGGATATGAAAGATCCTTCTCAACTCTAAAATTCTGTGGGGTTTGTGCTGTGAGCTTTTTATATGTCGAATGCCTAACTTTGTATTAATGATCCAGAACAGAGAAGCACTGTAACCTCTACGTTGTGAAATGGTTCCAGTTGAGTTTGAATTCATTGGGAGAACGATTCTTGAATTCCTGATCCATCATATTCTCTATGTGTGGGTAATCAGGTACATGATTTGAAATTCCTAGGCTTCTGTTTCCTATCTCTAAAATAGGGATAACAAGAGGTAGCCCATAAGAGTGTTATGGGGACTGAATGAAATAAGTTACGTGCGGCAGTTCCCTCTGAGTGTGCACCCACATCCCTTCTTTTTCCTCCTGGTTTAGCCCAGGTAATCTTTCAACTTTAGGAGACCAGGATCACTGCCAAGCTCATTGGCCTGTCCCTTTCCTCTTGCTGGTGGTGGGTCTAGGCTTGGAGATGAATTTTGGCTGATGTGATATCAGAGAATATCTGCTTGGGATATTTTGGGAGAGGTTTCCTCATTCATAGGAAGAGATGCAGAGGAAGAGTCAATCTCTTCCTCTATTGGGTGTTGTCATCTTGAGCACGAGTCAGTCGTATTATGAAGGCAATGGGGAACCTGAGGACGGCAAAGAGGGAGGATGGCTTTGATGTCAGTGAGTTGCTGAATTCGCCAACGTGGAGTTATCCTATCTTGGGACTTCTATGATATGAGAGTGTAAATCTTCTTTATTGTTTAGGTCATCTACAGTTGAGTTTATTATTGCAGTTGAAAGCACCTTTATTGTTAGAGTGTGTAGCACACATACATACTCTGCAAATATAAAATTGTACTCCATTTAGTCCTTTCTTATAATTCCTAGATGAGAATATCTGAGAAAACTGGAAAGGATGATACTTAGCTAAATTAAAATAGACTTGAAAAGAAAAACCTTTATAACTTGACAATTTCTTTCTTTTTTTTTTTTTTTGGAGAGCTTGCTGATTATGAATTAGAAAATCAGTCAGAGACAAAGGATAGAGTAGGTGATAAATGCAGCCCCTATGGTGCTATAAGAAATATTTGAAAAATAAAATACAAGTAAACATGAAGTTTAACTTCACACCAATATTATCTACTGGAAACCGTGTCTTGTTAAAACTCCAGCATGTTTTATTTTCACAGGACACAGCAAAAATAGAAAAATTATAAAACCAGAACAAGGAAAATAAAGGGAGGCTACTCTTGGATTGGTGATCGGTGACTACTGAATGTTAACAAACTCGGGTTTGTTTTTGGTTTATTTTGTTTTATTTTAAAATCAATGGATAACGTTTGAATAAAAGAGGCTGCCAAACTCTCTCTGGAGAAACCCCTACGGTCAGTAGAGAAAAGTTCTCCTCTTCACCTGCTGGATAAACAAAAAATAAAGCGAATGCAACCGCATCGCTAAGCAAATCTACCCACATTGGAATCGCGCTGCAAGAATCATACAAGTATCTGAAAGGCTGGCTTTTCTGGGCCAAGGACCCTGAAAGTCGCTTGCAAGCTAGGTACAAGCGGGTTTTTCCACAATGAAAATTCCCCCTTTGGCCTTTAATGAGTCTCAGAGTCTGGGCCATGCAAAACTGGGCATTGCAACTCACTAATTGATCCCAAGGCCTTGAAAAATGGGATGCTGCAGGTCTTGTAGCCCTCTCACTGGGGAAATTGATACTCGTTTCTGATTCTTTAGCTAAGCGTTAGTTGATAATGCCTGAAGGACCCGGGAGAGCCGAGAAGCCCAGCGCAGGACACCCCATCTTTGTCTGAACCATCATGGAAACTTCACTTTGAAGTTCAGGTCCCTGGTTCAAGCCTGAGAGGTCATCTCTGGGTGCAGAGGAAGGACACTGGCTTGGACCAGGGCAGGCCACTTAACTGGTCCGGGCAAGCTTTCCTGGGTTGCAAAATGACGATGACCAGCCCGTCCTGACCACTTTGGACACTAGGAGGCACCATGCAGACAAGATGCCCCTTGAACCTTCTCAGGAGTGTGGGCCGCATGACGTGCCTGGCGTCGCTGGCTCCCTAACCCTCGCAGCGGCGGGGGAGCCTGCCTCTGCTCTCAGCCTCAGGGCTGCTCCTCCCACATACTCAACAAGCCCCACTGGCTCAGGATCCATCAGAGTCTTGACCTCCAGTTCTCTTTTTTGCTTCTGGAAGCTTCCTAGTGTCTTAGTGTGAGGCCACCGAAGGGCCTTCATGCTTCCTTCCTTGGGTGCTAGAAGGACACTTTCATTTGGAATCCGTGAACTGAAGGCAGATCCGTGCTGCTGGAGAGAGCCTGGTGGAAGATGAGCTCTCAGAGAATGTCCACTTTCTGTAGCCTCCCTCCATGCGAGATACACACAGACCCACAGGAAGGGCTGGTGTCCCAGGTCCCCACCTTTGAAGGGTTGGGGACCTCTGGGAATCCTGAGGAGCAAAGCTTTTCTCTTGCACCAAGGCTTTCTGTAGCTGGTCTGAGGACAGAGTGTTTTGCTCTGACACTCCTCAAACCACAGGACAAGAGCAGTGGGCCCAGTCTCGGTTCCCTTGGCACTGGGGCCATGTCTCTAACAGTTACCATGCCATGGGTGTTAAAAGAGCTTAGGCTTAGGAGGTATACCAATCTGTGCTTGAATTCTGGCTCTGCCACTCACCAGCTGGGTCATCTTAGATGAGTTACTTGCCCACTCTGAGCCTTGATTCCTTCAAGTCTAATACTGGGACCATAATCCCCAATGAATGGGGCTGTAGTGAGGCTTCAACGCACACCGAGCTGGTGCACGGCAGATGCTGGAGAAATGGATGAATATGATTCCTTCCCCACATATCACACGTCTTCCACTTGGCTACAGACGATCTGCAGAGCTAGATGACAAGCTCTTGGAGAACAGGAGCTGTATTTATTCATCTTTCTACTCTTCACATCCACCCCTGTACCTGATTCATAGGTGTTGCACAAGAAATACTTTTTGAATGACTGGAGGAAAAAAGGTTCCTGAATCCCAAACTTCCAATCTTCCAAATGCAGACAGTTGAGGAACTGTGTTTTTGTTGCTGTTGTTTTTATTTTTTTTTTTTTGAAGTATAGTTAATTTACAATGTTGTGTTAGTTTCTGCTGTACAGCAAAGTGATTCAGTTATACGTTGCTGCTGTTCTTAGCAGATGGGCAGATTCCCCTTCAGATTTCTCATTCAGGCTGTAATTTGAAATTATATGTCACCTTCAAACTGTATAACCCAGGCAGTGATGTGAAGTGTCTGCACTAGGGTCTTGGCCTATCTCCATATTTATTGTTTCTGTATCAGTCAGGATAGGTAAGGTTATGTTGCTGTAACAAACTCAAGCACACGGCACGTTTACTTCTCACTCGAGCTACGTGTCCAGTGATGGTCTGGATGACAGAGCCACCATCAGAGCATGGAGAGGGAAGAGAACGTAGTGAATGGTGCAGTGCCTCTTCCAGCTTCTTCCTCTAAGGGTCATGTGTCAATTTCCCTCACATTTGAGTGGTCAACCCCAATTGCATGGCCATATATTCCTTCCTTGAGCCCAGAAGAAAAAAACAAACCAGAAACATACAGTGAATGGAAACACAGTTCAGGAAAGCAAGCCACAGCTTCAAGATGAAGAAGCACAGAATTGGGACTTTTGCAGTCACTGGGACAGCCGGAGGGACAGAGAGCAGGGGATCTCAGCCTGCAGCTCTGCAGCCAGAGCTTCTAGGAGCTCACCTGGGACCTGGTGGGAGTCCCAAGAAACGCTGGGAGCTCCTGCCAACCGTCTCAGCCGACAACATTTTCAGAAGCTGCCACCTACTAGGTCCACTGCCTACACTTTTAGGCGAGTGGTCCTCAGAGGGAAGCTGCTGTGAACCTCACACCTGCAGGCTGCCCACGTCTGCCTGCAGCGTCCTCCTGAGAATCGCCCCTTCTTCACCTCCAGTTCCTCTCCTTGGCATTCACCCCCATCGGACCTGGGACTCCAGTTGCCCACAGCGCGATGGGGGGACCTCTGGGGGACATCAGCAAGGGGGATCCCACCACAACAAGCAGCCTGGCTCAGGAAGCCTCTCTGTCCCCACAGGTCTAAGATTCCGTCCTTCACCCAGAGGCACTCCACCCACCTCCACACCACTCCCAGCCCAGGGGGCCGCAGCAGCACCTACTACATCAAGCATCAAAGTAACACCCCAAATGCTCAGAAAAATCTGTCACTGGAAGCACATCCCTTACAAGTAGGCCGGGACCTCTTGCTAAATGCAAACAGGTGACCGCCTACGGAAATACAAGATTTAACGAGGGCTCCCCTGGTGGCGCAGCGGTTGAGAATCTGCCTGCCAATGCAGGGGACATGGGTTCGATCCCTGGTCCGGGAAGATCCCACATGCCGCGGAGCGACTAAGCCCGTGCGCCACAACTACTGAGCCTGTGCTCTCGAGCCAGCGAGCCACAACTGCTGAGTCTGTGAGCCACAACTACTGAAGCCCACATGCCTGGAGCCCGTGCTCTGCAACAAGAAAAGCCACCACAATGAGAAGCCCACTCACCGCAACAAAGACCCAACGCAGCCAAAAATAAATAAATAAAATAAATAAATTAAAAAAAAAAAGATTTAACGAGGAAGCAGAAAGCAGAATCTCCAAACCAAGCAGACAACATGCCCAGAACACAATCGAATACCACTCACTGTGACATCACCCGAGAAGCAGAAGAACCTCCACTTGAGTGAGAAAAGACGGCGAACTAACGCCAACCTCGAGATGAATCAGATGTCGGCATCATCTGACAAGCATTTTAAAGCAGCCTTCATGAAACGCTTCAACAATCAATTACAAACTCCCTTAGGTGAGGGTGGGAGGCTCGTCCCAGGCCTTCATGTTGGACTAGCAGAGAGGTCAGAATCAGCCTTTGTGTGGAGGATGACTTCCACGTCATTTAATTAAAGGTAACTTTTTCACCCCGCTTGCTCTCTATGCTGTCTCTCTACAAGCAGCTGGCCCACCTCTGCATAGGAACTGTGCCCTTCAGAGGAGCTCGGGGGTTGGAGGGGCTTTGGGAGGTCTGCCTCTGCCCCCTTTCACTCCACTCCACAAGGGAGGGGAAGGGCTATGTGGACCCACAGATGCTGGGGGGAGCAGGGACTCACACCTGGGCGCCCTTCCCCACTCAAGGTTCCCCGCGGTCACCGTGCTACCCACCGTATCATTTTAGCATGAATGTGGCCAGACACTGTTTATTGCAGAAAACGAAAAACACAGAAAAGCACCAAAAGAAAAGTCGCTTGTAACTCTACTGCCCAGAGATAACCATTGATGGTTATCACACCTATTCCTCTAGTTCTAAAAGCTACACTTTAGCATTTAAATTAGGCTTGTGCTAAATATTCAGTTTTGTATCCTGTTTTAGAAAAATTAATAATATATTTGTGAAAATTTTCTCATGTCATTAACCTCCTACAATATGACTTTCAATGGTAGGAAAACAATTGAAGTAGCTAAGCCACAGCAAAAGCCTGATGCATTCCACTTTACCGTGAGGCTACAGAGGTACAGAAATGTGAAGTACTTGCCCAGGGTGGCACAGCTGGTCCGTGGCAGGAGCAGGACAGACGCTGGGAAGTCCGGCTTCAGGACCTGGGTTCCCGGTCTCCCGGCTGCAGCCCCTCTTCACCGCCATGTTTAATTGATTTAACTACCAACCACTGTGGCTAGTTAGGCTATTTATAATCCTTGTTCTGATTCACGGCACTGATTTTAGCCACCTGTGTAGACACGTTGGTATAACTCTCCGATGATTCCCTTAGCAAAAATTCCTAGAAGTGCAATGGTCGAATGGACTCTTTGGAAAGCTTCTTCTCTGTGTGTGTGCCAAACTGGATTCCATCCTTGAACGCGGGGAGTGCGAGAATGTCCTGGTCACTCACCCTCTGAGCTGAGAAGGCAAAACCTGTCACTTCGACAGCTTCCAAAGTTTACCGAGGGTGTGCTCTCAGGAACCAGTTCTAGAAGAAGTCACACCCTCATCTTTTCAGCCCACTTCATTCGTTCAACAGACATCTCGGTGCCAGGCACTCGGGATATAAGAACCAAGGGATAAAGGCCTGTAAACAAATGAGTGTGTACGGCAGTTGAGGGCTTAGGTAGACATTGTTATTCCCATTTTCCAGATGAGCAAACTGAGGCTTGAAGAGCCTAATTTGGCCAATTTCCCCTGGAAAGAAGCAATATGGGAAAACCCTGAGTTTCCCCAATGGGTCTGAGTCCCACTAGGGGCTCTTAACCACTGCCCCTAGTGCCTCCCAGGGCAGGGGGCACAGTGATGGGAAAAGGGGTGAAGGCCAAGGCAGGGGCAGAAATGAAGAAGTGGGTATCCATGAGGAGCTGGTAGGGCAGGCAGAGGGGGCCATCTAAACAAACGTCCAGAGGTCCAGGATGACCCGGCAGGCTCTGGGACTGACATGTGGGTGGAGGGTGGAATGGCGGTAACTCTGAGGGCAGAATCAGGGAGTGGGGGGCGGGTGTGGGCCAGGCCACCGGGACCCACTGTGGTCTGGGTCCACTGGACCGCTGTGCACTTGGGCTACAGACATCACCGAGGCCTGTCTTTTCTGGGCTACAGCCTGTGAAATTCCACTCCACCACGTCTGTGTGTGAACACAGGCGCTGCAGGGAAGTGCAGTTGTGCGGGGTGCATGGACCCACCGTGTGGTCCAGGTGAGGAGCTGCTCCGAGCTTCTCCACCCCTCCTTGCCTTCCTTGTAAGGTAATGTTTCATTCTGAAGTAGGGTGACCGACTCAGCCTGGTTTGCCCGGGATGCTCTGCATTTAGCACTAAAAGTCCTGCGTCCTGGGAAACCTCTCAGTTCTGGGCTATTTTTGTGGGGCAGCCACTTGGGGACCAGGGAACAGAGCAGCCAGCTCCAGAGGCCCATGGGGCGGGGTGGGTGCAGTTGTAACCAAGAAGAAAGGGGCTGGTCTCCGGGCAGTCAGATTGGACTGCACGGGGCGGGCCAGATTCTGAAACTGAAATCCCAGTGTTCGGCCTCCGGGGGCAGGCCTGCGTCTGTCTGTCCTATGCCGTCTCAGCAGTGATGGCACTGTGTGAGGGCCAGGAGAGCTGCCCAGCAAACGTGAGGGCCAGACGAGAAAGAGACCGCTGAGTGCCAGTTGACTTTGATTTTGCCAGCTGCTTCACCATCTGCTTGCTGGGTCTCCGTGGGCCCCAGTAAGGGCTTCTCTGTTTCCGGCGGCTCTGCGCACCTCAAGGGACACCCTCCTTGGTCCTGAGTTATAGAAAGGTGTGATGTGTCTTGCTGGAGATCAAGGGAGTGAAGCAGCAAGTCGATAGAAAAACAAATTATATGATGCAGACATTTTGGGCCAGGAGAAAGCCCACTGTGCCTTTCGATGTGTCCAGGACCCCTTATGGTAGATGAGAATACGCACATTCTGACTTGAATTGAGCTTTGGGAGAGATTCGCAGCATTATTAAAAATGTGTTAGATAAACAACAAGGATTTACTGTACAGCACAGGGAACTATATTCAATATCTTGGGATAACCTCTAATGGAAAAGAATCTGAAAAAAAAAATATATATATCCAAATCACTTTGCTGTACACCTGAAACAAATACAATATGGTAAATCAACTGTAATTCAATAAAAAATAAAGATAAAGTAAGTTTCTTGCAGCTAGCAAAAAAGAAAAAAAAATGTGTGAGGCGTGACTGAATGCAGTGTGGCCCCTGGCTGTACCATGTCTGTCCCCACTGATGACCCAAGGAAGGAAGAGGAAGCTTTAGCAGGACAGCAGTGTTTGTTCCCGGCCCCCGACCCTACCCCCAGCCTTCACAACCCCACTGAGCTGTCTTTTTGCTCCCAGGTTGAGCCACACAGACCTACAGCACCCCCAAAGCAGCTTTCTCTTCCTTCCTGTGCTCTAGAAACACCGAAGAAGAAAACTGAGCAATGTCTCTGATACAAAGATGAGTAGCTTTCCACCCCAGAATGGGGAAGGGGCCAGACCAGCTACATGGGGCTGCTGCTCCGCGATCACAAGAAAACAGGGTAGATGGAAATCTTACTGAACTGTTTTAAACACAGGAGGGATCAATATTTAAAGCTAATTTTGAACGTTCATGTTGTACTGGAAACAAAGCGTTAGATTGTTAATTCTTGCTTCTCCACAAACCTATAACGTTAGGGTCTGTGGGCGAATGAACATTCAGCCTCCCACACCTGCTTACCTACCTGCAGGAATACCTGGGGTAAGCTTGACAAAGCGCTGCTCACTCGCTTGGCCAAGGTGAGTGGTAAGGAGCTGTGGGGATGGAAACGCAGCTAGATTGCCTTTATTTTGCCACACTTGGATTTCCCAGGAAAGCATGGGCTGGGAGAAAAATGTGAAGGGTTTATTTTATGTACCCTTTTTATAAGCCTGCCTGAGGGGGCTGTTCATAAAAAAATGTTCTTGGATAGATACCTAGAGTGCAATTGCTGGGTCTTCAAGTAAATGCATATGTATAAGGAATTGCCAAACTCTCTTCCAAACTCGGTTGTGACATTTTACACTCCCGCCAAAATGTATGATGGGTCCATTTGTTCCATCCACTGCTGCCTAACAAGTTACTACAAACTTAGAGGCTTAAAACAACTCATTTGTTATCACACAGTGTGTGCAAGTCAGGAATTCTGGCAGTGTTTACTGTGTCCTTTGTTTGGGGATCTCTCACGAGGCTGCAGTTAAGGTGTTGGCAGGCTGGGGCTCATCTGAGGCTCGACTGGGGAAGGATCCACTTTCAAGCACATGCGGTTGTGCGCAGGATTAACTTCCCTGTGGGCTGTGAGGCTTCTGCTCCCTGCTGGATGATGGCTAGTGGCCACACTCAGTCATTTGCCCCATGAGCATCTTCCCATGGAGGCTTCCTTCATCAAACCCAGCAAAGGAGATGGTCATTAGGGAGAGCTGGCCATCAAGATGGAAATCACAATTTTCTGTAATGTAAACACGAGAGTGACACCCCATCACCTTTGCCATATTCTACTGGATGTAAGCAAGTCATAGGTCCCATCCACACTCAAAGGTAGGGGAGTACACAGGGGCTGAAACACCAGGAAGAGGGGGTCATTGGGTACCATCTTTAAGTCTGTCTGCCACACTCCATGTCCTTGCCAACACTTGGTATCATCAATCTTTTTTATTTTATTTATTTATTTAAAAAATATTTATTTGTTTGGTTGTACCAGGTCTTAGTTGCGGCACGTGGGCTCCCTAGTTGTGGCATGTGAACTCTTAGTTGCAGCATGCCAGTGGGTCTAGTTCCCTGACTAGGGATTGAACCTGGGACCTCTGCATTGGGAGCATGGAGTTTTAACCACTGTGCCACCAGGGAAGCCCCTAAATGTCTCAATTTTTTATGTAACGTCTCAATTTTTCTTTTTATGGTTATTGCTTTCTGTGTCTTTTCTAAGAAACCATTCTCTGCTCCCAAGTCAGTAACATATTCCCCAATATTTTCTTCTAAAAGCCTTATGATTTTAGCTTTTACATTTAGGTCTGTGATCCATTTTGAGTTTCATTATGAGTTTATTTGTTTATGCTGGGAGGAAGGGGTTGAACTTCATTTTTTTTCTCATTATGAATATCCAGTTGTTATAGACCATCTGTTGAAAAGACTCTCTTTTTCCTATTAAATAACCTTGGCCCCTTAGTTAACAATTAATTGATATGTGGGCATATAATATTTAGACACTTTTCTGGCTCTATTGGTTAACGTACCTGTTCTTACGCGGATACCACATTGTCTTGATAACTGTAAATTTTATAGTACTCTAACTTTCTTATTGTTTTTTCAAAATTCTTGGGATACTCTAGATTCTTTGCATTTCTATATAAATTTCAGAATTACCTAACTTTACAAAAGAAGTCTGTTGATAATTAGGGATTGTATTAAGTCTATAGATCAGTTTGAGGAGAATTGTCATCTTAATAATAGGGTCTTTTTTCCCGTGAACGTGATATAACTATCCATTTATTTAGGTGTTCTTTCATTTCTGTCAGCAGTGCTTTACGGTATACATTGCATATTTCTTTGAAATATTTTGTGTAAATTTATCCCTAACTATGTCTGGGTCTTGGTGGTACTGTAAACAGTATTATTTTTAAATGTCAATTTCCAATTGTTGCTAGTATATGGAAGTACAGTTAATTTTGTTTACTGATTTGTGAATTTTATCCTGTGACCTTGCTAAACTCATTCAGTTCTAATAGCTTTTTTGCAGATTCTAAAGATTTTCTTTGTATACAAATATACGGTCTCCAAATAACGACAGCTGAAGTTCTTCCTTTCCAATCTGTGTGCCTTTTATATCTTTTTTTCTTTGCCTTATTATACCGGCTTTGATCTCCGGTGTGATGTTGAATAAAAGCCGTAAACATGGACACGCTGCCTTATTCCTAAACTTAGGGGGCAGCGTACTCTTTATTCATCACTACTCTTACTATGATGTTAGTTGTAGGTTTCTCATAGATGCCTTTTATTAGGTTGACATTCTCTTCTATCCCTAGTTTGCTGAGAGTTTTTTTCACAGGTTGGCTTTAAATTTTGTCAAATGATTTTCCTAAACTTATTGGTTTTTCATTATTATTTAGTTTGCTAGTATGGTGAGTTACATTGATGAATTTTCCAATGTTAAGTGAAACTTGCATTCCTGGGATAAAACCCAGTTGGTCATGATGTGTTATTATTTTTACATATAGTTGGAATTGATTTCCTAAAATTCTTTAAGGATTTTTGAATTTATGTTCATGAGTGATGTTTGTCTGTAATTTTCTTTTCTTGTAATGTATTTGCCTATTGGTTTTGGTATCAGGATAATGCTGGCCCCGTGAAATAAGCTGGGAAGTGTTCCCTTCTCTAATTTCTGAAAGAATTTGAATAGGATTGGTGTATTCCTTCCTTAAATGTTTCAGAAAACTTGTCAGGGAAGTCATCTATGTCTATAATTTTCTTTGTGAGAATGTTATAATTATGAATTCAATTTCTCAAATACATATCCAATTCTTCAGTTGTTTATTTCTTTTTGAGACAGTTTTAGTACTTGATGTTTTTCAAGGAATTTGTTCATTTTATCCTTATTGTTGGATTTACTGGCATAAAATCACTCATATATATCTTTTTTTTTAAAGTGGCTTTTCGAGCTATAATTAACATGAAGTATACTGTGCACATATCAGTGTACAATCTGATCAGTTTTGACATATGTATAGCCCTGTGAAATCAATTTAGGGTTAGCTTTTGCACACTATGTAGGCAAGACCCTTTGAGTATTCTATCCAAAGCCCTCTCAACCATGAGGTTTTCCTGTCTGGTGAGCAGACGCTATTCCTGGTTTTGTATCAGCCCCAGATAATGTTTCCCCTAATCTTTTTGGGTGGCTCTTTCCCCAGGCTTACACGTTTTCGCTGATCGGTGCACTGCTTACTAACTGATGGGGAGTGCTGTCCATCTCTGGAGTCTCTCTCTTTCCTCTGGCATCTGCCCTGTAATCCGCAGCCACTTTCATCTCCTTGGACCACTAGCTCTGTCTCCTCCCCTCGGGGAGCCCACCAGGCTCCACCTGAGTTCCCCATCCCTGCAGCAGGGCCTGTAGATGAGGCAATTACAGGGCTCACCTCGTTCATTTCCTGTCCTTCAGGGCTCCCTATCCTCTGTTGTCTGATGTCCAATGCTTGAAAGCCATTGTTTCACGTATTTTGTTCATATGATGTTTCATGCAGGAGGGTATGTCCAGGGCAGTGTTTCATGGGCTTTGAATCTCTGTTATGAGGTACAAACATCTTTAGTATGTTTAAGTCTTCTGTAATATCGTAGAGTTTAAGTAAAATGATCCATTTATCATTTTGAAAGGGTCCTCTTTATCTCTGGTTATGTGCCTTGTTCACAAATCTGCTTTGTCTGACATTAATAGAACCATTCCAGCTTTCTCACGGTTAGTATTTACATGGTAAATCTTCTTATATCTTTTAACTTTTGATCCTACCCCACCCTCATATATATGTGTTTGTGTGTGTATATTTTCTTCTGGAAGATGGCTTTTCAAAAAAAATTCAGTCTCATAATCTTTGCTTTTAACTGGAGTATTTAGACCAGCCTTTTCCGATAGAGCTTTCTGTGATGATGGAAATGTTATAAATGATCTGTCCAATAGGCTAGCCACTAACTAGGTGGCTGTTAAGTACTTGAAATATTGATAGTGTGACTGAAGAACTAAATTGTTCATTTTATTAAAATTTTAATTAATTTAAAGAGTCCCACGTGGCTAGTGGCTAGTGTATTGATGGCCTAGGTTTAGGTCATTCACATTTAATGTAATTATTGATATGGTTGGGTTTAAGTTTATCATCTTATTTGTTTTCTATTTTTAAACAATATTTTCCACCTCTTCTTTGTTTCTTTTTTTCTCCTTTTCTCCTTATTTTGTATTGAATATATTTTCTTCTTTTTTTTTTATCTCCACCATTGGCTTATTAGCGATCTCTTTTGTTTTAGGGTGTGTGTGTTTGTGTGTTTTAGAGTTTATCATATTCATCTTTAATAATAAAAGCCTATTTGGGACTTCCCTGGCAGTCCAGTGGTTAAGACTCCGTGCTTCCACTGAAGGGGGCATGGGTTCAATCCCTGGTTGGAATACTAAGATCTCACATGCCACATGGTGTGGCAAAAAAAAATAATAATAAAAGCCTACCTTTAATGATATTTCTCACATATAAGAACCTTACAAATATACTTCCATTTCCCCTCCCATCTTTTGTGCTACTGTCATGCATTTTATTTCTATACTATAAACCCCACAATATATTCTCATTAGTTTTGCTTTAAACAGCCAGTTATCTTTTAAGGAGTATTTTTTAACTAAAAAAATTTTCATACTTACACACGTTTAAATTTTCTGTTGCTCTTTATTTCTTTGTATAAATACAAGTTTCCATAAGGTTTCATTTTCCTTCACCTTGAAGAACTGTATTTACCACTTTTCACGGTACAAGTCTGCTGATAAAGAATATCTTAGCTTTTGTTTGTCTGAAAAGTCTCTGTTTTTCTTTATTTAAAAGACATTTACTGGGCACATAATTCTAGGTTGATCCTTTTCTTTGTTTTAGTATGTTAAATATTTTTGTTCCACTCTCTTCTGTTTTTTCCGTTTCTTCCTAAAAATCTAGTCACTCTCATCTTTGTTCTTTTTGTATTTAAAATGTCTTTTTTTGTCCGGATTCTTTTAAGATGATCTCTTCACGACTGGGATTCAGGAATTTGATTGTGGTGTGATTTTCTTTGTGTTCATCCTCCTTCAGTTTTGTAGCTATTCATGGATTTCTGGGTTTATAGTTCTTATAAAATTTGAAAATATTATTTCTTCATTTTTTTTTCTTTTTCCTCTTTCCCTCTTTTTGGGGACTCCAACTGCATGTACGTTAGACTTCCTGATTTGTCCCAGAAGTTACTGATGGCTTTAAAAGTTAACTTTTAAAAGTTTTTTTTCCCTCTCTGATATACATTTTGGAGAGTTTATTTTGCTATGCATTCATCTTCAGGTTCATATATTTTCTTCTTCGGTGTCTAGTCCACTGCTATTCCCATCTGGGGTAGGAGGAGACACTGTGCAAAAGTACAGAGGTGGGAAGCACCCGTGGGAACTCTGTTAACTAGGGACCCAGCGTAGTCTCGCCGCGCTCGGCTTCAGCTTAGCCGTGGAGAGGGAAGGTCTACAGTCTAGTCTGCTGCATGGATCCCTTGTGGGAGACTTAATGGGAATGTAGCTATTTCTCGACGGTGAACTTTCTCCCCAGAGGGTCAAATTCTCCTCCCTTTCACAGCACAAACGGAGTAGTCATCTCTCTCAGAGGCAGCCTCCTACTCTCGTCTAATTGGAAATATGTCCAGGTCCACACAATGCCACAGCTGGCAGCCCACCAGTTCCCTCCACATCCAACAGCGCTGCTTCACTTGACTGCTGTGAAAGATGAAGAAACCTGAGCTATGTGAGAGGACAATAGGAAATGCCCTTTGCCAAACCTTCTGTGCTGGTATCCTTGGGATTCAAATGAAATTAACAATTGCTTAAAGATTTGCAACCTGATCGTTTCTATCAATGCATGTTAAAGTGATGGGTCCTAAAAAAAATTCATCCGGAGGATGAGGCGAAGGTAATGTTTTTTACTCAATGTGCAAATCGTTTGAATGTCCCTTCCAGATGACTCTGTACCTTCAGTTAATCATTTGCAATTTTCCTGCAAGAAAATGTGAAAGTGATGAGGCCACCGGCCTTCCAGAAAAAGTGACTTATTGCTATCTTGAGACCTTCTGGCACCTAGACTAAATGAATACCCACACAGAAGCTGATGTGGGGGAAAACGTGACTGCATGAAGAGCCTTGTTAAAGATACAACAGCACGCAAACCCTCATTACCCTGAGCCTCCTATGCTCACAGTAAACCAATCAGGAAGACCAGCTTAGCCTGGCCCACGTCTGTGTCAGTTCTCAAAATCTGGAACTTAGAACTAAAGCTAGAAAAGTGTGCCTTACTTTGTGTAGTCAATATTTCCAAGAAAATGAAAAATAATTTTTTTTGGTAAATATCATTTTCAATTAGGCACTAGGTGAACAATATATTTAATAAATAAATTTAATAAATGTATTCGAATTGGTACTACCGTGAATAAACCATTCTATCACAACAGACAACACAGGAGGAAAACAAAATGCAAAGTTTATAATCAAGTACTTGGGAAGGTTAAGCTAACAACCTTGACACCCACAGAAATTAAGAGGTCAAGTGGTAGGATGCTGCCTAAAGGAATCTGCCAGGTAGGGTAGAAATTAAGAGCAGTTGAAGGCAGAAGACCTGGGCTCCAGACCTGCCAGTTGCAGGTTAAGGGGTCTTTGCAACTCATTTAAAACCATCTAAATGTGTGGCTTCTCCCTCTGTAAAATGGTTGTAACATTTGTCTCATAGGGTGTTGAGAGTGTTAAATAACGTAACATAGGCAGTGATCCTTTACAAACTGTAAAACCCAGTTACTACCGAGAGGGGCCAAAGAAAGCAGAGGCTCTTGGGGGCTGCTCTTGCCAGAGAGGAGGTTTGGAAGGGGAGAGCCTGCAGTTTGGTTGGGCCTTGGAGAGGCTGTGGAGAAATGGAGGAGAGAACATCCCAGGCTATAGGGAGAGCATGACTGAAGGACTCCTCACCACGGGGAAGCAGCCTGCTTCTCCAATGGGAATGTTCCTAGTTCCTTCTCTATCATGGTCACCTTTCTCTAAACTTCGGTGGGGAGGGTGACAGGACGGCCCTACAGAGTCACAGCATCTGGACCATTCTTGCCTGGGGGCAACAGGTGGTCTGTGATTGGTTTAGGGACGAAAATCAGATCTAGAGCGGGTGGCTCCCAACCTTGAGGGCACATCTAAGCCACTTCGGAACATTGCCAAGCGCGCCCAGTCTTCATCCCAGAGCTGCACCGAAGCACACTGTCTGGGAATGTGAGGGCTTGTGTGTTGCTGCTTTTTAAAGATCTAGACGTGATTCTGATGAACTACAGGGTTGAGAACTGCTGTTCAGTTCTTGATCCATCGATAGAGAAATTCATCTCAAAGAAAACAGCCTGCCATCCATTAGGTCGGAAAAGTTAACTTTGTTTGCTAGTGGTCCCTAAAGGGGATCGACCTATGCTGCCGGGAGAGGGGCTGGAAGATCTGAAGCCTTGCTGCGGTACCAGAGGCTTCTGTCGCCTGCCATTGTCCTTGGAATTCCAGGCTCATCCTCCACACTCAGTGAGGGCGCACACACCACCCAGAGCAGGGCGCCTGGCACAGGCCACGGGGTGGAGCTCTGCATGGGCTCTCCTGCACGAGTCCCTGAATGTCCTCACGGCCCACACCCACCTGCACAGCTTTCTGCATGACCTACAGGACCGAGGGAGGATACTGGATCCAAACATCCCCATGCAAGTCAGAGCTATCATTACAACTAACAACGTCACTCTCCATCCATCTTAATGTCATCAGATCTATTGTTTTAAAATGTTGTTTGGCGTCTGTCGCCTCCACTGGAAGGTAAGCTCCAGGGGTGCAAGGATCTTTTTTGTGTCACTCTGCAGCCCAATGCATAGAAACGTGCCTTGCACACAGTAGGCACTTAGTTGACATGCAGCGTATGAAAAAATGATTCAATAGTTCCCACTTATTGAGAACTTACGACGTGCCAGGACCTTTCTGTCTGTCATCACATTTAATTCTCATGACAACTCCACGAGGAAGGTGCTATTGTTTAGTCCCATTTTAGGGCAGAGGAAACTGAAATCCTGAGACATTAAGACACCTGCCCAAGGTCACAGAGGTAGTAAGAAGTGGAGCTAGAACTTGAACGCACTGCTTTCCAGCTCCGAACACCAAGCTCTTAACTATTTGATTGTACTAATTCCTTTCACTAGGGATGGTACAGGAACAGAGCCTGAACAGGACTTGGCTGCAAACCTGGTTTTACTCTGGTGCTAAATATTAGTGTGTTAGCAGTGGCATCTCCGGACAGTGGTGTTTCCTGCGCAGGTTACTTCAATCGAAGGGCTGAAAAGGAAATCTATCCCCATATCCCGTCTCCCATGTCCAGGACTCTGGATGACTTTTATTTTACCCTTGAAAATTTTCAACAATGAATATGTATATTAATTATGGGAAGGATGAAGCAGCTCTAACAAAGAGACGGCAAGACGCATTAATCTATACAAGTTCAAAGTTTCTTTTTATCGCACGTTACCGGTCCAGCACAGGAGGTTGGGCTCCACTCTGTGAAGTCATCCGGTTTCCCAGCTAGCCCTGCACGGCTGCCTTCGTCAACAGATGGCTGTCCTTTGACCCAAGGCACCTGCTCCTCTTGGCCTCATCCTCTGGCTGCGAGTAGCTCACCAGCACCACCTCCAGGAGAAGACGGGGAAGGTTAAGGAGGGTGTACTTACCTTCTTTTTCAAGGAGGTACTCATATCTCACTAGCCAAAACCTAGTTAGTTACAGGGCTGCACGTAGCTGCACGGGAGGTGGGAACCGGGCTCTGGCCGGGCAGCTGTGTGCCCTTCCAGCACTCACACAGAGGACTCGTTATCACAAAGAAGACAGGGAGCATGGATATTTGGGTACAATAACCATGCCTACCACGGTGTGTATTTTTTTCTGATTAAGACATCTATTCCCCCAAGAAATAGGACTTTAAGTGTGTTTAAAAATGAAGACAGCCCCGGCGCGCGGGCGTAAGGTGGACGCGGAAGTCAGGGCACTTGTGATGCGCGTGGTGCGGTCGGCGCTGTGATTCGAGCTGGGCTGGCTGGGCGGCGGCAGCCGTCACAGGAAATAAGTGACCGTGGTGCTCAACAGTTTGGATAAGATGATTCAACTCCAGAAAAACACGGCTGACATCGGGAATATCTGTGTTTTGGCTCATGTTGACCATGGAAAAGCTACTCTGGCTGACTGTCTTGTATCTACAATGGCATCACCTCCAGCCGCCTGGCAGGCAAGTTAAGGTCCATGGACAGCAGAGAGGATGAACAGGTCCGAGGGATCACTGTGAAATCCAGTGCCATTTCACTACATTATGCAAAAGATTAATGCACTCACAGGAACTCTTTTTACTTCTAAAGTGCTAGAAGAAAGAGCAGAGAGAGAGACTGAATCCCAAGTGAATCCAAATTCTGAGCAAGGAGAGCAAGTGTATGACTGGAGCACTGGCTTAAAGGACACAGATGATTCTCACTTTTCCTTCTCTCCAGACCAGGGAAATGTGGTATTTACAAGTGCAATAGATGGGTGGGGCTTTGGGTAAGTGTTTCAATATAATTAAATCTCTTTGTGGATTTTATATCCAATTGATTTTTTAATTAAACTTTTTATTTTGAAAAAATACATAAAAAATAAAAATTAAGATACATCAAAATTGACTTTTTCTGTATGTACAGTTCCATGAATTTAAACACACCTTTGATCTGCAAACCTCCACTACAATCAGGATGTAGAACAATCCCATCACCCCAAAGACTCTCTTGTTCTGTCTTGCCCAAGTCACACCCTCTTCCTGACTCAGCCCCTTTTATATAATCCTTAATTCAATTTGCTAATCTTGTGTTGAGTAGTCCTGCACCTAAATTCATGAGAGATATTGGTCTACAGTTTTAATTTTTTGTATTGTCTTTGTCTGGTTTTGATAAAACCGGCCTCATAAAATTAGTTGGGACATTTCCTTCCTCTTCTATGCCCTGGAATAGATTGTGTATGTTGAACGTTATTTCTTATATGTTTGGTAGAATTTGCCAGTGAAACCATCTTGGCCTGGAGATTTCTTTTGTGGGAGGTTTTAACTATACATTTAATTGATTTTATAGTTATAGAACCATTCAGGTTGTCTATTTCATCTTGGTTGAGTTTGGATAATTTGTGGTTTTCAGGGAAGTGGTCCATTTCATCCAAGTTGTTGAACTTATGCATGTGGACTTGTTCATAGTATTTCTTATCCTTTCAATGGCTATGGGGTCTGTGGTTGATTCTCTTTTAAACACACTCCACAAAGAGGCATGTTAAGTTCCTTCTTATGACTTCTCAACTTGCTGGTGACATTCTCTTATGGTCTTTGGATTTTATACGTCTTTAGGGATTATAAATGGATTTGCAGCAGGAATGGCATCTTTAGTCTAGATACCAAACATAGGAGGTGGCTGATTTCTCTGGTATGTGGGCTTTTTGCTGCTGTCAGGCCCCCATTCCCCAGTCTGGGAGAGATCCCACCAGCTAGCTCCTAGGAAAAGACTGATACGAGTTTAACCACTTCTTTTCAGTTCTTCCACCCTTGTCTTGAACCTCCCCCTCCTACCAGAGGAAAGAGATGAATGCACAGTACTTCTCTCTTAGAAACCCCTCCATCTTACCTTAATATTGTTTGCAAGTCCTTATTTAGCATTTTGGAGAGAAGCTTGGAAGCAAATAATAATTTTGTTATCTGTTGTTAATCCTTCTAGGGAGTTGATTATCAGAATAGTTAAACCTGTTTCCTACAGGGAGGAAGGGGTGCAGGGATTGCCTTCCTGTTACAGGTCAAGCAGCTGTGTTCCTTTAAAGCAGGCATCATTAATAGAAAGCCTACAATATACCTGGCTGTTACAGATTTTACCTTTATAGCTAATAATATCAGGGTGGGGATTCTTATCTTCATTTCATGGACAAGAACAATGAGGCTAAGAGATGTTCACTTCAAGGCCTTTTCATGCTTCTGGCTGGCTGTCTGACCCTGAGAAAATGACTTAATTAGTAATTAAGTCTCAGTTTCCTCATTTGTAAAATGAAGATAATAATATAACTTAACTTATAGGGTTGGTTGAGGATTAAATACGTCTAGCACATAGTAAGCATTCAATAAAATTTGCCATCATCCTTGTTGCTATAATTATACCATATATTATTTATTTGAAACTTTTCTATAAGGAAGCATGTTCTGGGCTTCCCTGGTGGCGCAGTGGTTGAGAGTCTGCCTGCCGATGCAGGGGACACGGGTTCGTGCCCCGGTCCAGGAAGATCCCACATGCCGCGGAGCGGCTGGGCCCGTGAGCCATGGCCGCTGAGCCTGTGCATCCAGAGCCTGTGCTCTGCAATGGGAGAGGCCACAGCAGTGAGAGGCCCGTGTACCGCAAAGAAAAAACAAGAAAGCATGTTCTGAACTTGTACTAAATTTTCCTTAAAATTCATGATTATTGAATATTAAAGAAAATAAAGCCATTTGCTTTCAATCAGGAAAATCTTGACTAACCAGAACTACACAAATTAATCCCAAAGTTAACTGGTTTTTGTTTTTCTTTTTTTTGTTTTTTGCTACTTTCAAATCAGGTTAATAAGAAATGAGCAGGGCGTATTTAAAAGGACACCCTCAGCATTCTATGGAGAAAGCAGCCTTCTCTTCCTGCCCACATTCTTGGTCCTGGGTTGACCCTGGCTGCTCAGAGCCTTCAGCATTCCAGACGGCCTTGCTTGGGTGCATTAGGTTTACCAAGGCAGGAAACGGGCTAAGATATTGTGCAAGATGGGATTTCTGTTCCCATTTCTCTCCTCTCTTGCCATGCGGTTGCACTGCTTCTCAATAGACTGGGTGGAGCAGACTTTCTCACTTAACCTGGGCGTGGCCATGTGACTTGATTCAGCCAATGAAATGTGAACAAGTGTGATGCTAGCAGATGCGTTATGGTTTTGCTTGGATGCCTGGTTTCTGCCATCTGCAATAAAAAGAACATGCCTTGGATGGCTGTGGCCATGTGGAGACACATGGAGTAGACCTGAACTCCACCTGTGGCTCAGGATCAAGCCCAGCTGATCCCAGCAGAGCCAGGGAGCCTGAGGCCCCTGAGCAACGAAAGGAACATTTATTTTAAGCCACGAAGATCTTGAGATTGTTATGCGGCAAAACTACTTACACGTATCTTGGTGAATTTTCAACAAAAAGAATGAAAACCTATTGAATGCGTTGATAGTCGGGAAGAGGTATTTCACACACACAACTCGTCGGGAAATCCATTTAACCACGTAAAGGCTTTAAACTGACTCCACAGCACCCAGGTGGATGGCACATCAGGTGTCTTTACATTGTGTAAATTCACTAAATCACCTTTAGGGTTGATGGGAAATTCCATCTCAGTCATGTCTTGGAGGACCCCTCCACTTTGGTGGTAAGGAGACACTAGTGCTTTCACAGCCCGGGAAACTGGAGGATGGCTTCTGACTGCTGCTCTAAGGTATCCTGTCCAAGGCCAGTGGGGAGCATTCTGATGATGCAGCCCCATTTTCTTCCTTTGCTCTGAGTTTGTCTTGGCATCACTGCCAAGGCCCCAACAGTGGGACCTACAGAAGTTCTCACCCTCTAATGTGTACATGAGACACATGGCCATCTAGTTAAACAAGATTTGATCCAATGGGTCTGGTAGGGGCCCCAGATTCTGCATTTCTGATGAGTCCTCAGGTGATGGTCATTGCTGTTCATGGACCACGCTTTGGTAAAAAGACCCTAGAGTCCAGGCTCCCTCGGCCCTCCAAGAAGCCATCCTTCCCTATGGGCGCTCTGAATATTTGGGGCTCAGGTCTCCAGCACATGCGGACCGCCCCCCTCACCAAACTGTTTATTAATCCCACCCCCCAAGATTGAGCCACACCTTCTGCCCTGTGTCACTCATTCATCAGAAACTTTCCCTTTTCAGATAAAAAGCCCCGTAAGACTTAGAAATCAAAGGCTGGATCCTTCTCTCCTTTGGCCAGGGCATCACATTTCTCCAGGACTCAGAGGCCTGGCAAAGGAAAAAACAACTCTACTGGCACTGATAGTAAGAACAAGATTGAATTAATGTCTCATAAACCATCCAGTTACCATGGGAACAGCCCACTCCCTAGACTGCCGGGGAGAGGATACGGTCCCGGAGGTGGGTGCTTGTCTACCCTGTAACCACACATGTCAGCTCAGAATTCTTCGTCATTTTACTTTCAGGGGTCCTGAAAATCCTGGTTTTGCTACGTTTAATCAACAGACTCGCAGAGGAAGGGAGAACCAGTGGTCAAGAAACTAGCATGTCAGGCACACCTCAGGGCCCTAAGCAGGGCTGATAGAAACCCAGCCTGCAGGGCTGCCTTCCCAGTCCCAAGAATTTATGGCCAGGAATCCATTCTGATTGGCTGGTTTATTTGTTAAATGTTTTGAGTTTAACAGGCTCCTTGGGAGATAGCTTTGCAAGCATGCATTTGGGGTGTCCATTCTTATAGGTCTCATTTTTCCTGTGATCTTCCCAATAAATTATGCTATGAATTCAACAAGAGTACGAGGCCACTTTTCAAATATTGGTTTAAGAACCTCACTCCTGTGTCAGGTAAAGTAACCTTCTGTCAAACTGAGCCATGGCTGGTTTGCCTGGGGATTCCAAGAGGCCAGTTGTATTTTACCAAAACATTAGGGGGAATTCATCCTGGTGGGATGATAGTGGTGCTGGGTTCCAGCCCTGGGGAGACCCAGTGACGATCTCTCGAAGAGGCGGGCAGTGTGGGGAGACGTCAGGTACGGGATCAGGCAAGATCCCCAAATAGCTCAGGTGCCTTTGTCTCTTTTTTAGATCTATTTTTTTCCTCCTCCTCCCCTTCCTCCAGGTCACACAGCTACTTAGGGACATGGGTTACCCCAGCTGGGTTGGCTTCAGTCTCCTGACCCTCCCATTCCCTGCGCTACCACTTCTAAAGTGTATTTGTGCCATCACTCTAAGAATATTCTCTGTGTTTCAGCAGAGCAGGAATCCCAACCCAGTGTTTCTGAACACTCACTGTGCATGTGGACCCCCCAGAAGCTTGTGAAAGGTAGATTCTGATTCGGTAGATATGAAGCGAGGTCGAGATTCTGTATTGCTAACCAGCTCTGGGGTGATGCCACGGCTGCTGGTCCACAAGTCACAGTTTGATTACAATGCCTGAATCTACTGTCATTAACTGCTAGAGCTCTTGGGTGAAAGGGATTCAGAACCAGCCCCTTCTCAGCGGTGATGGGAGCCGGGGATCTGGGATTGATTGGTATGCCGTCCACGGGTCGGGTGCTCTGTTTGCCATTCCACAATCGGACAGTCTCCGAGTTCCCTCCCATGTCAAAGCTTCTAAGAGTTTATCAGTCACTCCAGCCAGACCCTAAGGCAGGATGGTGGGTAAATTATTCTGCAGCTCTAGCCCACTAAGTAAGCATCAGAGCCGATGCCCATGTGTTACGATCCGAGGAGCCGAAATGTGTTTCCTCGGCCCCTAACTTTAACCTCCTCTAACCCAGCCTCTTAGGCCCTACTTGGCCAGTGTTTGACAGTTTCCTTTCTCAGTAAAAGTGCAGAGAATGGGATTAAAATGCAGGGTGGCGGGATTAAGCTGTTCTCAGTCACGAACATCACTGAACATCACGGTGTGAATGAGTCTATCAGCTCTTCTCCACAAACAGGAATCTTGGCAACCCTGGGAGTCCGGTCGCCTGCGTTCTAGTCCTGACCGTGCCGCCAACCAGCTGTGCAGCCTTACAGAGGTCCCTCAACTTCCCTGGGCCTCAGCTTCCTCTCGTGTACAATGAAGGGGGTCAACCGGGTGAGCACTGAGGTCTTCTGGGCTTTGACAGCTCAGTATTTTATCAGAAACAGCACGAGGGGAACTGCAGAGGGGCCCTGACATGGACTTCTGAGGTGGAGGGAGGTCTGAATCACTAGCATGTGTGTCACAGACCTGTAAAATGGGACTTTTAATTCCTCAATGAGATGCTATATTGTTAGGGGCACATGGTCAGAGCACAGTGACTGTTAGCATCATTATCACCTTGCAGGTGACCCTGGTGCAGGTCAAGGGGAGTCACAGGTGAGCGACCCCGGTGCACGGAGGTCCTTGAGGAGTGGGGACGGGGCACAGAGTGGGAAGGTCACCTGCAGACAGGGGTCCAGGGAAAGACACAAAGCGCCAAGCTCCGATTTTGCCTCAGGCCAGCCCTGCTTCCGGAATTCCCTCCCCAGGTCTTTACATTTCTCTACTTTTCCAATCAAATTTTACCTCCGGTTAGAGATATTCAAGTAAGTTATTCAGATAACTGAGGCTAAACATATCCGACTGTCACCAGGAATAGCCGGGTAATGACATCCAGCGTGGCCCCAGTTAAGCCCTGATCCCGCGGGGCTCCGGGTGACGGACGTGTCTCCAGCTCACTCTGTCTTGTATAGAGACCAGAGCCGGAACTCTCTGCTGCGGAGGGTCATCGCCCTCCCCCGCTTCTCCTCTCCAGCTCTTCCCCCCTCCCCCTGCCCCGTCCCTCCACCTCCCCTGAGTCGCTGGCAGCCCCGCCCAACCCCTATACCTCCCCCAACGGTGTCCCCACCCACTCCCATCTTTGAGGCAGAAGCTCATTAGAGAGAACAAAGAGGCGCTTTCCTACTGTGTCCGACGCTCTGACATTTCTCTGGGTTTCACGCTGCTTGAAAGCATCCCCTTTGGACTTGCCCCAGCTCTTCTGTCGCACTCCTAGGGCCGCGGCTCCAAGGGACCAGGTTGGCCGAATGCACAACCATCAAGGAGCCGCCATGCAGAGCAATCCAGGGCTTTTGTCACTCCGAGGCCCTCTGTGGGTCCCTCTGGGAGCTGGTTTGTGTGTGTGCTCCCGCCTGTGTGCTGGGGGTACCTTTGGGAGGACGGGGTGTCCAGCACAGACAAGGAGGCGGAGGGGTAAGGGAGCCAGGCCATCTCATCCCGGCGGCAAGATTCCAGTGTGCTCAAAACACAGTCGGAAGGAATCAGCTCGCTGCGTGGGAGGCCACACCAGCTCTTGACCCTGTCCGCCGAGGTGCAGGTGCCGGGGCTGCACCGCTGTGCTGTTTTCCTCCCATCACATCCAGCTCAGCATTAAGCCTGTTTCTCAGCACAGATCCCCACCCTCATCTCGATACTCCCCGTCCAGCTGTGAGCTAATTTCATGTGTCAACCTGGCTAGGCTATGGGACCCAGGTCTTGGACAAACACCAGTCTAGACGTGGCTGTGAAGGTATTTCTAGATGAGGTTCACATTCATATCGGGAGACTGTGAGTAAACCACATTACCCTCCATAATGGGCGTGGACCTCATCCGATCAGTTGAAGGTCTTAATAGAAAAAATATTGAGGTACCTGGGGGACAAGGAATTCTGCCAGCTGATGCTCTTCAGGCTTGAACTGCGACGTCAGCTCTTCCCTTGGTCTCCAGCCAGCCTGCCCTGCAGATTTTGGACTTGTCAGCCCCACAGTGGCATGAGCCAATTTCTTAAGATAAATCTCTCTCTCTCTCTCTATCTATCTATCTACCCATGCATCCATCTATCTACCCATGTATCCATCTATCTACCTATGTATCCATCTGTCTACCTATGTATCCGTCTATCTACCTACGTATCCACCTGTGTATCTACCTACCTATGTATCTATCTATCTATCTATTGAGAGGTAATAATGTAACATCCACAGATATCCTCTTTGAGAACCTGACTAATACACCGTCTGAACCTATCTGTCTATCTACCTACCTATGTATCTATCTATCTGTTGAGAGGTAATAATGTAACATCCACAGATACCCTCTTTGAGAACCTGACTAATACACCGTCTGAAGTGGCCACAGAGCCCCAGGGGAACAACTCAGAGAGGAGGCCAGTGCCAAATTGATGAAGACTGTTTTCCTTCAACAGTCGGAGGAGTGATCAGACACTGTTGCTTACAGTTCTGAGCAGACTGGGCGCAGGGCTGCATTTTTGTCTTCCTGACAACATTGCGCTACGTCTAAGGGCAGTCGGGGTAGAACTGTATTATCACAAATTCCCAGCTGGGGGTGTGTCCTGGGTGTCATTTTCCACATCAAGCTTGAAGACCTAGTTCATCTTAAAACTGAGCTGATTCCTCACTTTCTTTCCAGAGAAACCCATCAATACCTCTTCCAGGGTCCTGAGGAACAACACCAAATCGAAGCCTTTTGGGGATTTCTATTTGTCAAATCGTCATTTTCCAGGAGGCGGGCAGGAGAGGCGGGGTCCAGTCTCTATCTGGAAGCATGGGTAGGCTTCTGTGCATCCTTGTTTCTCCATCTGTAAAATGGGCACAGCGCTGGCCCCGTCATCATGGGAGTACAAGGATCACTTGTGTAGAGAGAGGACCAATCAGAGAAATGTCCTCCTTCCTCCTCCTTTCTCCCTCCTGCTCTCTTTTCACTGCTTGCTTTCAAGGGATGAAAAAGGCTCCCCCAGGACTAAGCTGGTAGCTAGCAACTAATACAAGGCATCAGTTTAAGCTAAGGTGTGAGACTTTTAGGGCAGCAGGTTTTAACATGTCTGCCGTCCCTGTTACCCCACCTTCCCAGTGCCCGAGTCATTTAGACCCCCTGCAAGGTCTGGAAATGGGTGGGTATAACCCTGCTCACACTGAAAAGGAGCCCAGGGAGAGCTGATGGGAGACCCTCAGGCACTGTGGCGAGACCTAAGAGGAAATGCTTTTAAGGGGAATGAGGGCTCTCTGCATCCTTCAAACCACACGTCACAGGTCAAGGGCCAAGAGACTTGGGTACTAATCCCAGCTCTGCAGTTAATCTTCTAAGTGAACCTGGACAGGTCACTAAATAGGTCTAGGCCTTAGAGCCTTTAGTCTCCTTTTTGTAAAACGGAGATATTATCTCACACACACACACACACACACACACACACACACACACACACACGTTTTGGCACCAGCATTTTTCAAATGTATTTAGGATCAGCTGCCTTGAGTTCCCTGAAGTGTGTGTTAGCATACAGACTCCTCGACCTCATCCTGAGTTTTACTGAATTAGATGTTTTGAGGCCAGGAACCTGCATTTTTAACAAGTGTTCCAAGTGGTTCCCACATTTTGTCCCAATCATTCATGTTTATGTGATTCCACCCACTGAGACGATTTCTAGTTCTAATGGAACAGTGAAGAGCTGTTCACACACAGGCCGCCTCCTCCTTTTTTCTTTTTTAATTTAAAATGTCAATAGCTTTATTTGAGTCCACAAGGGAAAATTGTATTTAGAGATTTTGTTCTTTTGAGCAGAGGAACGTGGTGGTGGAGTGATTGGCAAATGTCTCCACCGTGTCCAGGCCATTTTCAATGTGACACTGCTGCCCCTTCATCAAACGGTAGAGTCTATTTCTTTCCCCCTGGAATCTAGGCTGCTTTGTGATTGCTTTGGCCAACAGGATGCAGGGAAAGTGCTGTGTGCCCATTCCAAGCTGAGGCTGGAAGAGGTCCTGCCCGGTCTACTCCCTTGACTCCCTGCCACTGCCCCGTGACCAGGCCCAGGCTGGCCTGCTGGAGGGAGGGAGACCTTAGGAGGGAGAGCCCAGCTGGCCCAGCCATGGACATTCTAGAAGTTTACAGCCAGAAGGCAGCTAATCCCCAAACAAACATGGCAGTGTGGTCAAGACCGGCAGAGCTGTCTGCTGGACCCATGGCTGACTGCAGGTGCTCTACTGGGTCCAGAAGGGCTGCCTCACTGACTTGTAAACTGTAGATTTAAAATATAGGTTGTACTATGGTTCAGGTATGGTGAGGCAAACAGAGCGGGAGATGACTGCCATTGAAAAGAAAGTTTGTTATACTTACAGATCCCAAGAGAAGGGGGCCCACCACACTATGGTGGGGTCACATGGGAAAGCACCAGGGTCAATCAGGAGTTGGGGGGACGTGAGCAAGAGGCTGTACTGTGGTTTCCATGGAAGGAATGATCGAGGCGGGGTAATCCAGCTTAGGATTTGCTAGTTCCAGTAATTTCAGCAGGCTCTGGGGCATTAGGGCTGTCCCTAGTTGTCTGGTACCTGGCCCCGTGGTGGTTAGGGCAGAGGACAGTGGCCCAGAGTGTGGGAGCCCCATAAAGGTGGTGGTTAGGATGTGGGCTCTGGATTGGCTGGTTTGCATGTGAAAGGTACACGTGCAGGTGAGTCACCTACTGTCTCTAGGAATTAGCCAACCTGGGGGGGGCAGTC